>NW_024429190.1:48314573-49514573 GCF_017639785.1 Mesocricetus auratus
ACACTAAGGTTCAAGAGAATATACATTCAATTTATATAATGTGCCCATTTGAAATTATTGGAGTGTTTTCTTCTAGAGAGATCCAATTAGTGCTCAGAGTCCTATGACAAAGTGAGTTCCAGAAGGAACATGATGACTAAGTAGGAGATAAAGAACCACGAGTTCTGAAAGGGTAAGCAACTGTGGAGGAGCGCTGAACAACAGAGTGACAAAAGAACCTTTTGTTAGTTTATTGACTGACATGACACAGTAGTCAAATCTATTCTCTTTGAAGTGGCAATCCTGGCAGGTACAGAAAGGCCTATGGTGAGTGCCCAGAAATCATTTTAAAGTATGGGACATAACAGAAAGGCTAAAGAGACATTTTCAAGTTGTCATTGCTTCACCTCCATGTTAAAATAGCTATACAACTAACAATTAAAAGCATCAATCTGCTCAATCAAAAGAACACTTAAAACCATGTTGGTATCCCATAAACTGAGCTGAATGAAGTATATGCAGCAGCTCTACAGCCATTTCTTATTGGCTTTTTCTTGTGTTGCCTCTGAAATTGACTAACTATACATACATAAATACATCCATACATATATCCATACATATATGCATTCTTTTTTTTTGGTTTTTCGAGACAGGGTTTCTCTGTGGCTTTGGAGCCTGTCCTGGAACTAGCTCTTGTAGACCAGGCTGGTCTCGAACTCACAGAGATCCTCCTACCTCTGTCTACATATATGCATTCTTGAATAATTCATTTTATTTGCTTAATCACAGGCATCAGCTCTTGGAAAGATATATTCTTATGTACAAAAGTGGTTACCCACAGCTTTCACCCAAGCTTCATGTAGCCCATAGTTGTTTACTCTGACTTGTATATTGAAATAAGTCAGTATCTTAAACTGGTATTTATGTCAGTGTTGAGTTCCAAGATTCTCTGGAGATCAGATCAATGTGTCTGCATGTCATACACTTTTTACTGCCAAATATCAGCTGTCACTCATTGCCCAGGCATATAATCATGGTCTGTCATGTCTTGTGTCAGTTCCTCTTTCTTTCCTAATATTGAAACATCAATGTCAGCTTTCATATTCCGTCATCAGGGCAGACCCTCCCTCTGCCTTCTAGTGTATGTTGGTCATTCATTGTGTCTACTGTGGGTAAGCAAATACACTTCTGCTACCTCTTCTATTTTATAGAAATAGTCTTTATATAAGTGATGGATATTTGTATGGCAGGAGACAATGCAAATAGCTATCATTGCTCTGAAAATAAAGAAAAAAATAATATTAAAGAAGTAAAAGAAATGGTGAAAATGAGGGGAAATAATTCTAAAAGATTGCATATTTCGACTATAATGTAAGGTGTCAAGACCATTCGTGATGTTAGAGGTACTGGTGGGCATTTCACCTGGAAGATTACTTTATCACTGGCATTAGCCTACATGAAATAGAAAATTAGAAACTTCCACTAAAAATTTAGAAATTGGTGTGGTTGTCATACTGTTAGCCCACAAGAACTTAAGGGAGGGCAGGGAAATCCTTCCCATAGAGACATACAGGAGTTTCCTGTTGGTCTTATTTACAATTATATGACTAGCAGATCACTTCTGCTATGTTTCTGTATTAGTATTACATTTACAATGTAAGTGTTTTCACAACTTTAGAGTCTTGAGATATCTGAAGAAAGGGGAAAATCACGAACAAGGGGAGATCAGATATATTCATTATAAACAAGTCATGTTTTATTAACCATTCTTCTGCTTTTAAAAGTGGGATAAGAAAATGCTTTCAAATGTGTTTTGTAAAACTGATTTTGTATGTGTATGTGGGGGGAGCTTTCAAGTGCATGAGTGAGGCTCCACATGTGTGTGTATCATTTGTGTGGAGGTCAGAAGAAACAGAGTATGTCAAGCTCTTCCCACTGACTTGAGAGAGGTTCTTTTTATTGCTTCATTTCTAGCAATAGCAGCTTAGCTTTTGCACCAGTGCCACAAGTCTCAGTCTTGCTGTGTATCAGGGTTTTTTTTGTGGGTTCTGGGGTTGAAACTTCAGTTTTCAGACTTGTGCAGCAACCACTTTTAAGCAGTGAACATCTTTCCAGCCTGTTTGTTGAGCTTTTGGCAAACCACATATGATATGAAACAATAAACTGGTGGTTGTACTTAGGTAGTTAATATCCAGGAAATCTGCTTGTTTGGCTATGTTTGGACTAATAGTATAATAGTATGGAAAAAATGGATTGCTGTAAACCATAGGTATTCTCAAATAGCAGGAGTCTATTGCCTTCACATTTTGTTTATTTGTTTGTTTGTTTTTGAGATAGTTTCTCTGTGTAGCTTTGTAGACCAGGTTGGTCTTGAATTCACAGAGGTCCACCTCCCTCTGCCTCTCTAGTGCTGGGATTAGAGGTGTGTGGCACCACTGCCTGGCTTGTCTATGAATTTTAAAAATCATTTGATAAAGAGATAAAAATCATTCTTTATAGTTTTAAGATGTTTATTTTGTTTGTGAATACTGTCTGCAAGTATGTATATGTACAATGTACATGTTGCAGCATCTGCAAAGGCCAGAAAATAGAATCCAACTGTGAGATGCTTTGCTAACAGCTGGTGCTGGGAACAGAACCTGGGTCCTCTGTTGTGAGCAGCAAGTGCCATTAATTGCTGAGCCATCTCTTTAACCCCAAGATGTACAAATAATTCTGATGAAATCTGCAAGTGTCATAAATTAGAAATGCAATGGGGATTTGTTGCATGACAATCTGATTCAGATATCTCCATGGGATAAAATACAACCTTTTAGTCAGATAGTTAGCACCCTGAACTTACCCCTATGGACTACAGTAGGCTAAGGTAGGAAGAGTAGTTTTGTGAATTAATAGATTTATATGATTGTCAAAATAGCTGTGCTCATTTAAGAATGCATCAAAGGAAACGCAGCAGGTAACAGGTATGAAAAATTGATTTTCTTTCACATGTCAGCTCTGGTTAGTAACGGGTTCTGCCCAGAATGAAATGCTGACAGGGAATCTGAAACCTCATCTTACAGTGGCAGAAAAACATAGGCATTAACTGGTGACAGCAGTCACAGCCACAGCAAGTAGAGGTGCACTTTTGTGTACTTGCTGTCCTTGGTGGAGAATGAGCCCTGAGGTAGGATGTGTTACCCTGCATTAAAGGTTCACAGATACTTGGAAACAATTTTTGTTTATGTGGAAGAGACAAGCTTTATTTTAGAATATTGTTTGGGATAACTTCATTCTTTGGTGGACATGAGTGCAGGAGGGAAATGAAGCCCTGGGATTGGAGGGAGAATTCCCAAACTTTTGGCTTTGTGCACACTTCAGTTACATTTGGTACTTTGTACTTTGTCTCAGGATCATTGATATCGATAGCTTCTGTGTTTCCCAGGGCTATTCTCTTATCAGGCTTTGTAATTTGATCATTCTTCTCTTGTACCGGGTGAGAGAATTTCCCATGATTGTCTGGAAGTTGGTGAGGGGAGTATGGATTCCAGGAGATATTTCCTAATGTCTGGAGGGATTTGAAGTTACCATAACTGAGAGTTTGCTATTGAAAATGAGAGACAGAGGGTCAGAAAGGGTAATAAAAAGCCCTCAGATGGACAGAGACCCCTGTTCAAATGTAATCAACATTCTGATGGAGAAGCCTTGTGGTATACTGAACCTGCTCTCAGAGGTTGAGCTCGTTGTTTTCTGATGGAGAAGCCTTACTCTATACTGATCCTGCTCTCAGAGGGCATCCTCATTGCTCAGCTTTCTTTGAGTTGTCTAGTTCTGTAGCTAATCCGAGCTGACGTGAGTTGTCTTTTTGAGGAATCTACCCCTTCTTTTACACAACAGACTTTCAGATATTTATATCTTTTCTATGATGGTAAAACATACCATGTGGTAGATAGACCCTGATCTGTACTAGTTCAAATCCAAATCTTTTCACTTTGGAGGAAAATATATTGATTTTAGTTTCTGTAAAAGGATCATCATGGATATCATAAAAGTTAGCAGATACAGTGTTAGTCTTAATCACATAGAATTATGAAGAATTAAATAAACAAATAGACACCTATCTGTATGCATACATATAGAGACATTCCAATAGTCATTGCTTGTATTGTAAAAAAACACGTCTTTCTCAGAGACAGAAGAGAAACACTCTTCCCAGCAGTAAACACTATTCAAGTGTTATTTTTGTTCATATGCTCTTTGATCTTGAAATTTTTTTCCCTTAGAAAAAGTGGATTCACTCATCTCAACTATTCAGCATACAACATAATTTGCAGTAACTTTCTTGTATCACTTATTTCACCCCCTTGGTTGTCATTGTGTCTCTGAGGTGACAAAAACAAGATTCTGCTTTGGGTTCTAAAGTTAATCTGTTAGAACAACACATTCAAATAAACTCATTTCTTTTGGCAAAGGCTTTAAGTCTTGCCCTATATTAAGAGAGTCCAAACAATTAATTAAAACTGGTTAAATAGATCACTAGAAGAGTGGTAATGTCAGTGAGTAAGAGGACAGTGAGTAAAAATCATCCTCCAGGGATTGAGAGGTATGCAACTTTAAGAGGGAATTAATATCCCATAGCAAGCATGCTAGTAAATGCAGCAGTTTACTCAGGAATGAAGAGTGTGAGGGCACAGCTCTAGATAGAGTTAGTATTTTGTCATTGGCAGAAAACTTGGACTCAACTTTGTATCCACATGTCACAGCAAAAGAACAGACTCAACGTAAATTTTATAGTAACTCATAAATACCCAGAAACCCCATTGTCTATGAGTCTAAGCAAAGAGCTAACACTTAAATATGTACTTTGCATTTTCTTTGTATACATATGTGCATGGTGTGTATGCATATGTATGTACATAAGTAAGTTCACCCATGACCTTGGCAAAAGTGTAACATAAATATCCTGCTGTGCTGTACAGCCTTTGTGACAAAATATTTAAATTTACTATGAAATCAGAATTGTATTAAAAGTCAGATATCAAAAGGGACTATTAATGATCGTGATGTGACTTGCATTATTAAGAGATTGAGGTATATGAAAGGGGTCACAGTCAATCCATTTGTACTTGTTCTAATGTACCTGTAGACAGTAAGGTAGAAGTCATGCTTTGTATTTTCCAGAAACGTGAGAGTTTTATTATAGCTACTTAATAGTTATAAAATTGATCATTATTAGTATAAATTTTATTTCTAAGCACTATAAATTTATTTAGTTATTGTTCCATAACGTATTTAATTAAATGTCAGCACAGGGTCATATGGCTTTCAAAGACACTAAGTAAGCACAACTGTTAGCACATACTTTCCAGTGTGATTTATCTTTATTTGTAAAAGGGAGTTCTTTTATGTATCCCATGAATAATGAGCTTGGCATGCATATCTTGGATGCAGAAACTCTAGACAGAAATTTGTCACAGAAGATTTATTGAAGATGTACTCTTCATGAGATATCTCCCCAAAGGAGAGAATTGGAGGTGACAACATGTAAGGGGTTTTCACATGTAAAAGAGAGCCTTGGCTTTAAGTGCTGACCTCTATGTGTCACAAATGACCTTTACAAACCAATTTCCACTTATAAGAGTATGGCTTTCTTTTGCTTTATATCATTCAGATATTTGCTGTCATTCATGGTGAAATGGCAGTGTGTCATAATCACACATGGAAGCTGCTCTGGGGGGCAATCTCTGGAGAATGAGTCAATGTGTTTTATTGGCATTCATCAATCATAGCAAGTAGGGTATAGATGCAGCACACATTTAAGAAGCTACTCTAAACGAGCAGAGTATTTGCAACATTCATAAGCCTGCTAGCACTCTGCAGATTTATTTGTAATTTAAATATCAGCAAAGGTTTGCCCAAAAACTGGCCTGCAGTGATCAAATATTTCATAAAATATTGAAGTGAACACATGCTAAAACTAGATCTTTAGAAGCAATAATGACACGGACTGTTTTTATTGTTCTCATAGATTTTAGAGCAAAGAGTTTAAGCATGCTTCTGGCATAGGAGGAAAGGAATGATGAAGCAGAAGGTACTCACCCTGGAGGAAAAGGCTTTGAGAAAATACCAGGAAAGATGGGCAAAGAAAGAATGGAGTACAGCAAGCCAAACCCAGGAATAAAATGAGTGGTGGATAGTGCTGAATTCTTATTAGTTTTAAGCCTCCATAGTAGATTTAAAGCTAGCTATATTTAAATGGATTAAGGATGCATAAGGAGCAAAAATATGCCCCTGTAATAGGGCAGATCAGAGTTTACCCAAAGATGAATGCTGTTGATGCGTAAGCTAATTCACGTAACAATAATATGGTTTTGTCAGCTATGTCTCTGGCTTTGAGCTTATTTCTTTTCACCCATCAAGTTTCAGTCACCTGTGTTTTGAAAATTAAAACTGCTGTATTGATGCAATAGGGAAGATTTAAGTTTTCTGAAAAAAATATTTTCAGCTTGAACTGCACCAAAAACCTAGATTTTAACTGCTTTTTTGATAAAATATTAAAGAGAACAAGAGAACATTTTTTGCAATAGTTTTTATTTATTTAAATTAGAAACAAGCTTGCTTAACATGTCAATCCCAGCTCCCACCCCCTACCCTCCTCCCCCACCTTTCCCACCCTCCAGCCTCTCATCCAGTCCTCACTCTACTCTCCAAGCAGGGTGAGGCCCTTCATGGGAGATCTCCAAAATCTGTTATATTGTCCAGGGCAGAGCCTAGGCTCTCCCTCATGTGTCCAGGCTAAGAGAGCATCCTGCCATGCGGATGGGCTCCCAAAGTCTATTCAGATGCCAGGGATAAATACTGATCTAGTACTGGAGGCACCAAACCTTGCCGAGGCCTCATCACTGACACCCACGTTCAGGGGGTCTGGATCAGTCCTATGCTGGCTTCTCAGCCATCTGTCTGGGGTTCATGAGCAACCACAGGCCAGCTGTTTCGGTTGGCTTCAACTGACTGATCAGGACCCCTTTGCTCATCACTCTTCCCTCACTGCAACTGGCATCAAGGAGTTCAGTTCAGTGTTCAGTTGTGGGTGTCTGCCTCTGCTTCCATCAGCCACTGGATGGAGACTCTAGAATGGCATACCAGGTAGTCATCAATCTCATTATCGGGGAAGGGCATTTAAGGTAGCCTTGCCACTATTGCTTAGATTGCCAGCTGATATCATCCTTGTAGATCTCTGGAAATCTCATTAGTTCCAGATCTCTCCTCAAACCTATAATGGCTCCCTCTATTACGGTATCTCTTATCCTGTTCTCCTCTATTCTTCCCCCGACTCAACTTTCCTGCTCCCCCATGTCTTCCTCTCCCCTTCCCTTCTCTCCCTGACTTTACCCCAGTTTCCTGTCCCCTCTTCCTATGCTCCAAGTCCACTCAGGAAATCCTGTCCCAGTCCCTGTCCCTGGAGTACCATGCATATCTTTTAGAGTAGTCCTTGATTCCCAGACTCTCTGGCGATGGGATTTTAGGCTGCCACTCCCCTGCTTCATATCTAAAATCCATATATGAGTGAGTACGTACCATGTTTGTCTTTTTGTGACTGGGTTACTTTTCTCAGGATGTTTTTTTTTACCTATTTGCCTGCAAATTTCAAGATTCCATTATTTTTTGAGTAGTAATCCATTTGGAAATTATTACAATTGAAAATAAATTTTGTTACTAAAGATATTTAATAAGTGTATTTAAATTTTATAATCTTTCAGTTTTTTCAAAGAAAAATTGATACACATTTATTTAATTTCATCTTGGTAGCAACCTGATGAGGGGAACATATTGAAGTACTTAATAAATCTTTTACAGACGTGGTTAAAATAAATTTGGGGTGTGGTTGCAAGTAATGTGTGCATCATACAACAGGAGTGACAGACTTCAGCTTTTCTATGTGTCCATTTTGGTTAAATCATACTCTGCAGCATTGTCTTGTCATCTTGCAGATACTTTTCTTGATATAAATTGTATTCTATTTCCACATTGTTTCCATGTTATTTTTTAAAATCCCTGTGCTGAATCTGTGAGATAGTTTAGCTGGTAAAGGTGCTTTTGCAAGCATGATAACATGAGTTCATGGTCCTCTGAACTAGGTAAAGGTTGAAGAAGATACCTGACTGTACAAAAATTTCCCTTACTTCCATACAATTACTGTGGCACATGTGTTCTGCCACAGACACCATGCACACACATCCACAATCATCATCATCATCATCATCATCATCATCATCATCATCATCTTCACCATAAAAAACACTTGAATAGAGTCTCTAGTTCTTCCATATTTTTCATGAATGGAGACTATCTGAATAGTTATACACCACATGATTTGGTTTTAATTAGTTTCATTTTTACACACTTAAATCAGTTTTGGAGTAGTCATAAAGCCGCTGCCTTATTCATTACTTGTATTACCTAAAACATATCTTTCCTTTAAGTTATATTTTATAATTGGATATCATCAGTATTCCTAAGCACATTAATATATCAATTATTCATTTATAATCCACAGCTAATAGGACATCAGCCAGTGTGTTACATTGCCAAACAGAACAGTGCCATGTTGTAGAGAAGAGTCAGTTATATTTTCACCCCAAGCAACCAGCAAGAAGGATTGGTAGAACACATCCAATAGAAAAGAACTAAAAGAAACCATAGAAACAACATTAGAAAATTCTTAAGTAGCTCTTATTCTATGCCTTGTGCTAGCGAGATACTCGCCATATACTGACATCGTTTCCTCATCAGAATAACCTCATTTCTTTCTGTTTAAGAGTTATGAATTAGGCAAACTGAGAACTAAGATATGGTGAAAGAAGTCTAATTTTACCTTCCACCTTCTATTCCTGTCAAATCAATATGTACCTAGGTTTTATTTTTGGATTTTTTAAACATACATCATATATGATAATTTTATTTATTTCAAGTACAGTAATCTTGGCCACACTTGTCAATTTCCTTTCCCATTTGGTTTGAATTGAGTTCCTGCACTAACTTTCTTAAGTGGACTGTAAATCAGGATAAGCCAAATAAACCCTTTACTCCCAAAAATGCTTTTGATGAAGGTGTTTCATCACATCCATAGCAACCATGACTAAGACAGTGATCTATCTTGATCCCTACTCCTTGTGTAGCTTTTCTGAATTCTCTGCCCAGCCACAACACTTCCGGTCTGTTGGTACAGACTTCCAGACCTCTGTGATTAACTAATGGCTAGCTCTGCTCTCTGATTTCAGGCAAGTTTCGGGAGTATAAGCAAGATATCAACACAATTTCCTGTGCATTAATTGGATGAGCTATAGGGAAGCTGATTGTCTGGCCATCATGTAATGATTTATATTCTGAATATCTGACTGAGGGTAAGGTCCCAGAGGGTTTTTTTTTTTGAGGGAAATAATACAACTTTCATCATTTGGCATGATCCGCCTCCAAATCTTCTGAGACTAATAACATATTTATAAAAAATAAATCTGCTATTTATTATATGATAACCCTAAAATTGTGTGTGTACATTTAAAACAAAAAGCTAAACTTATTTTATTATCATTGCATGTATATATATGTATATTTGTCTTTGTGTGTGTAGCTTATTTTGCTTACAGATATTCTATCTTTTGTCTCTCATGCAGAATCTTTAAAAAAGTCATAAACTTAGAAGAAGAAATGATTACAGAATAAGTTGGGAACAAGAAAGCAATGAGGGAGTGTGAGCATGTGTTGATACTGTCTAAGTACCTCATATACGTATACTAAATGTCATTACGAAAGCTTTATTTTGTACAAATACATACACTAATCAAGTTATATTTGTAGGCTAGTTTTCTTTTATACTAATATTTTAGGTATCATATTAAGTTCTTTATTGAGGAAGCCTCTATCATTTGAACCTAAAGCTCAAGAATTCTGCTAGTGTAGTTAGGCTTACAGGCAGCCCTCCAGGTCCATCAAGTATTTTCCTCAATTCTGGGGATTTGAACCTGGCTTCTGAGGCTTAATTGGGAAGTGCTTTACATACTGAACCTTCTCCTCAGCTCCTACCCTCTCCACATGTCTTAATGGACTTCTAGCCTGTTTCAATTCCTTGATTATTGTGAATAGTGCATCAATAATCATAGATTTTCAAATACCCAGGTATGATGACTTTGAACTCTTGGGATGTTACCTCAGGGGTGGTTGAGTGGCATCACATGGTAGTTCCATTTTCAGTGTTTGAAAATATTCTGTGCCTTTTCCCACAGTAGGCACACAAGTTTACATTTCTGCTGTGTATAAAATTTCTCCTGGTTTTCTCCATCATCACCAACATTGTTTATTTGTTTTCTTGATAGTAGCTCTTCTGACTGCTGTGAGGAGGAATCCCAATTTAATTTTAATTTGCATTTCTCTGATGTCTAAGGGTACTGAATACTTTTTCAAATATGTATTAGACATCTGTGTTTTGTCTATAAGAACAGTTTAATTAGAGGCTGGAGAGATGGCTCAGCAGTTAATAGTACTGCCTGCTCTTCCAGAGGTCCTGAGTTCAATTCCGCAAACACATGGTGGATCCCAACCATCCATAATGAAATCTGGCTCCCTCTTTTGGGGTCCAGGGAGGACACTGTATACATAATAAATAAATGTTATAAAGGAGTATTTAAAAACAATTTAATTAATTATCCCAATTATTGACTGAATATCTTGTTTTTCCTCCTTTTTTGTGTTCACATATTTTGGAGTCCTTTATGGATTGTACACATTAGCATTCTGAAAGATAAATACTTAGAAATGAGTTTTCCTGTTCTTTAATTTCTCTACCCACTTGGTTGAATATTTCCTTAGTCACTCAGAAGCATTTTACTTTTGTTCAACCACACCTGTCAATTCTTCAAGTATTTCCTATGCTATTGAATTCTTTTTCAGGAAGTCATTGCCTATGTCTAATCTTGATGTAATTTGCCCAGGATTTCCTCTAACAGTTTCAGAGCTTCAGGTTTAAAGTTATTCATCTTTGTGTTGGGCAAGAAAAATTATTTACTTTCCTTGGTTTATAATGGATACACTGTTTTCCCAGGAGCATTTGTTTGTAAATCTATCTTTATTCCAGTTTGTTTTGACATCTTTGTCAAAAGATTAGTTGTACCTTTGTAGGTTTATTTCTGAGTCTTTTATTCTCTTCTATTTATTATATTAATCTATATATTTGTTTTGTATCTCTAACACGCTGTCCTCAAAACTGTTGCTTTGTAGTATAATTTGAGTCAGGTATTCTATACCCCCAGCATGACCTTTCCTGCTTAAGATTACTTTGGATTTTTAAAAAAATTTTAGGATTGCTTTTTCTAATCTTGTGAATATTATCATTGACCTATTTCATGATGACTGTATTGTTACTAGAGATAGTTTGCAGTAATACAGCCCTTTCTACAACATTATAATATTTATCTTTCCATATATGTTTATGTATATGTTTATGGGGGGATTTATTTGATTAGCTTACAAAATGTGGTCTGGATAGTCCAAGAATGGCTTTCTCATATTGGGTAGGTTAAGAATCTGGCAGCTTTTCAGTCCATAAGGTTGGATGCCTGAGCAGTCTCAATATGCTTTTGAAAATCTGGAAGATTCCTGGAGAGCTGCTCATCTTCAGTCTACCTTGAAACTCCAAAGAAGTTGGTCATTTACATGCCATCCCCAGAGTGATGAGAACTTATAGTCAGTTTTTTAATTTTGTTTGTTTTCAAAACAGAGCTTTTCTGTCTTGCCTTGGATGTCCAGGAACTCTCTCTGTAGACCTCACTGGCTTTTAACTCACAGAGATCTGCCTGCCTCTGGCTCCTGAGTGCTGGGATTAAAGGCTTGTGTCATTACCATTCCTTGAAGGAGACATTAACAGTCTAGTTAAATAAAAATAAATGAGGTAAAGATGTATGCCAACATTAATTTAGAAATTTCTTCTGTTTAATTAATATTGTTGAATGATTTAATTTGGAGTGTGTTTTGCTCATCTACATGCGATGTTTAATTTATATGCAACTTCATTCAGAAGACTGCCTCCAGACAAGCCGTAATTCTTTCTGGGGGGATGCAAGTGCATTTTCAATAATGTATTCAGTTCACAGAGGCCTCCATTGTAAGCATCATTTACAAGT
Organism: Mesocricetus auratus; assembly: GCF_017639785.1. NCBI lineage: Eukaryota > Metazoa > Chordata > Mammalia > Rodentia > Cricetidae > Mesocricetus > Mesocricetus auratus. The sequence goes on from NW_024429190.1 coordinate 48,326,708, forward strand.
AAGTTGAGCTTACAATGATGCAGGCTTATTCTTAACAAATAAGTCACTTTATTATAATTGGATGTAAGCATATATTAGGTGCCTGTTAAACTCTGATTCTTCCTCACTTTCTAGTAACTCTATTTTCCCTTTGCAGATTGCTCTACTATACTTTCCTCTGAGTTCAGCAGGCTGCACAGGTTGCAATGTCTTCACTCTTTATCCCCAAGATAGCATCTGCTCTCCATCTTCCACATGGTCTCCTGACTCTTTAAGGTATCACACAGTCTCAATGGCCACTTTGTTTAAGTCAACATCTTTCTTATTGCTAGCTTCTTCTTCATCATTAAAGAGCTTTGAGTCTGTTGATGTTCTTTGCTAACTTGCAATGCTCTAATGAGTTTTTTGTTGCCATCTTCAAACTCTCTTGTACCATGCACTCGGTCTAGAGAGTTTTCATGTATCGTGAAGATATTTTTGCTATTTCTGTACATACTCTGCCTATAGTTTTGTGAAACATCATAACCTTTCTGTTTAAATTCTTGCCCATTCTTCAAGTCTTAATCCAAGTGTAACTACTTTATGGAACAGATCCTCTATTCTGAGCAATCTATACGTGTCCTTCAAACCTCAAAAAACTTCTTGAGAACTGGGACTGTTTTATTTGTAGTATTTTCACCTGTTTGTCCAGATATTACCTAAAAATGAATAAAATAAGAAGTCCCATAGGGCAGTGGTTCTCATTCTGTGGGTCATGACCCTTTGAATATTCAAATGGCACTTTCACAGGGTTCACTTAAGACCATCAGAAAACACATGTATTTACAATATGATTCATAAAAGTAGCAAAATTGCAGTTATGAAGTAGCAATGAAAATAATTTTGTAGTTGAGGGTCACCAGAACATGAGGAACTGTATTAAAGGGTCTCAGTATAATAAACAAAATATGTACCCCACTCATAGCTCTAAGAAGGTAAGTATGTTTGTAATGTGGCACAAACATTAAAAAAGAAGGATAGAAGTATACACTGTCAGCTTCAGAGTTACTGTTTGGGTATTTGTATCAAATAATAGTCAGGAAAAGATAGTCTACACTATATATTTTTATCTCTCATTTAATTTAGGTAGATTTTCTTAAAACAAGGGTTTTTTGTTTTAACTTAGAAGTTTCACTTTTAACAAAGGAAAAAGATAATTTGTAATGGGATAAAATCCATTACTGTACATGAATGTAAAGTAAATAAATGCCAATTTCAGTAACTGATACATTAGAAGATACAAGAGAAAAGGTAAAGTGTACACGCATCAAAAGTAAAAGAAATAAAGAATGATGAGCACATTCATGGTCAGCCCTAAAAACATACACACAGATAACATTATTTGAACCAGTAGCTTATATTTAGGAGTATATGTATATACAAATGGATAGATGCATGCAATAGCAATCAGTGAAAACAGAGGCCATGAAATCAAAGGAGAACAATAAGGGGAATATGGGAGGCTTTGGAGAGAGTAAATGAAAGGATAAATGTAATAAAATAATATCAAAAATAAAAAATAATACACATAGGAAAACAATCTATTGTTATCCAGGGACATAATTAACTTGCAAGCCTCAATTTTTTTTTAATAATTTACAGGCTTGGAAAATACTCAAAAGGCAGAAAAAATGGCACATTTTCATCTTTTTTCACATTCTTTTCCCCTTTTCTTGACAAAGAAAAGAGGATGAGAGGACTGAAACTCTCAGGAGCCCTGGTCTGTGGATCTCCTCTTCTCATCCTCTCCACAGCTTTCAAGTCTCTCTTCTTGAACATAGCTTTATCATTGTGTTTACTTTGTCTTGAACTCTATATCAAACTTAACCTTGGGCCAGTTTCTGTGTGACCTCTAATACACGCTGTGACATTGAAAAGCCCTCTGTGTCTACCTTCATGGAATTGGCATTGTAAGAGAGAGCAATGATAAGAAGTCAGGCAACCGTGTTCTTGTGGATAAGAATAGAGTGATGGATCCAGGCATATTTTTTTAAGGAAACGAAGCACCGACAATCATTTAGGGAGTGTGCATTATCCTGAATATTGAGATAAAGGAGCCATTCCAGAACAAGAAGGTAGAAGATGGGTCAGCGTTCACTCCTATGATGGAACTTACTATGTCCCAGGATGTACTTGAACTCACAGCTACTCTCTTGCCTCTGCTTCCCAATTGCTAGTATTATAGGCATGCATGAGCCACCCTGCTTCTATTTCATATTTCTTAATACTTCACAAAACATAGCTTCATCTCTCTATAGAAAGATAGGCAGGGCAGAGGAAATTGCAAATATCATTTAATACTTTTCTTTGTCTGAAATTCTCTGACAACTTCTAAATTACCACACTTTCTATTATTTATGTTAAAATTGTGGAGCAAGCTAGAGAAAGTAATTCAAACATTTAGAATTTAGGAGCACTTAAATTCATTTTAGTTTTCCCATCTTGATCTATCTTTTTTATCACACAAGCTGTTCTCTTAAGTTCTTCAAATCCGTTAATCTCTTTACTCCATGACCCATAACTCCTTTTCTAAGCAGAGAAATCTTTTTTATTCTGAGCAGGGAATTGTTGTCCTCAGTGGTTTCAGGAAAGTAGGTCTGGAGGAAGTTCTCTGCTCAGAGTTCAGAAAGGATGAACAAAATATCCATCACAGATTAATGTTGCAAGAGAAGACAATGTAGTGGGTTACATTTTAACAATGAAAATCCTGAGAAATGATAAAAATGATGCTTTTCTTAGTAAAGGTTGCATTTGTATAAATTCTGTAAGGCCATTTTATCTTATTGATCACCTTGGGGTTTTCAAACTGTTTTCATATACTTTATTATATATGTATCCAGATCATTTCAGATTAGAAATAGAAGACTGTAAAATGCAGATGATTAGTCCGTGTACTAGTGGTTATAACGACTCTGAGGTAAAGAGCAGAAGATACAAGATTCCAGAAGACAGTGATGGGTGTTTTCTATACTGTGTTTAATCACCAAAAATTATTATTTCTATAATATTCCAGTGAAAGAAATTGTGTAATGTGCCTTCAGTTTTTAATGACAAGTTGTCAATTAGAAAATTGGGTAGAGGTTAAGCTTTAGTCTTATAAATTACATTGGTGGTAGTTCCTAGTTTGCAATGACAATTAATCATATAAGACGTTTTTAAATTTTACAAAAACTTTAAGAATAAAAAGAAGAGTGGTTATCAGAGACTGGGAATGGGTCGTGTTGGCTACAAGTGCAGAAGGGATGGTTAACAGCAATAAGAACAATGACTCCCAATATATAGTTTAGTAACTAGTTATAGTAGGTTATATATTTTGAAATAGTAGGAAGAATGTTTAATGTTCATAAACCAAAGAGATAAGGAACAGTTGAGGCAATGGTTATGACAGTTATATTTTTATCATTATATATTGTGTATATATGTATTGAAATATAACACTGAGCCCCCATGAGAGCTCATGCATTTGAACAATTGATGAGGTGGCAACAGTGTCTGGGAAGGTTATGTGACATTTGGGAGACAGAGTCTTGAGAGAAGAAGTGTGTCATTAGGGATCTTTTGAGGGTTTATAGCTTTGCTTACTTCTTGCTGATCTCTCTGCTTCCTGTGTATGGATAAAAAAATAGGATCAGCTAGCTTTCTATTTCTGCTTCTATGCCAGGCTTTTCCCACCATTATGCACTCTCCTTCTGGAGCACGAGACAAACTAGACTCTTCTATAAGTAGCTTTGGGTCATGATATGTCATCACAGCAACAGAAAAAATTATAACAGCCTCAGAAATACTTATAATCTATTAAGTAAAACTAAGAAGAAAATTAGTCTCATATGTTAGGGAATGGAAATGTAGAGTTTTCATTTAAGAACTAAAAGTCACCATGAGAAGCCAAGGGCTATAGACAACATGCTAGTTAGAGAAAATAAGGATGTAAACCAAGAGAAACTTAGTGATGTCTGGCGACAATAATTAAGGGTTTTGGCCCATCTTCATGCAGATCTGGAAGGGGTCTACTGTTGTGATTTGCAGAAGATTCAGATAAACAGCCGGTAATTATGAACAGAACTTCAGCCCTTTTGACAGGTGGCTGCCACCACAGATTGCTCCATAAATATGCAGGGGAACTCTTCATGTTGTAAAAGGAGAAATTACTTGGGGATAATAAAAGTCAATGTGTTGAATTTACAGGGTGGTATAGACACCAAGGGGCCATGGGACAATTACGCAAATTTTTTCCTGCTGTTGTTTTGTTTGATTTTGAAACAGGGTGTCTTAAGAGAGCACTGGCTTTCCTATGTTTAAGAGGCTGGCCTTGAACTCATAGAGGTCCACGGGCTTCTGCCTCTCGAGAGAAGAAAATAAAGGCATGAGCCAATATACCCAGCCTGGGGCACAGTTTTTAACTAAAGAAAACAGTATTCCAATCCTCTCTGATTGCCACTATGTTGTAATCTACATATTTGATAACCATCATGTTGTATCTTCTGTTCACTAAATTTACAGCTAGTGTGCATCAAAAAAATGCTAGTTCACTTATCAGGTATTTTCAATGAAGCAAATAAAAGTATCCCAACTCAGATCACCTGCATACACATTCATACACACACACACACATGCACACACACACACACATACACACACACACACGCACACACACTTTGATCTTTATTTTTTCTTTTATAAACTCTCTACTTCCTGATGTTTGTGATCAGGTAAATGAATAATTATAAAAAATCTTCAAACTTATCTCCACAAATAGTGTGTATGTCATAATAGGCATTCAGATGTGGTAAAATTAAAAACTTTGAAGTGGCAGAATTCGTTTTAATAATTCAAGTATAACAGGTATCCTTGGCTATGACACCATGTTCTGTGGAAAGGAAGACTGTTGAGTAGAGAAGCATTAAGCTAATAAATTAATGAATGTGGCAATCCATGAAAGCAGGGCTAATCAAGGAAACATATTTTTAGAACTTGCAGAGTAGGTGCAACTTTGTCAATACATAGGTCTTTGCCCATCAAATCTCATGTTTGACAGGTTTTTTTGTGGTATTGATTGAATGTACAGAACTCTAGGTTTTATTTTGTATCTATAAAAACTGTAAGATTATAAAATAGTGTCATTTCCAATTACATCTGGGTTAATTTGTCATAAAAACAAAAGATAAGTAATACTTGTGCTTTATAGTTTTGTCATAATGTTTCTCCAATGATTCACTCACATATGAGGAGGTTGTGAAATACCCAATGTGGGTCCAGGAAAGTGAACTCATTTTCTGCAAGGACAGCAAGGTTGCTCACCAGCTCAACTATCTCCCCAGTCACAAATACTGACTTTTCAATGGCATGCTGACCATAAAATATACATAACTGTGTAAAATACATTCTGGGATAGAAGAAATGCCTTTTAAGTCACCCATGGATTTCACTCACTTCAAAATGTATAGTTAAATTTTATTGTTATTAAAAAGAGAACAGTACATAATCAACTCATGATACTTTACTTAAAAAGTACTTATACAGTAATATCGCATTCATGATTTTTTGTGTGTGCAATAAATATACAGATTCCTGGAACACAATGTCACTCACAGAAATAACATTTAATAAAGTTAATATATTTACAATTCTTTTTACTAGTTTCTTTTTTTATTATTATTATTTTTTTATTTGCCATTTTAAATTTAGATAAGAAACAAGGTTGCTTCACAAGTCAGTTCGAGGTCCCTCTCCCTTTCCCTCCCCTCCTCCCGTGCCCTCCCCCATCCCCCCCCCCATTATCCCCTCATTCCCCCAGGAAGGGTGAGGCCCTCCATGGGGGTGTCCATAGTCTGTCATTTCATATAGGGCAGGGCCTAGACCCTTCCCCAAGAGTTCAGGGTGAGAGTGCACCTCACATTGTTCTATGGGAGTCCAGAGTCCGTGTGTATACTTGGGATGGGTACTGATCTGCTGTCCAAGGCTCAATAGATTACCTAGGCCTCCTCACTGACACCCAGATTCAGGGGGTCTTGATCAGTCCCATGCTGGATTCCAGGCTGATGCCTGGGATTCAAGAGTTAATAACCTTTGTCTGGTCAGCTGTTTCTGGGTGTTAAACCAGCCCAGTCTTAATCCCTTTGATCATCAGTCCTCCCTCTCTGATACTGGCTTTCTTGAGTTCAGCTCAGTACTTAACCAGCCACTAAATGAAGTTTCTGTTTCCCAGACTCTCTGGCCATAGGATTGTAGGCTGGCACTCCCCAGATCTATGTCTAAAATCCATATATGAGAGAGTACATGCCATGTTTCTCTTTTTGTGACTGGGTTACCTCATTCAGGATGGTTTCTTCTAGTGTCATCCATTTGCCTGCGAATCTCATGATTCCATTATTTTTTTCTGCTGAATAGTACTCCATTGTGTAGATGTACCACATTTTCTCTATCCACTCTTCGGGTGAGGGACATCTAGGTTGCTTCCAAGTTCTGGCTATTACAAATAAAGCTGCTATGAACATAGTGGAACAGACATCTTTGTTATATGAATGGGCATCTTTTGGATATATGCCTAAGAGTGGAGTTGCTGGGTCTTGTGGTAGGTTTATTCCCATTTTTCTGAGGAATCTCCATACTGCTTTCCAAAGTGGCTGAACCAGTTGGCACTCCCACCAGCAATGGAGGAGTGTCCCCTTTCACCACATCCTCTCCAGCATAAATTGTCATTGGTGTTTTTGATTTTAGCCATTCTGACAGGAGTGAGATGGTATCTCAGAGTTGCTTTGATTTGCATTTCCCGGATGGCTAAGGATGTTGAGCACTTTCTCAAGTGCCTCTCAGCCATTTTAGACTCCTCTATTGAAAACTCTCTATTTAGTTCTGCAGCCCACTTCTTAATTGGGGCCTTTGCTGTTTTGGAGACTTGCTTCTTGAGTTCTTTGTAAATTTTGGAGATCAACCCTCTGTCAGATGTGGGATTAGTGAATATTTTTTCCCATTCTGTGGGCTGCCTTTTTGTCTTGCTGACTGTGTCCTTTGCCTTACAGAAGCTTCTCAGTTTCAGTAGGTCCCATTTATTAATTGTTCATCTCACTGTCTGTGCTACTGGTGTTATGTTCAGGAAGCTGTCTCCTGTACCAATTCGTTCAAGGGTACCACCCACTTTCTCTTCTAAGAGGTTCAGTGTGGCTGGATTTATGTTGAGGTCTTTGATCCATTTGGACTTAAGTTTTGTGCATGGCGATAAACATGGATCGATCCGCATTCTTCTACATGCCAGTCTCCAATTATGCCAGCACCATTTGTTGAAGATGCTTTCTTTATTCCATTGTATATTTTTAGCTTCTTTGTCAAAGATCAGATGTTCGTACGTGTGTGGGTTAATACCCGGATTTTCAATTCGATTCCATTGGTCTGCCTGTCTATTTTTGTGCCAATACCAAGCTGTTTTCAGGACTATAGCTCTATAATAGAGCTTGAGGTCAGGGATAGTGATGCCTCCAGACGTTGCCTTGTTGAACAGGGTTGTTTTGGCTATCCTGGGTCTTTTGTTTTTCCATACAAAATTGATTATTGTTCTTTCAAGGTCTGTGAAGAATTGTGCTGGGATTTTAATGGGGATAGCATTGAATCTGTAGATTGCTTTTGGCAGGATTGCCATTTTTACTACATTGATCCTACCTATCCAAGAGCATGGAAGGCCTTTCCATTTTCTGAGGGCTTCTTTAATTTCTTTCTTTAAAGATTCAAAGTTCTTACGATACAGGTCTTTCACTTGTTTGGTTAGCGTTACCCCAAGGTATTTTATGTTGTTTGTGGCAATTGTAAAGGGTGATGTTTCTCTGATTTCTCTTTCAGCCCTTTTATCATCTGTATATAGTAGGGCTACTGACTTTCTTGAGTTGATCTTGTAACCTGCCACTTTGCTGAAGGTGTTAATCAGCTGTAAGAGTTCCCTGGTAGAGTTCTTTGGGTCATTGATGTAAACTATCATATCGTCTGCAAACAGTGAAAGTTTGACTTCTTCCTTCCCAATTTGTATCCCCTTGATCCCCCTTTGTTGTCGTATGGCAATAGCTAGAACTTCAAGTACCATGTTGAAAAGGTATGGAGAGAGTGGACAGCCTTGTTTTGTTCCTGATTTTAGAAGAATTGCGTTGAGTTTCTGTCCATTTAGTTTGATGTTGGCTGTTGGTTTACTGTATATGGCTTTTATTATGTTTAAGTATGTCCCTGTTATCCCAGATCTCTCCAAGACCTTTATCATGAAGGGGTGTTGGATTTTGTCAAAGGCTTTTTCAGCATCTAGTGAGATGATCATGTGATTTTTGTTTTTCAGCTTGTTTATATGGTGGATTATGTTGATGTATTTTCGTATGTTAAACCATCCCTGCATCCCTGGGATGAAACCTACTTGATCGTGGTGAATGATTGTTTTGATGTGTTCTTGGATCCGATTTGCCAGTATTTTATTGAGTATTTTTGCATCAATGTTCATGAGGGATATTGGTCTGAAGTTCTCTTTCTTGGTTGTATCTTTGTGTGGCTTGGGGATCAAGGTTATTGAAGCCTCATAGAAAGAGTTTGGCAAAGACCCTTCTGCTTCTATTGTGTGGAACACTTTGAGAAGAATTGGTATAAGCTGTTCTTTGAATTTGTGGTAGAATGCTGCACTGAGGCCATCTGGACCTGGACTTTTTTTGGTTGGGAGACTTTTGATGACAGCTTCTATTTCCATAGGGGTTATAGGTCTATTTAAATTGCTTATCTGTTCTTGATTTAGTTTTGGCAAATGATAGCTGTCCAGGAAGTCATCCATTTCCTTTAAATTTTCGAATTTTGTGGAGTACAGGTTTTCAAAGTATGACCTAATGATTCTCTGGATTTCCTCAGAGTCTGTTGTTATGTCCCCCTTTTCATTTCTGATTTTGTTAATTTGCGTGTTCACTCTCTGCTGTTTGGTAAGTTTGGACAAAGGTTTGTCTATCTTGTTGATTTTCTCAAAGAACCAACTCTTCGTTGCATTGATTCTTTGTATTGTTTTCCTGGTTTCTACTTTGTTGATTTCAGCCCTCAATTTGATTATTTCCTGGTGTCTACTCCTCCTGGGGGATTTTGCTTCTTTGTGTTCTAGAGCTTTTAGCTGTGATGTTAATTCTCTGGTATAACTGTTTTCCTGTTTCTTCATGTGAGCACTTAGTGCTATGAACTTCCCCCGTAGCACTGCTTTCAAAGTGTCCCATAGGTTTGGGTATGTTGTGTCTTCATTCTCATTGAATTCGAGGAAGTCATTAATTTCTTTTTTTATTTCCTCTTTGACCCAGGGATGGTGCAGTTGAGCATTATTCAATTTCCATGAGTTTGTAGGTTTTCTGCAATTTGTGTTGTTGTTGAATTCTAATTTTAAGGCATGGTGGTCTGATAAGATGCATGGAGTTATTCCAATGTTTTTGTAGCTGCTGAGGTTTGATATGTTGCCAAGTATGTGGTCGATTTTTGAGAAGGTTCCATGTGGTGGTGAGAAGAAGGTATATTCTTTTTTATGTGGATGAAATGTTCTATAGATATCTGTTAATCCCAGTTGGGTCATTACTTCTATTAGACCCTTTGCTTCTTTGTTGAGTTTCTGTCTGGTATTCTTGTCTAGTGGTGAGAGTGGTGTGTTGAAATCTCCCACTATAACTGTGTGGGGCTTTAGATGAGATTTAAGTTCTAATAATGTTTCTTTAACGAATGTTGATGCCTTTGTATTGGGGGCATAGATATTCAGGATAGACACTTCATCTTGGTGGGTTTCATCTGTGATGAATATGTAATGACCTCCTTCATCTCTTTTGATTGATTTTATTTTAAAGTCTAGTTTGTTAGATATTAGGATTGCTACCCCTGCTTGTTTCTTGGGTCCATTTGATTGAAAAATTTTTTCCCAACCTTTAACTCTCAAGTAATGTCTGTCTTTGAGGGTGAGGTGTGTTTCTTGTATGCAGCAGAAGGAAAGGTTCTGTCTTTGAATCCATTCTGCTAGTCTGTGTCTTTTTATGGGTGAGTTAAGGCCGTTAATATTGAGGGATATTAATGACCATTGATTGCTCATCCTTCTTCGATTTGCGATGGTTGTTGTTGGTGGAATTATGGGTGGAATTTCACCCCTTTGTTCTTTTGGCTGTTGGTAGAGAGGGATTCTCTAATGCATATGCTTTTCTGGTTGTAGTTAGCTTCCTTGGGTTGGAGTTTTCCTTCCAAAATTTTCTGTAGGGCTGGGTTAGTGGACACATATTGGTTGAATCTAGTTTTGTCATGGAATATCTTGTTTTCTCCGTCTATAGTGATTGAGAGCTTTGCCGGGTATAGTAGTCTGGGCTGGCATCCATGGTCTCTTAGTGTAGGTAGAATATCTATCCAGGACCTTCTGGCTTTCAGAGTTTCCATGGAGAAATCAGGTGTAATTCTGATAGGTCTGCCTTTATATGTTACTTGACCTTTTTCCTTAGATGCTCTTAATATTCTTTCTTTATTCTGTATGTTTGGGGTCTTGATTATTATGTGGCGAGGGATTTTTTTTGTGGTCCACTCTATTTGGTGTTCTGTAGGCTTCTTGTACCTTCATTGGCATGTCTTTCTTAAGGTTGGGAAAGTTTTCTTCTATGATTTTGTTGAATATGCCTTCTGCCCCTTTGAGGTGGATTTCTTCTCCTTCTTCTATACCTATTATTCTTAGGTTTGGTCTTTTCATGGTGTCCCATAATTCCTGGATGTTTTGTGTTAAGGATTTGTTGGATTTAAGGTTTTCTTTGGTTGATAAATCCATTTCTCCTAATGTATCTTCAACACTTGAGATTCTCTCTTCCATCTCTTCTATTCTGTTGGTAATGCTTGTATTGGTAGTGCCTGACTGTTTGTCCAGCTTTTCTATTTTCTGCCTTTCTTCAGATCGTGTTTTTTTTAGTGTCTCTATTTCAGTTTTCAACCCTTGCAGCGTTTGCATTGCTTATTGCAATTTTCTGTTTATCTGTTCGTCTGTTTGTTGCCTTTTATGAATTTTTTGGTTTGTTCTTTCTTCCATTTCTTGCATTTTTTGGTTTGCTTTTTGTTCCATTTCTTGGATTTTGTGCTTTGTTTCTTCTTCCATTTCCTGCCTTTTTTGGTTTGTTTCTTCCTCCATTTTTTTCATTTTTTGCTTTGTTTTTTCTACCATTTCTTGCATTTTTTGCTTTGTTTCTTCTTCCATTTCCTGCCTTTTTTGGTATGTTTCTTCTTCTAATTCTTGCATTTTTTGCTTTGCTTTTTCTTCCATTTCTTGCATTTTTTGCTTCATTTCTTCTTCCATTTCGTGCCTTTTTTGGTTTGTTTTTTCTTCCAATTCTTGCATTTTTTGGTTTGTTTTTTCTTCCATTTCTTGCATTTTTTGGTTTGTTTTTTCTTCCATTTTTTGAGGATTTTCCAATATCCTCTTTTAGGGCCTCTATCATTTTCATGAAAGTGCTTTTAAGGTCGTTCTCTTCTGCTTCCTTCGCGTTAGAATATTGGGGTCTTGCTGGTGTGGAGTCTCTAGAATCTGGCGGTGTCATATTTGTTTTTCTGTTGCTGACTGTGTTTTTGTATTGTCTCTTTCCCATCTCTTCTCCTAGTGGGTGCAGAAAGAGCCCCTTCCTGGTCTGGGGACCAGAGTTCCCTTTTGGTGGGTGCTAGTAAGTCCAGTAATCTGGTGGTTCTTCTATACCTTGTCCAAATGCTGGTCTGTGGGTGGAGAAGAAGAACAGGAATCTGGGGTGCTTCACCTCCTACCTGGTCCCCTGGACCCTATGCTGGGTCCTGTTGTAACTGATCCGGAATAGCTACTCCCCTGGTCTCCCTGGCTCCTGTAGTTTCCTGGTCTCTTTGGTGGGAGAGAAGATCTGGAATCTGGGGTGCTTGGCTCCCGCCGGGATTGGGAGCTCTGTGCAGTTCCCAGGCGATCGATCTGCAGGCTCTGGAATACAGGCCGGGAAGCCGGCCTGTTTACCTGATGCTGCCGGAGGGACAGCTACTTCCCTGTACTCCCAGCCTCCTCTCGTTTCCTAGACTCGTTGGTGGGAGAGAAGATCTGGAGTCTGGTGTGCTTGGATCCAGCTGGGATTGGGAGCTCTGTGCAGTTCCCAGGCGATCTGCAGGCTCTGGAACACAGGCCGGGAGGCTGGCCTGTTTACCTGATGCTGCTGCAGGAACAGCTGCTTCCCTGTATTCCCAGCCTCCTCTCGTTTCCTGGTCTCGTTGGTGGGAGAGAAGATCTGGAGTCTGGGGTGCTTGGCTCTCGCCGGGATTGGGAGCTCTGTGCAGTTCCCAGGCGATCTGCAGGCTCTGGAACACAGGCCGGGAAGCTGGCCTGTTTACCTGATACTCCCACCGGGATTGGGAGCTCTGTGCAGTTCCCAGGCGATCTGCAGGCTCTGGAACACAGGCCGGGAAGCCGGCCTGTTTACCTGATGATGCCAGAGGGACAGCTACTTCCCTGTCTACTAGTTTCTTTATGACATGCATATTTGGATTTTTCTATGTATGCAATAATTTGTATCAGATTTTCATATTAGTAATATATTTACATTTAGAGTTTTTATAAGACTTCCAAAGTAGTTGTTGAAATTGATAATCTTTCTGTCTTAATTAATATATATGTTGTTAATCCAGTACACATGTCCACCTTTTTCTTTCTGCAGAAGCAAGGATCAAACCAATTGCCTTGTACTTGTTAGGTACCCAATCTGCCACCACAGAGCTACACTGTCATCTCCCAAACTGAATTCTTAGGTGTTGTAAAGAGTCAAACTCAAGGAAGCCTTCTGTATTCTGCTCATATTCCATGAGTCTATTGTTTTATTGTTTGCATTGTGTTCTATTATGAGTTCCTACTGATGCAGGACAACAAAGTCACTGCTACACTGATTTAATGTGGTTTCTCAGTTCTAATGCATTCTTAAGTTTGCAAAAATGCTGGCCAATGGTAAGCTTCTCACACTGCTTATAAAGTTTGTTTTATGTTACCTTTGATTTATTTCACATATGTGCTTTTAAGACTGAACAAGGCCCCCTGAAAGTGGTTGTCACTTGGGGGACTTGGGCAGTCTCTGAGGCCTCTGGTAGTGGAACCCGTATTTATCCCTAGTGTATAAATGGCCTTTGGGAGTCCATTCCCTGTGGAGGGATATGCTCTCTACCTGGATACACAGGGCAGGGGCTGGGTCCTGCCCCAAATGATGTGACAGACTTTGATGATACCTCATGGGAGGCCTCACCCTCCCTGAGGAATGGATTAGGGGGTGGGATGGGGGATGGGGAGATGATAAGGGGAATGGGAGGAAGACAGGGAACTGGGATTGATACATAAAATAAGATTGTTTTGAATTTAAATAGAAATTAATTTTAAAAAGAAAGAGAAAATGAAGTCTTCCCCTAAACACCTACTTTGTGCTTGTTTTCTTCCTTTTGGAGACTTTTCTTGAATCACTGGGGCTGTATGAACTTTGTGAACTCATAGGGTAATCTTCAGTGTGAATTCTGTTTTTCAAAGATTCTAGAACAACTGAGCCCTCATCCACATTATGTATATATGTAAGATTTCTTTCCTGGATGGCTAAGGATGTTGAGCACTTTCTCAAGTGCCTCTCGGCCATTTTAGACTCCTCTATTGAAAATTCTCTATTTAGTTCTGCAGCCCAATTTTTAATTGGATCCTTTGGTGTTTTGGAGGCTTGCTTCTTGAGTTCTTTGTAAATTTTGGAGATCAACCCTCTGTCAGATGTGGGATTAGTGAATATTTTTTTCCCATTCTGTAGGCTACCTTTTTGTCTTGCTGACTGTGTCCTTTGCCTTACAGAAGCTTCTCATTTTCAGAAGGACCCATTTATTAATTGTTCATCTCACTGTCTGTGCTACTGGTGTTATGTTCAGGAAGCTGTCTCCTGTACCAATTCGTTCAAGGGTACCACCCACTTTCTCTTCTAAGAGGTTCAGTGTGGCTGGATTTATGTTGAGGTCTTTGATCCATTTGGACTGAAGTTTTGTGCATGGCGATAAACATGGATCGATCCGCATTCTTCTACATGTCAGCCTCCAGTTATGCTAGCACCATTTGTTGAAGATGCTTTCTTTATTCCATTGTATATTTTTAGCTTCTTTGTCAAAGATCAGATGTTCATACGTGTGTGGGTTAATATCCGGGTTTTCAATTCGATTCCATTGGTCTACCTGTCTACTTTTGTGCCAATACCAAGCTGTTTTCAGGACCAAAGCTCTATAATAGAGCTTGAAGTCAGGGATGGTGATGCCTCCAGACGTTGCCTAGTTGAACAGGGTTGTTTTGGCTATCCTGGGTCTTTTGTTTTTCCATACAAAATTGATTATTGTTCTTTCAAGGTCTGTGAAGAATTGTGCTGGGATTTTAATGGGGATTGCAAATCAAAACAACTCTGAGATACCATCTCACCCCTGTCAGAATGGCTAAAATAAAAAACACCAATTACAATTTATGCTGGAGAGGGTGTGGTGAAAGGGAGCACTCCTCCATTGCTGGTGGGAGTTCCAACTGGTTCAGCCACTTTGGAAAGCAGTATGGAGATTCCTCAGGAAAATGGGAATAAACCTACCACAAGACCCAGCAACTCCACTCTTAGGCATATATCCAAAAGATGCCCATTCATACAACAAAGATATCTGTTCCACTATGTTCATAGCAGCTTTATTTGTAATAGCCAGAACTTGGAAGCAACCTAGATGTCCCTCACCCGAAGAGTGGATAGAGAAAATGTGGTACATCTACACAATGGAGTACTATTCAGCAGAAAAAATAATGGAATCATGAGATTCGCAGGCAAATGGATGACACTAGAAGAAACCATCCTGAGTGAGGTAACCCAGTCACAAAAAGAGAAACATGGCATGTACTCTCTCATATATGGATTTTAGACATAGATCTGGGGAGTGCCAGCCTACAATCCCATGGCCAGAGAGTTTGGGAAACAGAAACTTCATTCAGTGGCTGATGGAAGAAGAGGCAGACTCCCTCAGTTAAGTACTGAGCTGAACTCAAGAGAGCCAGTAACAGAGAGGGAGGATTGATGACCAAAGGGATTAAGACTGGGCTGGTTTAACCCCCAGAAACATCTGACCTGACAAAGGTTATCTCTTGAATCCCAGGCATCAGCCTGGGAATCCAGCATGGGACTGATCAAGACCCCCTGAATGTGGGTGTCATTGAGGAGGCCTAGGTAATCTATTGAGCCTTGGGCAGTAGATCAGTACTCATCCCGAGTATACACCCGGACTTTGGACTCCCATCCAACAATGTGAGTTGCACTCTCACCCTGAACTCTTGGGGGAGGGTCTAGGCCCTGTCCTGTATGAAATGACAGACTATGGACACCCCCATGGAGGGCCTCACCCTCCCTGGGGAAATGAGGGGGTAATGGGAGGGTTGGGAGGAGGGCATGGGAGGAGGGGAGGGAAAGGGAAAGGGACCTGGAACTGACTTGTGAAGGAACTTTGTTTCTTATCTAAATTTAAACTGAAAAATAAATTTAAAAAAAGAAAAAAAAAGATTTCTTTCCTGGGTGATTTCATGAATTTGAGAAGTAGTGGAAATAATGAACTCTGTACCACCCTTTTGACATTTCTGGGACCTCAGTGAAGTATATTCTTACATGAATTTGAAGAAATCATACTTTGTACATTCATAGAGTCTTTTGTGGGTGTGAATAATATTTTGTTTTCAGGAATACTTAGAATGGTAGAATGCTTTCCCACAATTCTTGCTTTCATAGGATTTCTCTCCAATGTGAGTCATTTTATGCTTTTGAAATATACAGGAATGGTAGAGTTTTTACACATTGTTTACATTCACAGAACTTGTCTTCACTGTGTAATTTTTCATTTACATGAAATGAAATGGGGTTAATGAATGGTTTTGCACATTCTTTACATCTATCGAGTCTATATTTGGTGTTCATTATCTTATGTCCTTGAAGCATTAAGAGAGAAATAATATCTTTCCCAATTACCACAGTTACATGGAAAGCTACTTTCAATATAAAACCTTTTGTGAATTGTTTCTTTTCTTTTAATATATGTATGCATGTATATTATTTAAATTATAAACAATCTTATTTTCCATCCTCCTATGCCCTCCTTCTTCCTCCCATAACCCCCTACGACTCCACATACCCTTCCTCATCCACTCCCCAGGGAGAATGAGGCCTTCCATGCGGGATCATTAAAATCTGTCAAGTCATTTGGAGCAGAGGTCTGGGCTGTCTCCTATGTATCTAGGCCAAGAGAGTATCTCTCCATGGGAAATGGGCTCCCAGAGTCCGTTGTGCATTAGGGATACATTCTGGTTCCATTGTCAGAGGCCCCATAGCCTTCCCAGTGCTTGTAACTCATACCCATGATCAATTATATTACTTTTCCATCCTTCCTTTCCTTCCTTCTAGCCCCACCTAGTTACCCTCCTTCAAACTCTTCCCAAGAACCCATCCATTCAATTTGATAGCTTCTTTTTCTTTGATTATTGTTGATATGTATGTATGTATATGCATATGTGTATATATATGTATATATAACTAAATGCAACTAAATAAAGCCTGCGGAGTCTGTTTTTGTTATTTGTATGCAAATGGTTTCAAAGTTTGTCACTTTGCATTGTACAACCCATGACAGGCTCACATTAATACTCCTCTCAGAAGTCAAAAGTTGCCTTTATTTTTTTCCATCTAGGAGTGTGACCATGGGAAATATTCCTGGCTTGACATTAGTAAATCCTTGTATTGCCACTGTTCTAGTGTTGCTTATATAGACAATTCTGAAGGAGACTGTTGCACAGCTAACTTAGTAGTGTTCTATGTCTCATAGTCTTTCTGCCCTCTCTTCCTTTATGTTCCCTGAGCCACATATGCAAAAACTGTTATGTAGTTGTACATTCATTGTGTCTACTGTGGTTCTTTGATGGCCTGCATTTGCTTTAAGAAAGGCTTCTTTGATGGGGATGGTAGCTACATTTACTTGTGGGTATAATGATAAGATTTAGAGAAGGGAGTAAGGAATTATGCTGTACTAGCAAGACGGTGGCAGTGATTTTTTCTAAGGTCCATGACTTCACTATCCCTGGGAAGCCAACTAAGTTTACAATACTGGACATGGTATCCCTCCAGGTGACTGGGTCTTATGTCCAACTTGTCAGCCATTGCTTATCATTAACATGTGACTGGCACTTATTGTACCGTCATACATAACTTTCCACCATGGTAATTCCCCTGGTTTATAGATGCTTCAGTGGGAAATGACCGCTCACTTGCTTCCCTCCCTTGGGAGCTGGCATAGTATTTTCTGGAGCTATGGAAGCTAGGCTGAAGGAAAAAGGCTTTCAGGTCAGATCCAACTCACATCATTTGAAATCTGTGTCCTAAATATTCACGGTTTTCAGCAATCAGGCTAACCCTTAGCCTCTGAGGCAGCTAAGGGCTACATTTGTAATCTGTATTAGTTTGGGAGTTACTTAGACTACCTTGAAAAGTGATTCCGAAGGTTTCTTGTGCCTGCTTTTGGTTTTTTGTCAGTTTATGATTCATTTTAGGAGCAATGAAAGCCCAAGTGACTTAACACACACACACACACACACACACACACACACACACACAATCTTATTTAATGTATATTTTAGTATATTGCATATGCACATATACTCATATGTATTCCACATATTTTAAATAAATATAAAAACCTATTGTGCTTTGAAGCTCTATCAAACACCTGTGGTGTTAATTGTCCTTGTTCCTCTCCTTTTGTGTTGATCTCCATCCCTCCTCCCTGGTTGGTGCTACTGTCTGTTATGTCATATCACTGGTATCATCTTGTTCTCTTCACATGCCCAATCCCCACCAATGGTCCTTCTCTGGTGCTTTTATACTTTTCTAGTTTTTTTTATTGCTCCACATTGTATACTCTCACAAGAGAATTTGGAGCATGGGGCTTGCAGTGTTTATCTTTCTGAGTCTATATTACCTCACATTATAATATAATATATCCATTCATTTATCTGCAAATTTCTTGGTTTCAATTGTAGATATTAAAACTACTGAAGAAACTAAACAGTTTTCCAGCTTTTCTACACTTATGAGCCTATTTTAATTAAATTTTGAAGCAGTTACTTTTATAGTATTTCACTTGAGTTCCAAAACCACTTTTTAAGCACAATTTACAAATTTGGAAATAGATATGCATAGTCATATTTCATTATGTCTTCCTTACTTCCATGTGTTTTATTCAGAATAACCACAAACTAACATTTCAATAACACTTAAATATATGATGTTCTCATAAACATAATAACATTTCATAATTCTAAGGACCTGGGTGAAAGATTTTATATTAGGAAGAAAGCTAACATCCCAGAAAAGCTTAGCAGCACCAGTCAATTGAAATTGTGTTTAGAGTGTAGTATTTTGGCCTCTACTATAGAAAACAAGGCAAATATAGATTTCCTTTATTTAGAAACCCTCTTTTTAAAAAAAAAAACCAGCTCATTTTCGCACATTCATTTCCTCATTCATTCATTCAATAGTATTTCAGACTAGGCACTAGGAATTGGTTTAGATTCTTAGGGATATAGAAAACCACAAACAGACACAGAAAACCATCCTCCTGTAATTTTCAATACAGTAAGAAATAATAGCCAATAACAAAATCATAGAACAGTACATAGCGAATAGATTTGTAGAGAGAAGTGCAGCTAGGAAAAGTGACTAAAGCCAATTGGTGGTGCCTCTCTTCTGAGAAGGTTTTCCAGAGAATTCTTCAGTGAGTGAATGAAGCTGGCACAGGAATTAAGAGACATATATTTGGAGAAAGCAAGAGACTACTTTCTGAAAATAATTATTTCAGATAGTATGAAACTATGAATACAAAACTGAAGTATACTGACTCTGAAGTATCCAAGGGCCCTTTAATTTATCAATGTTGTTTATTTAGTTTAATATCCAAGGGTTGAACTACAGAAACATGTTGAACATGAATGAAGACTCCTAATCAGATAGTGTGAGTTGAGGGAATTGTTGCCTCTTTAGTTTGTCAGTGTCCTCACTTTTCTACTTGAATCTTGGACAATTGTTTAATTATGGGGTACAAGACATGGACTGATAATTACTGAAATTTCATCAACAAGGGGCATACAAACAACAATTTTGTTTCTCATAGTTCAGGATGCTGAGAATTCCAAGACCAATTTGCTGTCAGAACTTCTGTGTGATGATTTCCAGAGTACCCATTCCTATATTGTGACTCCAGCTTCCCCTCAGATAAGAAGTGGCTGTGCTCTCTAAGGCCTCTTTCATAAGGACACTCATCCTATCAATGAGAGTTGTCCTTGGGCGCTCATCTCCTGTCAAGGATCCTATCCCTTAATACAATCCCATTGAGATTCAGAATTTCCCAATGTGGACTGGGTCATGTGCATTTATTCCATTCATAGTACTGGGTTTCCAAATGTCAGCTCAGACTTCTGCACACATAGGTTCATAGGTTGTGTTACTGGGATACTTGAACTAAAACTAAATCTTATGAAATACCTTACCAATAATCTAGCCATGTAATGAAGACATGTCTGAGACTATCTCTGAGTGGCATATATATGCCAATAAACCTTTATGGTCTGATGTGCCAAATTTGAAATCAGCGAAACTAGCTTTGATTCAAGTCAATTTTTTTGACAGTGTTTCAAAGGATATACCATGGCTTGACAAATCATGTTGACATTTCTTATTTGTATTTCTAAATAATTAGATTATTCTACCTACCAAGAATAGTGTTGTTTGACCACAAATTATATAAGCTATAAAAAGGGAAAGTTTCAAAATTCATAAAAATTATCAATTCATACAGGCAAATCAAATTATGTATTCATTTAGAATAGCTTTATTCTCTATTCCTATAATGCATTTTCTTTCTCAAGCAGTTGCTGGCTTGGAAATCTAAGTTTTTTTTCTGATAGGTATAAAGTGCTTAAACATTAGCAAAAGCAATACTATCTGTGATGCAATTAGCACACAGGATATTTTCTTAATTCCTGAATATTTGAGTAAAACAAAAATGAATATCCTTTTGAAGGTCAAATTTACCACTTAATGAACATACCACATTAGCCTAGACTTGAAGGTGTGTCCAAATTTTTGACATGGAAATAGGACATTTTAACCTCTGATGTTTACTCTTAGAAGCTATGCCCATTAACACAAAAACAAAACAAAGAGCAAAACTTCATAGCATTTCAACTAAATTCACAAGTTTGCATTGAACAATTTGCATTGGGCTCGGTTTGGGCATATGCAGTTCTAGGCAATCGTCCACTAATTGGATGCAACTTTGGTAAGCACAGAATCAGATCAAAAGTAATTTTTTTATTGTTTCTATTTCAGCTTTCAACCCTTGTACTATTTGAATTGTTTCTTGTAATTTTTTCTTTGTCTTTTCCTCCCTTTCTTGAATTTGTTGGATTTTTTGGTTTGGTTTTTCTTCCATTTCTTGCATTTTTGGCTACAATGTTTATAGCAGCACTATTTGTAATAGCCAGAACCTGGAAGCAACATAGAGGCCCCTCAACTAAAGAGTGGATAGAGAAAAGGTGGTACATTTACACAATGGAGTGCCACTCAGTGGGAAAAAAACAATGGAATCTTGAAATTTGCAGGCAAATGGATGGCACTAGAAGAAACCATCCTGAGTGAGGTAACCCAGTCACAAAAAGACAAACATGGTATGTACTTACTCACATATGGATTTTGGACGTGGATCAGGGGAGAGCCAGCATAAAATCCCATTGCAAGAGAGTCTGGGAAATAGGGAAGACCCTAAGAGAGATATGCATGGTACCCCAGAGAAGGTGGAATAAGACAAGATCTCCTGAGCAGATTGGGAGAATGAGGGGGAGGGGAAAGGGAGCCAGAAAAAAACAGAGAGGATGACATGGGAGAGCAGGAAGGTTGCATTGGGGGAAGAATAGAGGAGAGCAGGATGAGAGATAGCATAATAGAGGAAGTCATTTTAGGTTTAAGGGGATATCTGGAACTCGTGAGATTTCCAGAGATCTACCAGGATGTCACCAACTGTCAAATTAAGCAATAGTGAAGAGACTACCTTAAATGCCCCTCCCTGATAATGAGTTTGACAACTATCTTACATACCATCTTACAACCTCCATCCAGTGACAAATGGAAGCAAAGTCAGTCACCCGCAGCTGAACACTGAACTGAAGTCCTGGAACCCAGTGACAGAGAGGGAGGAGTGATGTGCAAATGTGTCAAGACTGGGCTGGTGAAACGCACAGAAACAGCTGACCTGAACAAGGGGGAGATCTTGGACCCCAGACTGATGGCTGAAAGACCAGCATTGGACTGATCCAGAACCCCTGAATGTGAGTGTCAATGAGGAGGCCTAGGCAATCTAAGGGACTTTGGGTAGTATAACAGTATATATCCCTGGCATACAATGGACTTCGCATGCCTATCCTACAATGAGGGATGCTCTGCCTGCCCTGAAGGAAATGACAGTCTCTGGAGATCCCACATGGAGGGCCTTACCCACCCAGGGGAGTAGAGTGGAGATTGGGTGGGGGACTGGGGAGGTTGGTGGAGGTGTGAGTGAGGAGGGGAGGGAGAGGGATCTAGGACTGACATGTCAAATAAGCTTGTTTCTAATTTAAATATTAAGTAAAAAAGTAAGTTGTTTGTCAAAAGTGGTGTTTTATGCCATGTAAGGTAGGATCAAATGTGCTTGCTCTATCCCAAGTGTTTTTCTTATTATATCTTTCATATGAATGATAAATATTTATTTTGCATATATTTAAATGTGAGATAGTTTTGTATGGAATAGGGGCATGTAAATAAAGTACAGGAACAAAATGTATATAGTTATGAAATTTCTTGTTTTGTGGGAGAGGAAAAAATAAGACATGGAATCATTGGTTTAACTGGATTTAACAGACATCTATAGAACATTCCACCCAAACACAAAGGGATATACCTTCTTCTCGGCGCCAGATGGAACCTTCTCTAAAATTGACCACACAATAGGAAATAGCAAATCTCCACAGATACAAAAAAATTGGAATAACCCCCTGTATCTTCTAAGACCACCATGCATTAAAATTAGAATTCAAAAATAACACAATTCGCAGAAACCCTACAAACTCATGGAAATTGAACAATGCTCAATTGTACCATCCCTGGGTAAAGGAAGAAATAAAAAAAGTAATTAAAGACTTCGTGGAATTCAATGAGAATGAAGACACAACGTATGCAAACCTATGGGACACTTTGAAAGCAGTGCTGAGAGGAAAGTTCATAGCATTAAGTGCCCACATGAAGAAACTGGAGAACAGTCATACTAGAGAATTAATAGCACAGCTGACCATTCTAGAACAAAAAGAAGCAAACTCACCCAGGAGGAGCAGACACCAGGAAATAATCAAATTGAGGGCTAAAATCAATCAAGTAGAAACCAGGAGAACATTGAGAAAAATCAATGAAGCAAAGAGTTGGTTCTTTTCGAAAATCAACAAAGTAGACAAACCTTTGTCCAAACTAACCAAAAGACACAGAGAGAGCATGCTAATTAACAAAATCAGAAATGTAAGAGGTGACATAACAACAGAATCTGAGGAAATCTGGAGAATCATCAGGGCTTCTCTGGATACTTTGAAAATATGTACTCCACAAAATTTGAAAATTTAAAGGAAATGGACAATTTCCTGGATAGATATCACTTGCCAAAACTAAATCCACAGCAGATAAACAATCTAAACAGACCTATAACCCTTAATGAAATAGAAGTAGTCATCAAATTCTCCTAAATGAAAAAAGCCCAGGCCCAGATAGATGGCTTCAGTGCAGAATTCTACCAGAAATTCAAAGAATAGTTAACTCCAATACTCCTCAAAGTATTCCACACAATAGAAGCAGGAGGCTCACTGCCAAACTCTTTTTACGAGGCTACAATTACCTTGATACCCAAGCCACACAAAGACACAACTAAGAAAGAGAACTATAGACCAATTTCCCGCATGAACATCGATGCAAAAATACTCAATAAAATACTAGCAAACCGGATTCAAGAACACATTAGAAAAATCATCCATCATGATCAAGTAGGCTTCATCCCAGGAATGCAGGGATGGTTCAACATTAGGAAATCTATCAATGTAATCCACCATATAAACAAACTGCCAAAGAAAAACCACCTGATCATCTCACTAGATGCTGAAAAAGTCTTTGACAAAATCTAGCACCCCTTCACGATAAAGGTCCTAGAGAGATCAGGGATAACAGGAACATACCTGAATATAATAAAAGCAATATACAGTAAACCCACAGCTAACATCAAACTAAATGGAGAGAAATTTAAAGCAATTCTTCTAAAATCAGGAACAAGACAAGGCTGTCCACTCTCTCCATATCTTTTCAATATTGTACTTGAAGTCCTAGCTACAGCAATAAGACAACAAAAGGAGATAAAGGGGATACAAATAGGAAAAGAAGAAGTCAAAGTTTCACTATTTGCAGACGATATGATAGTTTACATAAGTGACCCAAAAAACTCCACAAGGGAACTCCTAGAGCTGGTAAACACCTTCAGCAAAGTGGCAGGATACAAGGTAAACCCAAAAAAATCAGTGGCCCTATTATATGCAGACGATGAAGTGACTGAGAAAGAAATCAGAGAAACCTCACCCTTTACAATAGCAATAAACAGCCTCAAATATCTGGGGATAATGTTAACCAAGGAAGTGAAAGCCCTGTATATCAAGAACTTTGAGTCTTTAAAGAAAGAAATCAAAGAGGAGACCAGAAAATGGAAAGATCTCCCATGCTCTTGGATTGGTAGGATCAACATAATAAAAATGTCAATCTTGCCAAAAGCAGTCTACAGATTCAATGCAATCCCCATCAAAATACAGGCACAATTCTTCACAGACCTGGAAAGAACATTAATCAACTTTAAATGGAAAAACAAAAGGCCCAGCACAGCCAAAACAACTCTATACAATAAAGGAACTTCAGGAGGCATCACCATACCTGACTTCAAGCTCTATTATAGAGCTATAGTCCTGAAAACAGCTTGGTATTGGCACAAAAATAGGCAGGAAGACAAATGGAACCTAACTGAAAACCCTGATTGTAACCCACACACCTATGGACACTTGATTTTTGACAAAGTAGCTAAAACTATACAATGGAAAACAGAAAGCATCTTCAACAAATGGTGCTGGCATAACTGGGTACAAGTATGCAGAAGACTGCAGATAGATCCATGTTTATCGCCTTGTACAAAACTTAAGTCCAAATGGATCAAAGATCTCAGCACAAATCCAGCCACATTGAAACTTTTAGAAGAGAAAGTGGGAGATACTCTTCAACAAGTTGGTACAGGAGACCACTTCCTGAACATAACACCAGTGGCACAGACACTGAGATCGACAATTAACAAATGGGACCTCATGAAACTAAAAAGCTTTTGTAAAACAAAGTACACAGTCAACAAGACAGAAAGGCAGTCCACAGAGTGGGAAAAGATATTCACTGACCCCACATCTGACAGAGGGCTAATCTCCAAAATTTACAAAGAACTCAAGAAGCAAGTCTCCAAAACATTAAAGGATCCAATTAAAAGGTGGGGTACAGAACTAAACAGAGAATTCTCAATAGAGGAGGCTAAAATGGCCAAGAGACACTTAAGAAAGTGCTCAACATCCTTAGCCATCAGGGAAATGCAAATCAAAACAACTTTGAGATACCATCTTACAACTGTCAGAATGGCTAAAATCAAAAACACCGAAGACAATTTATGCTGGAGAGGATATGGAGAGAGGGGAAAACTCCTCCATTGCTGGTGGGAGTGCCAACTTTTACAGCCACTTTGGAAAGCAGTATGGAGATTCCTCAGGAAAATGGGAATCAAATTACCACAAGACCCAACAATTCCACTCTTAGGCATATATCTAAAGGAGGCAATTTCATACAACAAGGGCATCTGCTCCTGTATGTTCATAGCAGCATTATTTTTAATAGCCAGAACCTGGAAGCAACCTAGATGCCTCTCAGCTGAACAGTGGATAGAGAAAATGTGGTACATTTACATAATGGAGTATTACTCAGCAGAAAAAAAAAACAATGGAATCTTGAAATTCGCAGGGAAATGGATAGCACTGGAAGAAACCATCCTGAGTGAGGTAGCCCAGTCACAAAAAGACATACATGGTATGTACTCACTCATATATGGATTTTAAACATGGATCAGGAGAGTTCCAGTCTGCACTTCCACTGACAGAGAGTCTGCGAAACAAGAAAAAACCTAAAAGATATGCATGGTACCCAAGAGAAGAGAAATGAGGCAAGATCCTCTGAACAGATGGGGAACACGGCGAGGCGTGGGGGGGGGACCTGGGATATAGATGGGGGAGAAGTGGAAGAGAGAGTAGGACATGGAGTAACAGGAAGGTTGACTGGGGGGGATAGGATAGGGGGAAGAGGGAATCATAGGTTAGAAGACAGATCAGGCACCATTGTGACCTCTAGTGATCTAAAGGGATGACACCAATTGGCAAGCTAAGCAATAGTGGAGAGACCACCTCGAATGCCCATTCCTGATAATGAACTTGATGTCTATAACCATCCTGGAGCCTTCATCCAGTGACTGATGGAAGCAGAAGCAAACACCCACAGTTAAACACTGAACTGAACCCAAGGAACCCAGTGACAGAGAGAGAGGAGCAATGAGCAAATTGGCAAAGAATGGGCTGGCAAAACCAGCAGAGAGAGCTGATCTGAACAAGGGGGAGCTTTTGGACCCCAGACTGACAGCTGGGAAGCCATCATGGGACTGATCCAGACCCCCTGAATGTGAGAGTTAATGAGGAGGCCTGGGCTACCTATGAGGTCCTGAGCAGTGGATCAGTGTTTATCCCTTGAATACTAACAGACATCATGTGTCCATAACACAAAGAGGGTTGCTCTCTCTGCCTGGACTCTTAGGGAAGTGCCTGGACCCTACCCTGAGTGAAATGATAGACTCTAGATATGTGGAAGGAATTGGCAACAAGGTGGGAGGATGGGGAGGGGGGATTGTGGGGGGTGTGGGAGGAGGGGAGGGAGAGGGAACTGGGATTGACATGTAAAACAAGCTATTTAAAATTAAAATAAAAAGAAAAAAGAAAAAATAGGTTTTTTTGTTTTAAATAAATTCATTTATTTTGTTAGATTGTTTTTATTATTTGTGTCTTTTTCTCTTTGAAAGTGATGGATAGATATGTGTCAGTTCCATTTCTGCTTGATTGGGTCTTTTGAGTTGGAATGAAGGAATTTTTTCTTTCAACAGAACAGCATCCGGTGGATAGTGCTTTGGTTTGGCTATGATTTTATAGTCCATGTGTTTGATTATAGCTTTACTTCTGTTGACAAAACAATCTTCTCCCTACCCTTTTTTACATTTCCTGTTCATTAACTCTCCTTTTTTTCTTTAGATTTTTTAATTTAAATTAAGAATAATCTTATTTTACACGTCAATCCCAGTTCCCTTTACCTCTCATCCTCCCTTGCCCCCCACCAGACTCCCATCCCATCCCCCTTCTGGTCTGGAGGGTATAATTTCTAAAGATATCTACCTTTATCTGTTACATTTAAAATGCCTTTCTAAAATTGAAAAATTAATGTTTTCAGTATCGCAGAAACTTCAAAACATCACTTTAGATTATTTTTTTTTACTGGGTTCATTTCTGTCTCTTTAGAATTGTTCTCTTTAGAACTTGGGTGTCTATCATTTTATATATCTCCTCTAAATCCTTAATGTCTTTCAGATACAAAACTTACAGACTAAATTTTAGGTACTTTATCCTAAATAATTTATTCTCTACCCATGGATAGAAATATGTCTTCATTTATGATACATTTTCTTTTTACTTTACAGAACATTTTAATTTAGTTTTTGACAGTTCCATACATGTATACTATGTATCTTGATCATAGTCCTCCAATCACTCTGTATAGATCACAAGATACATCTTCATATTTAAATTTACAAAACATTTTACAGTCTTCCATTTTAAAAACAAAAAATGAAGAAATCATTCTGAAACATAATAATTTTATAAATCTTTGACAATAATTCTAAGATCAATTGATTTTTTCACAAATGAATAGGTGTTGTTTGCTAGATTTATAGAAATTATTTTACTGTATGAAACTTACAAGGGAAAATGGCTATTTTGAAATTGATTTTTAAGTAGGCACACACACACACACATACACACTGCACTCTGCTAAAGTAATTTTCATAGGATTTTCCTTGTCTTAAGGCTTTTTGTCATTGCTTTTTAATTTTTATTTTAATTTGTTAAACTCAAAACTGTTCACACTATAATTAAATTTTCCTGAAATGTGTATAGTCATCTAATTGCCTCAAAAGTATCCCCTTTGTCAGTAGCTAAGTGAACCGTAGGTAGACTCTAAAAGAAAGGCCTTGTAAATGTAACCAGGGCATTTGACTATGACATCAATGTTCTGATCATTTCAGGATTTTGTGTGTTTAATTAAATTTGCACTCTAGTACCAATTCAAAACTTTGTTTCTCATAGAAAAGTCCAATTATACAGTCAAAAGCATTTTCATGCTTCAGTGAATTGTAAGTGAAGACAAAAAATGTCACCATATCACTATAAACTTTTCATTAAATTAACTTATTTTTCTACTGTGTTAACCCTTTCAGTTACTACCAATACTGAAATGTTCATATAATAAAAATAGATACGAAAAGGGCTATAGCTTTTTTTTATATTTCTTCATTTTCATTGGAGTATACAACAGTGATGCTAAGATGGTGGTGATAAAATATCACTAAGGAAAGAAAATGTATTCTTCAATAATAAAATACTACTCATGCAGAGTGGAAATTAACTTTAAAATCTGATGCACCTAGAAATGATAAACTTTTGATGTGACATCTTAAGTTTTTTATTTGGTCATTAAACAATGTACATGTGGATCAAAAAAACAAACTGTCAGATAATTGTATGTCCATTAAAAATCATATAAAGGTTTGGTAGATGGTTTGATGGGTAGAAAACTGTACAAGCAAGAGAAACTGATTTCAAATCCTCAGCCCATGCAGAAACTGTGTGCACAGGTAACCCCAAGCCCAGTGGTGGAGACAGGTGAACCTCAGGGACCAATGACAAGCTACTCTCACTGAAAATAGACTGTTTCAGGATCAGCAAGGGCATATTTCTAGAAAATCAAGGTAGAAAGAGATAGTAGTCTTCCAAGATAATCCTCTGGTCTCTCCCTACATATGCATGGGCATATCCTCTATGTACGTGGACACATGAACATCCAACCCCCTTCACACACACAAAGAAATTAAAGTACTTTAAGAAATTCTTCAAAGGTTTGAATACATCAACATTTTATGTTTATGTCTTTCATTTATTAATATTATTTTTCTTTATTAATATTTATGATCTTAGACTTATTTTGCAATTTCTTGTTTACTTACATTCAGGTGGCTGGAATTCTTCATACTTTCATTTGAATTGTTTCCCCTTTGAAATTCAAATATCCTGAGGCTTTTACAGAAGATCAAATAAATTGAAAAATAACATTTTTTGCTTTGATGCTGGATTATAGTATGAAACTAGACAGTAAATAGATTTACTTAATGTTATGTGAGTATAAGACTGAAGATCTTGCCATTTACTAAGCTACCAGTGATGTCAATCATTTATAAGGCACAGTTCTGGATACAGCTGTAGCCCAACCACCAAAGAATGAAAGCCAGAAACTTCACAGTTTGAAGGTCAAGTCCTTCTTTGAACTCTTTTCTGGTGAAGGTAGCTATTAACATTGAGTTGATGCACTGCATTTTCTTAAAAATCTGTTTTTGTCATGCTAGAATTGTGAGCTCTCTTAATTGCAAGCTTTCAATGTGAGTAGAAATTGTGGAAAAATGTTAAAAAGGTATATCTAATTTTCAAACAACAGGCATTTCATTTTGTTCTTTGGTATGGATAAATTCATTATTCAGGCATTTTATATTTATATTAAATGGATTTATGCCTATTCTTTTCTATTAAATTGTTCTGAGATTTTAATATATAGGTATTTCTCTCCTTTTTCATGCACTATAATTTCCCTTTCTCCATAATCCCCTAGTCAAATTTATGACATCTAATTCTTTAGTGACTCTTGTTGCACACACACACACACACACACACACACACACACACACACACTTGTAAGTACGATTTTCCAGAGTCCCTTTATTGTTTCTCATTGTGTATATGTGGTTAGGGCTAGCCACTATGGATTGGATAACCTATCAGGTTGTTGTGTGACTGAAATGTGGCTTGGAAATGCAGATTAGATTAGCATGTAGGCAGTTCAGTTCAATTTATTTCTGCAATGTAGTGGCTAACATACATGGAATTTGATTATCTCAGCTAAAAATTGTGCAAAATTATTTTCTTGTAGGGTGACAGAAAGAACCAAAACATGAATCTGAAAGCTTTCAACAAATATGCTGAGACACATTGTTTTCTTTCCATTGAAAGACCAGATATATGTGTCTAAGTCCCCTCAAAGGAATTAGATTTATGCGTTTTCCAACCCAGAATGGCTGGTAAGAAATTCCCAAACTCTAAGTAATCGTTCAGTCTCTTCTGCTGTGTTATTCTTTTCTTTCTGTATGTAAACTTGACTTTAGCTTTGCTGTTTTTCATGTATTCTAATCAACCATAAACATAAACCAGAGGGCATATGCTCAAGGAGAATCATCATGCCTGTGTCTCAGCCTTGTGATGTGCAGAACGTTGTTTTGGAGGGTAGCAGTGTATGTAGTTGAGCATCGGTGGCCGCCTGTATTGAGATGTGCGATGAGACATTTTAGGGAATGACTTCCACAACCAAGAGGAGAAGCAGATGCTCTTTGCTCAATCCAGCAGGAGCCATGAATAAATTACATACCACGGCAGCCTATTTGGGAACCAAGTTTTTCAAAGAGCCGGCTTTTTACTTTATCCTCCTTTTCTCTTAGCTGTTCTTTTGTCCTTTACTTTTCCTTCTAACTTAGCAATGTTATGTTGATTGTGATGTATTTAATTTTTTTAAATGTTAACATTTGGACATGCTTTGTAAGTGAGGCAAAGAAAAGATATTGTATTTTCCACAGGAACAATTGAATTTTTATACAACTTTTTACTGTGAAATATCAGGTGATTTTGATGTGGGTGCTAATTGTTTAAACTTGGCCCAGACAATTGTTCCTGACAGACATACATAATTTTGAACAAATTTAGATGTTATTGGGTATTGGTCAGTTTTATTGCTCACATTACTTTTTGGGCACACCAAGAAGACAGAGAATTTTATTTACATTCTTTGGGAGGAATAAGAATCCCACCCATGCTTTTTCATTTTCCAGCAGATATCATTAGTTACAGATATTTTCTTGGTTAGAGGAAGGAATCTGTGTGCACTTTGCCGGCTCAGAGCTATGACTCCATCTTTCTTAAACCTGCACATGACTTGTGTGGGCTGTCTTATTCTCCACGAGTTCATCTGTGCGTCAGTCTTATTCTGTCTGGAGGTCAGTGTTTCCTTGGAGTCAGTCATCACCTTTGGCTCTTACAGACTTTCAGACTCCTCTTCAAAATAGATCACTGAGCCTTCAGAGGTTGGACAATTTTTTACCAGTGGAATCTCCCTGGATATGTTAAGCACACTTCAGTGTAGGGTTAATTTCCAGGAGTAGTTGACCAACACAAAAGTTATTTTTGTCTCATTTTCTTTGTTTGAACATTTTTTAGTCTTATCCTTAGCTGTGTACTTTGTGTTATGTTTCCTTGTCTTTGTGATTTTTATGTGTGTTTCTTGTTTTATGTTTGTTTTGTTATTGTTTCGTTTTGAGAGAGGGAGAGACATGGAGGGGTCATACATAAAGTTTGGTGGGTAGAGAGGTGGGAAGATCTGGGGAGAGTTGGAGGAGAAACACATGATTAAAATATATTGTACAAAATAGTAACTGCCAATTAAAATGAGAAAAAAGTTTCTATTAAAGAAGTACAAATGAAGAATAGGGTGCATTACTTTTTACTCACTAGAGCAGACCACTATTTCTTTTCTATTTTAACAGATTTGTTACAATAAGATTTTTATAGTGTACAATTGACTCATTCATACTTTGTAATTCATTGCTTTTAATATATTCACACATTGAAAATAATGTTCACATATTACTACAATCAATTTTATAACATTTTCACCATCTCAAAAAGAAACAATGTAGCTTCTAGCTATTGTATTCACATGTCTCTCTCTCCACCCAGATCTAGCTATATACAGATTTCCTCTAATTTGGACTTCCTTATACAGACAGTTATGAATTATTTTGATTTTTGGTTTTCTCTTCTCTTGGAGTGAGGTTTGCAATGGTCACCCATATCACAGCACATAGTAGTTAATAATTCCCTTTTTTTGAAGAGATCATATTACATTCTACATCATACCCCATTTTGTTTGAGGGATACTTGAGGTTTTTCTATTTCTTGAATTTTTTGAACGATATATTACAGCATACAGTTTGATTATTTTATTGACTATAGCATGACTATAGGCATTGACTATACCATGCCAAAAGAGGGTAATGATGATATCAGGTGAGTATTTCTTCAGATAAATATAATATGTTTGAAAATATCAATATATTTTAAAAGAGATTTCCTTAAAAGAAATGACTACCCTCTATTGCTTTTCATATAATAGCATAATGCACCTGTTATTTACATGCATCCATTAATTAGTTAAAACTTGAGTTACCTCATTTGTGGCATGTCCATATGCAAAGCAGGTGGATATATGGTCAAAACACACTGTAGAAAACTTCCAATGAACTAATAAATATTTTAATGTAATCTCAATAAATCAAAGGAATAATTTTAAAAATGTTATTTTAGGTGGCACAGATCTGTAATCCCAGAATTCACGAGGCCAGGGGAAAAGAATCAAATTTTTGCATCCCTATCCCTAGGCTGTTCTCTCCATTGTTCAGATAGGCTTCCATTTTGGAGTGGGCATCAGTCAATGAAAGGATGCATAGTGAGTGGAAGTTATGAGAATATGAGATCATGTACTTGGCTCTAAACATCTCATCTATATTAATGCATCTGTTGTCATGGCTGGAGGATACCATTGAAAAGTAGGTAGGATGGATCTAAGAGCTAGAGGAAGAGAAGGAGTGCTAAAACATGCTATCTTCTGTACATGTCATAAATGTTGCATTCCTTAACTCTTCAGGATTGGCTACCTGCACAAGGCCTGAACATAATCAGTCTGCTAAAATCCTAAAATAGATGGTTCAGATCTCCAGGCTATAGGACCTATTCAGGAGATATTTGTATTTATTGTTGCTGGAAAAGGAAAAACTGTTCTTTGAGTATGTGGTCACTTGTAGGTTTCCCATGCTTTAAAGTGATAGTCCTACATCTGTGCCTGTTATGGGCCACACTACCTGGATTTATTGGTTGTCAAAAAATATGAAGTTGGGTGGACATGAAGAGAACTGGGGTGGGTAAAGGAAGTAGACATAATCAAATGTTATAATAAGATGTATGGAATTCTCAAAAATAAAAATTAAAATAAACAAAACTCTTTCAGATTTTAACATACAGCAAGTTAATAATCAACAGTTTATCATTTTTTCACCATAAGAAAACAATCTTAGTCTACATAATTATACTAATGTCGTATGTTTCTATTGTTAAACCAGCTACTAGTTTTGATTATACATTTCTGACTGAATAAAACAGATTTTATCTTCAGTAGTATGTTATATATTTTTCTTATACTTAATTTCCAAACATCTGTGTTTTTAAAACACAGAGGTATTAAGAAAGAATAGCTTATCCTAATGATAGTCCCCTGGGGTATCACTGCTATCTAACAATACATCAGTATCAAATAGTTCTGCTGCAATCTGCCTAAGATTCTCTTCCCCATGATACAAGAGGAGGTAAGGAAGCAAAGAAATGAGGCACCCTCCTGCTAAAGAGAAAAAAAGGAAATCTATATCTATCCTAATATGAGTCACTGCAGTGAATGGGTCATGATTGTGCTAGGAATAGATATACACAGTGATCCACAATGAACACTTAAGTGATTGCTTTTCCAAGAAGGAACTGAAATGATTAAATAGGGCCAGCACCACACAGTAAAACATTTCCTTTTCTCCAATTGTAGCCATTTTTAGAAAATTCTTCCTTTTGGTTGCTAGTCCCTGTTACTACTTTGATAGCTTTCTTTGTATTCTATGGAGTATAGTTGGCCTCCATCTTTCACAGCATTCCCAATTAATCTGGTTATATTTCCCTAGAAATACTCATTAGTAAGTATGACCAATGTTTTTTCAATTTACTCTTGCTTGATATCTTTGGTATTCTTAGGAGAGATGATATGAATGATCACCTTCTACAAGACTCCATAGAGCAGTTATTTGTATCTCAGAGATGTGACTCAAAGAGAGAGAGAGAGAGAGATCTGAACTCCTCCCTCTCCTTTTTGATCAGTAAAGACTAATTGCTTTTTATCTACTTGATTGTACAATCTTGTAGGAGACTGAAAGTATACAGCTTTGATTAGTTTATTCTTTGCCGTGCTATGATATACAGTGGATTTTGTGGCTATTATAAAGTACTGGGAAACTTGAAATCCTAAAAGATTTTACTAGCAAATACGTTTTAGATGGAGCAGTTTGTTGGGTAAGTATTCATGTCCAATATTGATAATTAAACACATTAGCTTATTTCCTTTCTATTTAAATACCTATGCACTGACATATATACAAAATAAATATGAAGATACTCGGCAGATGGGCCTGGAGAGATGGTACAGTGGTGAAAAGCCCCTCTGTCTTCCTAGGGAATATAATTTCAGTTCCTTACACCCACATCAGAGGTTAGCAGCTACCTATAATCCCAGTCTAGGTGATTCAGTACCTTTCACAGCATCTTTAAGTACTTCCACACATATAACACACATCCACAAACACACATAAACACAATTAGAAATAGTAAGTCTTAAAAATAGAAATTAAAGCACTAAAAGAAGGCATATTTCCATCAATCTATACAAATTAAAGTGGCCTACCTACTATAAAGATATATCACCTTTTCACAGTTAAGTCTTTGCTCCTAAATATAACTTTCCTCTTTGCACTCACAGATGTAGTAGCCATATATTGTTATGCAGAATTTTCTCTGAATTGCAACATAATGTGTGTGTGTGTGTGGGATGCTTACTAAGCCTCTGGTAGTTAATAAGACTTGAAAGCCTCATCAAGTAAACAATTCATAAATCTCAGGAAGTTGTTTCCTATGGCCCTCTCTCTAAGGTAATGTAGGACTAACAATTTCCTGGGAGGATGATTTGTGCAGTTGACTGCAAGTCATCAAGGATGTACTGTTTGTGAGTTAGCACCCATGCTGTGATGGACTGCTTGGTGATGTTGTATCCTTTGTGCCATCCATTATCCTACAAGTAGTGCCAACAAACTCCCTGGTTCACTAAGGACCAAAGCATTAATTTGGTCACTGTTGATTCTCCCCCTGGGATGATTAGCCATTTGTTCACATATCCTCAGGCACATTTCTATAACAGATTGATTTTTCTTCCTTTCCCATTTATCAGCTTGGGGATTTCAAATGCAGTTCCATATCACTAACTAGCTATGTCTCTCCCTTAGATTTCTCAAGTTACCTCCTGGCTTTTGCTTTAGTTGTCTTGAGGCTTTTCATTTAGTCCCTCTGATTAATACAGGTGGGCTATTTTCTAGGTACTGTTTACATCTAAGCTCCTTTAGTTTTTAATAAATTTTATTGTCTTTTTGAAAAGAAGAGGACATACCAATTTAACTGGTTCAAATTTGTAAGCTGACTATGCCACATCTGTGTGAGTACTTGCTGAATGGGCAGCCAGGGATCGATGGAATGTACTTCCACTAATGTGGCACAGTACCATGTAGAACTTAGAGAAAGCTTCCCTCTTCTTCCTTACTCTGCGTGTGAAATGTAAGGCATTCGATGATAAAAGAAAACAGTGTGGTGGTAATGACATCAACATGATGTCTAATATTTATTAGATGCTATTGATTGTGTATCTTTTGAAGCATTTCATGTGGCTTAGCCTATAAGTCTCTCACATGTTATCTATGAAATAGATATGGTTATTATTGCCATCTCAAAGATCTCAAAGTGAGTAAAAGAAGCAAAAGTATCAAATGAGCTGTTCACAAAAATGCATGGTTGACAATGAGCTCAGCTATGTAGCTACTGTGATTGTGGAAAGAACTAAAAATTGTTTATAGTAAAGAAAGGGATGTGAAAGTGATGAACGGAGAAATCATTATTTAGCTGTGATAGTTCTCAAGACAAAACAAATGCTCAAACTTAACTTTAAACAGAATGCTACTATGAGTATCTTGAGTAATATGTCATTCTCATTTTGCTGCTATCTCTTGCTATTGATATTTTCAGAAAGTTTATGGGTGGAATTCACAGTGCCATAGTTTTATTGGCGAGTATACTTGTTTTCCTTCTTTGAATGTCAGAGTAATAAAAATGCATTATTGCTATTAACATACACAATACTAGAGTATTGTATATAAAATAAATTTATTTTTAAGTGCAAGCCAGTTTAAATTGACTTTTTAACAGTTTCCATCTACTGAAAAAAATGAAAGGTTTTCTTTGTTATATTCAATTTTCAAATACTTGAAATATCAGTAGGATGTAGGGACTAAAGCAACTGACTGCCTGTCTACACTTTCCCATCCATTGGGCATACAAAGAAGCAAAGGAAATAGAAATGTCATTTTTTATTGTTTTATTTTAATTTTATGTTTTCAATATAATTCTTTCCCATTTAGCCTCAGTCTTAGGTACTTGCTATTTTGATGGTGGGAATGATGACCAAGAAAACTATTTGCTTGTGAGAAGGTCTCTAGACACACTAGGCTTGCTCTTACAGGAGACATTTTGTGGGCCTACAGCTGAGCTGCGTTTATTACTCTGTTTATCAGATTTATTTTTGTCTAGCAGTTAGTGTTTGCCAATATATAAAATTGGAGGAGGAGGGGGAATGTTAAAACAATAGGGATAATATAGCAAATTTATCCAAGGTTTATAGAAATTGAATGAGAGAATTTCATCTGATTCTCAAGATTTAGGGTTATAAAAATTATTTTTTCAGTGCTGTGAATGAATGAGAAGGAAAAAAATGGGATTCTTATCTATCACTCTCATTACTTAACATAGAGACTGAGTTTGAACCTTGGGTAAAGTTAGCAATATTGAATTAGACCAGAATAAAAAGATATCGTTTCCAGATATACTACAGATGGATAATTGACATGGCCATGCCTATTCAGGACGTGATGTCAAAAGACACCAGGAGTGATTTTGTCAGGCAATGCCTTGTTAGAAGCTAGAAATCCTGCTGTATGTGGGTACTGGAGAAACAGAGCCAGTAAAGAGGGTATTTTTTCTAACTTTGATTTTTTTCTTATTTGTTTTTAATCAAACTCTCATTTTTACTTGTCTGAGTATTAAATGAGTTGACTATGCTGGAAAGTCATTTATAAACTGTTATTGATTCTGAAAGCATCAATAACAGCCAATATTAGATGTTTAATCTGATTAGGGGAGATTGTTTGTGGTTTATGCAGTCCTCTGATAGATATCATGAATAACTGGAATGATTCTTGCTTTTAGGAAAAATGATGAGAAAATTTAAAGTATTATATACAATGGATAGCAATTTATCTTTTTTGAAAGTAAAAATTTAGGAGTAGCTTTTCACAGAGTAAAGCCATGCAAGTATTTCTGAAATGTGGCAAAAATGTGGCATTCAAAATACAAGATTTAAAAAACACTATAAAACCAAGTATTAGCATGGGAAGAGAACAAATGACAATATCTCAGTGCATATTTTAAACTTTCAAATGTGAGTTCTGAAGGGTCATTTTGTTGTTCATTCATCACTGTCTACTTATATCTCTGATCATTGCCATATACCAGATATTCCCCCACCCCTCCCTAGGAAAGATTTGTTGGATGAGTGAGTTCTGCATTGATCTAACACTGTAAAACTCTTGTATAGCTCTTTTTGATGATATTGGAGATGATCTAATTACAGAAGAGTTTTTCTCTCTGGACTAAAACCTGGCAGTTAGTGTGGCTAAGGTTGACCAATTTCTGTCTCATATCAATTAAAGCTTTCATGGGCTTTTACTCAAATGTAGCCATTAATGAGCAGATGCCCAGGGCAATAATAATTATGATGATAATACACTGCCCTTACATCATCTCCCTTATCCATGGAAACCTAGGTGCTTAACCAACAGTAATTATCACAGCACTTATGGGAGATAGGAACGTATAATTAATACCATTTACAGATGAAAATATGAAAAGAGAGAGATTCATAAACCACCCCCAGAGAGATGTATTACCTCTTCCATTAATTATTAAAATCTTCCAGCCACAATTTGATTGTTTGAAAATTATGAATAAGTAATATCTAATAAAT
Organism: Mesocricetus auratus; assembly: GCF_017639785.1. Classification (NCBI taxonomy): domain Eukaryota; kingdom Metazoa; phylum Chordata; class Mammalia; order Rodentia; family Cricetidae; genus Mesocricetus; species Mesocricetus auratus. The sequence goes on from NW_024429190.1 coordinate 48,364,339, forward strand.
TTTGCTAGAGAAAGAAAACTGTGTGCAGTTTCAGGGCCATTCAGGGCCGAGAACCAGAGAAGCTGATGGTGTTAAGTCTCCTTCTGACTCTAAATGCTGAGCTTCAGAGTGCCAGTGTCTGAATGAAGGAGACATGTGATTTAAATCAAACAAAGGGAGCAAATATACCTTTTCTCCCTTTCCATTCATCTAGGGTGGCAGTGACCTGGGTGAGGCTGTCAGTGTTGGAGATGGTAGCCTTTTCTGTTTTCTTTTCTTTTGCAATGCAGTGATTCCAATGGTTGCTTTCTGGAAACATCATCCAGGTACCCAGAACTGAATTTTAGCAGCCGTCTGGTCATCTTTTAACTTCTTTAAGCTAACACAATAACATGAGTTTGTTTCTCTCTCTTGGGAGCAAGAGTGAGATATGAAGCAAAGGCCATACATGTTGAGAACTATCTATCCATGCACTCCTCAGTATCTAGCTAAAATTCATATACACATTGTTTGCTACCCACAGGTTCAGAAAATTGACATCTCTTAAGTTTGAATCATATAAATGCAAAAAATGATAATTATTCAATTTTCAAGCTGAAATATTGATATTATCCCATAATTGATTTTCTGTCTTTAATGCCTTTCTTTTTTCTTTTTTACTTATAAAATAATACGACCTTAAGTATTAAAATCTATCTTTATGCCTTTCAACCATATCTTAAAAACAATTTTGTGTATGGATATTTTCCCAGAATGTATGTCTCCCTACTATGTACAAGCCTGATGCCCATGACAGCCAGAAGGGAGCATCAGATTCTCTGGAACTGGAGTTAGAGACAACTTAGAGGCACAAAGTGGATGCTGAGACTCAAACCCAGGTCCTCTGGAAAGCAGCCAGTGCTCTTCATCATGGAGTAATCTCTTCAGCTCTTCAACTGTCTTTAAAGAACATCTTACATTGCTTCACCAAATAAGTTTATATTTGATTATGATTGGATCTTGTCTGTATATTTGTGTTTGTAAGTTGTTGGACTGCTAACCACTCCTTTTTTTTCTTTAGTTAAAAAAATAAGATTACTTGTATAAAGCTGCTTTTCATCTGTGTTTGTTATGGTATGCATGCTAACGTGGGAATATGTGTGTGTGTGTGTGTTTGTGTGTGTGTGTGTCTCTGTGTCTGTGTGTCTATCTGTCTGTCTATGTGTGTGCATGCATGCAGGCATTGTTTTCTACCTAACTAACAGAGGCAGGCTGAGAGAGTATCTCTCCATAGAGAATGGTCTTCAAGTCAATTAATGTGGTAGGAATAAATATTGGTTCTACCCATTCTCTTTGAAGGGATACTCTTTCAGCCTAGATACAGAGGGTAGGGTCTAGGTAGTATGCCAAATGGAGTGACAGACTTTGAAGATCTCCCATGGGAGGTCTCAATCTTTCTGAGGAGTGGATTGCGCGTGGGATGGGGAGATTCTGGGGAGAGTGGGAGCATAAGAGAGAGAGAGAGAACTGGTATGTAAAATACTATTGTTTTTAATTTAAATAAAAAACAGAGTCCAGTGACATTGCTACTCTCACTGTCAGCTTGTTCTGGTGATGACCATGCCTCATGCCCTCCAAGCATTTGTATAGGTTCTGTGACTCTAAACCTCAGTCCTCACACCTACAAGGCAAGCTTTTAACAGTGGAACCCGCTCCTCAGTCCTATATATATTTTTGGCAGATTAATAGTAAAAGAAGAACCAAGGGAATATCCGCAAAGGATACATTTTTTAAAAATTTAGGTTAGAAACAACCTTGTTTCGCATGTCATGCCCAGTTCCCTCCCCCCTCCCTCTCCCTTCCCACTAGGTCTTCCAGTCCCCCACCCAATCTCCAGTCCTATCCCTAAGGACGGTAAGGCACTCCATGGTGGATCTCCAGTAACTGTTATTTCATCTAGGGCAGGGCCTAGGCCCTCCCCCAAGAGTCCCGCCTGAGAGAGCCTCCACAAAGGATACATTTATTAGACAACTTAATAAACGTTTTAAGAGTAGAATGATTTCAATGATGGCTCACTGATCTCAAATAATTTTATCAAAGTGGGTCTTCCCTTCTTTATTTTTTTCATACTCTTAGAGTGCATTGACCTTACAAATGGGCTATATGTGGTAAACAAGATGTTGGAAACTGCTTAATTTAGAACAATTAGGTTCATATTTATTGAAGGCAACTAACTAACATATTTAAAACCACAGTAGACATTTAATTGAACAATACTGGCTCTGGTTAAATCAGACCAGGCTTTCCCTCCAGGTTGTGATTTGGGTGTATCAGATTGGAAAACTTTAGGGTCATCCCTACTGTATGGTTGGAATGGCTCTGTATTCAAGCCATTGCACTGATTGTAACACTCCAGTAGTATATACTTCCTTCCTATCTTTAGTATTTGCTTCTTTAGCACCATATCTGTATGTCTACAAAGCTGTCGGTCACATTACTAGTGATACTGACTTTAACTCCCTTCAAAGACACATAACGTAATAATATCAAGTATCTTCCAACCTCAGCTGGTGTAGCTGTGATCTTGTAATCCTAGCAGTTCGTCTGATACAGGAGGATCTTGAGTTTAAGGCTCTTTGGGACTACAGAGTACAATGTTTCAAAATGAAAATTATGACAAAACAAAGTTAGAAGGTTATTCCCTACTTAGTGAAAAATGTTCATTAATTCAATGCCCATCTATCCCTGAACTTTAAAAAAAATATGGTGAAAGGATAAAGATATGTAAGCACGTGAGGATGCAGGAGGATTTATAATGAAGTTACATCTATCAGGTGCTAAAATGACTGGAACTCCTCTGGGTTCTATAACCCAACACTGATTCTGTGACTCACACAGAACCATTAGAACGCTGCCCTTTATGTTCACGTTTTTGAAACTGATTTCCAGCTATAATTCCATCATTAACAACAGAAAGAGCAATTGATGGCAACCTTTTGTTGTTCATATTGTAGCTTCTTTCCCCTTCTAGAAAGTGATTCCATTTTCTGCTTCTGTGTATCTAAGTCTTGTTTAAAAAATTGCTTAATAAGTAGAACTTTGTAACTTGTAATTTTTCTTCAGACCTACAGGTGAGTTGCTGTAATATTGTAAAGTATTTCTATATATTTGAATCACCTGTTTGTTAAAACATTCCCGTGTTTGCTTCATCTTTTCCTTGTATACAAAGCTACAATTCACAGACCCAGAGATGCTGGGTAACAAGGAGGGTTCAAGTAGGATACCCAGATCTTCCTGGGAAGGGGAAATAAGAAGAGATTTCCTGGGTGGACTGGGGGCTGGTGGGGATGAGAACACCAGGGATTTGGTGTGAATGAGGTGGGATAGAGTACTGAAAGAGTGGACTGAAAAGGAGATCATGTTAGGATCGGGTATAAATCTGGAGCAAGGAAAACTCCCAGGAATCTACAATATTCTGAGTGAAAAGGGATACATAGTCTGAACTGATGACCTTCTGTGGGCAGGCATGACTACCAATGGAGGGACTTGAATACCCACCCAGCCACAAAACCTTGGACCTACAGTATTTCCAGACTATGGGATGTACTGGGGTAAGGGTGAAACAGAGATTGTAAGTGTGACTCTCCAATGACTGGTCTTGCCTCTGGAGTGAACTCATACTGATACTACCTGAGAACCAGGATCCACAGCCCGGATTGGATGGCCCAGAGACCTAGGACACAAACAAATATGACTGGAGAGGAAAAAATGTCCATGTAATGATGTCTAAGGATATTCTGCTATACTCATAGGTTGGTGCCTACTTCAGTAGTCATCAGAGAGACTTCATCCAGTAATTGATAGAAACAAATGAAGATAACACAGTCAAACATTAGGCCAAGCTCTGTTTTGTGATATTTTGTTTGTGTTTTGCTAAATAAGCCTTGCTTGGAGTCAGAAGGTAGACTTAGCTACTACATTATCATAAATCATGCAGGTCTAGAGGACTGTATACAGAGGAGATAGAATGTGATATGGTGGGGCAGAGAGACAATCTCAGCTCTTTTGGACAAAGAAGTAGGAAGCAACTGTGGATGGTCAGGGGCTTCTCTGATCTTTCAGATATTTATCCAGATAATTGATTCCCAATCTTTTATTGATAAAACTGACTAGGTTAACACTTCAAAGCTCTGGGAATCCTGCTGAAGAGAGGGAAGAAGGATTGTAGAAGCTACAGGGTTCAAGGACATCAAGAAAACCCACAGAATCAACCAACTTGGGTTCAAAGGAGCTCACAGAGACTGAACCACCAACCAGAGAGCATGCATGAGACTGAACTAGGCCCTCTGCACATGTGTAACTTGTTCTTTTTGTGGAACTCCTAGCAGTGGGAGCAGGGGTTATCTCTGATTCTTTTGCTGGCTTTTGGAATCCATTCCTTGCTCTGTCTTAATACAAGTGAGGTGCTTAGTCTTACTACAACTTGCTGTACAATGTTTGTTGAAATCAATGGGAAGCTTGCCCTTTTCTAAATAGAAATGGAGAAGGAGTGGGGGCAAGTAAATGGGAGCTGAGGGAGAGGGACTGGGAGGATAGGAGGGAGGAGAAACTGTGGTCAGCATGGAAAATAAATGAACAAATACACAAGCAAACAAAATTGCATAAGAAGTACAGTTTTGTAACTTGCAACTTTTCTTCAGACCTACAAGTGAGTTGCTGCAATATTCTGAGGCACATATTTATATTTGAATATATTTTAAGTTTTGGGTTTAAATTGAAAAACAGTTGTATTGGGTCTTAGAGAATATGTGAGAAACACATCCCCTTACTTCTCCAGGAAAAAGGTAGAACCTGGGAACAGAAGACAAACATGGTATGTACTCACTCATATATGGATTTTAAACATGGATAAGGAGAGTGCCAGTCTGCACTTCCACTGACAGAGATTCTGGGAAACAGGAAAGAACCTAAAAGTTATACATGGTACCCAAGAGAAGAGAAATGAGGCAAGATCCTCTGAACAGATGGGGAACACGGCGAGGGGTGGGGGGGGAGGGGGACCTGGGAAATAGAGAGGGGGAGAAGTGGAAGAGAGAGTAGGACATGGAGGAATAGGAAGGTCAACTGGGGGAGGTAGGATAGGGGGAAAAGGGAATCATAGGTTAGAAGACAGATCAGGCACCATTGTGACCTCTAGTGATCTAAACGGATGACACCAATTGGCAAGCTAAGCAATAGTGTAGATACTACCTCGAATTCCCATTCCTGATAGTGAACTTGATGTCTATAACTATCCTGGAACCTTCATCCAGTGACTGATGGAAGCAGAGGCAAACACCCACAGTTAAATACTGAACAGAACCCAAGGAAACCAGCGACAGAGAGAGAGGAGCGAAGAGCAAATTGGCAAAGAATGGGCTGGCAAAACCAGCAGAGACAGCTGATCTGAACAGGGGAGAGCTCTTCGACCCCAGACTGATAGCTGGGAGGCCAGCATGGGACCGATCCAGACCCCCTGAATGTGAGAGTCAATGAGGAGGCCTGGGCTACCTATGGGGTCCTGAGCAGTGGATCAGTGTTTATCCCTGGAATACTAACAGTCATCTTGTGTCCATAACACAAAGAGGGTTGCTCTCTCTGTCTGGACTCTTAGGGAAGTGCCTGGACCCTACCCTGAATGAAATGATAGACTCTAGATATCCCCTATGCTGAAGAAATTGGCAATAGGGTGGGAGGATGGGGGGATGGGGGGAGGCGCGGGAGGAGGGGAGGGAGAGGGAACTGGGATTGACATGTAAAACGAGGTATTTAAAATTAAAAAAATTCTAATAAAAATAATAAAAAAGAATCTTGTTATCTTATATTTTGTTTTCTTATAAAAAAATACCAAGTTAAGTCTTACAAACATGCATGGTCTAGTAAAAAGGAAGAGAAAATGGAAAGCTAAATAAACCAGATTTTGTCCGAAGGAGTATCAATGACAATAGCAACAGGAAACACTTGTTTCTAGTACCTTTGATAAGTCTGAAGCAGACACAAAGGAAGATGCTCCATTCTGAGAAGTAATTCTGGGTCTGGATTCATGAAGGTCTAGTGCTCTTCCTGATGCTGATCGCTCACATTCTCTTAAATTTCAGCTGTTCTGGTTTCTGCATTCCCCTCAGATTGTTGTACATGAAGACCTGCACATTTTCCTTTTAGTGAGGTTTTCAGGCACGTTTTCTGCCAATGGGAGTGTTGAAGATAAATGAGCTACTTTGGCTTTTGTAGGCTTATTATTGCAATCTTCTCTTTCAGCCTGCAGACTCTGTGAGAACAAACACCTTGGTGCTATTTCCATGTCAGGTAGCTGAAACGCGTAGAAGAGGATTACTTACCAGAGGTACTGATAGCTGGATGTGTATTATGGTACTTTACTTTGTTTTCCTTTTTTCTCTTCATCTAGAAATGTTTATCTAATTTTTTTGAACAGAAAAACAAATGCTAAGAAAGATTTGGTATTTTGATCTTTGAAAATTGCTAAATAAATAATTAGGTGAGGTTATTGAAGTAAGGCCAAGTCTGGTTATTCTAAGCTGTGGAATTCAGCTACACATTAAAGAAATAATCAGGGCAACTGGATCATATTAGGGTGAACTACAAGTCATGGAACTTGGAAGTTAATTTATTGTCTTAACTCTAAATGACCTGTTTTACATAGAGGCAGAGGAAAAACACATACACTATCAATCCTTATGTACACCGTTCAAGGTTATGTTTTCTACTCTAGCAGTTAACTCCCAAATGAGATACAGAATGACTTTAAATAGATTAATACTTACAAGTAAATGCAAATTCCAGATTTCACTGCTGACCTAGATGCCAAGCAATCAATGTTAATACTGTGTAGACTGGAGTTAGTGTGATGGCTCAGTGAGTAGAGGGGTCAGTTCATAGTGTTGATGACCTGAGTTCAATCTCCAGATCCCACCAAACACAAGAACAAAAGTGAGCTTTGAGAACTATCTTTTGACTTCCACATTAGTGCTGTGGTTTTGCTTACACACACACACACACACACACACACACACATATAGATAGATAAAAAATTAAAAATTATTAAATAGTAAACAGTATGGAGAGAAATGTACCATTTTATTGAATGACTTCTCCTTGACTGGCCAGAATTCAAAGACAGGTTCCTAAAAGATTACAGTAGTCTTTCTATACTCATCTCAATTTGAAGGATTCCAACCAAAAGTTTACGGAACCTAATGCTGCATTTTAATTCTCAGATTCTAATGACCTTATGGTCTTAATGCAGAGTAATAGCATTACTAGCAGACTCATTGTTACTGAAAATCATAAAACAAATATATGAGATGAGACAAAAATATGGTTCACCACTGATAGTGCTGGTCTTAAGCAGAATTAACATTATATTTGTATCACAGACCCTATATAAGGATCAGTGACAGGGCTGTCATGGAAACTGACTGTTTTGTCATTATAATAGTCTCCAGACATCTGGTCCAGGTTAAGCTATCATTGACATGAACATCCATTTGGAAAGATAATATATCTTATCTCTGGCACCTTTATCATTCATGAGTATCTTGAGTCTCCTTAAATAATGCAACATCAAATTAACAATGAGTAACCACAGATCTGTTAGCATTTAGCTTACTTGACAGATGTTGACAGCATTACTGAAATGTAATTATGGTTAGATTATATGGATTTTACAGCCAACTATAAATTACTTGCAGTAATGGTTTCAAGCCTTGAGGTTCAAGAATGGTAGCTGTTTGTTTGTTTTTCCTAAGTGGAATAATTCTTAGATTTCAAGTTTCTACAGATATATTTGAATGTAGCCCAAAGGCATTTGAAATTGGAAAATTATCATGACTCTTCAAACAAACAACATAATTATGTGAGGAAGATATAGCTACAGGGAATTAGTAATGATATTCAATTTCTACATTATTTATTTGTTTATATGTTCTGTCTCAACCACTGAGAGTAATAGATAGCATTGTCCCTGGAAGTAGCAAAATAATACCTGTAGGCTGTAGGTGTGTGCTTTAGCAGGCACCTATAGAATGGAAACAACAGGGCAGAGTAGATGTCACTTTGATGGAATATATGTAGAACTGCTCACTGGTCACTGAGCATCAAACAATAATCACAAAACAGAAGAGAATACTGAACAGAGCTGACTGTGAAAAACTAAAAGAAACTTTCATGTTAAAGGCTATGATATTTCAATAGTCTTCCTCTGGATGGATAAGGAATCTATCACTATGCCCAGAACTTGACAGACCTGTATAGTTATAGGCAAATTATGAGGAAAATATTGTAAGGTAAGGTTAAGAACATAGGCTAGGGGAACAGACTGCTTTAGTCAGAGTGAGATATTTGAATTTGAGAAGTAAAAGAGTTATTGACTTTTAACACTCAAGGCATGTGCATCAAAGTGCGCAAAAGGCTGGGTTATACATAGGAAGGTGCTATAAAATGAAAAACTGTAAATGAATGGATCAAAATTGTCAGCTGGTCATATCTACTGATCATTGATTGCTCATTCTTGTTTGTTTTGGATTTGCTGTAGGTGGTTCGCTTAGCATTTGCAGAACATTTATCCAGGACCTTCTGGCTTTCACAGTTTCCATTGAGAAGTTGGGTGTAATTGGATAGGTCTGCCTTTATACATTACTTGTCCTTTTTCTTTTGCTGTTCTTAATATTTTTTCTTTATTCTGTAAGTTTGGTGTTTTGATTATTATGTGGTGAGGGGACTTCTTTTTGTGGTCCAGTCTATTTGGTATTTTGTAAGCTCCTTGTATTTTCATAGGCATATCCTTTAGGTTGGGGAATTTTTCTTCTATTATTGTGTTGGGTATGTTTTCTGTACCTTTGAGCTGTATTTCTTCACCTTCTTCTATAACTATTATTCTTAGGTTTGACCCTTTCATGGTTCCCCATATTTCCCAGATATTTTGTTAGGCATTTGTTGGACTTGAGATTTTCTTTGGATGATGAATGTATTTCCTCTAGTGAGTCTTCAACACCTGAGATTCTAGAAATGGCAACCAACGTAGTCATCATTCTCATTATAGGGGAAGGGCATCAAAGGCAACCTCTCCACCACTGTCTAGATTCTTAGATGGGTGATCCCTGTGAATCCCCTAATTTGCCCCTGTGCCAGACCTCTCTCCAAACCTATACTGGCTCCCTCTATCAAGGCATCCCCTTTTTTCCCCTCCTCTATTCCTCTCATGTCTTAGTTCTCCTGTTCTCAAAACCCCTCCCCTTCTCCCCATCTACCCTTCCCACCTCCTGCCTTCATCTAGTAGTTGATCCAAGCAGAAACAGGTATCCACAGCTAAACACTCAGCCATACTCATGGAATCCAGTTGCAGAGAGGGAGGAGGGATGAACAAAGGAGCCAAGATGGTGATGGAGAAACCCACAGAAATAGTGGACCTTACCTAGTGAGAGCAAGGAGACCCTAGTCGTAAAGCTGGGGAACCAGCAGCCCTCTGAATGTGGGTGCCAGGAAGGAGGCCAAGGCAGTCTATGGGACCTCCAACAGTGGAGGCAGTGTTTATCCCTAGAGCACAAATGTACTTTGGGAGCCATTTCCCTATGTAGGGATACTATTGCAGTCCAGATACAAGAAATAGGGCCTAGGCCCTCCCCCAAATGTTATCATGGACTTTGATTGTCTCTGTGGAGTGACTCACTATCCTTGGGGAGTGGGTGGAGGGTTGGTTGGGGGGGATCATTGGGAAGCATCAGAGGATGGGAAGGTGAGGGAATGGGGGAATTGATATGTAAGTAACAGTGCTTCTAAAATAAAAAAGAAATTAAAAATAAATAATTAAATAGAGAAAGACCTTGGGCCAAATCAATCACCAATTTATTATCTTCATAACAAGCTAAAATGGATATAGATACTTGTGTTTTTCCTTTTTTTGTCACTGTGAAAAATTAAACCTGTGTGAATGGTTTAATCCAATAATAGTAGATTTCAACACTCAGTTTTTTAATAGACAGGTGATTTGGATGAAAGTATGGGAACATTAGAATTATATGACACCTTACATCAAATGGACATAACATATATCTGCAGAATAATCCACTCAAACACTATGCATGTACTCCTAAGCAGCATTTTCTAAAATAGAGCATACCCTGGGATACAAAGTTAATGTGAGTAAATTCAGAATAAAAATATAAATTGCTCAGTTTGTCTTATCTGACCATAAAAGTGTTAAAACTGAGAGCAAACCAGGCTATGGTAAGAACACAAACTTGTGGAGATTAAACAAGTCTTTCCAGAGGGATCAATGAGTCAGAGAAAAGAAATCAAGAAAGATATTTTAAAAAATGTTCTGGAACTAAATGAAATTAAAGACACCGCACCTATATACCACACCACTCTCTCTCTCTCTCTCTCTCTCTCTCTCTCTCTCTCTCTCTCTCTCTCTCTCTCTCTCTCTCTGGGATGCACTAAAATCAGTCTTCAGAGTGAAATTTATAGCCCTAAGTGACAGAAAAATCTTTGGAAAGAATTCTAGTTTAAGCATTGCTATTTAGTGAATTCAGTTTGTTTCCTCTCTAACTACTGAAATTTAGTTACTCCTGTGGCAGTGTCTGCAGGTAAGGCTCTTAGAAAATGTTTATGTTATTAAGGTGGATTAATCTCTTTATGGCAAGGCTGAGCTTATTACCAAGGTTTAGATGAACAACTTTGAGAATAAATTGTTAACAAAGTGATGATACTTCCAAGTTACATAGTTTGCTTCTGTATCATGTCTGCTTCTCTTATTCTGAGGTGTAATGACACACCCCAAGCCTTCACTTAGAGTCAGCCACTCAATTCTCGGCTTCCTGGCCTTCTAACAACGACTTGAAAGTATCTTTATCCTTTATAAACCACCTGATTTCAACCACTCTACATTACCAACAATAGAAAAAGTGGAGCAAGACAGATGTTGACTAAACGTCACAGGAAGAAAAGCATGGGAGAGGTGGCTGATTTCAATGTATTTTAAAAGAGAAAGCTATGCTTTTTTTCCCATGAAGAAAAAAAATACAGTACATCTGAATGAAATGCACAGTGTTGATTATTTAGGTACTACAACATATAGGATATGAAGATCTATAAAGGTTCCTGCTCTGAAGGAATGGTCTTGAGCTGTGGGGCAACTGAGAGGTGATTGGGTCTTGTGAATTTCACCTAAGCATTTGATTAATTCTTTGACAGCTTCTGAGTAAGATGACGTTAATACGAGGTTGTGGAGAGTGAGAGGTGGGACATAAACAGAGGACTTTCATACTGAGGACCTTCAAAGTCGTACTTTTCTAGAGTTTCTCCATCTACCACTTTCTGTTCTTCAAAAGGTAAGAAAAGAAAACTTCCCTGTCGCCTTTGGTGTGACAAAGCAGACCTTTGGAAAAAAATAAAACCATGCAGTTCACTCCAGCTCTACCCAACCAGTGTCAGAAATGAATTCTATTTCCTGGAGTCTCTGAACTCTGCTAAGTAAATGGAATGGGCTAGTATTTAACAGAAAACATTCAAAAATGAAAGAAATGAGAAAATTCTGATAGTTTTCCTTTTGCCTATTGCTTCATTATCACCATGACTAACTATGAGCTGCTGTCTTACAGCCATGGAACATTCATTGAAGAGGTGTGAGTAATTATACCAGTTTCCCTGCTGACTCACCTGCCTGAAGACTGAAACTTTCACTGTTGTGTTGGATGTGCGGTGGTAGCACTGGGATAATAAAATAAGCCCTGGGTACCCTGAATATTAAATGTTACAGTATCTCATCACTTTCTGTATCTCTTTTGCCAGAGCAAAGTGAGAAGGCTTCTGTCCTATTCAGGCTTGGCTTGGCATCCTGTGGTGGATTATGGCTCAGTTCTCTAGAAAACTGCAATGTTTATCATGTGTGCTTTTCTCTATCCCTTTCCTTACACTCGGCAGCTGAATTCTATACCTTCTATCTTTGAATGTTCATTTCCTCCCATGAGCAGAGTAGTTTCCTGTGGTTTCTATTCATTCTTGTCCTCATGCTGTTTTCTGGAATTGCTTCTCATCTGTCTCTATCCTCCCACCTCTTCTTTCTCTTGGAACTGTACTATTTTATGCACTGAACCCTCTTCAAGTTCTCCCTTTCTAGCATGCCAGCATCTTGCCTAGTTACCTCATTGCACTGGCCCCATGATTTTTACTATCTTCCAGGATTGAGATCAAAGTCTAACAGGCATTAAGCCTCTAAATTAGAACAACAATTGTTGTGAGGAAATGTATTCCAGATGCATTGGGCTGCCTGAGCAATGCATTTTGACTAATGTATGCAAAATTCCCAAGTCGATTAAAATGTTACATTTATGACGCATTTATACTATTCAACTTTTGAGGCATAGTATTATCTTACTTTTAAAACTGTATAGGCTAAAAGGTAATTTGAATAAACCTGATGCGTGGTAAATAATAGGAAAAGAGAACAATTGTATACATATTCATATATTTAAATTTAATACGTTAGTTTGCTTGAGTAGACTAATGTCAATCAGTTCATTGAAGAATATATGATAGTTGATGTTATCCAGCTGAAAATGGAATTTATTTCTCCATAAAAATAAAATATAAAGAAACAGATATATCTCTAATTATGTTTTTTGTTTTCAGGATCTCATTATATAGTTTATGCTAGCTTCAAACTCAAGGCAATCCTGCTGATTTAGCAGCCCGAGTGCTAGGATTAGACGCTTGCAATACCACACCCAGCTCAACTCTGCCTTGTAGCCAAAGCAAATCTGAAAAATTCAGTGCAGCAGTGTACCATGCAGTCATACTTTCAAAGGAAGTTAGCAGGAAAGTGTTACTAAAATCTTGCAACATCTGTAACACAATTAGAGAGTGTGACTTGAGCACTGGAAATGGGAAATGTGTTGTTTGAACAGATGTTGTAGCCATATGAGGAGCTATGCCTACTCACCCACTCACCTGTGTACACATTTATCTCCAAATGGCCAGAGGAAGCCTGTTTGAACAAGCAGAAAATTTCTTTCTAAAAAAGATACACCCAGATTCAAAATAGCTTCTGCCATTTCTACACTAGAGCTTGTATTACTGTAAAGTGAACCAGGGAGAACAACACTGGGTTCCAGGGTCCTTGAAAGATTTAAATACCCTTCTTTTGCGTATCAATTTTCAGAATCTAGATATTGCTTAGGTTGGCTATAGCATTAATATTTTTACTGAAAAATGAATGAGACACAAAAGAAAGCAACTTATTTTTGAAAAGAAATATTAAAAGGCAAATGATTAATTTGTTGCTATTGAATTCACCTCCATTGCATGCTTTGTAGTTTTGTTTTCAAATCTGTACTGTTTACATCACATATTTGATTTTTTTTGTATTCAGGGGAGAAAATGTAACTTGCACCTTGAGTTTATGAAATATACCAGAGACACTACTGCACAGGGAGATGGTACTTTGTTGCCACACTTAGTTCTGATGAAGAAGCTCTATGTCCTAAGGGCATGTCTCAGTATACATACAATTTCATTTTTCAGTACCATTATTTATCACTTGGATGATGCCAAGAATATTAAGAATGCTATTTTCATGTGTGTTCTAAAAACAATCTTAGCTATTACATGTTAAAACTCTCATCAATATTTGACAAAGCAGAAAAGCGTGTGCCAGGATTTACCTTAAATATAATATCAAGGCTGTTTTATGCCAGTTTTTATGTTAACAGTAAGAATGTAATAATTTCAATGATTTTTCTTCATCTTACACATTTTCTGCATTTAGAAGATTTCTAGGGCTTGTGGAGATGGCTCAATAATTAAAGAGTCTGCTGATTCAGCATGAGGACTTAAGTGGGTCTCCAGCATCCACATAAAATGCTGAATGAAATGGCACTTGCCTGTATCCCAAGTGCTGTGGCACAGAGATGGGAGGTTTTCTGGGACTTGCCAGTCTGATAGTCTAGCTGAATTGAGACCAGGATCTTAAAAAAGTAATTTAAAAAGCAATAGAGTAAGTCACCAAGTGTCAGTCTCTGACTTCAACGCACATACACATGTGTGCACACACAAGAATAAATATTATATATTATGTTACATAAAATAAACAAATAATTGCATAAAATAGCGTTTGAAGCCCTGTAAGACATAGTATGTCATTTACCATTTGTGCAAAATAATAATTATAAATATTTTATTTCAATTTTTAATTAGCTTAAAATTAATAGTTTTATTATGATGTTTGAATATTTATTTCCTTCTGGTTGATTCATATGTCAAACATTGAAGCAGCTTTCTGATGCTCACTGGTCTTTATCCACTGATTTCCAAGAGTCTTAAATGTATAAAATCATCATTGCTTATGTTTATGTTGAATCTCTTCTGAAGCCATTTCCTAAGATATGATACATGTGTAATTGTGCTCATTGGGTTTTCCAAGTTACATAGATTTTATATTAATGAAAGGCTTACTAATATCACATTTTTGGAAGTGAAAGCTAGTAAGTATCTAATTAGTATTTAGCAAAACTACCTCTTTGTCAAATGTTGCTGAGTGTAGTCTACAGGCCAGTAATCCTAACACACAGGAGGAATATAGGCCATCTTGGGCTACACAGGGTCAGCTTGTTTGAAAAACATTAATACAAACAAAATAAATAAATATAAATAAGCAAATGTTCTTATTCCTCCAGAATGTCCTTATCTTGGACTTGGTAACATAAAGTAATACTGGGAAAAGTTAAACTGTTGAGGAAGACTTTACTCAATACTGCAACAAATGGAGAGAGAACATCTGAAATCATCCAAGAAATAAAAAAGGTAAGAACTTTTGATTGTGGAGGAACTAATGAAAAACTACTGAAGGAATTTAGAGGCAAGTTTGACCAATGAGGAGATGTGTCCTGTATAATTAACAAAATCAGAAATGAAAAAGGGGCCATAAAAACTGACACTAAGGATATGCAAAGAATCATTGGATCACATTTGAAAACCTGCATTTCACACAATTCAGTAACTTAAAGTAAATAGACAATTTTCGGGATAGGTATCACTTACTATAATTAAATCAAGAACAGATAAGCAATTTAAATAGACCTAAACCCCTAACAAAATAGAAGCAATCATCAAAAGTCCCCCAACCCCCCCAAAAAAAGCCCGGGGTCAGATGGTTTCAGTGCAGAATTCTACCAGAAAGTATAGCTAATACCAAGTCTTCTCAAAGTATTCCACACAATAGAAGCAGAAGGGTCATTGCCAAACTCATTTTACAAGGATTCGATAAACTTGGTACCCAAGTCACACGAAGACACAACTAAGAAAGAGAACTTCAGACCAATATCCCTCATAAACTTTGATGCAAAAATACTCAGTATAATACTGACAAATAAAATCTAAGAACACATCAGAAAAATCATCAACCATGATCAGGTAGGCTTTATCCTGGGTATGCAGGTATGGTTCAACATAGGAAAATCCATCAATTTAACCCACCATATAAACAAACTGAAAATGAAAAATTACATGATCATTTCACTAGATGCTGAAGTCTGTGACAAAATCCAACAAACCTTCATGATAAAGGTCTTGGAAACATCAGGGATAACAGGAACATGCCTAAGCATAATAAAAGCAATATATAGCAAACCAACAGCCAACATGAAACATATGGAGAGAAACACAACACAATTCTTCCAAAATCAGGAACAATACAAGGCTGTCCACTCTCTCCGTGCCTTGGTCTCCTGGAGAAGGGGAAAGGGACAAGATCCCTTGAGATAATTAGGAGCATGGGGGGGTAGGAGAAAGTGATGAGGAGAAGAGGGGAGAGGGGGACATGAGGGAGCAGGAAGTTTGAGTCCATAGAAGAATACTGGAGAGCAAGAAATGAGATACCATAATAGAGGAAACCATTATAGGTTTAAAGAGAAATCTGGCACCAGGGAAATGTCCAGAGATCTACAAGGATGACCCCAACTTATAATCTAACTAACAGTGGAAAGAGTACTTTAAATATCCTTCCCTGAATCAGAGGTTGATGACTATCTTATATGCCATTCTAGAGACTTCATCTAGTGGCTGATGGAAGCAGAAGTCAAAAGAGACAGCTAAATACTGAGCTGAACTCTGGAATCCAGTTGCAGAGAGGGAGGAGTGATGAGCAAAGGGGTCAATACCAGGCTGGAGAAACCCACAGAAACAGCTGACCTGAACAAGTGGGAGCTCATGCAACCCATACTGATAGCTGGGAAACTAGCATAGGAGTGATAAACATCCCCTGATTGTGGATGTCTGTTTGGAGATCTGGTTAATCTATGGGGCCTCTGGTAGTGGATCCGCATTTATCCCTAATACAGGAACGCCATTTGTCAGCCTACTCCAAGTAGAGGGATACTCTCTCAGCCTAGAAACACTGGGGATGTTCTAGGCCCTGCCTCAAATGATATGACAAACTTTGAGTATCCCCCATGGAAGGCCTCACCCTATCTGGGGAGCAGAAAGGGGATGGGATAGGGGGTTAGTGGGTGGCTGAGGAGGAGGGGCGGGAGAGGGTACTGGGATTGATATGTAAAACAAGCTTGTTTCTAATTTAAGTTAAATAAAGGAAAAAAAGAAAATTAAAACAAACAAAAACATAACTAATGGTCATAATTATGTTTCCTAAGTGCCTAATCAATTCTGTACTTGTTGGGGGGAAATCCTGTGCATTTTTCAATAAAGCACTGTTGGGCCAATAGGAATCTAGATAGGTGGGACTAGGAGTCCAGGAGGATTCTGGGAAGGAGAAACACAGAGAGTCAAGATGTAACGTCATGGGGTAGGAAGCCTGGAAAGTTCTCCGGTAAGAGAAATACTTAGATTAACAATTATGGGGTAAATACTTAGGTCAGAGCTAGCCAGTAAGAAACAAGAAAGGCCAACAGCTTCATAATTAATATAGCCTCCTGTGTGTTTATTTGGGACTGATGCGGCTCTAGAACCAGGCTGGCGGGAAGGCTTCTCTCAAAGGAAAAAGCTTCTCTTTACATGTACTAAATTTGGACTTTTGAAGTTTAGATGTTGTTTTTGTACTCTGAATGAGACTTACTTTACTTTTTAATTACTTGAAATTTAATAGTTTTATTTTTATGTAAAAGTAATCATGTGAAGTATATTAAGATATGCAACCTCCTTACCTTAAAAAAATGAGTGGGCTTTGTTTTGTTTGAGACCTGGGTCTTAATAATGGCAATAGACCCATAGAATCTGCAAGAATTTTAAAGATAGAGGCAGAATTCAAAATTAGAAGTTTATCAGGCAAACATATCTGTGCCACAAAGAATTTTCCTCAACCAAGGGCGAAGACTACGCCTATCTGTGGATATAAGGACACAGGGTTTGTTGGTAGATAGCTGGTTATAATTTATAAGGCTTGAAGGTTAATTAAGATTGGCCCCTCCTTCATTTTCAGCAACTTGTAAAGCCAGGAGTAGAAATTCAGAATTCTTATTACTAGTAAAAAAGGATGTGATGTGAACCGTCCAAAGGACTAAAATGATCCTATTCCACCAAAGTTATTTTGCTGAGCAATAAGGCATGCACAGTTCCTTAAAAATAATCCAAATGGGTCTGCCAATCATCTGGGCAGTAAAAAAAATCCCTCCCTCAAGAAACTTAAGTAGGAGGAAGCCTCACTAAAAGTGCAGGTTGGTACGGATTTTCTTTAGTCATTATCCACTCCTCAGGAGTGTGTATCTCTACTCTGTAATGAACTACCTACCTATTACCATACACTGTAAACTGTATTTCTACAAATATAATTCTTTCAGGGAATATCATAGGAACAGAGAGCATAGGCAAGGCCTGAGCATGGCTATGGTAACATTAAGGCTTATACAGTCAACAGAAATCCTCCCTAAGTTTCCCAGGTACAAGGAAAGCATGAAACTTGCCTGCTGGGTTGATGTCATTTCATTAAACTTAACTCATATAAACTGATAAATGATGATGAGATTCATCTGCCTTTGACAGCAAGAGCCTTTGAATCATGGGTGGAACTTAAAATACACTGAAAAATTTGACAAGATCAGATTTTGCTTATTTTATTTGCATCAGACTCCTTTTAGCCTCCAAATCCACATATCACAGTAATTAATGGTTCAGCTAGAACGTTCCAGGAGATTACTAAACTGGGGTGTTCTTAGCAACTTTCTAAGCATAAGACTCTTGTTACAAAACACAAACAAAACCTCAAAATGGGTAGAAGATAATTTATTCTGGAGGCAAACATCAGAGACCATTGACCTAGAAATATAGATTTCCGTGTTCCATTTTAACACTTTGTGAAGAATTTACAGTAATAGAAGCAAGAAAGTCATAAATCAAGACCCTTTCAAATACATTGGTGGAAATATTATGTAGGTGGTTTAGAGCAGTGGTTCTCAACCTGTTGATCACAACAATTGTGGTTGTTTACTTACCATCATTGCTTGACAAATCTACAGGACTCATTCTAGTTCTCCCTCTTTGGGTCCACCTGCCATGTACTTCCTCTGTCCCTTAACGATCCCTTCTGCGGATTCTCAATCAGCCATGGAGGGAAAATGTATTCTCTAAAATGTCTTGGTCATTGTAACTTGCGCTGCTCTTGACTTTCAGTGAACACGATTCAACCCTACCTCTTATAAAGAAAACAGGCAAGCGCTGGGAAAGGGCACCTATTGGAAATAAAAAAAACAAACAAAAAAAACTAGTAGTAAGAAGCAAGGGAGGTATTGTTTCCAGTGTTATTATTTCTGGGAATGATAAATAGAACACTTTCTAGTAGTTGAGAGCTGTTTTCTCACCTGAGATGTGAAGAACAGAAAATAAACGAAAAATAAAGAAATGCAGGAGCAAATCATAGCACTTGTGTTTTGTTTTTCCAAACCAGCAGGCCTACAAGTGAGAATGTGAATGAATTAAAATACTGCAATTATATTGTGAACTGTAAGATAAAAGAAAAAGTAATTCATATATTGTTTCCCTGCCAGTGATTTATTAACAATGTATCCATATTGTGTTCACTTATTTAATATTTATTCCCAAATTTGTTAAATTAAGAGTTTTTGCCAGACATTGGATATGAAATTACTCACAAATTTCTCCTGCCTTCAAGAACTTGGCAAGTTATTTATTCTATTAAGAAAAGATGTTGAGAGAGTGATAAGTGTGAAGAGGGACATAGTGTATGGATGGAGGTTGTTAGAAAAACACGGTAGAAGGAAATGGAGACTCAAGATTTGTAGCCATCAGCCAAAGCTTTTTAGGACAGATAATTATGTGCCTCTACAAGCATTAAGTGGGTTCTATGTGTTCTATGTCTTTAGAGATAATTTTTTGTGGTAGGACAAACATCCTTTGGGTGTTTGCCAAGAGTGGTGTGGCTTGGTCTTGAGACATTGAACTCCCAGCAGCAATGTTTCACGCCAGCAATAGCGTGTTCCTGCCCCTTTACATCCTTTCCAGTGTGAACAGTTATTTGTGTTTTTTATCTTAGCCATTCAAAGAGGTGTAAGATGGAATCTCAAATTATTTTTGATTTGCGTTTCCCTGATGGCTAAAAGTCTTGAATATTTCTTTAAGTGCTTCTCAGACACTTGAGAGTCTTCTGTTAAAAATTCCTTGCTTAGAACTATATGCCATATTCTTAATTTGATTATTTGGTTTGCCAATATTTAGTTTCTTGAGTTTTTTAAAAATATATTTTGGATATTATCCCTTTTTCTGATGTGGAATTGGTGAAAATCCTTTCCCATTTTCTCCAATTGACTGTCCTTTGCCTTACAGAAGCATTTCAGTTTCATGAGATCCTATTTGTTAATTGTTGATCTTAGTGCCTGACCTATTGGTATTCTGTTCATGAAGTTGTTTCCTGTTGCCAATATGTTCATGGCTATTATCCACTTTCTCTTCTTTTAGATTGAATACAATTTTTTTGGTGAGGTCTTTGATACCAATACACTTGAGGGCAAAGTGGTACAGTTACTTAGGATGGCCATTTTTACCATGTTAATCCTACCAGTCCGTGAGCATTGGAACTCTTTCCATCTTCATCCAGCAACTGAAGGGAGCAGATGCAAAGAGCCACAGCTAAACACCAGGTGGGGCCAGAGGAAGCCTGCAGAAGAAGACCCGGAAGGAGAATTATAGGAGTCAGAGGGATTAAAGATACTAGAAGAACATGGCCCACAGAATCAACTAAACAGGGAACATATGGGCTCACAGAGACTGAAGTGACAGACATGAACCCTGCATGGGTCTGAACTAGGTTATCTGCATATATATTTTGATAGTTATCTTGGAATTTTTGAGGGATGCCCAATAGTGGGAGTGTGGGGTAACTTTGACTCTTTTGCCAGGTCTTGGGATCCTTTTCCTCATATTGGTTGCCATGTCCAGCCTTGATATGAGGGCTTGTGCCTCGTCTTATTGTAACGTGTTATGCAATGTTCAGTGGATATCCCTGGGAAGCTTGCATTTTTTTTTTTGCATGGTGGAGGGATGAAAGAGTAGATCTGGAAGAGAGATGGGCAATGTGGGGGAGGGGAAACTGCAGTAATGATATAATATATTAGGGAAAAAAAGAAAGTACCAAATTAAAAACAAACAGGTAAATTGGTAAAGGTTTTGTTAAAAACAGAAACAAAAGCAAAAAATAAATACTGAACAGTATTTGTGTATTTAATTTTATTATTCTTTCTCAGCCATACTTTGAAAGTGTTGGTACCAGTTAACGCTTCTGCTATTCACCGTCTCAACCAGCATGGTGTCAAAACTCCAGTCTCTGCTACTGGGCTCAGCACAGAAACACTGGATGCTGTTCTTTTTTTTTGTTGTTGTTGTTTTTATGAGACAGGGTTTCTCTGTATTGTTTTGGAGGCTGTCGGTCCAGCCCGGCCTCGAACTCACAGAGATTCGCCTGCCTCTGCCTCTCGAGGGCTGGGATTAAAGGCATGCACCATCACCGCCCGGCTGGATGCTGTTCTAGAGGAAAGGATTTAATCTCCAACATCCATATGGTGGCTCTTAATCTTCTGTAATCATAGTTCCATAGGACCTGACACCCTCTTCTAACCACGAAGGCCAACATATGATGCACAGAGTTACATGCAGGCAAAAGCACAACACATAAATAAAATTTAAAAGAAAAACAAATTTAATTTCTTATATTTCAATATTTTCCTCTCCTTATCCTTCAGTAGAGCTGACTATCTCTTCAAGGAGTTAGATACCATTCATGTCCCATCCCCCCCCGTGAACTCCCACTTTGCATATTTAGTGTAATTGAATTGTTTTGGTATTTATTAATACCTTCTGGAGATGTATTGCATGATGAGGAATCATTTTTCTACCATAATTATTTCAAGTTTTCTATATTTTTTAAGTTTTAATTGTAATCTGCCCCATACACAAAAAATTTCATTTACTCATAATTTTCTAAGTGAAGGATTATTCACTGGAAAAGTTGTTACCAGGAGTGAGAAACTGTTACTTATACTAATTTCATATGAAGCATGCATTTTTGTCACAAGCTTCCTCTCCACAGCCCACTGTGGGCTGTTTATTGGAAATATGGAATGACCCTTAACTGGCATTTTAATTGTTCTACAAATAGCAGATCTTCCTTTTAGAGACACTATTCTAAACTTTTGTAAACAGAACCTGTAATACATTCTACTTTCAATTTACTTATTTTAACTGTTTTTTTTTAATGTGCGTATTTATTTTTCTTCCTGGTCGCAGTTTCCCCTCCCTCCACTCCTCCCAGTCCCTTTTCCCAACCTCTACATGTTCCCACTCCCCAATACACTCCTCCATTTCTGTTAGGAAAGGGCAGTTCTCCCATGAGGGTTAACAAAACACGGTGTATCAAATTGCTGTAAGACTAAGCACCTCTCCACATATTAGGCTGGGCAAGGAAACCCAGTGTGAGGATAAGGGTCCCGAAAGCCAGAAAAAGAGTATGAAACAGCCCCTGTTCCAACTCTTGGGAGTCCCACAAGAGGAGGAAGCTACACAATTGCAATCAACACATGTACAGAGTGCGTGGATCAGTCTCATGCAGCCTCCCTTTGTGCGTTCAGCGTCTGTGAGCCCCTTTGAGCACAGGTTACTTGATCTGCGAGTTTTCTTGTGACATCTTTGACCTTTCTGGCTACTACAATATTTCCTCCATGTCTGCAATAGAATTCCACGAACTCTGCCTAATGTTTCACTGTGGGTCCTCATTTATTTCCCTCAGTTGCTTGATGAAGGCCCACTAATGACAATCAGGCTAGGCATCAATCTGTCTGCTTTCTTTTTGCTTATTCAGCCACACTTTTCCTAAAGTTAGGAATTGTTTACTTAATGTGTCTACAATATTTACCAGAGATTTAATTATCTAAATTTATGTATTATTTTGAGCATAACATTATTTACATGTCATAAATATTTGCTTAAAAATATTCTGTTCCCAAGAACTTATGCAAACTTTTGGCAGTACTTTGACACTTGCATTGTTCTATTTTCAAATTCCTTAATATTTTCTCATACTTTTATCAATTTTTACAGTTACTTATTTATAAATTTGGCATACATAATTTTGAGATGTAAAAATGTGTAACACATTTTTGTAGTCTGTATTCTTTAAAGTTAAATTATACCTTTTCTTAAAGTCATGGCTAATAATTCAAACATTTTTGCATCTTATGTATATTTCCCTGTGTTTTATTTTGATGTAGTTTACTGTTGTCTTTATTAAGTGAGTATTTTTTCTATGGATTCAAGAAAATAGTTTCTACTGTTACAACCATTTTCAAAGTTTTTATTTTTATTGTGAAATTTTTGTTCATTTGATGTTTGTCAATTTTCATTTGTGTTTTTACTTCACTATCACTAAAATTTTATAATATACAATTTCAAACTGTTACTGTGTCGTGGGTTATCCAAAAGCCTTATTTTTTATAACACTATTATTAACCTACAATATCCCCAAACATTACAAGGATGTATATAAAACTATTATAAACATTTTATGGGTAAATATTGAATACTTACACTAATTTTAGAGAAAAATGAAGTTTTTATCTTAGTCACAAAGAAATATATGTCAAAATATTTGAGTCTTCATATGTACAGCCTGGGAAATGGGACACAATGGCTTCTTACTATTGTCATTTTTAACATTATCTCTTGACTTCACATTCCAGATTCCCCCCTCCTTTAGCTCTTTGGTTACACATGTGACATAAATTCTCTAAATGAAAAATGGATATCTATTTTACTCAGTTTATCCATCTTAAGCAGATTTTTATGAAGTTTTTGCACTTCCTTTTCTACCAAATATTGCAATACTTTCATAGTAAATAATTGGCTTTCAGAATTGTTTTGCTGTTTCTTTTGTGACACATTTCTGATGTATGTCTTCTATGTGTTAAAATTTTTTTTCTGTTTCCTATGTATCTTTCTCCAGATAATCGTGTTTGCAAAAGATGAGTGAAGTATTGTTATACCACAGGCTCTTTCATGGAGGCTTACCAACCTTCTATCTATCACTCAAAATTGGCCAAACTTCAAACACTGTTCCTCATCAGTAGCATACAATGGATGTACTATTGTGCAGCTTCCAAAGCTGGTTTAGAGAAGATAAAAACATTTCAGTATATGATGACCTTGTCTTTCTTAATAGCAACTATGTAAGAAATGAGAACACCATGAAGGAGAGGCCATGGTAATCCAGAGTTTTCACATATTCTTCATTTTAATATTTTTCTTTTGGAAAATTTCCCGTGTTTTCTCTTTGTTATATAGCTACCTCACTGCTCAGATTCCTCTGTCATTTCACTATTTCTTGGTCGACCTCTTATAGGTCTTTAGTTCTCATTTCTATAAGTGCCATGCTTTCTTTCATATAGTTTTACTTCAAGAAAGATTAGGTCTAATTTTTCCTGGTTACGTGTAAATTTTTCTTGTGTTACTTGTTTGCCTTTGATTTTCCCTTTTTTAATATGGTAATTTTACATAGATATTTCTAACTTACTTCTTAGATTTAAATTAAGGTAGTTCTTATGGGAACAGATAATTTATTCATCTATAAATAATGTAGGGAATGCCTGGAGAACAGGCAAGCATTCAAGCAGTTTGAGCTTCCTTCTGTGGTCTGTGGAAACTTCTTGTCAGCTCTTTTCCTTTGGCCTGATTTGGCTTCCTGTAAGTTGAAAGTCCCAGTGACTCAGAATTAACCTTGATGGGTATGCTATTCTTGCTCTCTCTTCCCTGATACATCCATCTCCTCAGATGATAGAAAATTGGCAGATGAAGATCTTTTTGTACCTTAGAAACTTTTCTCCCTTTGGACACAGAGATAGATCTGCTGGGAAGATAGCTAATTTCTTAATGCAATGTTACCTCTTTGCTATGCTTTAATGTTAAACTGGGCTCAATGATATTTTCAGATATGGACTCAACTCTCCATTATGTGGTCACTTTTTCAACCAAGCAGGAAGGAAAAGGATAAAAATAATCAATCAATAGTATGACAGATTATTGGGAATATTTTTGGTAATACACTATATATTCTCTCTATTTTTCCTTTCATCAATATCTGTCTATCTATCTATCATCTATTTTCTACTTATAAATTATAAAGAATATACACATCATTGGTTGGGTTATCACAGTTTTGTTTTTATTTTTACCAGACAGGGTTTCTCTGTATTGTTTTGGAGGCTTTCAGTCCAACACAGCCTCGAACTCACAGAGATCTGCCTGCCTCTGCCTCCCGAGTGCTGGGATTAAAGGCGTGTGCCACCACCTCCCGGCTGGGTTATCACAGTTTTAATACAAATACACTATATAATAAAAATAATTAAATGAGGTTAAATATTTCTATCTCTTGAACATTACTTATTTATGAATAGAATATGAAAGAAATACCATTATTCGTTCGTTCAGCTTTGTTAAATATCCAGTGCATTAATGGTAACCTAAAATGCAGTAGTAGTAGTACACGAGAACATCTCACTCCTGTATAACAGTCACATATGATTCATGGATTGGCCCTTTTTATTCATGTATCTCCATTATCTCTACCTTTTATTCTGTACTACTATACTCTAAACTTCTGTAACTCTATTTCTTCAGACTCCACATAGAAGTAGGATCATGTTTCCTGTCTTCTCATTCCTAGATTATTTCTTTTAACATAATGATATCCAACTTCATCTGTGTTATCACATATGACAACATGTCATTCTTTTATGGTTGAATAATGTTACAATATATAGATGTAGCAAATTTTTTTATCCATTCATCATCAATTTATGCTCGTTCAGTTTGTTTCCATTTCTGAACAGTTATGGATACTCCAGCAGTGGTTATAGAAAACAGATCTGTCTGTGACATATTCATTTTATGTCCTTTGACTCTCAGTAGTGTGATTTCTATTTTCAACTTTTTGATCAATCTGTGCACTCTTTCATGGTGGCTGAACCAATGATCATTTCCACTTGAAGTATGTAGGGTTTCCTTTTGTCCATAGCCTTGCAAGAAATCATGTCTTGATTTTCTGGTAATAATCCTTATTACTGGAATATAGTTTTGATTTACAGTTTCTTAGTATTAGTATGGATGGACTTGTTTTTCATATAAATATTTGCTATTTGAAGTATGTTACTTATTGCCTTTAATTTGTTTCTTTGCTTTTGTGTTTCTAGTTTTACTTACATATGATAGACATGAATTGTTATGGCAAATGTGTTCTCCTCCTCTGGGAACCATCTCTTCACTTTATGGGTTCTGTCTTGTACAAGTTCTAGTTTGGTATCACCACACTCATCCATTAATATATTTTTTCTGACATTGGTTGACTATATAGATGGTTATATCTTTTCTTGTGGCACAAGAGATATTGCTACCACCATGGTTGTTTTATTTATATCTTTTGGAAATTGAATGTTACCATTAGCCTGCTTAAATTATTCCTTTAACTCCAAATTTCCTGCAAAGTATATTTGTAATATGATCCATCTATTGAGTAGCTTTCCTCATTTTAGGGAAATCTATCCACTGACAAGTCTGTCTAGAGGAAACTACAGGTTCTTTGTTGTAACATTAGAAAGCAACAAAAATTGTAATTGTTAGAGCCTCATAAATGCTCCCAGATATGAATTATATAATCACCTCTCTGATGATTGACTACTATTATAGAGAAACACAAATATGTGTGTCTGAATATTAATTTAGTAGTTAAGATTAGTATATCATTATTGACAATGTATAGAATAAAATTAACTAGAATATGCTGTAGCAACAGAAACAGCAATTTTTATTACTTTTTCTATGACTTATAATTCTTTCAGTTTCTATAGTGGATTGAGCACAACAGAGTTAAGCATCAAAGTCAGTGTGGATAATTTTCGGTTGTTTTTATGAATGAAATCAGATGGAGTCATGAGTTTTCTTGTAGGAGGCAATGGCAAAGGAAAGATTTTAGATTTTTTGAAATAACAATAGTTGATTTTTCTCAAAAACAACAAATATTGGATTTTTGTCTTTTGAGTTTTCAAGGCCTGGATATTTTTCTTTATAACAGGGAGGGTGTTGAATACTCATAGAATGGAGAGACCACAGTCAAGGGAAGCTGAAATCAAATCCTCCAGGTACAGGGTACCATATTGCCCTTCTCAGTACAGAATGATCTGACTGCAAATGCCAATAATACTAAACTTTCTCTAAATATGAAGATGTCCTGTTGGCAGAAACTTCGATGCTGAAATCTGAGACTTGTAAAATGAAGTCCAAATTAAGAGCCACAGTTGTGAAGGATTTTTATTTAATCACCAACTGTTTGTTCCTTTGTCTGTATGCAAAGGTAGCATAAATATCTCACCTTACCTTTTTTAGACAAGCTTTTATTACATAGCAGCACCCAATGGAGTTAGAGAAAATGATGGTTACCACTCATATATCTAATCCTTTAAAATGTCGCACTTGAGAGTTCACAAGTCTTTTTATTGTCCTTTGCCTTATGTGATGAGAACAGTAAAACTTAAAAATACAGCAAAGTGGGGACTCCGTAGCACAGTATTTGCTTCAGTACTAAGTCAGTGCTTGGAAGGGAAGGCTACTGTCTCATTACCAAGAATTTTCTGTGTATACCTTGTCAGTGTGAAGTAAACTACTATTATGAAAATTGGAAAGCTTGTAGTTATGTTTGTTATCTATTTATACACATCAAATTACCCAATAATTTGGTAACTCACAAAAACAAGCATTTATTATGACATATTTTCCAAAGGCCAGGAATCTGGGAGCACATCAACTGAGTGGAGGTGGCTGTGGATCTCCCAAGAAGATGCTGTCAAGTTGTCAGCTGTGGCTGCAATCATTTCAAGGCTTGACTGATGGAGGAGAATCTGCTTATAAGTTCACTCAGGGTTGTTGGCATTCTTTGATTTCCATTGGGTGTTTGCCCAATGCCTCTCTCTTCTTTGCCACATGAAACTCTCTGTAGGCCTTCTGAATAGCATCCTTCTATCACAGATGACTTCTATCAGAGCTAGTGACAAAAAGAGGGAATAAGGAGAATACACACACACACACTCACTCACACACACACACACAGAGAAAGAGAGGGAGAGAGAGAGAGAGAGAGAGAGAGAGAGAGAGAGAGAGAGAGAGAGAGAGAGAGAGAGAGAACAGAGAAGCATGGAGTGCTTTCATAGTTAGTTCTCAGAGATGCTGTGCCAACATTGTGCAATATGTTGTCAGTCATACAGATCTATCTTGGTACAAAGAGATAGGACACGATCACAATCTACAATTGCAGAAAATATAAGGATGGAAGTTACTTCAGAATTAAAGATTTACTTTCACAGACATTTATTACTTATATAATATGAGATAGCTTTATCTGTACCAATAGTTCTATTTGAAGCTCATTAAAATGCATAGTATTTCTCTCATGGTATAGTTTAACTTGTGGTCACACAAAACTCTTGTGAAAATGAATGTACACATCACAAGCAGCAAACATTTTAAAGTATTTGCTAAGGAATGCTAACCCTGAATATGTGCTCCTCCAGCAACTAATTCGTCATTTGTCTAAGCCCTAAGTCCCCAAGCCATGATATTTCCAGATGTGTTTTTCTTGAGGGGGTAATTAAAGTTGAATGATGTCTTACAAGGAGGTGTATGATCTAATAAGACTGGCATAGTTAAAAGCAGATGCACCCTGTGAGGATACAGGGAGAAAATGTCCATATGTAAGCTGGAAACAGTCTTCTTTACTAACCTACATTGCTGGAATCCTGACATGGTGAGTCCCATCCTCTAGAACTCAAAAAAATGTGGCTTTATCCAGATTATCATATTTCCCCATGGCTATCTGTGTTAACTAGTGCCTAACAATTTTTGGAGATCACCTCATGTGGTGCATGGAGAAACCCTAGGAAATAGGTTCTGAAAGAGGTTTTGCTGTGGCACAGAGAAAGCTGTGCTTGGAGCATTCCATGCACAGACAGTTGAAGGCTTTCAGAATACAATCTAGAATACAGAATGGAGTCCAAGTAAAGCTTTTAGAGTTTGAATTCAACAAACAAGGACTTCAAATAGCAACTACTGAAAATAACCAGAGGACAGAACAAGTTCATGGTCATAATCTAGACTTTTATTCATTTCTGGAAAATAAAGATATTAATGTGATTGTCACCATAATAATGTAACTTTTACCAAGTTATGTACATGATGTTGTCAACTCTAAATTGAGGAAATTAAATTCATGTTGCAAGGTCCTTTAAGCTACCATTTAGGCTCAGGGTCTGGGAAGGGGCTATCTGTGAGTGCCATGTCGGGCCTCGAGGGGGCAAAAAGAAGCTACTGAAACAGCCCAAGAAGCAGGCCAAGGAGATGGATGAGGAAGATAAGGCTCTCAAGCAGAAACAAAAGGAGGAGCAGAAGAAACTGGAGGAGCTGAAAGCCAAGGCCGTGGGGAAGGCACCCCTGGCCACAGGTGGAATTAAGAAATCTGGCAAAAAGTAAGCACTTCCTCATGCCTGAGATGATGGTGACCCTCTTCCATTCCTATTTAAACATCTGGATTCCATGCCATAATAACATCTTTGCCACCTACAGCTAGAATGAAGTGTTATCTTGGAGCTTTTTGCACATTGTAATAAATAAACTTTTATTAAAAAAAGAATAATACAATGGCTCATTGTCCTAGTGTTCAGCAATTCCCACCTCAGCTGTGAATTTAAAGTAAATCCAGTCTGGAATCCTACTAGAGCCTGCTGTTTCATCTTTGTTGTACTCTGAATTCTGTGTCACTTTGAATTAAACCAACTCATTAAAAGGCTCAAAAAAAAAAAGAAAGAAGCTACCATTCATTTGGTGATATGGCAAAGTGTTCATTACAAAAAGCATGCAATACATATGATAAAGTATCTTGCAAACTGACTTTAGGCATGAGAAGTAAAATAGACTTTGTAAATTCTTCTAAATTCTATAGCAGTCTATAGTTACAGTAATAGAAAATGATAGATAATCACAATACAAGATTTTCAAATTTTACATGTTGAAGTTGTAGAAGCTGTCAGATTTAATGATGAAATCTTTGTTGTCCACATTTGAATATACACAACATGATGGAAATGAATGTCAGGGGCTCATAAATGATTTTACTTAACTTATTAAATTTTCACCAAGACTCTTTTGTCAAGTTCTAGGGTTATATTGTCCATTTTATTCACAATAGACAAAAGCTTCGAATTATTCTCAAATCTATAATCAGTTAATGGCAAAGCAATAATAAACTCAAGAATTCTGTCTTCAAAATGAAGATGAGATATCAGCTAAGAAATTTTTTCGTACAAAAATACAGATAGAAGAGACTTACAGAATGGCAGACCACCAACCGAGTATTGGCGATGAATTATGTATCAGCCCTTCCTTGTGCTTGTCCCTTGACTCCATTAAACACTACCCATTATAATTCTTAAAGCAGTTCTCAGTACTTTCATTCATTCAGAATGAACCCAAATTGAATCTACTTGAATAAAAGACATCATGGATGTGAAGTACAAAATTACTTATTGCTTGTATCAGTATCAAAATAGACACCACATGACAGATCTTTTCTTTTTTATTTATTTTTATTTAAATTAGAAACAAGCTTGTTTTACATGCCAATTCCAGTTCCCTCGCCCTCCTCTCCTCCCCTCCTCCCCACTAACTCCCTATCCCATCACCTTTCTGCTCCCCACAGAGGGTGAGGCCTTTCATGGGGGATCTTCAAAATCTGTCATATCATTTGGGGCAGGGTCTAGGCCCTTCCTTCCCCATGTGCCCAGGCTGAAACAGTATCCCTCTATGTGGAATGGGCTTCCAGAGTTCATTCCTATGGTAGCAATAAATACTGATTTACTACCAAAGGCCCCATATTGCCTAGTCCTTTTAACTGACACACATATTCAGGTGGTCTGGGACAGTCCTATACTGGTTTCCCAGCTATCAGACTACCATCCATGAACTCCCCTTGTTCAGGTCAGCTGTTTCTGTTGGTTTCACCAGCCTGGTCTTGGCCCCTTTACTTATCACTCCTCCCTGTCTGCTTCTGAATTCCAGGAGTTCAGTTCAACTGTGAGAGTCTGCTTCTGCTTCCATCAGCTACTGGATGAAGGCTCTAGGATGGCATATAAGGTAATTAATCTCATTAGGAGAGAAGGGTATTTAAGGTAACCTCTCCACTATTGTTTAGATTGTTAGTTGATGTCATCTTTGTAGATCTCTGGAAATTTCCCTAGTGACAGATTTTTCCTTAAGCCTACAATGGCTCCCTCTATTATGGTATCTCTTATCTTGCTCTCCTCTATTCTTCCCCTGACTCAACCTTTCTGCTACCTCATGTCCTACTCTCCCTTCCTCTTCTGCCCTTCTCTTTCTCATTGCTCCCTCTTCCCTCCCCCAATACTCCCAGTTTGCTCAGGAGATATTGTCCCTTTCCCCTTCTCCAAGGTAGTATGTATGTCTCTCTTAGCATCCTCCTTATTTCCTAGCTTCTCTGGCAGTGTGGATTGTAGGCTGGTACTCCTTTGTTCTATGTCTAAAATTCATATATAAGAGAGTACATACCATGTTTGTCTTTTTGTAACAGGGTTACCTCACTCAGGATGGTTTATTCTAGTGCCAACCATTTGCCTGTGAATTTCATGTTTCCATTGCTTTTTGGTTTTTCTGCTTAGTAGTAATTCATTGTGTAAATGTACCACATTTTCTTTATCCATGCTTCAGTTTAGGGGCATCTAGGTTGCTTCCAGTTTCTGGCTATTACAAATGATGTTGCTATGAACATAGTTGAATAGATGGCTTTGTAGTCTGCATCTTTTGGGTGTATGCCTAAGAGTGGGATTGCTGGATCTTATGGTAGACTGATATCCATTTTCCTGAGGAAAGGCCAAACTGATTTCCAAAGTGGCTCTACAAGATGGCACTATGACCAGCAGTGGAGGAGTGTTCCCCTTTATCCACATCCTTTCCATCATAAACTGTTGTTGGTGGTGGTGTTTTTTCATTTTACCCATTATTGACAAGAGGAAGATGGTGTCTCAGAGTTGTTTTGATTTGCATCTTTCTAATGGCTAAGGATGTTGAGCACTTTCTTAAGTGTCTATCAGCCATTGAAGACTCCTCTTTTTCAAATTCTGTATTTAGTTCTGTACCCTACTTTTTAATTGGGTTATTTGGTGTTTTGGAGACTAGTTTCTTGAGCGGTTTGTAAATTTGGAGATCAGCCCTCTGTCAGATGTGGGGCTGGCAAACATCTTTTCCCATTCTGTGGGCTGCCTTTTTGTCTTGTTAGCTGTGTCCTTTGCCTTATAGAAGCTTGTCAGTTTCAGGATGTCCAATTTATTCATTTCAATCTCAGTGTCTATGTTACTGGTGTTACGTTCAGGAAGAAGTCTCCTGTACCATTTCGTTCAAGGGTACTTCCCACTTTCTCTTCTAAGAGGTTCAGTGTGACTGGATTTATGCTGAGGTCTTTGATCCATTTTAACTTAAGTTTAGTGCATGGTAATAGATATGGATCTATCTGTAGTCTTCTACATGCCAACATCCAGTTATGCTACAACCATATGTTGAATATGCTGTCTTTTTTCTATTGTATAATTTTAACTTCTTTGTTAAAAATCAAGTGTTCGTAGGAATATGGATTAATATCAGGGTTTTGAATTAGATTACATTGGTCTACCTGTTCATTTTTTTGCTAATACCAATCTGTTTTCAGGACTATAGATCAATGATAGAGCTTAAAGTGATGCATCGAGATGCCTCTGGAAGTTCCTTTATTGTACAGGATTGCTACGGCTATTCTGGGTCTTTTTGTCATATAAACTTGATTATTGTTCTTTCATGGTCTGTGAAGAATTGTGCCTATATTTTGATGGGGATTGCATTGAATCTATAGATTGCTTTTCCCAAGTTTGGCATTTTTACTATGTTGATTCTACCCATCCAAGAGCATGGGACATCTTTCCATTTTCTGGTATCTTCTTTAATTTCTTTCTTTAAAGACTGAAAGCTCTTGCTATACAGATCTTTCTCATATGCAGTTAGTGTTGCACCAAGATAGTCTATGTTGATTGTGGCTATTATAAAAGATGATTTTTCTCTGATTACTTTCTCAACCCATTTATTGTCTGTATATAGCAGGGCTACTGATTATTTTGATTTAATCTTGCATCCTGCCACTTTGCTAAAGATCTTTATCAGCTGTAGAAGTTCCTTGGTAGAGTTTTTCAGGTCATGTATGTAAACTATCATATCATCTGCACATAGGGACAGTTTGAATTCTTTTCAGTGTGTATCCCCTTGATCTCCTTTTGTTGTCTTATTGCTCTAGCTAGAACTTCAAATACAATATTCAATAGATATGGAGAGAGTGGGCAGCCTTGTCTTGTTCCTGATTTTAGAGGAACTGAATTGAGTTTCTGTCCATTTATTTTGATGTTGTCTGTTGGTTTGCTGTATATTACTTTTATTATGTTCCTCTTATTCCTGATCTCTCTAGGACCTTCACCATGAAGGGGTGTTGGATTTTGTGAAAGACTTTTTTCCATATCTAGTGAGATGATCATGTGGTTTTTCTTTTGAAGTTTGTTTATATGGTGGATTACATTGATAGGTTTTTGTATGTTGAACTGTCCCTGCATCTCTGGGATGAAGCCTATTTGATTATAGAGGATGATTTCTCTGACGTGTTCTTGGATTTGATTTGCTGAGGAAACCCAGAGAATAATCAGGTCATACTTTGAAAACCTGTGCTCCACAAAATTCAAAAATTTAAGTGAAATGGACAATTTCCTGGATAGATATCACTTACCAAAATTAAATCAAGAACAACAATTTAAGTAGACCTCTAACCCTTAATAAAACAGAAGTCACCAAATACTGCAAACCAAAAAAGCCCAGAGCCAGATGGTTTCAGTGCAGAATTATACCAGAAATGCAAAGAGGACCTAATAATAGTACTTCTCAAAATGATCCATGCAATAGAATCAAGAGGGTCATTTTACAAGGTTACAATTACCTTTGTACACAAGCCACACAAGATACTACTAAGAAAGAGATTACAGACAAATGTCCCTCATGAACACTGAAGTAGTTTTTACTCAATAAAATACTGGCATGACAGATTTTAACCACTGCTCTGCCTACAGAGTCCCATTTTGGTCCAGTTGGATAATACATCCACTCCATCTGCAGTTGACAAATACTGAAAAGTGACATCAAGGAAAAAGTATGAGGAAAACGCTTTAAGCTCACATTGACATTTTTCTATAGGAAATAGAAGGAAATTGAAAATTTTGCTTTAAAATCCATGTTGTAAATATTTGGCAAGAGCTTTGCTCTGTTCACTGAATTCAGAAGTGAAAAAAGAACACAAAAGTAAGCACCAACAATGTTCCTGCCACTATGGAGTTTATGTTCTTGTAATAGGAGACAAATCATAAGCAAATACATATGTGAAGTTATATGGTTATGGATATTTTGAACAAACACAAAAGAGGTGATGGGACATATGCTATTATTAGTTATTTCATGTGCATGTGTGTTTTGTCTGCATGTATGTCTGTGTATTATATACAGATAATGCTCAGAGAGTACATCATAACCCCTGGCACTAGAGTTACAGATATATTATGAGCTATTATATAGGTACTAGGAATCAAACTTTGGTCTTCTGCAAAAGCAGCTCGTATTCTTATCCTCCGAGCTATCTCTCCAGCTCCACTGAAGTTAAATCTGGTATTCAAATATTTATCAACAATGGTCTCATTGTCAAATGTTATTCAACAAATTTATTTATCCATTCTATAACATTTATTTGAAGTGTAAAGTAAGGCTTTTGAGTGGCCTTTTTTTTCAGTGACTGACTACTACAATATTTGAAATGTCTATACATATTGGCAATGGTTCTTAATTTTTTATTGAATTTCTGCTATTGAGAAACCCTGGCATGTTAGGGAAACGTTTCCATGTGTGTTTCATTGGATTCTTGATGCTCCATTGGGTCCCTCCCCTTAGAGATCAGGTAACCACTAAGAAGAAGCGGGGGCAGGGGGAGTGCTATAGGAATCAGGAGGTATGGAGTACACTGGGAGAATATGGACCACCAAATCAATTATGCAGGGCTCACAGAGACTGGAGTGGCAAACCCAGGGCTTGCACAAGTCTGCCCTAGCTTATATATGTACATATAGTATGGCTGCATATATGCTGTGCTGTTGGCTTGGTGTTTGGGGGACTACTAGTGGTGAGATTGAGTGTGTCTCTGACTCTTGTCTGTTATTTGCATTCTTTTCCTCCTATTTATTGCCTTGTCCAGCCTCGATAGGACAGCTTTTGCCTTGTCTTATTTGTATCTTGTTTTGTACTGTTTAGCTGTTGTCTCTTGGAGGCCTGCTTTTTTCTGAAGAGGAAATACAGCAGAGTAGATCTGGGGGAGAGGGGAGGTGGGGAGTATCTGGGAACAGTGAATCTGGGGGGTTGGGGAAGACAACAGTGATCAGGATGTATTTTATGAGATGAGAATCCGTTTTCAATAACAAAGGAGCCTTGATTTGTTCCAGCTAATAGTTGGCAATGCATGTGCATTTCTCCCTTTAAAATGAGTTGTAGATAGTTTATGTTTGCGAGTGTATTTATCATGTATAACTATGGCTTTCTGTCCTCAAAGAGAGAGCCTTGGGAAACTAGAGAATCTCTATAAAGGTGTTTTCTATGGGTAGAAAGGAAATTGGAAGAAAATCAATATGCCGGAAATGGGCAACTGCTTATTTTGTAGTAGCTTCATAGTCAATAACTCAAATAATATTTTTGATCTAAATATTGGCTGAGATGATAAATACTGGTGTAGCTCATACACTTGTGTGATGTGCCTATTTTTTTATTCTTTTTTCTGTCCTACTTTCCGTGCTTGCATTGTCCTGTGTCCTCCATTTGTCTGGTATCACTAACAATGCCTGTGGATAACCACAAGGTCACTGAGTGGTCTATTGTGTTCAGAGCATCATAGACTTCCAAATGTAAGTGTGATATTACACCCTGTCACCTCATAAGTCATTCATTTAGACTGAAACTAGTTATGAAATAAGGTAGTTTGCTTGTGTTCATAATCTAGTCAGGTAGGAAAATATCCTATTATTTAATAAATGATATGAGCCAGGTACTGAGAAAGAGAGATGCTGATGCTATCCTCATTTAAAAATGTGGAAACTGAGTTATTGAAGAGATAAATTTGCACCTCACGAAACCAAGATTTCTAAATGCCTGAGTTGGGATGGGGGCCATGCTTCCTGACTTTATAGCCTGTCTGCAATTATACTTCCCTCAAGTCTTCTTCAGTTTACAAAGCCCTGTGCTGCCTCCTTCTATCCACCCACCCCAGCACCCTGTGCTTCCCAAGATCTAGATTTCATTGCTTTAAATACAGCAGTCAGAGACAGGTGGAAGGCTGTTATGAAAAGCACAGGCAGAAACAGTCTTGTTTAGTCTCTTTTTATATCCTCCCCCCCTACAGATTAGGGTATTTTTCTCAATTATGCATACTTATTCATTCTGCCAAAAATTCTTTTAAAGCTGTTAAAGATGTAGACAATTTTCTCAGTTTGATGTTCCAACGAAACCTGCTGTGTCTTTTTCATTCTTTGCAAAAATAGGCATGGTAGGACCCACCAGCTGGTAAAGTCATTGAGAAGCTAAAAACTTTTTCTTCACTTTGGCCATTGTTATACTTCCACAGTTTCAGAATTCGAATAGTGCTTAATATCTCTATGCTTTATGTTTTCCTTCAGAGAGTGTGCATGCTGTTATTTGTTTGTAGTTGTTACAGCAATAATCCCAATGAGAGAAATTATTCTTCAAATATCCACGAACACCGAATACTAAGTAATTCAGCAGCCTACTTATCAAAGAAAACCAAACAAAAATCCCAAAATGCCAAATAAACAACCAAAAGAAACCTCACCAGAAAAAAATGAGAAGTATCGAGTCTTAGAAGTGTAAATACACATAAATATGCATCAGCTATTCTTTTTGTTTAAAATGAGAATATATTTTCTATAACTTCCCTGGGGAGAATTCTGTGAGTATTTACCAGAGATTCTAAATTTATCTTCATATTCTGATCCAGAAATTTTACATTTTAAAGCAGTCATTAAAATGTATAATATAGCAGTTTTTCTTTAAAAGGAAACATCAGAAATAAAGTTAATGATCAACTGTGGGATATTTGCTGAATTATTTATGATGTAATAACAAAAATAAAGTATTACAGACCCATTAAAAGAAGATCACTGACACTGACTTACAGTAAAGGGAGTCAGTCATTCATAATTAATGACTGAGCCATTGAACAAGAGCAAAATGCATGAAACATCAAGAGTGCTGTCCCAAATTTTCATAAGTAAACTGACTTGAAAATATTTGCCAGTGAATTGTCTCATTTTTGCAGTTATTTCCGCTGGATGATATTATTGCCATTTCTTTTATCTTAAAAACTGATTCATTAACTTCTGCCCATGACATTTTTTATACATGATGGAGGAGAACAAAAACCAGATATGATTTTTTGCCTTAAAGGTACCAGTTAATAACAGATGCAGGTATTAAATAAACAAAAATCAATCTATGGAGATTACTAGGAAGGCAAAAAAGCAGGAGGGTCTCATATTATAAAATGATAATCTTTGGAAACACCAGATTATCCTGCTAAGATTCATATAGTATTTCAAAAGAAAAAGAAAAGACTTGCCCGTTGTGGTGGCTTGAATATAGTTGTTCCCCAAAATCTCATTAGTGTTGGCATTATTAAGAAGTGTGGAGATGTTGGAGTAGGTATGACATTATTGGAGGAAGTATGTCAATGTGGGGACATGCTTTGAGGCCTCCTATGCTCAACCTATGCCCAGTGTAGAACATAGTTCACTTCTTATTGACTGTGGATCAAGGTGTAGAACTCCCAGCTCCTTCTCTAGAACCACATCAGCCTGCATGCTGCCATGTCCTGCTATGATGAAAATGGACTGAACTCTGAAACTATAAGATAACCAGTTAAATGTTTTCCCTTATAATAGTTGCCATGGTCATGGTGTCTCTTCACAGCAATAGAAATCCTAACTCAGATATGTAGCTCAAAGAGAACAGAGGGTTTGTTTTATTATGTATTAGCTCACTTTTTTCTTTTGTAAGCCTGAACTTGGGAGGAATTTGCTTAGTTATTAGAAGGGATTTACAGAGTTTTAAAATTTCAGCTTCACATGAATTTTTATTTTTTAGGCCTATGGATGATTTTCCATTTTTTTCTTCTGAACTTCTTTAGCACAACTTGCCATTTAATTCATTTGGTAACATACAGTATCATGCCTTCACACATATATCACATTTATTCTCAAATTAATAGTAAAAATCATTCATCCAAAGAAAAGATAATATTCTTAACTTCCAATTGTACTTACTATGGAACCCAATAAATAATAGAGACTACATAAATGGTAATTAAACAAAAATACTACTTACTATTGCAAAACTACTTACTATTGAAAAATATTTTATAATATATACGCCAACATAGGACTCCTAGCGATTGTCACTATTAGCAAGTTTGGCCATGTTAGAGTAGGTGTGGCCTTGTTGAAGGGAGTGTGTCACATGTTCAATCCAGGCACAGTGTCTCTCTCTTTTGTGGATATTATGGACAGCACTTAGACGTTCCAGGATAAGATAGCTATTGGAATAATCTCTGCAATATGTCAATTACCTATGGCTTGGTCATTTAATATTTGTATCTTGGCTGATATTGATTTTTGTTGGTTGCAGTTTCATTTTTGTTTATATTATTAACTTTACTTTCTTCTGCACAATGCTCTATAGTTGTTCTTATTTTGAATAGTTTTATGTTAGGAATAGCACTTTCTTATTTTTTAAAAAGGGAAAGTGTTGTGGGATTTCAATCAGTTTAGCCAATGACTTTTGGGGTAGCAAGTCCTAGGGCATGGTCTTGTCTGCCAGTGCTCTCTTGGGAGGTCAGAATGGAGCAGGTGGCTTGCTGTTGGCGATTTTCAGCCATGGGCAGAATGACTGGATGAAGGCAACTGGATCAGTAGTAGCATTTAATTGGTTCTGTATCAATGAGTTTTTGTCCATATTCTATACCTAAATAAATTCTGGAAACCCTTTTTTTTCCTTTTAGAATCACTTTTATTTACATATCAATCCCCCCATTCCCTCACCCTCTGATCCTTCCATGCTCTCCACTGACCCCCCTTACCCACCCCCACCTACTCCCCAAAGATACAGAGGCCCTCCACAAAGTGGTGGGAGATGTGATTCTGTAAATATGTCTCTCTAATTGGTTAATGAATAAAGCACTGTTGGCCAATAGGGAAGCAAGATAGGTGGGACTAGAAGTTGAGGAGTATTCTGGGAAATGTAGTCAAGAGTAGAGAGTGGCCATGTGATCTCAGGAAGAGAGACACATGAGGCTGCATCCTTGGTAAGATAAGTCCTTGTGAAAATATATGGATTACTAATTATGGGTTGATAATTAAGTTACACCGAGTCAATAAGAAACCACAGAAAATAGCCAACAGTTTAATAATTAATATAGTGTCTTGAGTGTTATTTGGGGGCTGAGACAGTGGCAGGAACCAGTCAACTGGCAGGAACCAGTCAACTGGCAGGAAGAGTACACTTTATAAAGGAGGACATCATTTGGGGAAGAGCCTAGGCCCTCTTTCTTGTGTCTAGTTGTATCTGAGCTGCAATAGTATCACTCCAAAGGGAATGGGCTCCTAAAGTCAATTTGTGCTTGAGGGATAAACACTGGCTGCACTGTTAGAGGTCCCATAGACTGCCCTAGCTCGCCTCCTAGCTGGCACCCACATTCAGAGGACTTGGTTCTGTCCAACACTGGTTTCCCAGCTTTACAATTAGCTTCAATGTGCTCTTACTAGGTCAAGTCAACTGTTTCTGTGGTTTCTCCAGCACGGTCTTGGTTCCTTTGCTCATCTCTCCTCCCTCTCCTCAACTGGATTCCAGGAGTATGGCTCAGTGTTTAACTGTGGGTGCCTGTTTCTGCTTGGATCAGCTACTGGATGAAGGCTCTAGGAATGGCAACCAAAGTAGCCATCAGTCTCATTATAAAGGAAGGGCATCAAATGCAGCCTCTCCATCACTGCCTAGATTCTTTCTTGCGGTCATCCCTGTGGATGGATCTCCTAACTTTTTCCCTGTGCCAGACCTCTCTCCAAACCTATACTGGCTCCCTCTATCAAGGCATCTCCTTTCTTGCCCTCCTTTATTCCTCCCCTGTCTCAGACCTTCTGTTCTCTCATGTTCTCCTCCCCCCTCCCCTTTTCTTCTTCCTTTCTCTCCCTCCTGCTCCATGCTCCCAATTTGCTTATTCCCTCTCCTTCTTCAGAGGATCATACATTCTTCTCTTAGGGTCTTCCTTGTTTCCTAGTTTCTCTGGTGGTGTGGATTGTAGGCTGGTAGTTCTTTTCTCTGTGTCTAATATCCATATGTGAGTGAATACATACCCTGTTTGAATTTCTGTGATTGGATTTCCTCACTTAGGATGCTTTCTTCCAGTTCTATCCATTTCTCTGTGAATTTCAAGATTTCATTGTTTTTTCTGCTGAGTAATACTCCATTGTGCAAATGTATCACATTTTCAAATTCTGGAGACCCTTTAACAGACTCTTGTGACTTCTTATAGTAATTTCCTCTTGCCTTTAGATATGGATATGGAACTCTCAGCTATTTCTTGAGCACCATGTCTGCATTCATGCCACCATGCTTTCTGCCATGATTACAATAGACTAAACCTCTGAACAGTAAGTTAATCCCCAGTTAAATGTTTTTCTTTATATGAGTTCCTGGGGTCATAGCATCTCTTCACAGAAATAGAAGCCTAACATATTATATGTGCATGTGTGTGTTTACTTGTGTATATATATATGAACTAGAAAGAATATATGAATATGTATTCATATATATATACATATATATTAAAACTTAATATCCAACTTCCTTAATTCTTTATTAAAAAGTTTTTAATCAATGTTAATTTACTTTCAGCTTAATAGGATCTAAATCACTTACAATCTCTGAGTCTTCCTTTGAGTGAGTTTCTAGATTAGGTAAACTGACATAGGAAGATCTACCACAAATATTGGCCAGTCTGTCAAGGCCTGGACTCTTTATCTAACAAAGAGGAGTGCAGCAGAACTCCGGGATAGATGCAATGTGACCAACTGCCTTATACTTCTCTTGTCATGCCTCACCAGGCATGATGGACTTTCACTTAAACTATGAGCCAAAATAAAGCCTTTCTTCCTCAAATTCCTTTTGTCAACTCTTAGGCACAATTGTTTTTTATATCATATAATTATATATACACAGTTTTTAATAAATAAAGGATATTTATTTACTCAAGGATATTAAAGGATGAGACCTAGCCTTTAAGAAGCATGCTTTGAGGGATAGAGAAAGTGATCTTTGGAATCAGACATGTGTACATTTAAATTCTATTTCTTAGAATTCTCAATGATTGACTTTGGAGAAAATTTGGACTATTGGAACAGCAGTAATAAATCCAAGATATTTTGGGGGCTATTCATGAAATAGCCTTACTGAACTCTACAATTCTTGTTTAACTCATGGGTTTGTTGCTTGCTAGTCCATTTAGCTTCAATGTTAGTCTATACAACACTCTTCTAATCATCTCTCTTCTCCACCTTTGCCTCTTTTATAATTGTTTCTCATGTATTCATATATTGAAGTGCTAACCAACAGCACATTAGAATATGAACATTTGGAGACAATTCTTTAAAGGAGCAGGGAAGATAATATAGGGTCATTTGAGTGGACACCATTTAACCTAAATCGTGATCATATAGGAAGAAAGCTTACACAGCAACTCAGAGACAGGAAAATGAAACTTCAGGTACCTAGAAAACTGTGGTCTATAAGCCAAGGAAGTAGGTTTTAGAGGAAATAAGCAGTGCTGACACCTTTATCTTAGACTTGTGAGACAAAAGTTTTTATCATGTAAAGCATTCAGCCAGTGAGCCATTAGTAGGTCACCCTAGTAAACAAAACTAGCCCTTTCTTAAATGATGTGGAGATCCTTAAATCCCTAAAATACCTAAATCATAGCCAAATATAACCTGCCCACTCCAACACTCACACACATGCACTGTTCTACTAATGGGATCCTGCCAGTGATTACTTAGGAGTAATGTTCCCCAGTTTATAACTCTGCAGTAAGTAGATAGTATAGTTTCTAGGATGTTTCTCTTGCCTCACTTTTTCTGTTTCTATTGGGTAATATTTGATTCTGTTTTACTAGCCTTCATACTCTTTCTCAAAATACTTTCTGCTTGAAAGTTCTTCCTGTAGAAATTTAAGTGTTCTTTCTCCCAGGATTCTCATCTCCATTTCATTATATAACAGACTTTGCTGATCTCTCTGAGCTAAAATGTACAATATCATATCCACTCTTATCTTTGTAACTGAACCTAGAGTCATTTCTAGTTCTCTTTGCTAACCAATTTCTCTACTAATCACTGTAGATAGTCTCTTAACTCACTCAAGTGTGTAGACAGTATGTCCTTCCTTCCACCTTAACAGTTTTGTGGCAGGTAACCAATTTTGCTAAGTCTTCAGAGCTCAGAAATGCTGCATGCATTCCCAAGAAATGTTTTATGATAATATTAGTAACTCCCATTTTCATGATGAGCAAGGAAAGTACAGCTGTGTGTAATGTATTTCATGGAAAGTAAGAGAGCACCATAAGTAATATATGTTTTCTGATACTTAAATAAAATATTAAAGCTGTTAACCCTCCCAGTACTACCCAAATCTTATCAATATATCATAAGCATTTTATCATATCTATCTTGTCATATTGGATCATTGTATAATCATCAGAACTCAATAGTACTTATGGTGCTATAAAGAAATAGTTTACAA
Source organism: Mesocricetus auratus (assembly GCF_017639785.1). Classification (NCBI taxonomy): domain Eukaryota; kingdom Metazoa; phylum Chordata; class Mammalia; order Rodentia; family Cricetidae; genus Mesocricetus; species Mesocricetus auratus. The sequence goes on from NW_024429190.1 coordinate 48,406,867, forward strand.
TTCATTAGGATCAGCCCTCTTCATTATATACTATATGTGTCTAAAAGTTGGTTCTGATCTTAGACTGCCATTTAATAAGCCAGTGACCTGGAACAAATCTTTTAATACTGATGACTTAACTGCTTCATCTGTAAACTATGAATAATAATATGAGTTCTGCCTGTCACATAGTATTATAGCATGATTCTAATTTAATAATAGCTTTCATTTTATTAGTCAAAAATCACTCTGAAGTGGTGAGTGGCAGCATGGGCTTAGAGACACTCTATAAATGTGAGGCCATTTTCTTTTCCTAGAATTTTCATTGTTGTGACAATGTTTCAAATTACTCCTTGAATGTAACACTGAGGAGTGAGATGGACAGACATTTTAAAAAATCTTAGATATAGGGATATTTTCTATAGCATAATAGAATATTAATCTGCTGACTTTCATTGGGAAATTTGCATGGAATGCTTATGCACTGTCTTTCAAAGATCTAGAAGAGTTCATTAGACTTGTAATACTGGTATGAAGCCATGATTGAGAATCCAGTTGAAGCAAGAACCACTGACACCGCATTGAGCTCTTTCTTGACTGGAGATTAAGGTTCTGTGGCCCAGAGATCATGGGTAGGAAAGGGTATGCAAGGCTGAGAGAAGAAAAGCAGGTGCTAATATTATTTAAAATTTCTTTTCTCAGCTCTCTTCTGCCTCTTGAGAAGTCATTATTTTGCAGAACTGGTATAATTAATAAGTTTCAGTGAGCAATGCTCAAATGGAAACATGGAAGTTCCAGAATTATATTGATGTGAGTTCATTTACTTGAATGTTTTCTTTTTTCTAGAAGTCCCCAATATAGATACCTCTTTAATGCAATTTAAAATTTCAAAAATAATGAAAAAGTCAAACAGATATGTAAGTTTCCTTCATTTTTAAAAACTCAATAATTCCACAAGTACATAAAATATGTTTAAGTCTAATCTACCATCCATTCCCTGTTCTCCAAATCTTCCCCTATCCCTCTTCCATCAACCACTTTCCCCATTTAGTGCTGCTGATATGCATGAGTTTATAGTCATCCATTGGAAGATGAGTAACATCACCAGTTCCCTATCACTGAAAAAACTAACTTTCCTTTCCCTATTATCCATCAAATACTAATGACCCTTAAATTGTTGGTTGAGATCACATGACTGCTGCCCTGCCCCAATCCATGCTGGGATTATGGCTGTAGTGATATAGTATGCAGATTATATGCATAAATCTCAGCTACTATGATTTTATATGGGCAACAGCCCTGTAATGTTAGGAAATACTACTTTGCTGCAGATTACCACTCCCTCTGGAACCATTCCAAATCCTCTTCCAGGATAAAACTATAGGGAAAGACATTGTGATATAGATGTTCCATTTAGAACTAGGAACTAAATAATCTCTTATTGTCTACATTCTAAAGATTTGTGGGCCTCTGTATTAACCACTCTACATTAGAAAAAGATGTTTTTCTCATGAGGATTGGGAACTAGTCTGTGGATATAAAATTAAGTCAGGAGAATGGGATGGGGGAAGTGGTGTTGGTATGTAAAATGAAAAAAAAGAAGAGTGATGAGCAAAGGAATCAAGACACGGCTGGCAAAACCCACAGAGGCAGCTGACCTAAACAAGGGGGAAAGCATGGACCCTATAATAATGACTTAGAGGCCAGCATGGGACTGCTTCAGAGCCCCGCCCCCCCAACCTGGGTGTCAGAGAGGAGGCCTTGGTAATCTATGGGACCTTGGAGAGTAGATCAGTATTTTTTCCTGGCATACAAATGAACTCTGGGAGTCATTCCACATGGAGGGGTGCTCTCTCAGCCTGGACACATGGGGGAGGTCTTAGGCCCTGCCTGGGATGATATGACAGACTCTGAAAATCCCTTGGGAGTGGAGGGGGGAATGGAGTAGGGTGGGATGTTGGAGTGTTTGGGGGGGGTTGGGGAGGAGGGGAGGGAGAGGTAACTGGGAGTAGCATGTGTAAAAAGCTAAATAAAAATATTAAATAAAAGAAAAATAAATTTTTAAATAAAAAAATAAAATAAAAAGAAGGGCCAAGACAAGGTTGGAGAAACAGCTGAGCTGAATAAGGGGAGCACATGGACCCCAGACTGATAGCTGGGAAACCAGCATAGGTCTGTTCCAGACCCTTGAATGAAGATGTCAGTTTGGATTTCTGGCCAATCTATGGGGCCTCTGCTAGTGGATCAGTATTTATCCCTAGTACATGAATGAACTTAGGGAGCCATTCCACATAGAGAGATACCCTCTCAGCCTAGGGGAGGGCCTAGGCCCTGCTCCAAATGATATGACAGATTTTGAAGATCCGCCATGGAAGGCCTCACCCTCCCTGGGGAGCAGAAAGGGGATGAGATAGGGGGCTGGTGGGGGGCAGGGGAGAAGGTAAGGGAGAGGGAACTGGGATTGACTAGTAAAACAAGCTTATTTCTAATTTAAATAAAAAAGGAGTAAAAAGAATTTATGCTGAACTTTATTGCTGTATACATTTAGAGGAATATAACTGTAGGTAATATTGTAGACACCTATGTATAAAAGTCTTAAAAATAAATTTAAAATGATTAAGCTTAAAAAAGAAATTCTGGATGTGTAAAAAAGTATGACTAAGGCTAAGGAGTAATAAGAAAATATGTGTCATATCCATTTTTGCATCTAGATTGGGATGGTAGCTAAACAAAACACAGACACACATACTGGGAGAGATACAGACTGGAGGGAGAGAGAAAGAGTGAGAGAGAGAGTTTTTCAGTGTAGTAATGAACTTATTTATAATATTTTAGTTGAAAATACGTGATCTAAAGAAATACACTCTTCTTGGATAAATTATATGAGGATCTGTTGGGAAAGTCTTATGTCAATAAAGCACTGTTGAGCCAATAGGAATCTAGATAGGTGGGACTAGGAGTCCAGGAGGACTCTGGGAAGGAGAAACACAAGGGAGTCGAGATGTATCGCCACGGGAAACTTCTCCGGTAAGAGACATACTTAGATTAATAATTATGGGGTAATTACTTAAGTCAGAGCTAGCCAGTAAGAAACAAGCAAGGCCAACAGCTTCATAATTAATACAGCGTCTTGTGTGTTATTTGGGGACTATAACGCGGCAGAGCCCAGGCGACTGGCGGGTGATAAATCAAAACGCCTAACAAGAAAAAGGCTTCCCTTTACAAGGATCAATCAAGAAGTTTAGACATCTTCATTTTTAATAGACAAATACAGAAAAATCCATAAAGAAAAACAGCAAAGCACATGAAAGTTTCATCATGATACACATGATATGCACACCATCTTTACCATATGGCTGTGCTATAAACATTTTAAGAAGCTCAGTGAGAAACTGAGGATGTGAACGTATGTAAGAATCATTGTATTATGTACTGGAGCCAAAATGTAAAGCACAAAAGTAAACTGATTTACAACTCCTTTCTTTAAGTAGAGATTTTTGACTATCAAGTCATAAACTTAAGTCTTATACAGCTTTTAAAAATTATAAAACAAAGCATATGAGGGTTGATTTTCAATGTCACAAGTTATTGATTGTTGATGGGCAAGAGTTAATAATCCATATGTGCTAATAAGTTCATTGATTTACAGACTCATTTATATGGCATGTACTTCAGTGATTGTTACTGTTTCTATTTTAGTGTTTACAAGAAAAATAAACAAAGGAATGTTCAGTACTTTAGGTGGCAGGACATTCTTCAGTTAGAAAATCAAAACAAAGAAGATAGAATTGGAGCTGGGTGGGGATTGCACTTGCCTTTAATCCCACCACTCTGGAGGCAGAGGCAGGCAGATCTCTGTGAGATCAAGGCCAGTTTGGTCTACAAGAGCTAGTTCTAAGATAACCTCCAAAGCTACAGAGAAACCCTCTCTTAGAAAACCAAAAACCAAACCAAAACAACAACAAAAGAAGATAGAATTGATGAGATATTCATTTAAAATAGAGTATCTAAGAAAGACAGCATAGAGGTAATACTTGCACAGGGTTTAGGAGCAGCTGAGATGATAATATAGCAAATAGATATAGAAAGAATAGTCCATAAATTTCAGTATGATTGTATAGAATGATGGCAGAGTAACATGGATAAAGAGAAGATAAGTCTATATTGGTGAGTGGTGTTTCCAAATGTTAACCTACTGTTAGTGTACTGAGATTCTGAATTAAAAATAAGATTCTTGAGTCTGGATTTTCTCCATTTCTTATGTGTTCTACAGTGATTTTGATGAAGGTAGATCATATTTTCCAGTTTGAAGACTCCAGCTCCTATTACATGCTATGACTTGAGGTAAGTATTGCAGGTTGCATGTATTTATTCTCAATTATCAAAACCTATGCATGTAATCCTATTTGGTAGGACCCTGCATATCAATTTATTATAAGGTCATGGTGGATTAGCATGGTTTCTATCCCAGTGAATAGTGTCATTACAAGAAGAAAATTTAAAAAAACCAGACACATATTAGAATATATTTTAACAGGGAAAGAAAGGATTTGTTGATACAGTATTGAAGAGCCCCAACAGTTAGCCCCTCTAACAGTTGGAAAATTACTAAGCTGTCCTGTCCTCGGATGTGAGCAGCTACACTTAAAGACAGACATCTTCCTCTGGTGGTCAAGGACTTGAAAACATTCCGCAGACCTCAAGGTTCCAGGCTGGCCACAAAGTTCATTCAGGGCACAGATGTTGCCTAAGACAGATAACAAACCAGTCAGGCACCGACTACCAAACACCCCTGTACCCCCACCACCCCATTTGCAGTTTTAGGCTTTAAGAACTTGCTGTAATTTCTGCTCAGGGTTCACTCCTTCCCAAGGCTGCTGAAACCCAGTATGCAAGCTTAATAAAAATCCTCTTGTGTTTTGCAACGAACTTCAGCTCCTTGGTGGTCTTTGGGGCAAGGGTCCTGAGAGAAAGGGTCTTTCATTATGGGGGCTCTCTGGGATTTCCCTGTGCTCCTAGACCGTGGGACCCCCGAGTTTGGAGGAACCTCAAGGAGCACCCAAAAAACTTCCAGCTCTTCTCTCTGCTTTTGTTTTTGGTTAGGTGAGTCTCTGTTTTTTTATTTCTGTTTCTGAATTCTGAAATCGGTTTCCCCAAGTGGTACGGGGAGTCAGTATCATGTCACTATTCCCAAGTGGTACGGGGAGTCAGTGTCAGTTTCCCTGACTACAGGGAAGTCAGTATTCATCCTGGGGGACGCCCCAGTGAGGCTGTTGGAAGGGGCAGTTTTACTGCCCCTCCAATCTGTATTGGTAGGCTGGCCATCAGATTCTATCTCGGTTCTGCGACAGACTCGCCAAAGGCTGTTGTATTGTTGTCTGTTTAGTTCTTGTCTGTATTTCTTTGACCCACCCCGACTGGTAATATAGGACAGACACCTTCCTCCCCTCTGCCATCCAATGGGACTCTGACTGACTCATTGGAAGGATGTAAAATGGAGAATCTGGGACTGTAGTTAAAAATGTTGAAAAATTTTTTTCTTTAGGAACACTGGCAGCCAAGGACGCTATACCTAGTGCCGCTTCCCTCCTCCATTCCCTCCTAAACCGAATTCTTCACTGTGGTAACAGTCAAGGTCTCTTCTACTGGCCAGCAGCTTCCCACTTTAACCCTTCTCTGTCCTGATTCTGTTTGGAAAACAAAAATGTTACATTATGCCAGTCAATATACTGTGGGAAGCTCTGACTTTAAAATAAAAGACAAAGATACATTAGTTTGGGAAAAAATTATGGTTTTGTTTCCGCAGAAAAAGAAAAATACATGCATTTTAGTCATTTAAATCTAATGGCTTGTGTCTACCTTTCATGATTCACACGGGTACATGATTTAATATGTTGATATAAGTTTAGAGTTATTGAAACCACAAGAAGGACTTTGGTAAGAGTTTTTATGTTGACTGAGAAATGAAAGAAAAGGTAGGAGACTAAAGTAATAAAGAGGGAAAGGGAAAGAGAAATTTATCTAAAGTAAGTATGTCTAAGGGAATCAGAAAAAGAGACTGAAGGTAATATAGAAGGTAGTAGAGGGTCAAGGAAAGTTGTCAAAGGTCAGAATAAAATCATCAAAGTTTAGAAGAAAGTCGTCGAAGGTCAGAGTAGAAGTCGTAAAAGGTCAGAGGAAAGTGTGAACTATGCTTGCTATGGTTTCTCGTTCTTGCAAATACTAAATTTTAAACATTGGTAATATAAGTTAAAATTTTAACTATATTGGTTTAATTCTAGTTAAAAAGATTGAATGTATATGGCAATAATATGCCTAATTTTTGACACTCGCAACAGGAAGGCCACATATGCCCAGTGCCATTAAGGATCTGACCTGTGAAAAGTGTGATTCTGGTTGTGGTCACTACTTAGAGGTGAGAACCAGAAATTTGGCTATATTAACAGGGACTTTTCTCCTTCTCACTTCCAAGTTTTCACACCACTAAGCCGTACCAAATAGGCAATCTACTTAAGAGAAATTTTATTATTTTTCACGTTAGATTTGACATTCCATTTTGAAAAATATGACTTTATTGGGTTTGTGTGACTGGTAATAAAATGCTGATACTGGCCCAAGAATGTATGTGTTGTCATTATTTAATATTTGAACTGTAGCCAGTCACTGAAACACAGACTACTTGCTTCTCAAGCTTACAGTTCCTGTATAGCTAGTACTGTCATTTATACACATTCCTTTCATAGCTTAGAAGGTATTTCCATCTTGGAAAGGGTGAGTACATTTTATCAAGCCTGATTATCTTACTTCAATAACCAGAAACCATGGGATGGAAGAATAAAAATGACACCTTAAAGTTGTCCAAAGATCTTTGATGATACCCATACCTCAACATGTCATGGAGAAGCATGCACGCACGTGTGCACGCACACACACACACACACAATGAATAAAATATTTTAATAATTATAAATAAATATTAAAACCTGTAACAATTTATGTGTGTTATGATAATTCCTTTCATCAGTATCTTAAGAAAAACTCCTATACATCCATAAAGATAATATATCAGATAGAAATACTCTTAGATGTTCATCACTACTTGTAGCTCACAGGTAAAATCATCTGCAGTAAAACAGAAATCCATTGTTACTTTAAAGATCCCCAATGACCCTTGTATAAATGAAGTCATCATTTTGATCTCTACATACATGGGTCTTGTACCCTCACCTCACTAGGCTCAAACTCAGGCAGGGAATTGAAATACTACTAGCATGCCAGTCCTTCAGCCCTTAAGACTAGCACAGGAGACAGAATATCGATTATTTTCAAATGGTTGATCAATACAGAGTAATAGTTATAGGGGCACTTCTAATTTTATTACCTATTATTCAGAAAAGTCAGATTTTCTCCACTTTAATAGCACACAATTTATCTACTTATAACTCCATTTTTGAGAACTTATGAAAACTCCCTTTGTAGGCAGAAACTTAGTTGTTCCACATAGTGGATTCTGATTTCTGTCTCCTAAGGACTGAACTTCACATAACACTTGAATAGATTGTAGTCATCCTTGGTCTTTTCAAAGAATAAATTTGAAACCCTGTGTCCATTTTTTGTTTTGAGGTTTTCCTAAGGCCATCAAGAGGGTACAAAAGTGATTTTATGTACCCATCATCCCCCAAACAGTAGCTGTCACTATATATGTAACAGGTACAATTATGTCAGATAACAATACATGAGCTAATGTGCAACAGCTTTCATAATCTTATAAGACTCAAGTTAGCACTTAGAGAATGCTTTTAACTGGCCTGTTGAAGATGGGCAGTTTTAAGACATGCTCATCTTATGTCTTCTAAGTGTGTTATGGTAAACATTTGAGATGGTTTGATCCAAGTTTGCACATGGATCCCAGGCCCATTCAGACTGTGTCTCACTTTCTATTTTACACAATGATTACCTAGTTCCTCTATTGACATCCTCCTGATGACTGACAATGCCCTGAGTTCTGAATAGTGATCTATACCACATTTGTGACAGTATCTGTTTGTATTAAGGTTTTCACTAACATGAGGTTATAAATCTCAGCATGTGATGATGTTAATTCAGATTCTGATTATTTAGTTACATTAATGTAGAAATTTTAAATGATTCTAATTCATTGTGTCTCAAATCTATGCTACCTGGATCAATACTAACAGTGTCTCCCAAGTTTTTAATAAAATAGAAATTATCAGGCTTTGCCACATACCTGTTTTTTTCTGAAGTGAGCCCTTAGAATTCTTACTATTAAAGAAAATTTTATGTAATTCTATAGAATTAAAAAATCAAAATTATTTTTTTCAAAATAAAATAGTTAGAATAAGCACATATGCATATATTTGATGAAAGTAATTATGCCATATTCTACTAGGAGTTCTTTGAAAAGCAGGTTCTTTGTAGGGCCTATTAAATGAATTAAGTTATTGAATACTTTTAAAAAGTATTTAGATAATATCCTTACTGTCATTCTATTTCCATAGGAAAATAATGAAAAATCAAAATCCTTTAATATACTGATAAATGTTCTCCAACTTATGAAAATAATATTACAATTATGCAGCTATGTGGCCCTGATTATTTGAAAGCATGCAAAACACAACAAACAATAAAGGAAATCATTAAAGATGTCCAATGTTTTAATAAAAGAGATCATGGCTAAATTTTAATTATGACCGACAAGGTAAGTCTAATGGGAGTGCCTATTTTTAAATCGCATAATCGGCATAACCCTTCCCACCTCCATCATTAAGGGAAATAATGAGCCCTTTCATTAAATTTCACTCTTTCAAAGTCATTTAATCTGATCAGCAAGCTTCTTTCTGTAAAATTGTTGGGTACTACCCCCTGGGTTTTGTTGTTCTCTGGTAGGCAAGAAACAGGCTCAAAAACTCCTTCTGAAGGTCATTTTGTTCTTCCAAGTCCAACATGGTTTACAACGTTTCTGGTTTTTTTTTCCTACAAAAGATAGACTGATAAAGAAGAAAACAAATTGTCTTTTTAAATACACAAAAGAACTCTAGACAGAGGAAAAGCTGAGTCACACAGCTAATGGGCCACAGACATGGTGCCCCAGAGGCTCTGTCCTCCTGGTAGTGACAATTGGCAGTCATGCATGCACTGTCTACTCACAGTCACCTTAGGGGAGTCTGGCTGCAAAACCACTCCTGCTCAATTACAGCCTCCGTCGCCATATGATCTCTCCCGACCCCCTGGAATAATCAAAAACTTTCAATCTTATCTCACACTGTGAAGAAGTGAACATCATATGGTGGAAATAATTGGGCAAATGACTCACTTTTAAAATTTGCAAAGTATTCATTGTCAGTTTAAGGACCCCTGCTCTTCATGTCTTTGGGAATACTCTTTTTAAAGCAACCATTCTTTCTGGCTATTGATCTGTGAACAGTTTTCTAATTCTAATCTGTTTTTGTTGTTGCTTGATATGGAAAAATTGGAAGAAGAAGAGTATAGGAAAGATCAAGCAGTCCAATAAACTCTTAAAACATTTAAAATTTTTGTTTGCTTGGGAAAGTACATTTTTTAGGGGTTTTTATTTTAATTTTTAAATAGCTTGTTTTACATGTCAATCCCAGTTCCCTCTCCCTCCCCTCGCACTCCCCCCATCCCCCCATCCTCCCACCCTATTGCCAATTCCTTCCACATAGGGGATATCTAAAGTCTATCCTTTCACTCAGGGTAGGGTCCAGGCACTTCCCTAAGAGTCCAGGCAGAGAGAGCAACCCTCTTTGTGTTATGGACACACAATGTCTGTTAATATTCGAGGGATAAACACTGATCCACTGCTCAGGACCTCATAGGTAGCCCAGGCCTCCTCACTGACTCTCACATTCAGGGGGGTCTGGATTGGTCCCATGCTGGCCTCCCAGCTGTCGGTCTGGGGTCCAAGAGCTCTCCCCTGTTCAGATCAGCTTTTTTCAAAACACAAAAGCATTCAGTTGAGGTCCTAGTATGCTACAAGGATTGACTTCCAAATTAAAATATCATGTAGCAAAAGCAAATCCCGTGTAGTTTTTGGTTTCTTAAAATAATTTTCTATCTCCACACTCATCATATTCATTTTGAAATTTAATGTTATCAGACTACATGAAACTTTATCACTAAAGGGGACTGATAGCTTTTTTCAAAATAAGGAGTGAATTTAATCTTTGCAACAATAATTTTGTAATAATTAAAAGTAAAATCTGCATTGACTATCAAGGGGATTCATAACCTGAACTGGCTACCAAGATGGTATGTGTCATAAGTTTAAAGGGTACCTGAAATTTGAGAGAATTCTTCAAGCAGTAGTAAATAGTACTTTGAAATTTGTTTCTTGATATATGAGCTTCATCTGTATTGTTGGGGGTGTCATGTCAATGCCATTTGCTTGTGGATGGTCAACGACTCACACCAAGAATGCCTGGTAAAGGTAGTATGATGTTTATTCAGATAGAAAGAACTAACTTCCCTGGGAAGCTGGGAAGCTCTCTGAAAAGTAGCTAGCATCCAAAAAGAGAGTGCCCGGCAGCCCTCTCTATTTATCTCCTCTCCCACAGGCGTGGTAAAAGCTGCAGGTATGTCTCTCCCTACATTTGCTGGTTTTGGATTTATCCATTCTGAAAAGAGTACAGAAAACATATCTTCACTCTCAAAGCTTAATAGGCCCACATCAGCAAGGACTACTGAGATCTCATCTTAAGAAAACCTTGACAGGCATTTGGACACATGTGAGAGTTGCAATACAGACCTATCTTTGACAATTCCATTCAAATGTCACCACCTACACTTAATGTATTCTTGTTTGGTAGAGGGTAGTTTGTTTTTGACCCCTATTGTGGTTAGAATCTAGCTTGAAAAATTACTTAGCCTTCTATCTATATAACCGTTGTTTTGTTATTTTTCCAGCATAAAATCTATAACTGACATTTTTTTTCTTGAAACACAAGAGATAGTCATTGTAGCCTTTCACTCAAGAAAAACATTTCTAAAATCATCTTTGTAATCATGCTCTTTAATGCACTCTTAGAATGAACTAGCTATACATATAAACATATCTTGTGATAATAGGGGATTGAAAAATGTCATATTGTCAGAATGCTCTATCACCTTAGGTAATTAAAAATTATTCATTTAGACCTCTATCACTTTATCTCATCAGATGTTTAGAAGGATGTTTGGAACTTTTTCAGGATGTGGTTAGTGGCATACTCTACATCTTCCATATCCTTCGGAGTAAATCAGAAGGTAAAACTAATACACAAATGAGTATTATAAATCAATTAAACTATTAGATATGTAGGCGCTTAATAAATTTTACTTAGTAGCAGTGCTTTGCTTTACCAGTTGCAGTTGCTTCGTTATGTAGCATGTGTACAAATAGAACCTATCTTGTATTAACTTCAAACTCACAAAAGCTATTTAAATCATGGACGGCAAGTTATAAAATTGTGAGTGAGTGTGTGTGTCTGTGTCTGACTGTGCCCTGGATAGTGTTTTAAATATTATTAAGACTTGGTTTGCAGCATCATCACAAAATAATCAATTCCAAGGACTGTGTAGGGGATAGTGTTAGGTGTTTCTGAGACATTTGAGTCCAACAGAGTGGACAAAGAGTGCTATCACTGCAAAGCAACTTCTCAGCAGGGCAGCTTTAGAAAGGAGATAGATGACACAGTATTTTTCTTCTCCTGTGGACAAAGAGCTTGTCACCTCTTCAGCACATTCATTTTCCCCTGCATGGGGTTATGTAGCCCATGGTGATTTTCAACCTTAACTTGAAAAGGTGTCCTTAGAAATCCCTCTTATTAGGATTATTTTTGATAGAAGATTGCAAACTGAACTTAATATGAGTGCTAATCATTGCTGACAGTGTCTTCTCTTATATTAGACATGCACTTTGGTTTAGAAAAAGACTGTGTGAGAAATATTGTTTATGTTTTCTTGCTTCTCTGAATAAATAACACTATTTCCAATATTTATTAAAATGCAGTTTTCCACTGACGTTTCCTTTGCATGGATTTCAGAATTAATCTGAATAAAGCTTTTTTAAATCACAGGGAACAGCTTCAATAAATGTGTTCACTTAATCATTTGATTATTTTGAAGTACAATGTCCCAGGAACTGTCAATTTTTTTTATATATGTGTGAGTCTTTGTAAGTATTTCTAAGATTTAAAATATGGGAAAGACTGTCATTGAGTTTTTTCTACAATTATATTTTTTTATCAACTGTCCCCTCTCCTCACCCTCCTCTTTTCCTGTCCTTCCCCCTCATCTCTTTTTCTCAGTTAGACATCATTGGCAGAACTGCAAGATTCTCTCAGAGGACACACAGTGTTGTATTGCTCTATTTTGATGACATTAGGGGCCATAGGTGATTATTGCTTTGATATGGTAATTTTCAAATACTGTGAAAACTGGGTTTTCACTGGATCCCAGGAGCTCAGTTCAACTTTTAGCTGTGAGGGAAGAATGATGAGCAAAGGGGTCAAGACCGGCCTGGTGAAACCCACAGAATCTGCTGAACTGAGCAAGGGGGATCTCTTGAACCCCGGACTGGTGGCTGGGAGGCCAGCATGGGACTGATCCAGATCCCCTGAACATGGTTGTCAGCAAGGAGGCCTGGCCAATCCATGGGGCCTTTGGCAGTAGATCAGTATTCATCTGGCATACAAATGGACTTCAGGTGCCCCTCCCACAGTGAGGGATGGTGTCTCAGCCTGAACTCTTGAGGAAGGGCCTAGGCCCTGCCCTGAACTCAATGACAGACTCTGGATATCCATATGGCGGGATTCACCCTCCCTGGGGAATGGAGTGGGGATTGGGTGGGGAGCAGGGGGGTGGCAGGGCAGGAGGGGAGGAAGAGGGAGCTGGGATTGACAGGTGAGGCAACCTTGTTGCTAATTTAAATAAAAAATAAAATAAAAACTTTCATGTGCATAAAAGTGACACTAAAACTAGCAAACAAAACAAAACAAACAAACAAAAACCTCAAAAAACCCGGGTTTTCTAATTAAATCATTGTCTGTGTCATGGAGTATTTTCATAAAACAATATTTGTGTTTATTGCTTATTATTTATTTTTATATCTCAGGCATAGTTTCCCCCTTCCTCCTCTCTACCCATTCACTCTCCACTAGCTACCTCCACTCTCCCCCTGCCATCTCTTCCTCCTCTGTTTCTCTTTAGACCTCCCATGTAACTCAACCAAACATGGCATATCAAGTAACAGTAAGATTAAGCACCTCCCCTCTTAATTAATTTTGGGAAAGATGATCCAGTATGAGGAATAGGGTTCCAAAAGCCAGCAAAAAAATTCAAAGACAGCCCCTGGTCCCACTCTTAGAAGACCCACAATATTAAGCTATACAACTGTAACGTACATGCAGAAGGCTCAGTTTAGTCTCATGCAGGCTCCCTGGTTGTCCCAGTCTCTGTGAGGCCCTCTGAGCCTCAGTTAGTTGATTTTGTGGGTTTTCTTGTTATATCCTTGTCCCATTTGGCTTCTACAATCATCCCCACTTTTCCTTTCTTCCTCCCCTCTTCCACAGCATTCCCCAAGCTCTGAATAACGTTTGACTCTGTGTCTCCACATCTGTTTCAATCAGTTGCTGGATTGCTGGGTGAAGCCTCTCTGATAACAACTGGGCTAGGTACCAGTCTGTGAGTATAGCAGAATATCATTAGGTATCACTGCATAGACTTTTTTGTTTTGCAGTCACATTTGGTTCTATCCTAGGTCTCTGGACTGTCCATCCTCTGGCCCTCTAGGCATAGTCAGGCGTGGGTTCCTTCTCATGGCATGGGCCTAAAACTGGATCAATCATTGCTTGGTCACTTTTACAATTTCTGTGTGACCTTTATCCCACATCTTTTAGGCTGGAAAAATTGTAGGTTGGCCTTCCAGTCCCTTCACTGGAAGTGTTGCCTGGTTACAGAAGATGGCTAGTTCAGCTCTGCATCCCCCACTGATAAAAGTCTTAGATAGAGTCATCCTTGTAGATACAAGAGAGTTTCTATTGTAGTGGGTTTCTTTGTTCATCCCGTGATGCACCCCTAATTCTGTTGTCTCTCCCACTACTCTCACTCTCTCTCCATCCTTCTCCAATCTGAATTCTCCTTTCCCATGCCACTCATCCCTTCACTTGGGATGTCTATTCTATTTCTTCTTCCCAGGGAGATTCAAACATCTCCTCTTGATCCCTCTTTGTTACTTACCTTTGCTGAGTCTGTGGATTATCCTCTACTTTATAGCTAATATCCACTAATAAGTGATCCCATACCACATTTGTCTTTCTGGGTCTGGCTTACTTCACTCAGGACGACTTTTTCTTGTCCCATCCATTTGCCTGCATATTTCTTAATGACGTTGCTTTTAACAGCTGCATAACACTCCATTGTGTATATGTACCACATTTGTTTATTCCATTCTTTGTTTGAGGTACATCTATGTTGTTTCCAGTTTCTGGCTACTATGAATAAGGCAGCTATTAACATAGTTGAACAAGTGCCCTTATAGGTGGACAAGCAATAAATGCCCTGTATTGTTTAGTTTTTGCAATAATCATTTTGTCCTCTAATGTAGTGAGTGGTTTTGTGTGTCAACTTGGCACAAGTTAGAGTCATCAGAGGAAGTAGCCTCAGCTGGGGAAATGCCTCCTTGAGATTCAGCTGTAAGACATTTTCTCATTTAGTGACCAATGGGGTAAACCCCAGCCCAAGGGGTGTTGATCTTGCTTTTTTTAATTTATGACTTTTATTTAAATTAGAAGCAATCTTCTTTTACATGTCAATAACAGTTCCCTCTCCATCCCCTCCTCTCCTGCCCCCCACTGATTTCCTATCCCATCCCCTTTCTGCTCCCCAGGGAGGGTGAGGCCTTTCATGGGTGATCTTCAAAGTCTGTCATATCATTTGGAGCAGGGCCTAGGCTCTCCTCCTTGTGCCTAGTCTCAGAGAGTATTCTTCTATGTGGAATGGGCTCCCAAAGTCCATTTTTTTTTATGAGACAGGGTTTCTCTGTATTGTTTTTGAGGCTGTCGGTCCAGTCCGGCCTCGAACTCACAGAGATCCGCCTGCCTCTGCCTCCCGAGTGCTGGGATTAAAGGTGTGTGCCACCACCACCCGGCCCCAAAGTCCATTCTTATACTAGGGATAAATACTGATCCACTACCAGATGCCACATAGATCTTCAAACTGGCATCCACATTCAGAGGGTCTGGATCAATCCTGTGCTGGTTTCCCAGCTATCAGGCTGGGATCCATGAGCTTCCCTTTATTCAGTTCAGCTGTTTCTGTGGGTTTCTCCAGCCTGGTTTTGACTCTTTTGCTCATCACTCCTCCTCTCTGCAACTGAATTCTAGAGTTCATCTTAGCATTTAGCTATGGATGTCTGCTTCTGCTTCATCAGCTACTGGATGAAGGCTCTAGGATGGCATAAAAAGTAGTCATCAATCTCATTATAGAGGAAGGGCATTTTAGGTAGCCTCTCCACTACTGCTTACATTCTTAGTTGGGGTCATCCTTGTAGATCTCTGGACATTTTCCTTGTGTCAGATTTCTCTTTAGGCCTGTAATGGCTCCCTCTATTATGGTACCTCTTTTCTTGCTTTCCTGTAATTTTCCCCGGTCCTGGTTTCTATAAGAAGGTGAGGTGAGCATGTGTGGGGAAGCAAGCCAGTAAGCAGCACCCTTCCATAGTCTCTACATCAGTTTCTGTCTTTGTGATACTGCCATGTTTTGAGTTCCTGTCCTGACTTCCTTCAGTGTTGAACAGCAATGCTGATATGTAAGACAAATGAACCTTTCTTCAACTTGCTTTTTGTTCATGGTATTTCATTACAACAATATAAACCCTAAGATAAACATCTTTCAAATTTCACTAATTTAGAAGTCTTTCTCTCCATACCAGCCTAAAACTAAAGATTTAAATATGTTCAATACTTTAAAAGTAATTCTATTTAATATTTATTTTATTTCTGGTATCCAGTGTTTCAAATTGATTCCTCAGATAGCTGTTAGTTATTTTGGAAGGTTTTCTTATCTTCTGGCATGACAAAATATTGCAAATTTATTATCACGTATCTTGATCCAGTCTAAGGATCTGGAATTTAACTAACAAAATCTGATGAGTATGTGTTAAATTCTACTTGCTGAAAAAAAATCTGGTATTCATCAGTGCTGAGTGATGGCTTTGATAGGTCTATGTTATCTATTATCTAGCTCTCTACCTATGATCTGTCATATCTATCATCTCTTTTTTATCAATTATATATCAACTACCCGTCATTATCTGTCCATAGCTAGCTTTTTAAATATCATAAACATATTTATTCAATGAAACACATTATGAATTATTGTCTATAATTTTTACTTAACAGGATTTTTTCTTAGAAACTTTCTTTTATTACACAAAATATTTTGTTTCAAATGTTGCCAAAGTAATTTATTATTTGCCTTACTCTACTGTACATTAGTAATAGCAATAAAATTTAACACTAATATTCATCAATAATTTCTGGAAGTATTTAAGTTTATTTTACATTCATTCCACACCTGCAATAAAAGATACCCACTAAAGTTATATAAAGAAAGTGTTATGTCTTGAAATGTTTGAATATTTTTCTCTGTGAGCTTTCTATCCCTCTCTTTTTGTGTCAATTTTAATTTTCAGAGATTACTCTTTAGATTTTTGATTTTATAATTAAATAAAATATTCATATTATTCTATGTAAGCTCTTAAAATTTCAAATGACTCTAACTTCTATCTTTTTTTTGCCTCTAATACACATTCTTCTCTCATCTTATTTTTATTTTGTGAAAAACTAGCCATTTATTCAGATGGATATTTTATCATTAGGAATTGGGTACACATAACACTATCTCCTCTTTCTTTATTTTCAAGATATTTTTAAGTAATTTACAGATTAATAAGCATATTGCAGATTTCACGAGTACATTCAGTGGAAACAACCGTAACGTAAAAATCACTGGACAAATTGGCTTACTTATCCAACCACAAAATTAAACGTGAGGAAAAGAATACTTGAAGATACATACTAAAAAGAGAATAGAGATACTGTTCAGACTTTTATGAAGAAGACACTTGCAATGATTTAAGAGTCACATGTATTCTAAACCTGCTTATTGACAAAAAGGAGGAGCCTGAGGTCAGCTTTTAGAATACTTGGTGTTAGGAAGCTATTAGGCCAATCACGCAGTAAGATAAAGGAGCAGCTCCAATTATGGAGAGTGATTTATCTCTGATAAATGAGGTAAGTAGGGAGTGTTGTTAGTTCTCTTGAAGCTAAAATCTATACAATATTGTCTCCATTCAATTAAATTTCAGTAAGTTCCTACTATAAGCAATGGTCCTAATGCTGTAAACATACTACCAACTACCAGTCATAAATACTTTCAGTGTGACAGACCCTGAGTAAGGTCTTTGACTGTTAACTCAATTCATATTCACCACAAGCCCATAGATGTATATTCCGTATTATGTATTTGATCTTACACAGGAAATAATTGAAACATAAGAAAGTTATAGGAACTTTCCATTAGCTGTAAGTGCTACAGTTGGAACTTAACATACCAATTTGCCCATCAAAGATAACAGAAATTCATTTGTACATAACAAGATTTTGAACATTCTACATTTAAATAATATTTGAAGACCAGTCTACACATATTAGGTTAGGTTTACTCATTTTATTCTCATGCTAATCCTGCTAATATCCAGGAAAATCTATTTGCTCATGCACAATTCCATTTGGCAAGCTGATTTTTCAAATATCCATCTCTGTAATGACTGTTATAAATGATAGAAACACAAGGTTGACAGAGACAATTCTCAAAAGAATCACATCTAGATTTGAAGCTTTGTAACTTATTAAGTGATCTTAACAAGTTAGATACTCTTGGATTGTTTTCAGTCAAATATAAATTAGAAGACACATCAAAAATTGTTAGCAGCATGTTTATAAGGAGATAGGAATTTTAACAAGTTTCTAATTTTTTCAAACAAGGAAGCCTTAGGAAAGATTCAAAGCAAAGCCAGTGCCATTCCCTCCTAACAGCAGCAAGCAAAAATAGTGAATATAACCATCATGGCCATAATCATGGCAATAATTAAGAATTTGTTCGCATGAGTAATAGGATTCTCAAGCTATCAAGTGCATAGCCTCAGATTTCTAGTTACTAGAAGGATTCACCTGCTAGTAACAGGCACTGAAGATCTGAGTGAGGAGCAGTCTAAAACAAGCTCATCAAGGCTAACTAATCACTGCAAAGGCAGAAAAAGAAGTTCTTTCTGATAGCATCTAGGATTCATCTGAAGATTCTGGTGAGACCGAATAGTCTTAAAAAGAGACCTTAGGGACAAGAAAATGGACTAGATGGGGTGATAGTAGGACAGAAGTATTCGGAGGGAAGATGGGAAAAACAGGGTAGGAGACTTCAACAAGGAAAGAGGAGGGAGGAAAATAGAGATGAAGGGGAAAGGAAAAGGAATAAGTCACATCAAGGTTATTTGAAACAGCTGTAAGGAAGCATATGATTTTATATTTAGTAAAAGATAAAAATATGTAGAATAAAGAAAAAACAGCAACTAATATTGAAGCACACAGCACCAAATAAGAAAGGCTTTTATTTTTCATTTTTTAATTTAAATTAGAAACAAGCTTGTTTTACATGTCAGTCAACTTCTCTCTCCCTCTACTCCTCCCCTGCCAGCCACCAGCTTCCTATCCCATCCCCTTTCTGCTATTTTTGGCTATTGTAAAGGGTAATGTTTCTCTGATTTCTTTCATAGCCACTTCATCATCTGTATATAATAGGGCCACTGATTTTTTTGAGTTAACCTTGTAACCTGCCACTTTGCTGAAGGTGTTTATCAGCTATAGGTGTTCCCTTGCAGAGTTTTTCGGGTCACTCATGTAAACTATCATATCATCTGCAAATAGTGAAAGCTTGACTTATTTTCCTATTTGTATCCCCTTGATCTTCTATGCTCTAGCTAGAACTTCAAGTACAATATTGAAGAGATATGGAGAGAGTGGACAGCCTTGTCTTATTCCTGATTTTAAAGGAATTGCATTGAGTTTCTCTCCATTTAGTTTGATGTTAGCTGTTGGTTTACTATATATTGCTTTTATTATGTTCAGGTATGTTCCTGTTATCACAGATCTCTCTAGGACCTTTATCATGAAGGGGTGCTGGATTTTGTCAAAGGCTTTTTTAGCATCTAGTGAGATGATCATGTGTTTTTTCTTTTGCAGTTTGTTTATATGGTGGATTACATTGATAGATTTTCTAATGTTGAACCATCCCTGCATTCCTGGGATGAAGCCTACTTGATTATGGTGGATGATTTTTCTGATGTGTTCTTGAATCCAGTTTGCTAGTATTTTATTGAATTTTTTGCATCGATGTTCATGAGGTAATTGGTCTATAGTTCTCTTTCTTAGTTGTGTCTTTGTGTGGCTTGGGTATCAAGGTAATTGTAGCCTTTTAAAAAGAGTTTGGAAGTGAGCCTCCTGCTTCTATTGTGTGGAAATCTTTGAGGAATATTGCAATTAGCTCTTTTTTGAATTTTTGGTAGAATTCTGCACTGAAGCCATCTGGGCCTGGGCTTTTTTAAATGGAAAGCTCTAGTAGAACAAAAAGAAGCAAACTCACCCAGGAGGAGTAGATGCCTGGAAATAGTCAAATTGAGGGCTGAAATCAATAAAATCAAAACAAGGAAAACAATACAAAGAATCAATGTAACAAAGAGTTTGCCCTTCAATAAAATCAACAAGATAGACAAACCGTTATCTAAACTTACCAAAAGGCAGAGAGAGAATATGCAAATTATCAAAATCAATATTGAAAAGAGAGACACAACAACAGACATTGAGGAAATCCAGAGAATCCTCATGTCATACTATGAAAACCTGCACTCCACAAAATTCGAAAATATAAAGGAAATGGACAATTTTCTGGATAGATATCACTTATCAAGTTTTTTGTATCTTTGAGGTGGGTTTCTTCACCTTCTTGTATACCTATTATTGTTAGGTTTGGTCTTTTCACAGTGTCCCATATTTCCTGAATATTTTGTGTTACGGTTTTGTTGGAGTTAACAGTTTCTTTGGTTGATGAATCTATTTTTCCTAGTGTATCTTCAACACGTAGGATTCTGTCTTCCATCTCTTGTATTCTGTTGTTTATGGTTGCATCTGTAGTTCCTGTTCGTTTGCCCAGCTTTTCTAATTTCAGCATTCCCTCAGTTTATGTTTTCTTTATTGTTTTTATTTCAGCTTCCAGGTCTTGAACTTTTTCCTTAATCTGTTTGATTGTTTTTTCTTTAAGAGATTTGTTGATAGCCTTGTATGGCTATAAAATGTGTGATCATTAGGGGTCCAGCCAAAATCAATATTGTAATTGAAAACTTAGCAAAGTCTGCATTAACAAGTTTTATTGGCCATATTTTGGCTATCTTCCAGGTTGCTAGAACGTCAGATAATGATCCTGAGTTATTGGGATGCAGAGCAGCTGCATTATATTGGAAAGGATAGGCAGAGCACATTATGAATGAGACATTTTCCACTAGTCAGATATATTACACACTGCTCATGGATTCTTTCCACCCATTTATTTATATTGAGCTAAAGGTACTTTAGAACAGATAATTATGCCAAAAGTGAAATATAAAATGTTCTAAAAATAAGATATTAAAGATTGTTTTTGCTGATACCAAATATATTTAAAATATATCATTAGAGAAAGATTCATCATGGAGAAAGGGACCACTCCCAGGGGCAGAAGGTAAACACTTGTGCTCGGAGCCTTTGTCAGTTGAAGGCAGGGTACATGATTTCTTTCATCCCACCCTTATGATCGTTCAAAAGTTTCAGCAGCATATACTCTTAAAGTCCTCCATTAGGATGACAATGAAATCAAGATGAACCCAGCAGTTTCTCAGTCAAACCTGCTGCTTTTTAGCCCACTTCAATACAACAACAAAATACTTACTTGTTTTACTCTTTGATGGGGTCACATCTTAGTCTTGTCTTTGGTGTGTGATGATTGTCTTGGTATCACATATACAAGCCTGCATTACAGTCCTGTCTCTATCCCCACTTATTTGCTCAAGCTTTTTCTATTGTCTTTGTGCCACAGTGCTAAGGAAGTTGAAGTTACCCACTATCCATGTTCACTGGACTCCTTCTGAGGTTCTAGATAGGGCTCTGGGGGAAACTTAGCAAAATATTCCATGTAATATATTATTATAAAACAAGTTAAAGTAATGTGTTTAAACAGTAATAAATTTAGATAATTATCTGAGATTGCTTATTTTATCTGTGTAGACTTTGAGTATTTTATGCATACATACACACATATATATGTATATATATAATATATTTTGATACCATACTTCCCCTTTTCCTCCTCCAAATTCTCCTAGAGTCATTCTGTCTTGTTCTACTCTTCTTGTCCTTCTTTCTTTCTTTATAGCTCATTGAGTCTGATTAGAGGTACTTATGAATGTTGGACCTTCTGCTTGAGCTTGAGTAACTTAGAGTTCACAGCCCTGAAGGGCAACAGATTCTCTTTCCTATAGAAGCTATTAGTTACTGAAAGCTCTCTAATAGGGAGAGGCCTGAAGATCCACTCCTCTATCCATCAAATGTTCATTGCATTGATCTTGTCCAGAGACCAATAGCTGTTGTGAGTTGATGAGTATATTGTTCTTGCTATATTCAGTTTTGTAGTTATACACTTTATTTGTGGCAGACAAGATAGAGCTCCTTACTTAGCACTTTAAGATGAAATGTATTGTTATGCTTTAGTAGTTCATGACACTCATCTAGCAAATTTTCATTAGATATTTAATATTAATGTGGCTTTGTTTGATTATTACCTTGTGATTATTAAATGCTCTAAATGCATTCATTCTGTCTGAAGATCTATGGCACACATAGTCTTCTTTGCTTACTGAGATCTAATAAACAAATTATAAGGAACCTTTAAAACTGTAGTAGGTTAGCAGAAGTTTGCACGGGTTTGAAATAATTTCATATTTTTCCTATCTTCTTTTGGTAAATTCTCTTTTCTCTTTTCATGTTTTTTTATTCTATATAAACAATCCTATAACTATGCCTATAAAATGAGGGAGCAACTATTCTCCAGACATTAAATAACATGGTTGGTCATTATTGTGATTAAAGAGTGCAGTAGTTAAAAAGTCAACAGATGTATTCATACAAAGTCATGACTTTCTTCATATTTATATCATATAACTGCATTTTTCTTTTTTCTTTAAACTTTTCTGTATGTTTCTGCTAGAAAGTGGCTTCATATACATAGCTGTTATTTTTTAAATATTGGTTGAATGTTGGACATTGTTAATTAAATTAATTCTTTTTAGTAAAGTTGCATTTTGTTCAAAACCAATTAAAAACCAACTGCAACCTAAATACAAAAAATACATGAATTAATTATTGTATATTTACACAATCAAATAAGGTTTAAGGATTAAATTAAAATGGTAGCATATTAATCAACACAGGAAAATACAAAAATGTATGATAATTTTATTCATAGGAATTTTTCTTCTAGCGTTTTTCCCATTTTTAATTTTATTTAAATTATAAACAAGCTTGCTTGACATGCCAATGCCAGCTCTCTCACACTCCCCTCCTTGCCTGCCTCCCACCAGGCCCCCAATTCCTCATCCCATTCCCCCTCCGCTCCCCAGGGAGGGTTAGGCTCTCCATGGGGGAATCTTCGAAGTCTGTCATATTATCCCGGGCAGGGTCTAGGACCTTCCCCATGTGGAATCGGTTACCAAAGTCCATTTGTATGCCAGGGCTAAATACTGGTCTACTATCCAAGGTCCCATAGATTGCCGAGGCCTCCTAACTGACACCCAGGAAGGTTGAGTCAAGGAGCAACTATAGGTTTCAGAAGAGCTCTGGCACTAGGGAGATTTTCAGAGATCTACAAGAATGATACCAACTGGCAAACTAACCAATAGTGGAGAGGCTACCTTAAATGCCCTCCCCCAATAACGAGATTGGTGACTACCTTATATGCCATCCTAGAGCCTTCATCCAGTGGCTGATGGAAGCAGAGGCAGACACCCATAGCTAAACACTGAACTGAACTCCTGGAAACCAATTGCAGAGAGGGAGGAGTGATGAGCAAAGGAGTGAAGACCTGACTGGTGAAACCCACAGAGGCAGCTGACCTTAACAAGGGGCAACCCTTGGACCCCAGACTGGTGACTGAGAGGACAGCATGGGACTGACCCAGACCCTCTTCTAGCCTTTCTTAAGTTAGATAAATATGACTTAAAATTTAGGATAGTAGTGAGACTATACACATGGAGATGAGAAGACTGGAAGCTAGGACAAAATTTGACTTCTTGGGATTTTGACTATATTTTAACCCTGATAAGTAAATGAGGTTGGTACTCAGATACATGTAGCTATCATTTACGTTGAGATAATATACTTGAAATCTGTGCATTTTGTTTCTGCAGTGCACTCCATTGAAAATTGTTCCATTATATGTCAGTGATATTCTGATTTGCTTGTTTCTATTTGCTCCAGTAACTCTGAAACAAAATTTATATGGTAAGATGGGTTAAATACAATTGAATTCCTCAGACTGATTCTCGAGTATTTCATAAAGACACTTTATGATCTGAAAGGACATGGCTCTAAAGTACTTCATTGCTAAGCTCACTGAAATACTTGAAACATGTTATTTAGCTGACTATTTGGAAAGTGTAATGTTCCATTATGAAAAATAATTTAATACTGCTCTGCACTCAAACAATTGTTACATCAGGGAGCAGCTCTGTTGTCTTAATCCCCAGTGCTGTATGGCAGTGCGTTAGACACAGTTATATGGATTCTGTGCCCTATACTCGCCCATCCTTGGCTGGCAATTGGGCTTCACTCACTGGAGATACACTTTGAATTGTCATGGAGATTTTCTTGTTTTCTTAAGCAAACCATTTCTTGAAAGGTGGCTAAAAAGAAGCTATTCTGACAACTTGGCTGAACTTAGGGAATGTTCAGCCTTGTCCAGATGGTGAGATGCTGTGGTGGTGTGAAGCAGGTAAAGACGACATTAAAAAATGCTATTGGCAGTTTTCCTGAGCCTTGATAACAGGTGCTTCAGAGTCTTTTCTGCAAAAACACTCTCTAAAAATCACAAATTATGGCATTATGCTTGTTTTACAAACAAAGGGACACATTTCCACCAAAGTGCTAAGTGACTATGATTGCTTCAAATATACTGAGCTTCACTTCCAAATCAATGTGATTGAAGGAGGGTGTAGTTAGACTTACTCCTCGATAAGATTGTGTAAAAAAAAAAAGGTAATCTATAATTATGATGAGCTGTGAAAACTGAAAGACTTCCATGAAATGAACCCACTTGAGAGGGGCAGTGTGGACTATGTGTGCAAAGACTTGGGTAAGGCTCAGACATACATCAATTTTGCAAAATTGGATTCTATTTGACATTTAGTCACCAAAATTACCAGCACTGTTCCACATAGTTATCAAGGTCATTGAATTAGATTGACTGCAAGCGGGTGTGGTTGCTGACTAGGAAATTGACCTTCTAAGAGCTGTGATCACCAGCTTTGATAATGTGATGGCACACTGTTATGAACCAGATTTCTTTCTCACACACTGAGTCTGGAGCTTTTTCACACTAAAGAGTCCTTTCGAACGTCTAAATACCTGCGTAGATTGAGCAAGCCAGTGTTCACCATTTTTTAGGAAGTCACTGCTCAGTCCAAGAGGCTTTCTCACTGAAGAGGTTTGCAGCCAGCAATTGTCTTTGCCTATGTTCTAAATTTACTGTGTTACTAGACTCTCTATTTTGTGAAACTCAGTGAAAATGTCAAGAAAATGCTCCTTGTGACAGTATGTAAGGTTTATGTTTTAAACGTCCACCCTCAGTAGGGCTAAACAACAAGCAGAGACAATTGGCAAGCACAGTGTCACAGGTGAAGAGGATTATTAGGAAACTCTTAAGCATTGCTTCCAGATGGACTACATGACTAATGAATCTCCCTGCTAGTGCCATTTCTACCCAATTGGCATTGTTTTGCTTATGCTCTTGTGACACTCTTCACGGCTGACTTTCCCTCTGGACCCTCAGCCCTTCCTAACTCACCAAAGCATATGTATTGTTTCTATTTTGGGAGAAATCCATCTGTCCTCACTGTCTGGAAATATTGTCTGCTGAAGCAACTGCCACAGCCCTTTGTTCCCTTCACCTTAACAGCTCTATGAATATGGATGTTTACTGCTGTGTGTGCATCATAGGGGCTGAGTGGACCACATCCCTGCTGAGGTTGAATTGTGTTACCCAAGGGAAAGTGAGAACATCATCCATTTATTTGTTCAGTACTTCCATAGCTCATTATTGAGCCCTTTCACGTGCTATGGATTATGCTTAATATAAAATATTTAAAACAGCTAGCCCTCCCTAATTTTTCTTCTACTTAAGAAGCAGATATTTGCTGGAACTAATCTCAGCTCAGAGCAAAGCTTCCTTCCAGACTGTAGTGTGCAGCCCTCTTGGAGGTCACTAGGAAAAGCTCTGCTTATTTGCAGATTTAAGAGCTCTCAGGCAATGTTATCTTTCTCTACTTGAGTACTGTTGTAATTAAAAAATGAAAAAGGCATATGAGAAATTGGGTTGAAATATAACCTTTCACATTTACAGAACAGTTAATAGTAAGAACATGGCTTACATTTGGTGCTTATCGGGATAAAGATTGACTTGCCCCCTCCAGTAAAGGGTAGAATTCAGCAATGTAAATGTAGACAAAAGTCGATGGCAGCTGAAGAGCTTCTTGTGGGAAATGACAGGGAAAAAGATGCTTATCCCCAGTGTACCCACTGCCTAGCTTTCCTGTTCCTCAGCAGGCTCCCAGAAAGAGACTGGGGGCATTTCCAGGAGCATTGCTTTCATTTCTAAGAAGGAAATGTGTGAGAGAAGGAACCTTACCTCCCACCAGTGGAATTCATGGCTATCATTTGCTGCTTTGCCTAAATCAGGGTGGAAGGTACTCCTGAATTTACTCACCTACATTTCCTTGCCAAAGGGTAGAGTGGATCTCAGCTTCCATTTGGAGTTGGCTGTTGGTTTCAAAAGCACCCAATGGAATAAGTGCTGAAGTCAAGACATAAAGAATTTTATAGCCCCTAGTTACATCCAAATACATTGCACCATTCACGAAAAAATTAGGCAGATTTTCACAATCACAATATCAAAGGCAACAATATCTGTCTCTTTTAATGTGTATTTTTAAAACAGCCAGGAAATAAATCATTCTCAACAGAAATGCTTTGAGGTGTGGTTCAAATAAATGGATTTGTGGATATAGAAACAAGGAAAAAGGCCCCAGACAACAGATGCAAAAAGGACAGACCTCTGAATGTCTGGGGTGTGTAAGGAGATGAAATTAGAAGTACTATGTCTTCTTGAGAGATAAACTGAGGCACGGAATAGAGACCATTAAGATGATAAAAGGTTGGGTGAAACAGAACCTACCACTTGGACATCAGCAATTGAAGAATTTGGTTTTGTTTCTAACATGGTACACAACCATAGGAAATGAATGAACAAAAGCATAAGGACAAGCTATGGTGTAATATATATATATATATATATATATATATATATATATATATATATATATATTTAATTAGACACAAGCTTGCTTCACATGTCAATCCCAACTCCCTCTCCTCCTTCTCCCCCCCCAGCAGCCCCCGAAATCCCCACTCAATCTCCACTCCAGGGAGGGTGGGGCCCTTTATGGGGGATCTCCAAAGTCTGTCATATCACCCAGGTCAGGGCCTAAGCCATCCCTCATGTGTCCAGACTGAAAAAGCATCCCTCTATATGGAATGGGCTCCCAAAGTCCATTAAAGGCCAGGGATAAATACTGACCTGGTACCTGAGACAAAAAAGATTGCTGAAGTTTCCTCACTGACACCCAAATTTAAGGGGTCTGGATCAGTCTGATGCTGGTTTCTCAGACATGTCTGGGGTTCATGAGCTCCCCCTTGTTCAGGTCAGTTGTCTCTATGGGTTTCACCAGCCTGGTCTTGAACTTTTTGCTCATCACTCCTCCCTCTCTGCATCTGGGTTCCAGGAGTTCAGTTCAGTGTGTAGCTATGGGAGTCTGCCTCTGCTTCAATCAGCCACTGAATGAAGGCTCTAGAATGGCATACAAGGTAGTCATCAATGTCATTATCGGAGAAGGGCATTTAAGGCAGCCTCTCCATTATTGCTTACATTGCTAGTTGGTGTCATCCTTGTAGATCTCTGGAAATTTCACTAGTGCCTTATCTCTCCTTAAACCTATAATGACTCACTGTATTATGGTATCTCTCATCCTACTCTCCTCTATTCTTACCCCGACTCAACCTTCCTGCTCACCTATGTCCTCCTCTCCCCTTCTCTTGGCACAAAAATAGACAGGTAGACTAATGGAATCAAATTGAAAACCCTGATATGAACACTTGATTTTTGAAAAGGAGCTAAAATTATACAATGCAAAAAGAAAGCATCTTCAACAAATGATGCTGGCATAACTGGAGGCTGACATGTAGAAGACTGCAGATAGATCCATGTCTGTCGCCATACACAAACTTTAAATCCAAATGGATCAAAGACCTCAACATAAATCCAGCCACACTGAGCCTCTTAGAAGAGAAAGTCAGAGGTACCCTTGAACAAATTGATAAAGGAAACCACTCTCTGAACATAACTCCAGTAGCACAGACACTGAGATCAACAATTAATAAATGGAACATCCTGAAACTGAGAAGCTTCTGTAAGGCAAAGGACACATTTAACAAGACAAAAAGGCAACCCATGGAATGAGATATTCATTAACCCCACATCTGACAGAGGGCTGATCTCCAAAGGATCCAATTAAAAAGTGGGGTACAGAACTAAATAGAGAATTCTCAATAGAAGAGTCTAAAATTGCTGAGTGACACTTAAAAAGTGCTCATCATCCCTAGCTATCAGGGAAATGCAAATCAAAACAACTCTGAGATACCATATCACTCCTGTCAGAATGGCTAAATTAAAAAACACCAATGACAGTTTATGCTGGAGAGGATGTGGAGAAAGAGGAGCACTCCTCCACTGCTGGTGGGAGTGCCAACTCATACAGGCACTTTGCACACCAGTATGGAGATTCTTCAGGAAAATGGGAATCAGTCTACCACAAGATCCAGCAATTCCATTCTTAAGCATAAACCCAAAGGATGAGAATTTATACAACAAGGACATCTGTTCAACTATGTTCGTAACAGCATTATTTGTAATAGCCCAAACCTGGAAGCAACCTAGATGCCCCTCAATTGAAGAGTGGATAGAGAAAATGTGATACATTTACACAATGGAGTACTACTCAGCAGGGGAAAAAACAATGAAATCTTGAAATTTGCAGACAAATGGATAGAACTAGAGGAAACCATCTTGAGTGAAGTAACCCAATGACAAAAAGACAAACATGGAATGTACTCATATGTGTATTTTAGACATAAAGCAGGGAGTTTTGTCCTACAATCCCACCGTCAGAGTTTCTGCGAAACAGGGAGGACCCTAAGGGAGATATTCATGGAACCCCAGTGAAGGGGAATGGGACAAGATCTGTTGAGTGGACTGGGAGTATGCGGGGAGAGGAGAGGGATCTTGGAAAATGTGAGGGGTTGTGTAGTTTTTTTTTTTAGGACAAGATCCTGAGCTGGGGAAAACAGAAATTGCCTTTAACAGCCATGTGCTGGATACTGAGAACTGGTATAAAGCTTCTCTAAACATAGTTTGTCCTCTCTTGTATTAATTTAACATTTGCTTCTCTTATCATCTTTGCTCAGTTATTATGGAAAAAGAGTCATGTCATGGTTAATAGGGGATCTTTACATTCACATACTAAAATTAAAATGTTTAAAATCTCACATTCTTCCATTGTTGAGTTTTATGTATTATGTTTGGGGATGCTTGAGTTGAAATCCATGACACCTGCACACCAAGTGAGTTCTTTACCACTGAGCTACATCTCATTCTAAACTCGCAAACTCTCTTGCACACTCCAAGTTGCTAATGCCTTGAGCACACTTCTCCCAGTAACTCCCTAGAGCATGTAGGAGGAAATCCCATTTGTTAAATCAGACACAAGATATAAAAATGGTTCTATCCCTAGGAAATTTCCACGATTTCAATCCAGCATAATAGCACTGACAAGAAAACAGAATATTAATTAGTTTCAACGAGGATTAGCTGTATCTTCCTATGTTGGGGTAACCAAAAGCTTGAATTTAAATGGTAACTTGTATTCTCGGGGGTTAGAACAACAAAAAGGTAAAAAGACTTGCACTCTACTAGTTGAATAAACAAATGTACCTTTTACAAAGTGGGAACATCCACACAGCTTTGGTGCCTTCTACTTTTATCTTTTCTGTAATAAATATATAAATAAAATTAATTTAAATAGTAACCCTGATTGGAATTATAATTTTGTTTTGGGGGTTCAGTCTGTTTGGAGTTTGCCTGTTGTAAAAATAATAGCACTGTGAAGTCCTGAAGGGTTTATCTCTCCGTCCTGGCTGCCAGGGTGACTGTTAATATGAAATGAGGAGTCCTGAAGGACCTGTCTCAGGGCAGGGCACATTGTTTATCTTCCTTAGACACAGTGTCTTCTTTTGTGTAATGCAGTGGCTTCCAGTCATTTTCTGCTTCTGTGCTGGGCATTTAGCTTTCGAACAAATGCTGACTCATGAGGGTTCCTATTCTTAAATCTAATGAAAGAACTAAATGCAGCTAGCACATTTCTAACTACTACCACTGAGGATGCAACCAGAAGCCGGCTGGAGGCACCAAGGCATTTTAAGCTGTAAGTATTGTTTTCATACCACATATGAGAGAATCAAAACTCAGAGTTTGGGTTGCTTTCCTTCATCATTGAGCAAATAATTTCTAGGCCTATTCTCTTCTATAAAACTCCAGTCCTATGGCACCTGTACACACACACTCTCTCTCTCTCTCTCTCTCTCTCTCTCTCTCTCTCTCTCTCTCTCTCTCACACACACACACACAATCTTTAAAAAATATCAATAATTATGAAGTTAATTGTTAGTCACTTGATAATATCTTCAAAATTTGAAAAATTTCCAGTTGCCATTATTTTTAAGTCAAATTAAAAATTAGGATTGCCCATCCAACAATCAGAGACGCACTCTCACCCTGGACTCTTGGGGGAGGGTCTGGGCCCTGCCCTGGATGAAATGAGAGACTATGGACACCCCCATGGAGGGCCTCACCCTCACTAGGGAAATGAGGGGATATTGGGGGGGTTGTGGGAGGGCATGGGAGGAGGGGAGGGTAAGGGAGAGGGACCTGGGATTGACATGTGAAACAACCTTGCTTCTAATTTAAATTTAAAATAAAAATTAAAAAAATAGGATTGCTTTCGGTAGAATGAACAATGTCTTAATGGATGACTATGGATCCATCACCACATCTTTAAGAGAAGCACAGCAGGAAGTATGCAAACAGAAATTTTCACGAAATAATAAAGGAGGCAATGATGAAGATTTCACTAAAATCTCTCTTAAGGGAAAGCCATTTCCACCACAGATAACCAGAGCTCAGGGTAACTGCTATGAATAGGCTGCAGTCTATTTCTATATAATTTCATGAATGATAATATATGAGAGTGGCTGGTTCAGTCAAACAAAACTCCCAACTTAGGTACACTGGTGATAAGGAAGTCTGGGTGATAGTTTCCAATATGGGAGGAAGCCCTGAACAGTAAGCTTGCATTCCTACTACAGCACACCAAAGGCACACGGTAGCACACTAAGCACTGCCGAAACCCCTTTGGATCCTCATTACTATAGCAATTCCTGTGTCCCTCATTCCATAAAGAAAGCACTTTGTACAGCTTGTAAGGAACGATACTCTTTTTGACTCTGAACTTCGACAGGAATTAGATTCAATTGTGCGAAAAGGGTTTTCTATGCCTTTCACTCAATTATTTAAACATATAACTAAAAATGGCTGCAAAATTTCTTTTGTGCTTTGTATTATGATGAAGTACCACTTGTTGCCTTTAGTTTAACATGTTGCAGTTTAATCATAGGGGATTTTTTACTGTAGATTCCAATATCTTTTTAATGTCTACAGAAAGCATGTCACTGTGAATGCTGGGCTTAGGTGTTATTCCTATGAATGTTTCCATATTTCCAGCACTGTAGTGTATTCCATTTTGCATAATCATGTTTTAGTCTTGAGTCAGCCATTCTCTCAGTCAGTCTGAATTTAACAATAAGCTTCAACTCCTTTTAATAACAACATCATTTTCTCATTGGCATTAGACTGTAATTCTACAATACTGTATGCATGTTTGTGTGTTTTGAGAGGCTGATGATGGTAGCCTGTATTTTGAAGAAAACATATAGCAGTATTAAGCAAAAAAAAAAGGAAAGAACAATGAAAGGAAGGTGCTTTTCAGTGGTGACTTCTCAATAGTATAGCATTTTTTGTTACTATAAAGAAATTTACTTGACAGCATGTATCACATATAAATTATGTGCATCCATGAGTTGTTTTATAAATTGATATTAATATATTTGTCAATGGTTTGAATGTTATCAAGATTCATACCATTTCAATTCACTTGTATAAATGTATATATTACTTATTGATTATAGTGTTTTAAAATTAGCTTTAATTTTTATCCATCAAAACAAAGAATTGAACATTCATATCATATGATATATAGCATATTTTGTTAATGTCCTACAAGGTTAATAACAACAGATATTTATTGTGTTAATGCATTTATGCTGTATTTGGTTAATGTAATGATATGCAGCACCTGAAAAGTGCTTTACAGGTTAAATTTTATAGCTTTCATTCACTCCAGGTTTAGTTATTTTTAAATATGAGCTTTAAGGAATAGAATATTACTCCAAATTCTACCTGAGAATATCATATGATATGAATGGAAGACAAGACAATGTTCAATTTAGAACAAGGGATTTTCCAACACAGAATATTTCTATTTTTTCATGTAAGAACAGAAAAACAAAATCCATACTAACAATATTTGAAAGAGGCAATGTCTCTTTTGGGTTAACGTGAGTCACGAATCAAAGGCAATTTTGTCTTAGCTGGTACAGTCTGGCTAGATAGACCCTATGATGTACTGTTCTACAACCAGTTCTGTTCTATGACCAGTTCTGACAAAATTAATCAGACACCTTCTCCTCCCACTGAAGTTTTTTTCAAGTGGGATGCAATTCAAGTAAACTATTCACATTTCTGAAAAGTGTAACTCAGTGTTTCTTTTTCTGTGTAGTCGTAATTCTGCCTGTCCACTGCTCTAATTCTGTAACATTTCTTAATAAAACACCATTAACAGTCACTCATAGCTCTCCATTCCCTGCAGCTTCTAATAGCCACAAATGCACTCATGCACTCTTGTCACTAAGAATTCACATTTTCTGGATATTACAAATAAACAGGGAGCTTTTTGTCTATTTTCTTTCACCCAATCTGTCACTTTTAAGATTTATTCATGCCTTGTTTTTTACAATAACTGTATAATACTTCCTAGAAGATGCATTGTTTCATCTCTCCATTTACCAGTTGGTGGTCTTCAAAGCTGTTCCCACCTTTTGACAATTATGAATAATACTGCTGTGAGCATTCATCTAGGGATAGTAGCATGCACATGTTCCTCCAGTTAAATTTGTAGCATTATTGAGGAATATGGTAACCAAGAAGTGAAGTAGCCACACCAATATTTCATATTAAAAGCAGCATGATATAAAGGTTTCCCACAATTTTAATCCTTGTTATTTTGCATAGGCTACATATGAGTACTCTGTGTTACAGTTCCAATTTTAGAAACAATAACACCGAGTATCTTCTTAAGCTTAATGTTTTCAAGAACATTTTCTAGTTGAACTCTCCCAGAAGATACCTCAATAAACATACAGACTTAATAGCAATGCACTTTGTATAACAGCTTTTGAAACTGTCGATATGGCTAGTTACAGCTTTAAGTTATTTAACCTGGTAGGTGTGCTAAGAAATATTTTTCTAATAAGTATAGAAGTATGCAAATTAGAATGGAGACTGTATAAGTATTATACTAGTCAATGTGAATAGATTGTACTTTCAAACTTAAATTGAGATGTCCTTGGGAGATAATGCTCTTAAATAATGATCCCAATTGTACTCTGAAAAAATCCTCTAGAGGGAATTTAGGGTAAAGACAGAATTTGACTTTAGAATATAAGAGTTGGCAGATCCTCCAAATCTCCGAGGAACAATAATTTAATATATTTCATTACATAGAGGAGAGTCAAGTTAGTATCTAAAGAATTCAGAATTCAGAATTTTCTATAATAATCACATATACTCATTGCTTCATCATGGCAGAATCAAGTCATATCTTATCTTGGTCATATTGCATTTAATTTCTTTGTATCATTTTCACAAATCTTTATATTTCTTCTATTTTTCTTTCTAAGGAAATAGATTTTTTTCTCATATACTACATCCTGTTTACAACTTTCCTCTAATCCTCCCAGTTCTTCATAAGTTATCTCTTATCTGTATGCACTCCCTTTCTGTCATTAAAAATATGAACAGGCTTTTAAGGGGTTGTAGTTCTAGTTCTAGTAGGTCTTAGCAATAAAAGTCTGGAGTAAGATATAGGGGAAATTGCTGAGAGATTGGAGAGAAGGAGCAAGCCAAAGCCACACTTACCACATTAGCCTCCCAGTGGAAAAGAAACTGAGTTCCTATTTCCTCCTGCCTATTTTCCTTTCTCTGCCCAGCCATCTCACTTCCTGTCTGTCTGTACAGATCTCCAGACCTCTATAGTTAGCTAATGACCAGCTCCATCCTCGCATCTTCAGACACATTTCATTTGTACAAAGAAGATATTACCACAAAGAGTGATAATAAAATACAATAATGTAACATAAACAATATACCATTGGAATTGGACAAAGCAAGCAAAAAGAGCATAAGAAAAGGCACAAGAAACAGAGATCTATTCTTTTGCATACTCAGGAAATCCTAAAAACTAAACAAAAGCCATAATATATTCACAAAGGACATGGTACAGTCCTGTGCAGGAACTGTACATGTTGCTTCAGTTTCTGGTAATTTGTAGAGCTATTTTCTTCAACTTCTTTGACATTTACATTCTTTTTTTTTAATTTAAACTGGAAACAACCTTATTTTACACATCAATCCCAGTTCCCTTTCTCCCTCCCACCCTCCTATGCTCCACAACAACCTCCCATCCTACACCCTCTTATGCTCTCCAAGGAGAGTGAGGCATTCCATGGGGGGTCATCAAAGTCTGTTACATCGTTTGGGGCAGAGCCTAGACCCTCCCCCATGTGTATAGGCTGAGGTAGTATACCTCTGTGGGGAATGGGCTCCCAGTGTCCATTCGTATGCTAGGGATAAATACTGTTCCACTGTCAAAGGACCCACAGACTTTCCAGGCTTCCTAACTGATAACCACATTAAGGGGGCCTGGTTCAGTCCTATGCTGGTTTCCCAGCTGTCAGTTTGTGGACCATAAGCTCCCCTATTGTTCAGGTCAGCTGTTTCTGTGGGTTTCTCCAGCCTGATCTTGACTCCTTTGCTCATCACTCCTCCATCTCTGCAATTGAATTTCAGTTCAGTTCAGTGTTTAGCTGTGGGTGTCTGCTTCTGCTTCCATCAGCTACTGGATGAAGGCTCTAGGATGTCATTTAAGGTAGTCATCAATCTCATTACAGGGGAAGGGCATTTAGGGTAGCCTCTCTACTATTGTTTAGATTCTTAGTTGGGATCATCCTTGTAGACCTCTTTCTACTTCCTCTTCCTAGGAGTTCTCTTAGTCCACGGGGGGGGGGGGGGATTTTATGGAGACATTCTATTTATCTCTCAGTGTTCCAAGGTATCTCACAGTCTATGTAATATTTGACTGCAGATCCCTGCATTTATTCCCATTGGCTCATGAAGAAATTGCTCTGATGATGGCTGAGCAAGATACTGAGCTATTAGTGCAGCAGAATGTCATTAGGAGTCATTTTATTGCTGCTTTTCATTTTTAAAAATTATTTTAGAGAAGTAGATTAGATAGCCCATACTCTCTAGGCAATCTAATCTCAGGCTCCAAGTTACTCATGGAGTATCAGGTATGGGTTGCATCTTTTAGGCCTTTAATCAAATATTAGTTTTTTTTTTTCTTAAACTTTGTGCCATGATTGACCTAGCATATCTTGTAGATCAAAGACTTTGGGACTGGTTTGATGTTTAGGCTTCTTTTTTGGTGGCATATAAAGTAACTTCCTCTAACAAAGACTAGAACATAGGTTTGAAGACTCTATGTAGGCAGCAGCAGCTTGACTTCTCCATGATCAATCAGTTGTGTAGGTATAGTCTTCAGCAATGAAGGCTTGCTGTCAGTTTATTGAGTCTTGACAATATCCTGTGTGGTTTGGGCATCATAATAGAACATTTTTGGCCAACAAGTCAATTAGATGGAAACCAGCCATAGTACTGGAAGCTACACTTCATGGTGAAGATGGATCCTTGGGCATCAGTCTTCCCCATTAAATGGTGATTTTATTTAGATTGTCTTCCTTTATGTATGTATTGTAGGAAGCTGCTATTGTATTAGGTTTCCACACTACCTTTAAATGACCCTTAAGTTTACCTGTCTCTCCCTATATCTACCTCCAGCATCCTCCTCTCCTCTCCTCCTCCCCACTTGTTCTACACCCTTGACTTCCCCACTAGTTCTATCCAATAACTATCTAGTCTATTTCCCACTCCTAATGAAATCTACATATACTCCATAGCACCTTACTCTATACCTGAAGTATGTGGTTATATGGATTGTAGCTTATTTATAATCAACTTAACAGCTGATATCTACACACAAGTGAATTCATAGAAATTTATTTTGCTGGGCCTGGGTTACCTCACTGGATGTTCTTTTTTTCCCTCTACTTTCATGAATTTATCTGTGTATTTCATGATGTCATTTTTAATGGCTGAGTAATACTTTATTGTGTAATATGCATTTTTTACACATTCTTCTGTTGACATACCTCTAGGTGGATTCCAATTTCTGAACAGTATGACTAGAGTAGCAATGAGCATTGATGAACAAGTGTCCTCATGGTAGGATGAAGCATCCCTTGGCTACAGGCTCAAGAGTGGTATAACTTGATCTTGAGCTAGATTTATTCCCAGTTTTCAGAGAAACTACCATACTGATTATGATAGCAGCTATACAAATTTGGACTTCCACTAGCAATGGAGTTCTCCCCTTACTCTACATGCTTTTGAGCTTGATCTGTCACTTGTGTAATTGATCTTAGAAATGATTTTTTGTTATTTAAAAAAATTTAAATAAGAAAAAAGTTTGCTTTGTCCAGGCAGTAAGATGTCTTTGTCAATTCTAGTGTTTATATATTATCCTTCTGTGGTCTTTGATGGAGTAGAAGACAGAGAGTTATAATTATAATTTTCCTTAGTTATGATAAAAGATAAGCTACATATAGGACTTTGGACTCACAAGGATGGGATAGATGATATTTTCTTTAAATCTTGCTAAAATATTGTAACTGTGTTCTTACATGATAATTGTTCTGTTATATATAATTTAACTTTGTTAAAGTTAAGACATTTCTTTTTGTTTAGACAGAAAAGAGGAGCTGATGGGGGGATGTCCTGTGTATATGTCAATAAAGCACTGTTGGCCAATAGGGAAGCAAGATAGGTAGGACTAGGAGTCGAGGAGGACTCTGGGTAGGAGAAACACAGGAAGTGAAGATGTAACCGCCATGGGGTAGGAAGCCCGGACATTTCTCCGGTAAGAGAAATACTTAGATTAACAATTATGGGGTAAATACTTAAGTCAGAACTAGCCAATAGAAACCAGCAAGGCCAACAGTTTCATAATTAATATAGCCTCCTGTGTGTTCATTTGAGACTGATGCGGCTCTGGAACCAGGCTGGCAGAAGGCTTCTCTTTACATTGCTTCACATGTCAATCCCAACTCCCTCTCCCTTTCCCTCCCCTCCTGCCACACCCTCCCAACAACACACCCCAATCCCCACTCCTTTCCCCAGGGAGGGTGAGTCCCTCTATTGTGGGTTCCATAGTCTGTCATTTCATCCAGGGCCAAGCCTAGGCCCTCCCCCAAGAGTCCAGGTTGAAAGAACTTCTCTCATTGTGGGATGGGCACCCAAAGTCCATTTGTATGCCTGAGATAAATACTGATCGACTACCCAAGGCTCCATAATTGCCTAGGCCTCCTCACCGACACCCACAATCAGTGGGTCTGGATCAGTCCCATGCTGGATTCCCAGCCATCATTCTGGGGTTCAAGAGCTCCCCCTTGCTCAGGTCAGCTGTTTCTGTGGGTTAAACAAGCCAAGTCTTGACCCCTATGCTCATTAGTCCTCCCTCTCTGTCACAGGGTTCCTTGAGTTCAGCTCAGTGTTTAGCTGTGGGAGTCTCCCTCTGTTTCCATCATCATTGGTTGAAGGTTCTGTTTCCCAGAAACTCTGGCCGTGGATTTTAGGCTGGCACTACCCTGATCTGTGTCTAAAATCCATATATGAGTGAGTACATACCCTGTGTGTCTTTTTGTGACTGCAGATATATCCATGTCTATAGCCATGAACAAAACTGTGTCCTTTGACTTACAGAAGTTTCTCAGTTTCAGGAGGTCCCATTTATTGATTGTCAGTCTCAGTGTCTGTGCTACTGGTGTTATGCTCAGGAAGCATTCTTCTGTAACAATTCATGAAAGGGTACCTCCTATTTCCTCTTCTAAGAGGTTCAGTGTGGCTGGATTTATGTTGAGATCTTCGATCCACTTGGAGTTAAGTTTTGTACATGGAGATAGACATGGCTTTATCTGCAGTCTTCTATATGCCAATATCCAGTTTCTCCAGCACCATTTGTTGAAGATGGCAAAGACCCTTCTGCTTCTATTGGGTGGAATTCTTTGATGAGCATTGGTATAAGCTGTTCTTTGAATTTCTGATAAAATTCTGCACTGAAGCCATCTGGCCCTAGGCTTATTTGTTTGGGAAACTTTTGATGACTGTTACTTTTTCCTTAGGTGTTATAGGTCTATTTAAATTGCTTATCTCTTCTTGATTAAATTTTCCTAAGTGATATCTACCCAAAACATTTGGAAATCAGTATTAAGATTCCTCCAAAAAATGAGATTCAGCCTACCTCAAGACCCAGCATTTCCACTCTTAGGCATATACCCAAAAGATGCAATTTCATACAACAAGGATGTCTGTCCCACTATGTTCATAACAGCATTATTTGCAATAGTCAGATCCTGGAAGCAACCTAGATGCCCCACAACTGAAGAGTGGATAGAGAAAATGTTGTACATTACACAATGGAGTACTACTCAGCAGAAAAAAAAAACAATAGAATCCTGAAATTTGCAGGCAAATGGATGGCACTAGAAGAAACCATCCTGAGTCAGGTAACTCAGTCACAAAAAGAGAAACATGGTATGTAGTCACTCATATATGGATTTTAGGCATGGATCAGGGGAGTGCCAGCCTACAATCCCATTGCCAGTGAGTCTGGGAAATAGGGAGGTTCCCAAGAGAGATATGCATGATACCCCAGAGAAGGGGAATCAGGAAAGATCCCCTGAGTAGATTGGGAGCATGGGGGGAGGCGAGAAGGAACCTGGAAAAAGAGAGGGGGAGAAGAGGAGGGGAGAGGAAGACATGGTGGAGCATGGAGGTTGAGTCAGGAGAATAGAGGAGAGCAGGATGAGAGATACCATAATAGAGAGAGTCATTACAGATTTGAGGAGAGAGATGACAATACTGGGATTTCCAGAATGACACCAACTTGCAAGCTAAGGAACAGTGGAGAGACTACCTTAATTGCCCCTCTCTGATAATGAATTTGACGAATACTTTCTATGCCATCCTAGAACCTTCATCCAGTAATTGATGGAAGCAGAGGTAGATACCCATAGCTAAACACTGAACTGAACCCCTGGAACCCAGTGATAGAGAGGGAGGAGTGATGAACCAAAGGGTCAAGACCATACTGGTGAAACCCACATAGACAACTGACCTGGCAAGGGTGAGCTCTTGGACCCCAGACTCATAGGGGGACTGATCCAGACCCCCTAAATGTAGTGTCAGTGAGAAGGCCTTGGGAATCTCTGGGGCCCTGGGTAGTAGATCAGAGTTTGCCATGGTGTACAAATGAATTTTGGGAGCCCATTTCACATGGAGGGATAGTCTCTCAGTCTGGACACATGGTGGAGGGCCTAGGCTCTGCCTTGTTGAAATGACAGACTCTGGAGATCCCCTATGGAGGGTCTCACCCTCTCTGGGGAATGTTATGGGGATTTGGTGGGGTGCTGTGGGGCCTGGTAGAGGGACAAGGGAGGAGGCGTGGGAGAGGGAGTTAGGATTGACATGAGAAGCAAGCATGTTTCTAATTTAAATAAAATATATATTATGTATATATTATAAAATATATATTAAATTTAAAAAACGTATTATCAATTATAAATGCTTGGCCTTAGTTTGGGCTTGACCCACTAGGTCTTTTAACTTTTTTTAACCTGTTTATCTTCATCTAAGTTTTGCCTTTGGGCCTTTACCTTTCTTTGATTTTGTATGCCCTACTTTCCTGTTTCCTATTTGTATAGCTGGATGACTCATGGAATTGCCCTGAGAGTCTCTTTCTCTCAAGTTCTCTTCTCCCGAGCCTAGATTCCTCCTCCTATTCATTCTTTCTGCCTGACATCCCAGCCTGTCCCTTTACTACCTAGCTATTTATTGTCTGTTCAGCTTTTTATAGACCAGTCAGGTGCATTAGGCAGGCAAAACTAGACATCTTTACATAGCTAAATGCAGCATAACCAAATGTACTGCATCTTAACATAGATAAACTGTATTCTACAACATAAATAAATTGCAACACATCTTTACATACTTAAACCAATAGTTCACAACAATTTTGTGAATGGAACTCTTTAAATCTTAATTAAATCCAGCTTATCAATTCTTATTTTCATATAGTCTGCCTTATTTCTCATTTACATCATCACATTGTTTGGTAAAGTGGAGTCACTCGTGGCAAAGTACAGATGAGAAGCCACTATTATATGCAACTCTGAGTAACTTCAAGAAAGCCACAGCCTGATACCCACAGAAAACAAACTGTTTTCAGCCATTTAAAATGTTAAATAAAGATAATTATAAACGATAAAGAAATAGCATTAATTTAAGCATTAATTAACTAAAAATGACTTAGCATTTGCAAAACCAATTGATCACATGTACATGCTATAGAAGAAAATTCATGCATACATCAATATATGAAGAAAGCAAATCTAACAAAATCAAATATCAATTAAACATTAAAGAAAAAGCTCATCAGCAACAAAGAATTTCTTCAACATGATGAAGAATTTGTTTTAAAAAAAACAGTGTATATGACTCTTAAATTTTTTCTGTCTATTTTTCTACACAGATTCCTAAATTCTGAGAGGGAGAGCTTAATGAAGACATCCCATTTAGCATTATTATTCCAAAGTCTTCTATTGTCTACTTGTGAGTCTTTGTGTTAATTCCCTTGTACTATAAAAAGAAGCTTCTCATAATGGTTGAAAAAAAGCACTGATCTATGATATAACAGCATGTTATTAGGAGTCATTTTATTGCTATGTTTAACAGAATTATGATAGTAGTGTTTCCTCTAGGATCATGATATAACTAGTTTCAGGTTGTTGGTCTGGTTTACCAGTGTTAAATATGGTTTTCATTTCATACAGTGGGCAATGGACTTTAAATTCAATCAGAAAATTATTGGCTACTCCCATAATGTTTGTATCACTGTTTTACTGGTATATCTTTCAGGCTGGTCACTGTTGTAGGTTGTATTGCTTATAGTTCAATGATATTGATCATTACTTTTCTTTTTCAGTAGTGTAAAGAGTACCTTACAACACCATGAACACTGATCATAAGAATGAAATAACTAGTTCAAGCATCCCTCCAAATTTGATATCATACTTTTTTCCTTTTGATATGTCTTTACCATCAGGTTGTAGAAAGTAACCAATAAGCTATGTAACAGATTATGATGTTTTGGGCACTCTATGAGATCCCTTTGTTCAGTTATTCATCAAGATATAATTTATTTCTGGCACTAGAGGTTTAATTGATGGCATAAGATGCATAGTTGGAATATTATATCCTTTGTTATATGGTGATTCTATTTAACTTCCTTTCACATGTATGTATTTATTTATTTTAGGAAGTATCCATAGAACACGTTTCTATATGGTTTAAATGGCCTGTAGTGTTCCTTTCCCATACTTATGTCACATGAATCACAAGACTCAGCAAACCCATGTGGAGTTTATAGGGAAAAGGGAACAAAGAGCAAGAGAAGGGGTGGGAGGCACTCCCTTAAAAGGGGGAAACTTGCACATGAGTACAAAGTCCTTACATGGCCATGTACCACATGACGTAGTCACACAATACAGGACCCTTCATACTGTCTAAGTAACTGCCTGAATGCTGTTGTGAAGAGGCAGGGTCAACATAATACTTGGATACTAGCACCATCCCCCTTCAATTTAATTCTCCTTATATTGTTTCCCCTTTGTCACTTCCTAATGCTACATTCTATTTCCTTTTCTTGAGAGATCGTCTTCCCCATCCGGATATTTTATTCTAGACCTATCCTCTGTGGTTATTTGGATTGTAACACACATACAAACTAAACTAAACTAAACATTAAAACTAAAATCCACATATAAGAAAAAAATACAGTATCTGTCACTTGGAGTCTGGGTTACCTCACTCAAAAGTTTTTTTTTTTTTATAGATCCATCAATTTGCCTGCAAATTGCAAATTTCATGACTGACTACAGTTCTTCCCACTCTCTATCAAGCCAGCATTCTGGCTGCAGATGACAGATGA
Organism: Mesocricetus auratus; assembly: GCF_017639785.1. Lineage (NCBI taxonomy): Eukaryota > Metazoa > Chordata > Mammalia > Rodentia > Cricetidae > Mesocricetus > Mesocricetus auratus. The sequence continues at coordinate 48,448,946 of NW_024429190.1, forward strand.
GGGGCAGACTTGGGGGTGTTAATTCTTGATCTTTCCAGATCATCAACTCTTCGAAAAAAAGTCAGCTTAAATACCGAATTCCATTTTCTGATCATTGGCATTTGTGTTAACAGACAACAAAAAATTGCTATGATTTTTCTCAAGGTACTATCTGTATTAACATTCTGTCTCCAGGAGCTCCCTGTGGACTCCATCAGCTCACTGGCCCTTGTGATTTCCATAAAAAGAATTCAGTTAAGTCACATTTGTCTTGAAGAGAAAATTTTCCTGTTCACACGATTAACAGGCCGATTTGTTCTTGGTCTTTATTACGTATTAATAAAAGTATAATGTGTCAGACAATTCAAAGTGTTATGTCTCCACACAGAGCCACATATATGACCTAGATCTCTTTACTTTTACCAGTAATCATAATCTTTAGTTTCAGTTTATCTGGAGGTTTTCATACTCCAAGATCACTGAGCCTCACTTTCTTCTCAAGGCATCATCTGGGATAAAGGATAAGTCTAAACAAATCTTGAGCAGTGTGCATACCTGCTGAGTTATTTACAGTCTGTATGTACAGAATCCTCTTTCAATATGAACTAATATAATTCATAATATAAAATTGCCTTCATCCATCCTTCCTGGTGTCTAGTACTGTTTTCAGTTTCAAACTCCACTTTCTCATTGCTCAGTGTAAGAAAGCAATTAACTTTATTACATTAATACTTTATCTTAACACCTTATTAGAATTGCTTGTTGTTGTAAATAAGGCTTTGTTGTTGTTGACTCAGAGTTTCTTTAAAAGTAATCCCATTCCTTACAAAGAAACTCATATTTCTTCCCTCTTAAACTTCAAATCTTCCAGTCTTCATCTCATTATGTTAGAAAGAATTTCTTTTACAAGTTTAAAGGATGGGGAAGAGTGGGCACAATTTCCCCTTTCTTCACATTAGTGGAAAAAATTGGGTTCCTTATCATGAATTTTATGTACTTGTAGATTTTTTAAATAGAAATTCTTTATGCTACTGGAGTTTTCCTGTTTGTGATATTCTCTTGATAATTCATTGATATTTCATTGTGAGAAATGTGTTTTCTTCATTTATTGGTGGGACCATGTGAATTTTTTTCTGTGGCATGTAGTTGTGATATGTAACATTTATGCATTTTAAATGTTAAATAAGCCTTAAATTAATCCTATTTCATTATAGTTTATAATTCTTTAGTTATAAATTTGAAATAGAAGAAAATGCCTTAGTTTCTGTAGAGGTAAGGTTGTGTCCTGCTCGAAGTTACTCAATGCTGTCTGGAAAAGTGACTTCTGCTTTGTGCCTTACCTGGGGCAACACAATTTTACAAAACCTCAGCTGACACCAGTTTGAGTTTAAATACAAAAGCAGAATGACTTTTGCATCTTGTTTACGTCTTTACACATCCCCACCTGGTCATACATATTGGTTATGCAGAACAGACCAATACATAGCTTGCTTATTTTATAATATAGAAAATATACCACCAATAAGTTTATCATGGTAGATTGGCAGCAACTGGGCACTTAGTCATAGTGAAACGTTATCAGAAAATCATGTTGGAGAACATTCTGCCATCTATACACCATGCAAAGGACATCCAATACTGATAGCATTAGCCCCACACACATCTGCCATGTGACCATCTAGTACATGCCTCATGTGTCTGACAAGAAGTGTACTTAAAAGTATTCTCAGGACTTCAGCTTTGTTTGGTTCCAATTATTTGGCAAGGCCAATTGAAATTTTTGTCAATCCTGTCAGTCCATTCATTCACCCATGCATCCATGCACCCACCTACCCATCCATCCATCCATCCATCCATCCATCCATCCATCCATCCATCCTTTCCTTCCTCTACTAATTCAGTCTATCTGGATCTGTCCTGTACTTTGCCTTACAGATCTAAGGATGACCCCATGCTTAGGTCAGCTTTTGTGAAAACCTCCTAAAACTCTCCAACTGTTTTCCTTCATATCTAAATACCAAAAATGACTCTCTACAGCCATAGCAGCACTCTATGCTTTTTGTTCTACTTGGGCCTGTATCACTGAATAGTGTGTAATAATGTGTTATATGAAAGTTAAAATTAGTAATTACTGTGGGAAACAAGACATGGTGGTTGCTAGTGAACATGTAATCAAGGAAAACCAGACTATTCAGTAAGCTGTAGCCAAGTAAACCAATGTAGCTTATCAATTTATTGTTACCCAGTAAGTTCTGTGTTGTTGAAATCACATACGTGTTTTCCTATTTTATTATATTATGTGCTCATGACAGTTTCATTAGTTGCTGCTAGATTTTTCGCTTGGATATATCTCAGATTTCTGAGCACAGTATTATTAAAACTAAATTATGGGATGCAATTCTTATTATTGCTTTAATATTATTTGCTTTTACATTAATTCCTGTGCTTCCATGATTTACCAATGAGGAATTGATTTTCTGGTCTTTTCTTTCCTTTACATATGCATGGATAATTTACATTGTCAACCTCACACCAAAAATCTACAAACAGTGGTGACATCTGTAGGCTAGTCATTGAGATATAGCCACTCCTCAAAGGTGAAGGTTTTAAAAGTTGCAAACATCCTGAGATAATTAAAACCATTTTAGTGTGGTCTTTTCAAGTAATAAGAAGAAATTTATGAATTAGAGTAATATTTGGTGGGATAATTCCTGAGAAGAAAAGACTATGAATTTAAATTGAATATAGAGGGAATTTTCTCTTAACTTAAAATATTCATAAATACATTAAAAATAATAGCCTGAAGAAGGGATATGTATATGTTTTTGTGTTTAAGTAGATATTAAGCTAGGAAAATTCATTGTGTCCCATCAGTTATTGGATATTTTAGTTCCTCTAAAAAATTCTAGGAAGAGATTTCACTCTGAGTATAGTGTTCTCAGAATTCAGAATTACACAGATGACCTCTTGAGTTCATGCTCTTGAACAAGGTGTCATCATGGTCTGGAATAATAAGTGTCTGTGTTAATGCTTTTCATCTCTGCCTTAATGTGACTTAAACACATCCTGTTTATAGCTGAATAAAAATGTGTCATTCACTATTGAATTTGTCATCTTGCAAATGCTGCCGGGTGCTATTCAATCTCAGGTGAAAACAATTCCAGCTCTTCAGAGCACAAAGTGGCAGGCTGTCCTCCTGTAACCATGGAGACACCATGAATTTTGGGCTTTAACTCATACGGTTCAGTTTAGTAGAAAATAACTCTGTTAAAATCATAGAAAGCACAGTTCAACCTTCTGGTAGGGAAATGGTAGCTAATATAGCCCCAAGAAACTACAGACGACCCACAAAATTTAAGTTCACCCACAGTGGGTCTGGTATTCAATGGTTTAGGTCAACTCTACTCTGCAACACAACATAAAAGAATACAACACACACACACACACACACATCTACACACATGCATGCATGCAAATTTTAAGTGCTGATACTCATACCTGTAACAGTAAGTAGCATGCTGGATAATGCAAAAGAAGGCTGTCATGAGGCAGAAGCCAGCCTGGCCTACATGGTGAATTACAGATCAAGCTAAGCTATACAGTGAGAACTTGACCTAATAAACATCACTAGAGTCTTCAAATCAGTTTGAAATTTCTTCTCATTCTATGATTTATTGGTTCTTACAACATTCTTCCATTAATTCATTTGATTTGTTTGAAAATGCTTCATAAACAAATTCCAGGTTGCACATAAGTTCATTATCCTAACTCTGAAGGCCTTTCCTTTCGTCATGTCCCTTCTCTTGGTCCTTGCTATTATCTCTGCAGAAAGTGTTCTTCACCAGATGTCTACACTCAGACATAGCAATCCAGAACACTCAGACAAGCATAATATTTTGGAATTTAAGTATATTATAAATATTTCTTGGAAAATAATTATCCCACAATTATTCAGCTGATAGTATAAAATTTAAAAATATTTCATAGGAGACACACTAAAATTATCCCTTGCTCCTCTAAATTAATATGTAGCAGTTGTACTTCATTTTTATTTATTATACCTGACAACATTACAGAAAGTCCAGTTGTCTGAGAATGAAATCAAATTTCTCACACTTTTCTAGCCTCTAGTAGTCAGTCCCTAGGAGCTCTCTGACTTCTCTCTCACTGAACTCCCTTCACAACTCCATCGTTCTAATTGCCTTTTCTGCCCAGAAACTATATAAATCACTCTATTTCGTGCTATGAGCCATTTTCCCCAAGAACCCCTGATCTACCTTTTTCTTGTCTACTTGTTTGATAGAATTTATTTGATAGAATCTATATTGGTTTAAATGTTTGATAGGTTTACTACTCATTGACTGTCTTTCTTTATTAAAACCAACTTTACAAATACATACAAATTTATAGAAGTTTATTCCCTAATTAGGAAAACAGTGGCTAGGAAACAAAGTCATTTAATAAATATTTGCTAAGTGAATAAAAATATGTGGGTATCAAAGACATAAACTGAAAAATAAAAATAATCTCTGCATAATGAGGAAATGGTATGATGTAAGTAACTATGGACTGAAAATGAAAGCTAGTAATTCACAATTTGTAGTATATATACAGAGATATTTATGAGGAGAAACAACCTTATGTTAGAAACAAACAATGAATGTATTTTGTCATTGCATGTGAGCTATTCCAGTCTATGTGCTATTACTGCCTACATGCACCATTTCTTTTTATTAGGGTTTTTCTTTTTTGTTTCTTTGTTGGCTTTTTAGAGCAAGACATCATGTTTCTGTATGACTGTATAGATGTCAGTAAAGTATCAAAAGTTTTCAAATGAATAAGAGAGAACCAAGTCTTATCTGATATTTACAATGTGATCTGTTTAGAGGGGCCAATGTTGTTTTACTAAAAGTGTCGCAAAATGGTCTGTGCAAGATGTTGTGCCATTTGATAGCCCTATCTAGGTCTAAGCGTGTCTATACCAGTAAAATGCTATCTCATGTATGGCCTAGATTCACCACCTCATTCCCACAGCTTAGACAAGGTTCTCTGAAAAGCTTGCAAAGGAAATTAAAGTTTCCATACTGGTAATGAGGCAGGGAGTGAAATGGAACAGAAAAAGTTCTGTCTTTTATGATGCAAGTGTAGGTATTGTTTCCCTAGACAGATTATACATTTACTAGGGGAAAACAATGACAACAAAACAAAGCACTGCATGGGATCCTTCTTACCATTATCACACTCCAGAATGGACTCTAAAGTAACATGTATCACATTTTTATGAGTCTATGCAACAGGCTGAAAGAAAAAAGCAAGCTAAAACCAGGTTTGTGTCAGTGGAAAAGTGAGTCTCTTCAACTTGCTCTGAAGTCATTGTTTTATTGTTAGCTGAAACAGAAATGTAATATAAAACAAGTGCTCTGGGGCAATGCAACAATGGCTGTAGAACAAGGTTCAAAGATGTGTGGGATGAGGTAATAACAATGTTTCAAAGGAAGAAAGTGTGCTGGCTAAGCCTTCTTGAAGAAAACAATGGTAGACCAGCTTGATAAATAAAGAGGAGAAAAGTCTTTCCAATAGAAAACACCTTATAAATCTTATTTTTTATTTCTAAACCATGTTTCAATTGTCTATAAAGACTATTATAGTGACTGTAATTAATTTTTAAAATTTTCCATAATGCATAAATTGACTAGATATATATTAAAGAGAGTAAGTAAAAGGGGCGTCTTAAATGATAGAGAAGATCTCCATCATTCTAATGAAAGACCGAAGGCAATTAATTTATGTAAAGAAAATCTTTATTTTGGTTCATGGTCGTGGAGGCTGCAGTGTAAGATAAGACTGTGCTTTGGAAAGCTGGAACATGTAGTACAAAACTGCCTAATTCCTGGTGTTCAAAGCACATACCTCATAAACCAGAAAATAGAGCCATTATAAGAGTGAATGACAGCCATCTCATGGCTCCCTGGGGCTTAAAGACATCCCACCAAGTCCTGCCTTTTAAACACCTCATCCATTCCGAATAGCATCCTATTGGGAAACAAGTCTACAACCCATGGAATATTAAATATGACAAACATACAAGCCATTGTACATGGTATCTAAATTACATTTGTCTATTGATCTACTTATATCTATATCTTTATCTCTCTATAACATCTGTGCATCTAGCATCTGTCTTTCAGAACTATGCATGTACTTACCTATTTTTTCTTCTTCAAGTAAAGTTTATCAATGATAAACAGACAAGATGATTTTTTATCATTATGGCATGGGATGTTCCTGGAGTGTCAGTACATAGTAACCACTTCTAAATGTGGGTGAATGATCAGTGACTTTATAGGAAAGAAATACAAGTCATGACCCGAACTAAACTGAGTTAACTTTGCTTCCAGTAGTACCCTGTTGTCATTGTTATAGTGGCTCCTTTGTTGTCTTTACAACATAAAAACTAACTAGTGGTAGACATCTAGGCTTAAAAACCCTTCAGTATCACAAGGAAGTAACTGAAAGGAAATATGTTTAAAGGAAATAAAAGACAGCAAATCAAAGAGATGTGTCCTAGTTAAACCTCAAGAAGAAAAAAATATATTTGGCAAATCAAAGGAAGCCTTTTATATTTTGAAAGAAAAATTATGAAAAAGCTATGTTGTTTTTAATAAGGGTTAATTACTAAATTTGTAAAAGATGTCTACTTCTTGTTCCCCAAACACAGAACTCACTAAGTAAGCTAGATTATAAAGAAACACAGACACAGAAGGAATAAGAGCATATAAGTAATATATTTTCCTTAGCACATAATTCTGAAATAGTCACCTACTTCCAGCCTTAGGAAAATGTCATTCTTCATCTAAATTATTTCATGCTCTTTCTATTCTAATAATAAGCTGTAACTGGAACAACACTGTAGAATTGTGGAAAGGAATTGCTTGTACAATCAAATGTCTTCTTGAACCTGAAAACTACTGTATCTTTATACAGAATTAAATCTCTATTTTGCATCCTATAAAGTAGAACACCCATTCTACAGTGCAATTTTTGAATTATTGACAAGGTCAAGCTAATATACAGTGATATGTTTGTGTTACACTTCATGTTTGCTCATTGGAAGGAGAGTAAATACTGATCCTCAAAGTTGTTCCTAGTCTTTAAAGATGCCATAACTGCAGAGAATTATCAATACATTTCTTGAGAGATCTTTTTGTCAAAGTTTTGCACTTTCTTACTTCCATTTGAGATGTTCCAGGACTTACAGATATCACATGTTCCCTAGGAAAACTTGCACAGAACTTCTGAGGGTTGTCTCACAACATTGACACTTCATTTACATGTTCTGCTATGTACTGCTTTACATAAGCTGTTTGCCATTCAAGTTCAATGTTAGAAAGACATGGATTTTTTAGAACATACAGGTTCTGATCATATAATCAGTATCCCTCTGTATATCCAAGAATAATCTTATGTGCTGAGAGAGACATAGATGGTACTAGAAAAAGACATATTCCCTGCAAAGACAAGGATTTTGTGTTATATTCATAAACATGCTTTTTTCATATTCTTGAATTTAAACAATGTAAAATATAAACTAAGGAAGCACCTGTTTCACTCTGACTTTATGAAAAAGGGTTAGGTAATATGAACCAGTTGATAGAAAATAATTACTACGGAGTCCATTTTATTGTTCATATAAGTTTATGTCATTTTTTCATGGCTTTGGTGCTTTTTGTACTCTCAAATAGGATACATTCAAGAGAACAAACCTATGGTACTAAAATGCTTTATATCAATTATTATCCAAAACTTCAGATATGTAGATTAACATAGGAGCTAAAGTTAATTGAAATAACTAGTACATATTAATAATTTAATGTAATGAAAGCTGAAGAGTATTTTATTTACTTAAACCAATGTGTGATCTAAACAAGACTCATGAGAAGATGGAATATGTGGCATATAAAAGGAAATGAGTCTGAGGAGGAGAAAGTCTATTTTAACCCAGTCTCATTTACATATTATATCCAAGGGGACCCCATGTCTTGTTTTGTGCTCTTTGTATTTGTCAGAGATTTTTCACAGGCCATAGGTATACAGCAAAAAAAATGTTCTCTCTTTTAACTGAGTCTAATTCAAGTACTATTTGGCCCTCCATTTATTCTACCATAAGAAATATTCTATTCTGTTTATAAGTTTGTTAATAACCAAGTAGCCTAACATACAGACTGTAACTTAGACAGGAAGAGATCCACTTAATTTTATTAAAATTCACTTATTACTGCAGGAGTACTGCATACACGACACACAAAGGAACATAGTTCCAAGTTGTGACCTGAGCTGCACTATGAGAAATTGAATTTCTCCACATTGTTTGCATTGTTGTTCAGGAGTTGCAGTTTCCAAATCTGTGAAACAGCCAAAAACAGAACAGGGCTGAATCCCAGGTGAGAAGTGGAAATTTACTTCCTAACTCTAGTGACTAAAAACCTCAAGTGTGGAAGGGTTTAATGATTGTTGTTATTTGCCAGATTTCTTTTGTTTCAATTTTCATTGGAGAGACTCTTATTTCACAGACCAAAGAGGCTTCCAACATTCATGAAATGGAGACAGAAGAATGTTGCCATGAAGGATGAAATGACTTCAGTAAGTGATAAGAATATCTGAGTATCACCTTCCCTTAGAAATAGAAATTCTCTTAAAATTACTCCAAGAAATATTGCTTATTGAGACACACAATTAGATAAATTAATAATTTATAATTAGAAGTTATCTGCAATTGGTCTGTTAGAAGTTATAATATATGATCCCATGAAGCCACTATTAAAGTTGTATTTGAAGCCCTTCAGCAATAGATGAAAAGATTTTTTAGTCTATTCTAAAAGAAAAATAAGATTTGTTATAGAAGCATCTAATCTTATTTATAAATACATTTTGTTGAGAAATGGCTTTAAATAAGATTTAGAATGTCTAAGAAACATTTTTTCTGTCTCAATCCTGAGCCTTCATCACATATATTTCTATAATTTTAGAGTTTTAAATTTCTGTATCCACTTTTCTTTTCCTTTCCTTTATTATTTCTTTTCAGTAGATTTAAGAGTACTACTTACTCTAAGAAAATTTATTTTTATAATATGGAACATATGTCTGAACAAATGAGGAAAACACTGAAGTACTATCATCAAAGTTCCTGAACAGGAGCTTGGAGATAAAATTAAAACAAATTTGTCTGGGAGCAAAGCCACTGATCAAGACCTCAGGAATCTTTTTGGGTTCTGTCCTTTTGGTCTTATTGTCCAATAAAAATGCACTTACCTTTAATATTAGCTATGATAAAAATAAGCAAAAATAAGCAGATGGTAGCAGTTTTAAAAATACACTTTATTTTTAAGCCATTGTGATCCCAACATTATTTCAACATAGAATCAATAATAAATTTACAGATGAAAAATTTCAGATGCTTTCACTTTCACATTGTCTATAAAGTCTGGTTATTTATTTGATATGTTCAACACATCTCAATTTGGAAACAAATATTTAAATATTTGAGCTGTGAATTTTAGCTCAGTTTCTCCAAGCATGTATGAGGCCTTGAGTTTGGATCACAATAAAAAAGGAAGTGAATTTTTCTACTCAGTGTATAAAGTGTGTTTTGACTTGTGTTCTGTGGCAACATATTGAATAATATTTCAATTTTTCATTTAAATTATCTTGGGTTAGAGTAACTACAATATAAGTGCTTGCTAGCTCCTTTTTGACTACAGAGGGCTATTGAGGGAGATCCCTTGGTTTTACATACCCCAATGTGGATGAAGCAGAAGAGAATGACCTTAAAAACACCTTCATGAAAATGATAGAGGCCCTCAAAGATTATGTGAGAAAATCTCTAAAAGAAATAGAAGAAAAAACTAACCATAAAATGCAAGAAATAGAAGAAAACACAAACCAAAATTTCCAACAAATGCAAGAAACGGAAGAAAACATGAAGCAAAAATTACAAGAAACAATTCAAACAGTGCAAGGGTTGAAAGCTGACATGGAGACAATAAGAAAAACCCACAGTCTGAAGGAATGCTGGAAATAGAAAACCTGGGGAAATGGTCAGGTACTACAGATGCAAACATACCCAACAGAATACAAGAGATGGAAGAGAGAATCTCAGGTGTTGAAGACACACTAGGAGAAATAGATTCATCAATCAAATAAAATCTTTAGTACAACAAATCCCTACCACAAAATATTCAGGAAATATGGGATACCATGAAAAAACCAAACCTAAGAAAAATAGGTATAGAAGAGGGTGAAGAAACCCAACTCAAACAGACAGAAAACATACTCAACAAAATAATAAAAGAAAAGTTTCCCAACCTAAAGGAAGACATGCCAATGAAGGTACTAGAAGCTTACAGAACATCAAATAGAGTAGATCAGAAAAAAGTCCCCTTGCCACAATATAATCAAGACCCCAAGCATACAGAATAAAGAAAGAATACTTAGAGCAGATAAGGAAAAAGGTCAAATAAAATATAAAGGCAAACCTATAAGAATTACACCTGACTTCTCCATGGGAACTCTGAAAGCCAGAAGGTCCTGGATAGATATTCTATCAACACTAAGAAACCACGGATGCAAGTCCAGACTATTATACCCAGCAAAGCTTTCAATTACTATAGATGGAGAAAACAAGATATTCCATGACAAAACCAGATTTAAACAATACGTATCCACTAACCCAGCCCTACAGAAAGTTCTGGAAGGAAAACTCCAGTCCAAGGAAGTTAACTACAACCAGAAATACAGAGGAAATAGATAATCCCACTTTACCAACACCCAAAAGAGAAAAGGGGTGGAAATCCACATACAATTCTACCAATAACAACCTTTGCAAAACAAATGAGAATGTGCAATCAAAGGTCATTAATATACCTCAATGTCAATGGTCTTAACTTGCCCATAAAAAGGCATAGGCTGTCAGAACGGATTCAAGACAGAACCCATCCTTCTGCTGCATACAATAAACACACCTCAGCCTGAAAGACAGACATTACCTCAGAGTTAAGGGTTGGGAAAGATTTTCCAATAAAATAGACACAAGAAACAAGCAGGGGTAGCAATCCTAATATGTACCAAACTAGATTTTAAACTGAGATCAATCAAAAGAGATAAAGGAGGTCATTTCATTTTCATCACAGGAAAAATCAACCATGATGAATTCTCGATTCTGAACATCTATGTCCCAAATACAAAGGCATCCACATTCGAAAAAGAAACATTAATAAAACTCAAACCACACATAAAACCTCACACACTTATAGTGAAGATTTCAACACCCCACTGTCACCACTAGACAGGACTACAAGACACAAACTTAACAAAGAAACAAAGGAACTAAAAGAAATTATGATTCAGGTGAGTTTGACAGACACCTATAGAACATTCCATCCAAACACATGAGAAAATACCTTCTTCTCAGCGCCACAAGGAAGCTTCTCAAAAATTGATCACATACTTGGCAACATAGCAAACCTCAACAGGTACAAAAATTGGAATAACTCCATGTATCTTATCAGACCACCATGATTTAAAGTTAGAGTTCAACAACAACACAAACTGCAGGAATGCTACAAACTCATGGAAACTGAATAATGTGCTCTTGCACCACACCTGGGTGAAAGAAGAAATTAAAAATTTCCTAGAATTCAATGCAAATGAAGACACAAAATATCCAAACTTGTGGGACACTTTGAAAGTAGTGCTAAGAGGAAAGTTCATAGCACTAATTGCCCACATGAAGAAACTGGAGAATAGTTACAGTAGAGAAAGCTCTAGAACACAAAGAAGCACCCTCACTCAGGAGGAGTAGATGCCAGGAAATAAGCAAATTGAGGGCTGAAATGAATAAAGCAGAAACTAGGAAAACAATACAAATAATCAATGTAACTTATGCCTGGGAATCCAGCATGGGACTGATCAAGACCCCCTGAATGTGGGTGTCAGTGAGGAGGCCTAAGTAATGTATTGAGCTTTGGGTAGTAGATCAGTATTTATCCCGGTATGCAAATGGACTGTGGACTCCCATCCAACAATGAGAGATACACTCTCACCCTGAACTCTTCGGGGGAGGGTCTAGGCCCTAACCAGGATGAAATGACAGACTATGGACACCAGCATGGAGGTCCTCACCCTCCCTGGGGAAATGAGGGGATATTTGGGGGGGTTGGTGGGAGGGCACTGGAGGAAGGGAGGGAAAGGGAGAGAGACCTGGAATTGACATGTGAAGTAACCTTGTTTCTAATATAATTTAAATTTAAAAATAAAGTATATAAAAAAGGAATACTAAAAAGAACTAAAAAAATGACTTGGTTCTTTGAAAAAATCAACAAGATAGACAAAACTTTATCCAAACTTAGCAAATAGCAGAATGTGAACATGCAAACTAACAAAATCAGAAGTGAAAAGGGGGATATAACAACGGGTACTGAGGAAATCCAGAGAAACATCAGGTCACACTTTGAAAATATGTAATCCACAAAATTTGAAAATTTAAAGGAAATGGATGACTTCCTGGATAAATATCACCTGCTAAAATTAAACCAAGAACAGATAAGCAATATAATAGACCTATATCACCTAAGGAAATAGAAGTATTCATCAAAAGTCTCCCAACCAAAGAAAGTCCAGGGCCAGATGACTTAAGTGCAGAATTTTACCAGAACTTCAAAGAACAGGTTATACCAATTCTTCTCAAAGTATTCCATGCAATAGAAGCAGAAGGGTCTTTGCCAAACACTTTTTAATGAGGCTTCAATAACATTGATACCTAAGGCACACAAAGACACAACTAAGAAAGAGATCTTCAGACCAATTTCCCTCATGAATATTGATGCAAAAATATTCAATAAGATACTGGCAATTTTGGATCCAAGAACACATCAGAAAACTCATCCACCATGATCAAGTAGGCTCCATTCCAGGGATACAGGGATGGCTCAACATACGAAAATCTATCAAAGTAATCCACCATATGAACAAGCTGAGAAACAAAAATCATATGATATTCTCACTAGAAGCTGAAAAAACCCTTGACAAAATCCAACACCCCTTCATGGTAAAGGTCTTGGAGAGATTTGGGAAAAAAGGAACCTACCTGAATATAATAAAAGCTATGTACAGCAAACCAACAGCCAACATCAAACTAAATGGACATAAACTCAAGGCGATTCCACTAAAGTCAGGACAAGACAAGGCTTTCTCCTCTCCCCATACCTATTCAATATTGTACTCCAAATTCTAGATAAAGCAATAAGACAACAAAAGGAGATCAAAGGGATACAAATTGGAAAGGAAGAGGTCAAACTTTCACTATTTGCAGATGATAGGTTAGTTTACATAAGTGACCCAAAGCATTCTAGCAAGGAACTCTTACAGCTGAAAAACACCTTCAGCAAAGTGGTAGAACACAAGATCAACTCAAGAAAATCAGTAGCCCGGACTATATACAGATGATAAGAGGGCCGAGAAAGAAATCAGAGAAACATCATCCTTTACCATTGCCACACACAAGATAAAATATCTTGGCGTAACGCTAACCAAACAGGTGAGAGCACTGTATCACAAGAACTTTGAGTCTTTAGAGAAAGAAATTAAAGAAGACACCAGAAAATGGAAAGATCTCCCATGCTCTTGAATAGGTAGAGTAAATGTAGTAAAAATGGCAATCCAGCCAAAAGTAATCTACAGACTCAATGCAATCCCCATCAAAATTCCAGCACAATTCTTCACAGACCTGGAAAGAACAATTCTCAACATTATATGGCAAAACAAAAGACCCAGGATAGCCAAGACTACCTGCTCAACAAAGCAACATCTGGAGGCATCACCATTCCTGACTTCAAGCTTTATTATAGAACTGTATTCCTGAAAACAGCTTAGTATTGGCACAATATACAGGTAGACCAATGGAATCAAATTGAACACTCTGAGATTAATCCACAAACATATGAACAGCTGATCTTCGACAAAGAAGCTAAAATTATACAATAGAATAAAGATAGCATCTTCAGCAAATGGTGCTGGCATAACTGGTTATTAGATGTAGAAGACTACAGATAGATCCATATCTATTGCCATGCACAAAACTTAAGTCTGAATGGATCAAAACCTCAACATAAATCCAGCCACACTGAACCTGTTAGAAGAGAAAGTGGGAGGTACCTTTGAACAAATTGGTACAGGAGACTGCTTCCTGAACATAACACCAGTAGCAAAAATACTGAGATCGACAATTAATAAATGGGACCTCCTGAAACTGAATGGCTTCTATAAGACAAAGGTCACAGTCTGCAAGACAAAAAGGCAGCCCACAGTATGGGAAAAGATATCCACTAACCCCACATCTGACAGAGGGATAATCTACAAAATTTACAAAGAACTCAAGAAGCTATTCTCCAAAACACCAAAGGACCCAATTAAAAAGTGGGGACTGAAATAGAGAATTCTCAATAGAGGATTCTAAAATGGCTGAGAGACACTTAAGAAAGGGCTCAACATCCTTAGCCATTAGGGAAATGCAAATCAAAATAACTCTGAGATATCATCTTACTCCTGTCAGAATGTCTAAAATCAAAACCATGAATGACAGATTATGCTGGAGACGATGTGGAAAAAGGGGATTACTTGTCCATTGTTGGTGGGAGTGCAAACTTGTACTGCTATTTCAGGAAATCCGTGTGGCGATATCTTAGGAAAATGGGAATCAGTCTAACACACGACACAGCAATTCCACTTTTAGGCATATACCCAAAAGATACCCATTCATACAACAATGAGTTCTGTACCCCTATGTTCCTAGCAACATTATTTGTAATAGCTAGGTCATGGAAGCAACCTAGATGCCCCTCAATTGAAGAGTGGATAGAGAAAATGTACATTTACACAATGGTGTACTACTCAGCGGAAAAAAACAATGGAATCTTGAAATTTGCATGCAAATGGATGGCACTAGAAGGAACCATCTTGAGTGAGGTAACCCACTCACCTAAAAACAAGCATGGTATATACTCACTCATATATGGATTTAGACATGGATGAGGGAGTGTTTGCCTACAATCCCAGGGCCAGTGAGTCTTTGAAACAGGTAGGTTCCCAAGAGATGTACATTATACTCCAGAGAATTGGAAAGATGCAAGATCTCCTAAGCATATTGGGTACATGGGGGGAGAAAAGAGGAAACCAGGAAAAAGAGAGGGGGATAAGATGAGGGTAGAATAAGACATGTGGGAGCAGGGAGTTTGAGTCAGGGTAAAAATAGAGGAAAGCCGGATGAGAGATACCACAATAATAGGAGTCATTATAGCTTTGTGGAGGGAGCTGACACTAGTGAGATTTCCATAGATCTACAAGGATAAAACCAACTGGAAAACTAAGTAATAGCAGGGAGACTACATTAAAAGCCACTACCTGATGATAAGTTTGATGACTACCTTATATGCCATCCTAGAACCTTCATCCAGTGACTGATGGAAGCAGAGACAGATAATTACAGCTAAACACTGAACTGACCCCCTGGAACCCAGTGACAGAGATGGAGGAGTGATGAGCAAGGCAGTCAAGACCATTCTGGTGAAACCCACAAAGACAGCTGACTGGACAAGGGGGAGCTCTTGAATCCCAGACTGATGGCTAAGAGGCCAACAGGGGACTGATCCAGACTCCATGAATGTAGTGTAAGTGAGGAGGCCTCAGAAATCTCTGAGGCCTTGGGTAGTAGATTAGTGTTCACCATGGCATACAAATGAACTTTGGGAGCCCACTCCACATGGAGGGATACTCTCTCAGCCTGGACACATGCGGAATGGCCTAGGTCTTGCCCTGGATGAAATGACAGACTATGGATATCCCCCAAGGAGGGCCTCACTCTCCCTGGGGAATGATGTAGGGTTTGGGCTGGGGGGGAGGGGTGGGAGTGGGGCTGGTGGAGGGAGAAACAGGGGGAGCTGTGATTGACATTTGAAGCATGCATGTTTCTAATTTAAATTAAAAAATTAAATAAATAAAAAATGCAAAAAACCCACCTCATAATGGGACATTTGGGACGCATTTATAATCATCTGGGCTCCAAAGGGCTTAGATAGCCCCACCTCTCTGCTTCTGCCGTCTACAATACATCCCTCATCTGGCACATTGTGGCCTGTTCCACTCCATATCCGCTGCTGTCCTTGGTTCTAAATTCTACAATATGTGTGAGATTGCTCTCTGACTAGAGCTACACATTTACCAATGCTTTCTCAGCCTATCAAAATATCAAGTTAAGCATCTTTCCCTGACCCTTTTAACAGTGCAGTTTCACACTACCAAAACTAGTACCTTATTGGGGACACTTAGGAAGTATCAAGTTCAGTTGCCTGCTTGAGATGCAGCGTGCCTCCCCTCTGTACTACAGTTTCTGTGTGATGATAGCAAGGGAAAATCCCCAGGTTTTTCCTCAGTAATACAGGTTTCTTCTTCTTCTTCTTCTTTTTCTTCTTCTTCTTCTTCTTCTTCTTCTTCTTCTTCTTCTTCTTCTTCTTCTTCTTCTCCTTCTTCTTCTTCTTTTTGGTTTTTGGTTTTTGTTTTTTTGAGACAGGGTTTCTCTGTATTGTTTTGGAAGCTCTCCTTGAACTCGCTCTGTAGACCAGGCTGGCCGAGAACTCACAGAGATTAGCATGCCTCCGCCTCCCAAGTGCTGGGTTAAAGGCTTGCACCATCCATGCCCAGCTATGGGTTTCTTCTTAACCACAGATGATTTCTCACTCTTAGTTAGCAAACATCAGTTTTATCAGTAAAACAATGTTTTTACTTCAGTGGTGTTGGTCCCTTGTTAATCACAGCTGATTCTTTAATTCCAGCTGACCAAAAACATTTTAAATAAAGGATTTACACAAATGGTTCCAATTGAATCCCTGAGAGTCCCTCAGTCTTTCAAAACACTATAAGCCAGGCCTCCCTTGCCTGCATTACTATCAGCATTATTTTCTCAAGTTCCAAAAATGCTCATTGAGCTCTAAGCACTCAATGCTTTTCTAGCCTAAGGTTCCAAAATTGCTGCATAATCCTCCCAAAAGTTAACCTGGTCAGGTCAATTATAAAAATGCCCCACTTCTGGTATCTTTCCTGGTTATGCTGACCAAAACAAACTTGGGAAAGACAGATATTTATTTCAGCTTAAAGTTTATAATCTTTTAGTAGGTGTTTGGAAGTCAAGGCAGTAACTGAAGCAGTAGACCAAGATGGAATGCTGCTTACAGACTTGTTTTCTTAATCACTTGCTCAGGTGTGGGCAAGGCAATACTAACAGTGGGCTAGGCCCTCATATATCAGTCATTAACCAAGGAGCTTCCCTAAAGATATGACCAAAGATATGGGTTTGTGTCAAGCTGACACCCTCTTATAGTAGTTTAGTACAACTTCTCACAAAGTTTGTGAAGCATCAAAAACCTACCCATTAAACCTTTCTGATTTTCACTATCAGAAAATTCAATATTTTAATGAGTTAATTAACACTTGCAGAATAGGCTTTGTGTTGCATTACTTTGTTCAGCTATATGCTAATGTGTTGTAGCATATTCACGGACTATTAAGCTATACTATCACCACAGCTGGTAAATTAGATGTATTAAATGTGTTTTAGACGTAAGATGTTATCTTGATGAATTTACCAGAATGAAAGTTCACTGTAAATACATAGAATCTACATAAAGATATATTATTGATACATTTATATTGGCAAAAATATGTAGTTTTTGGTAAACAACATTTGAAAACATTCCACTAAAAATAATGTGTATGAAATCATGGCTGGCTTATAAGTCTGTCAATAATAATGCAGTTTGTGATGTTCAATTTTATGAGCTACTGTGACTGGGCCACAGGATGCCTAGAGACCTGATTATGTTATTTCTGATCATAAGAGTGGATTAAAGTAGAAGAGATTAGCATTTGAATTGGTGAACCGAATAAACCAGAAGGGACTCTGAATTGCTGAGTGGCATCTCCAATCTACTGAAGGCCTGCATAGAAACCACTTTCTAGCTTTACATCTGGCTAGTACAACGATTTCCTTCTGGATTCTGTGTTTACAGTTTTCAACCTTTTATACACAAATTTGTGTTAAAAATTGACTTTGAATCTTAAGATTTTGGTTTGAATATAAAGTGTTTGTCATGGACGTTTGTGTTTGAATATTTGCTCCTTAATTATTATCAGTTCCACTTTTGAAAGTTGGGGAACCTTCAGAAGGTAGAGCCTTAATGAAAGAATTAGAGTATTGAGTGTGGTCTTTAATATTTTACAGCCTGACCCCATTTCATTCATCATGTTCTTTTTCTTATAGATGAAAAATTACCAGCCAACTTTCTCTCTTGCCATCATGTCTTCCCCCACCATGATGGATGGAATGCCTTCCTAAACTGTCACCAGAAATAAACCCTCCCTCCTTTATTTTTCTGTTCATCATGTATTTGGTCAAAGCAGTAAACTAACAAATGTAAAAAAGACTTTTCTTATTGCAAGTATATACTGAATTTCTCTGCTATATACATTCTTTTCTCTAGTGTACATATTATTCAATTTGGTATAATCATCTACAGAAATGTATCAACCAATTTATTATAAAATTATTTGACCGAGCTTCAACAAATGGTGCTAGCATAACTGGGTACTCGTATGCAGAAGACAGCAGATAGATCCATGTTTATTGCCTTGTACAAAACTTAAGTCCAAATGGATCAAAGATCTCAACATAAATCCAGCCACATTGAAACTTTTAGAAGAGAAAGTGGGAGATAACCTTCAACAAGTTGGTACAGGAGACCACTTCCTGAACACAAAAGCAGTGGCACAGACACTGAGATCGACAATTAACAAATGGGACATCCTGAAACTGAGTGGCTTCTGTAAGACAAAGGACACAGTCAACAAGACAAAAAGGCAGTCCACAGAATGGGAAAAGATATTCATTAACCCCACATCTGACAGAGGGCTAATCTCCAAAATTATAAAGAACTCAAGAAGCAAGTCTCCAAAACACCAAAGGATCCAATTAAAAGGTGGGGTACAGAACTAAATAGAGAATTCTCAATAGAGGAGGCTAAAATGGCCAAGAAACACTTAAGAAAGTGCTCAACATCCTTAGCCATCAGGGAAATGCAAATCAAAACAACTCTGAGATACCATCTTACTCCTGTCAGAATGGCTAAAATCAAAAACACAGAAGACAATTTATGCTGGAGAGGATGTGGAGAAAGGGGAACATTCCTCCACTGCTGGTGGGAGTGCCAACTCATACAGCCACTTTGGAAATCAGAATGGAGATGCCTCAGGAAAATGGGAATCAATCTACCACAAGACCCAGCAATTCCACCCTTAGGCATATATCCAAAAGGTGACATTCATACAACAAGGACATCTGTTCCATGTTAAGAGAAACCTTTTTTCTTGAGAGAAGCCTTCCTGCCATCCTAGTTCTAGATCCACATCAGTCCCAAATAAACACACAGGAGGCTATATTAATTATGAAGCTGTTGGCCTTGCTTGTTTCTTACTGGCTAGCTCTGACTTACATATTTACCCCATAATTGTTAATCTAAGTACTTGTCTTACAGGAGAAATTTCCGGGGTTTCCTACCCCATGGTGGTTACATTTTGATTCCCTGTGTTTCTCCTTCCCAGAGTTCTCCTGGATTCCTAGTCCTACCTATCTATATTCCTATTGGCCCAACAGTGCTTTATTGACATAATCACAGGACTTCCCACATCATCTCCTCTTTTCTGTCTAAACAAAAAGAAAGGTCTTAACTTTAACATAGTCAAATTATATATAAAAGAACAGTTGTCAAGTAAGAACATAGTTACAATATTTTGTTTATCAACATTTAGCAAGATTTAAAGAAAATATCATCTATCTCATTCTTGTGAGTCCAAAGTCCTATATGCAGCTTATCTTTTATCATAACTAAGGAAAACTATAATTATAACTGTCTTCAACTCCATCAAAGACTACAGAAGGATAATATATAAACACTAGGATTGACAGAGACATCTTACTGCCTGGACAGTCACCTGAATTTCCTCGGTAATGTTGGGGCATCCATCTTCAGCCCATAGGCCACAATGTGTCCAGAAGATGTCTCAGCAAAGCAGGAAATTTCAAACTGTCCATCTGCATTGGTAGTCTGTCAGTCATTTTTCTTTGTCCTGCAGAAAGTCTCGTAGACTCTTCCATGAATCAGGAACCCTGTAGGACTGAGTTCAGAAGTCACTTTCCTGTGGGTCCTGCATATCCAGTTTATACAGCAACAGCCAAACAGTCTAGGCAAGAGCAGTTTCTTGCCCAAATGGCTAATCTTGCCATGTTGAAAGCAAACTCCATAATGAGTTTCTTTGATGCCCATTTTCCTCTCAGACATAATTGGTGCTGCCAGGAGCAGACAGTTCTCATTGTCAAGAAAAATCCCTAAACCATTTTAAATGCCATTTTCTGAAGGTCTTTGAGAGGTTTGCACACTATCTGTCTCAAATATATTTCTGTATATCTAGAAAACCTAACTTACCTAACTATAAATTCTATTATAAGTAGCTATCTATAGTCTGTATTCAATTATGCATTACATTTTAAAAGATCAGTATAAGCACAATACTTAATCAAGAGGAGAAATATACATATCACAAAATTGACCTTGAATTTGTATCAATAAATGAAAAACCATACCCATAGCATAATTCTCCTTTTTACCATTAAAAAGAGATTGGCTATGATCATTAGCCAATTATAAACAATCCCATATAAATGAAAACAAAGATTTATAAACAAGATGGGAATTAGGATGTCACTCATTCCAAACTGTTTTGTGCTGGAAGGGGGCACTGTTCATACCATGGGGATCATGACAAAACTCAGAAACCTGTATAAGTCCTTATTTTCGTGGTCTGTAAGACTTCATCATCTAGCTGTTTCAGTTGTTGGAACACTTGGTCCACTGCTTCTGGGGGTCTTGGTTCATCAAACAACAGAATCCTGGAAGGAATCCTCAGCTTTTCATTTTCTGCAGAAACATAAACAAAAACTCCCTTTCGAAGTATCATATCCTTATACTTAAATTTTGAAGTCAAGGCATTTTCAAAAGATGTAACTTGAATTAATTCAGCAGCATTTATAATCAAGTGTGCTTTAGCAGTTGTTCCTCCCTGAGCAATCAAAAAACTGAAAAATATAATAACGAACAGTATCCAGACTCTCTGTGTATTTTCCATCTTTACGTGGCTTATTAATTTATCTATTATTACTCTATTTCTTTTACTTTTATTTATTTTTCTTTGAGACAGGGTTTCTCTTTGGAAATCTGCCTGCCTCTGCCTCTGCAGCAAATCCTACCAGCGTGTGCCACCACAGCGGGGCCGTTTCTTTGTTTCTCAATCTTACGTGTATTTTTAATCACACTGTAAACCTTTAGAGGTTTTTCTTCATCCAAGTCTGACTTTACTGTTAATCTTTATGTTTTTCTTGCCACGTGTCTTATCTGTTAAAACCGCGGCTGTTTTAAACTGACGTTTTTTCCAAGATGGCAGGCGTAAGCACGATTCCAGCTTACCGCCTCAGTCCATGCTGACATCCAGCAAAAGCTGCCACTTCCAGCTGTACGTACACATCTTTCAACCATTAGCAGAGTCTCTTAAAACAACCTTGCTGGTTTTATTTTTCTTTTTAAGCCGAGTCAGGAAGACTCCGGTAAGCTAGCCGCGTGAATCTCGGCTTGCAGCTAGCAAAACAGAGCCCACCTGAGAAAAATGCTGCTACCAAAAATCTGTGCTTCTCTCTGTTGTTCTGTTTCTAAAATTCCTTTAAAGATTTTGTCATTCTACGTGGAAATTCATGATCTCACTCCTAATCACCATTTTTTTTATGAGAAACCTTTATCCTTGAGAGAAGTCTTCCCTCCAGCCTGGTTCTAGATCTGCATCAGTCCCAAATAAACACACAGGAGGCTATATTAATTATGAACCTGTTGGCCTTGCTTGTTTCTTACTGGCTAGCTCTGACTTAAGTATTTACCCCATAATTGTTAATCTAAGTATTTCTCTTACCAGAGAAATTTCCAGGCTTCCTACCCCATGGTGGTTACATCTCAACTCCCTGTGTTTCTCCTTCCCAGAGTTCTCCTGGACTCCTAGTTCCACAT
Organism: Mesocricetus auratus; assembly: GCF_017639785.1. NCBI lineage: Eukaryota > Metazoa > Chordata > Mammalia > Rodentia > Cricetidae > Mesocricetus > Mesocricetus auratus. The sequence goes on from NW_024429190.1 coordinate 48,471,133, forward strand.
ATCTAGATTTCTATTGGCCCAACAGTGCTTTATTGACATAATCACAGGACTTCCCACATCAGTTCCACTATGTTCATAGCAGCATTATTTGTGGTAGCCAGAAACTGGAAGCAACCTAGATGCCCCTCAACTGAAGAGTGGATAGAGAAAATGTGATACATTTACACAATGGAGTACTACTTAGCAGAAAAAAACAATGGAATCTTGAAAATCGCAGGTAAATGGATAGCACTGGAAGAAAACATCCTGAATGAGGTAACCCAGTCACAAAAAGACAAACATGGTATGTACTCACTCATATATGGATTTTAGACATGAATCAGGATAGTGCCAGTCTGCACTTCCACTGACAGAGAGTCTGGGAAACAGGAAAGAACCTAAAAGAAATGCATGGTACCCAAGAGAAGAAGAATGAGGCAAGATCCTCTGAAGAGATGGGGGAATACAGCGATGGGTGGGTAGGAGTAGGAGTTGGGAAGAAGAGAGGGGGAGAAGAGGAAGAGAGAGTAGGTCATGGGTGAACATGAAGGTTGAGTGGGGGGGTAGAATAAGGGGAAGAGGTAATCATAGGTTAGAAGACAGGTCAGGCACCAGTGTGACCTCTAGTGATCTAAAGGGATGACACCAATTGGCAAGCTAAGCAATAGTGGAGAGACCACCTCAAATGCCCATTCCTGATAATGAACTTGATGTCTATAACCATCCTGGAGCCTTCATCTAGTGACTGATGGAAGCAGAAGCAAACACCCACAGTTAAACACTGAACTGAACCCAAGGAACCCAGTGACAGAGAGAGAGTAGCGATGAGCAAATTGGCAAAGAATGGGCTGGCAAAACCAGCAGACACAGCTGATATGAACAGGGGAGAGCTCTTGGACACCAGACCGACAGTGGGGAGGCCAGCATGGGACTGATCCAGACCCCCTGAATCTGAATGTGAGAGTCAGTGAGGAGGCCTGGGCAACCTATGGGGCCTTCAGCAGTGGATCAGTGGTTATCCCTGGAATACAAACAGACATCCTGTGTCCATAACACAAAGAGGGATTCTCTCTCAGCCTGGACTCTTAGGGGAGTGCCTGGACCCTACCCTGAGTGAAATGACAGAGTCTAGATATCCCCTATATGAAAGGAATTGGCAATAGGGTGGGACTCTGTGGGGGATGGTGTGGTGTGCGGGTAGAGTGGAGGGAGAGGGAACTGAGATTGACATGTAAAACAAGCTATTTAAAATTAAAATAGGTAATCTATTGAGCCTTGGGCAGTAGATCAGTACTCATCCCGAGTATACACATGGACTTTGGACTCCCATCCAACAATGTGAGATGCACTCTCACCCTGAACTCTTGGGGGAGGGTCTAGGCCCTGCCCTGAATGATATGACAGACTATGGACACCCCCAAGGAGGGCCTCACCCTCCCTGGGGAAATGAGGGGATATTGAGGGGATTGGGGGAGGGCATGGGAGGAGGGGAGGGAAAGGGTGAGGAACTGGAACTGACTGTGAAGCAACCGTGTTTCTAATTTAAATTTAAATTTAAAAATAAATAATAAAAAAGAAAAAAAAGTAAAATAATTTTAAAAATTATTTGATTGGATGATTTTTCCAACAAAAGTAATTAAAGTTTTAGCTGAATATATTTGTCTACCTATGCAGTAGCCATTGAAGGGTGGGGCAAACAGATACCAGTAGAGACTTTGCTGTTCATCATGAACACGTGAGCTATATGGCAGAATAGACTGAGCCAATTCACTGAATGTGCACACATAAGGAGGAAAAAAATTAAACTATAAATGTAAATTTTAGCTACCTAGAAATCTGAGCCCATGACTTATTGTGCACTCTGACTATTTTTGTGGCTGATTAAGTCAATTCAATGGATTATAATGAGACATAAAATTCTTTCTGGGCTGCCAGCACCTATTCAATAAATGTCCAGTCCAGACAGATGCGGTACAAAGCCAAGATGAGCCAGGTCACCAGCTTTCACAAGGACTGATGGATGTTGCCATGTGAACAGCACTCTGTCAGGATGTGCTTGGCTAAGGACAGTGACCATTTCTGGTGAATAATAAATTGAGCCTACTGACACATTTTGGAGCTATACCTAAATAAAATTCCTGGAGAGATCCTATGCTGCTAAGTGTTTTGCAAATGGGTGTCAACGTGTGTTTGATAAATTTGAGGGTATTTCTGAATACACCTGCAACAGATGGCTTGCACTTCTTAGCTGCTTTCATGATTTACCTGCAAGTATTTTAAATCCCAGCTGTCATCCCATGAGTGCTGACCGTGAATGTTAAAATCCACAATCACATTGCCAGAGGCAAAAATATACTTGCTGACCTCTGGCTTTGGGTCACTTAAAGGTGCCAAAAGATGTTTCAGGAAGAAGGTGACTTTATATGTTTTACAGCACTTTGTCTTAAGACAAAGACTTTTGGAATATAAATCAGTAGAATAGTTACTAAAACAATACCATAGTTATCCTTTATATTTGCATAGGACTTTTGAGGATGACAAAATGAGTATGCATGGGTCACCCTGTGTGCATTTTTTTTGCCACCCATCATGGTTAAAAGTAAATATTTTTGGATTCCAGAAGTTGTCCCCTGTTATCTCACATGTGAGAGTAACTGTTTTTTCTTTAGAAACTATGGTCAGTCATCCTAACCAGAGAAAAATATCTTTGTTTGGTTATAAAATTAAGTGATAAGAAAGAGAGAATTGGGAACATTGAAATCACAGCTAAAAAAAGCTTGTTATACTCCTCCATTAGTCACTTTCCTATCTTGTAGACCCCAACCCCTAAAGCTAACAAAATTGTAGTGAAAGGAAGTAGCCATTTTCATAGTTAGTCCTTTAAATATTCTAGGAAAGGAAATGATTCAATTTCTGCTTTTCTCATTCAGAGTCAAGGTTCCTACTTACCAGGAATAGAGCAAAACACATTGGCAACTGGTTGTTGGTCACTGATATTGGGTTGATTGTTAGTCATCATATAACCATTAGAAGGTTATCTAATACTAGTTTGCACCTTTTTTTTACCAACATGCAAATCTAATGCTAATTTGTTGAGTATTTAGCACTACTGAATCTTAGTGTCAAAGAACACATGGGAAATGTATTTCTGACCTTCTAAATAAAATCTTAATATCATAATTATATATTATCAATGTGGTAAAGGGTAGAATAAGGGACATGTTACTAACATTACTAGTTGTATATTCCCTTCTAAATCCCCCCTTGAATAAGGAAAGGAAGTAACATTACTGTACTATACAACTCCTTTGAGATAATAACAGGAGAAAGAAGTAGGCATGAAGCTGGAGGGCACAGATAGTTGCTGTTCTTATAGAATGCCATCTTCCACACCTATCTCCCAACTATTTCAAAACTTAAGTCTGTGTTGATAATCATAATCTGCTCTATGAAATCCAGGATGTTGTTTTTCTTTGCTACATAGACTTTATCATTTGTAACCCTTTTTTATAGAGTACCGTAGTACTCTAGAGGGATCAAGAGATGGAGTGTCTTCCACAATGTTCAGTACACAGTAAGTACTGGAAAAAGTGTTGAGAATATGTTATTATCAAAAGACATGAGCATTCTACAAGAATCTATTTCATATGCAGCCAAAGTTTAATGTTGTGTGCTCTTAAAAGGAAGCAGATAATTCACCTGCACAATCCTAGTAAGGATGTAAATTGAAGTCATCAAATCCTGTGGAAACAGGGCTGTTTTGGTCATGAAACCTCTGAAGATGAGAACATTGACATTTCCAGGAAATCACATTTATTTCATTTTATTTTCTAGATGGTGCATCTGTAAATAACATTTCAAATGTGACATGTCAGGACAGAGCCGGAAAAACTTGTAGAGGTTTATTATATTCAATAACTGGGTTGTAGTTAACATTGTCTATTTTTGTTTAGCCTTGGGTACTGTTCCACACTTTTTTAGATATTTGAACATTTAATTTTTGAATGACCTACATGAAATAGGCAAATTTGATGGTTTAATTTTACAAATAAGGAAACTGAAGCACAATGTGTAATATAAATTAGCTTATGTGGTGTCACAAATTTTACCAATAGTACCTTAAAATGCCATATAATTAATTCATGATTCTCATTTTTAGCTAATGAGGTTGAGTTCATTGGAAAGTTTGTTCTAATTGGTGTCTTAGTTCTGTTCTCTTTTGCTGTGATAAAAACCTCTGATAAAAATAACATAAGGGAGATATGGTTTATTTGGTTCACAATGGTACTTCACCATCTGTCATGGAAGTGTTATGGCAGCAAGAGCTTGAGCACACTGGTCACTCTGTATCCAAAATCAGGAATGTATAGCACTGGATTATACATGCAAGCTAGGGTTCAGTTTGCTGTTTCCATTTTTAAACTATCCAGTCAACATAATCAGCATTATCCAGAGCAGACATGCTGTGGCCAGCCTAATATAGGCAATAACCTATTGACACTTCCTTCACAGATGATCCAGGTTGTGTCAAGTTGATGATAAAAATCAGCCATCATACTTGGCTTATTTATTTTTATTCTTTTATTATTAAAGTATGTTAATACTACAGAATATTGGGCATCATTGTGGCATCTTGTATTTCTTCTTTGGACAATTGTTTATCCTTTTTTACTACTTATTGACTGGATTATCTGTCCTTGAAAACGTATTCATTGGGTTTTCATATATGCTAGCTATAACCTGCTTGTTGGATGAAAAATTTCCTTCCTTTATGTAGGCTATGCATTCACTTTCTTAACTGTTTCCTTTGATGTTAATTTTATGTTTTTTTTAACATATTTAAAGAAACAAATCACAAAGAGTGTCTATATGTCAATATAAAATTGCAACTTTTCCATGTCCTAGAGCTAAGAAGAGGAGGTTCAAGGATTGAAGAAGCTTAACCAATCATTTTAGAACACTTGCCATTCTAAAGAAACATGTAAATTGTGTACTATATGACTGTATCTTTTTAAGAAAACAAAGCTTAATTTTTGACTCTTATTTCTGAGTCATGTTTTCATTATTTCTTATATATATATGTACATTTATATTCATAATTCATAAGACTTCAAGTATAGAAAATTAAGAAATCAGATCAAATATGGCAATTTTACCAAAGTAACATATTTTCACTGTTGCTTGTTGATATTTGAAGCCCCCAGCCTTATGAAAATCATAGACTGGTTATTTAAACATTTTTCATATTATGCCTTTGTTTCTCCCCCAAAATATAGTAGGCTCAAATGCAACAAATTGAATACAGTATTATTTGTTCATCCCTGTTTTTCTTCCTGGAATATTAAAATAAGATTCAGAAAGTCATTATATGCCTGGGCGGTGGTGGCGCACGCCTTTAATCCCAGCACTCGGGAGGCAGAGGCAGGCGGATCTCTGTGAGTTTGAGGCCGGGTTGGACCGACAGCCTACAAAACAATACAGAGACATCCTGTCTTGTAAAAACCAAAAAAAAGTCATTATACATAATTGCTCCTTTACATTTTAAGTACAATTTTTTATTTTTTTTTATGAGACAGGATTTCTCTGTATTGTTTTGGAGGTAGTCGGTCCAGCCTGGCCTCAAACTCACAGAGATCCCGAGTGCTGGGATTAAAGGCGTGCATCACCACCGCCCGGCTTAAGTACTATTTTTAAAGAGACTTCGATTTCTCCAATGTATAAGATGATTGTACTTATGATTATTTATTTCTGAAGACTTTATTTCTGAAGACTTTGTCATATTCTATTCCTGATTACATTACATCAAATCAAGACACAAGGACAATGTATTAACACAAGCACACTGGTGCTAATATCCCTTTCTCTACTCATATACAACCCAGGTCATTGCCCAGGGGATGAAACCACCTCATTAATACAATCTTCTCACCTCAGTTACCAAAGTCAACACAATACTCCATAGACATGGCCATAAGTAAGCCTATTATAAACAGTCTCTCAATGAGACACCATTGTCAGTTGAGTTTAGATTTTTGTTTCAGCAATAGCTATATTTTGTTATTACTCTAATGTAGCATGGTTTGAAATAAGTTATTAAGATACTTCTAACTTTGAGCTTTTTAACTCTGGGTTGTTGTTTGGAATCTTTTATTTCCATATTATGATTGCTCTATTTCTAATATTGAAAATGTAATTGTAGTTTTGATTGGGATTTCATTGACTATATTGACCACTCGTGATAATATAAATATTTCAATAATATTACCTCTGCCATTCTGTGGATATGAGAATTTTTTTCCACATTCTAATATCTAATTTCTTTTGTTAGCTTTTTGTAATTTTCATTTAGATGGATTTCACCTTTGTGGCTAGGTTTATGGCTTTTAGATTAAAGGTTAACTTGCAGTCCTCTCCTTCTAGCGCTTCAGTAACAGCAGGTCAAGATGATAGTGATGACAAGGTCTGACTATTTTCAGCATCTATCAGACAGTTCTGAAATTATTAACGTGCTAGGACTGGGGGGATGAGAATAGCAGATGTGGGCAGGGACAAAATTAAGAATTGACACAACTCAAATTATAATATATTGTATTAGCAAAGCAAGTCAAAGTATTAGCTCATCCATATGAAGGTGTATACCTTATACTCAAGTGTAAAGCTGAGGTTATAGTCATACTGAAATGAAATGTGTAATGGTAAGGGTACATAGATGTATTCAAATATTCCATGCACAACTCAAAATAAAGTGAATAAAAAGAATGTGACAGTAGGGGGACTCTATATTTATTTGGAATCCTTTTACAATATTGCCCATGACATTTTTCAACTTTTAGTGAAGGAAATATGTGACTCAGGGATAGAATTATCCTTCAAGAAACTATCAATGTTCATAGCAGCATTATCTGTAATAGCTAGGACCTGGAAGCACCTAGATGCCCCTCAACTGAAGAGTGCATAGAGAAAATGTGGTACATTTATGCAATGGAGTACTACTCAGCAGAAAAAAACAATGGAATCTTGAAATTTGCAGGAAAATGGTTGGCACTAGAAGAAACCATCCTGAGTGAGGTAACCCAGACACAAAAGACAAACATGGCATGTACTCACTCACATATATGTTGGGGAAGTCCTGAGTATATGTCAATAAAGCACTGTTGGCCAGTAGGGAAGCAAGATAGGTGGGACTAGGAGTCCAGGAGCACTCTGGGTAGGAGAAACCCTACCTATGTACTGCCATAGGGATAAGAAGCCCAGAAACTTCTCCAGTAAGAGAAATACTTAGATTAACAATTATGGGATAAAACAGAGCTAGCCAGTAAGAAACAAGCAAGGCTAACAGCTTCATAATTAATACAGCATCTTGGGTGTTATTTGGGGACTACAATACAGCAGAGCCCAGGAGACTGGTGGGGAAAACCAAGCAGCAGACAAGGAAAAGATTTCTCTCTACACATATGGATTTTAGACATAGATCTGGGGATTGCCGGCCTACAATCCCACTGCCAGAGAGGCAGGGAAACAGAACCATTATCCAGAGATTGATGGAAGCAGAGGCAGACACCCACAGCAAAACACTGAGCTGAGCTCAAAGAACCCAGTGATAGAGAGGGAGAACTGATGAGCAAAGTAGTTTAGACTGGATAGGTTTAACCCATAGAAACAGTTGACCTGAACAAGAGGGAGCTTTCGTACTCCAGATTGATGGCTGGGACTCTAGCATGGGACTGATCAAGACCCCCTGAATGTGGGTGTCGGTGAGGAGGCCTAAGCAATCTATGGAGTCTTGGGTAGTATTTATCCTGGGCGTACAAATAGATTTTGAGTGCCCATCCCACAATGAGGGATGCTCTCTCAGCCTAGGCCCTGCCGTGAATGAAATGACAGACTCTGGAGATCTGCCATGGAGGGCCTCACCCTCCCTGGGAAAGGTTGTGGAGTTTGGGGACTGGGGGTACTGGTGGGGAGGGTGGGGAGAAGGGGTGGGAGAGGAAGCTGGGATTTACATGTGAAACAAACATGTTTCTAACTTAAATTTAAAAAAAGGAAGAGAAAAAAAATAAAAATTACAAAAAAGAACCTTCTCTGTCTTGTGACTGTCTTCAGGTGGTAAGTTGTTTCACACCTCTGAGTTGCTGAAAAATCTTTGAGAGCTTTCCCTTAATGTAATATTCAAAAACTGGATGAAAGCCAAAGAACATTATTCTGGAAAATATTATGTATAATAATTGGGTTAACTTTTTAAAATGTATTGTCTTCATATACCAAGTGGAGAAACACTGCTTCATGCTGTCCTTGTTTTGCTCTAAAGTTAACATGAAGAAACAACTACTTAATGAGATTTTTATACAAGTCAGACATTTTGCTGTGAGAAAAAAAGTATGTTAATTTACACTGGGATAAACCTAACAAGATTAATATACATATGCATTTTGAAAAACTAAAATAAAACCTTGTGAGAAAAAGGGGAAACTCTCAGGCTTGCCTTCAGATAATTGTTGGAAATTTGCTGATATTCTTCATAAGTTCAAAATGTTAAGTATACAGTGGGACCCAGGGATTGCTGTATTGGAAAATGTTAAATGTGGATATATTCTGAATGAAGAGTAATTTAAGTAGTTCACTAGATTGGCTTTCAACTGTACATACATGAAAATATAAAACAAAGTCGATAGCAGGAAGGATCAAAGAATCAAAGTCAATTAGAGATTTATAAATGAAACACACATAGCTGGATATGACATCCAAGGAAGAATACATAATTGAACGTAATTCCAGATATTGCCTTGAATACACATCAAGTATACAGGCATAAATACATTTCATGTGTGAAAATCCTTTACAAGCTAAACAGAAAGGGAACAGAAAAGAAGTGCTGTCATAAAAACCAGTACACAGAATGTTTCTGTATATAGTTGCTCATTGCAGCAGGACCATTTTTGTAATTTTAGAAACAATCTTATTTTATATATCAGTCTCCCCTATTCCCTTGCCATCCCATCCTGTCATGCTAACCATGACCCCCCAACCCATCCCACCTACTCCCCAAAGATAGTGAGGTCTTCCACAGGGGAACATCAAGGTCTGTCCCATCATTTGGGGGAGAGTCTAGGCCCTCTTTTGCATATCGGGGCTGTAGTAGAATCACTCCATAGGGAATGGCTCCCAAAATCCATTTGTGCACTAGCGATAAACATTGGCTCCACTTTTAGAGGTCGCATAGACTGCCCAGGCCTCCTAGCTGACACCCACATTCAGAGAGCTTGGTTCAGTCCAATGCTGGTTCCCCAGTTTTATGTTGAAGCAAGGACTTTTTTATTTTATTTTTGGTTTTTGAGACAGGGTTTCTCTGTATTGTTTTGGAGGCTGCCCAGGAATTTGCACTGTAAATCAGGCAGGCCTCAAAGTCTCAGAGATCTGCATGTCTCTGCCTCTGAATGCTGGGATTAAAGGCGTGCACAATCAACACTTGGTAGCAGGAGCATTTTGTTTTTTGTTTTATTTTAGATATGTATCTTTCTTTTTTTACTTTTTACTTTTAATGTCTATTTTTAATTTTAAATTTAAATTAGAAGCAAGGTTGCATCACATGTCAATCCCAGGTCCCTTTCCCTCTTCCTCCCCTCCTCCCATGCCCTCCCACCAACCCCCCATCCTCCCACCCCCAATCCCTACTCCCTTCCCCAGGGAGGGTGAGGCCCTCCATGGGGGTATCGATAGTCTGTCATTTCATCCAGGGCAGGGCCTAGGCCCTTCCACAAGAGTTCAGGCTGAGAGAGCATCTCTCATTGTGCAATGGGCATCCAAAGTCCATTTGTATGCCAGGATAAATATTGATCTACTACCCAAGACCCCAAAGATTGCCTAGGCCTCCTCACTGACATCCACATTCAGGGTATCTGAATCAGTCCCAGGCTGGCCTCTCAGACATCAGTCTGGGATCCAAGAAATCCCCCTTGTTCAAGTCAACTGTTTCTGTGGTTTAAACAAGCCCAGTCTTGACCCCTATGATCATCATCAATCCTCCCTCTCTGTCACTGGGTTCCTCGAGTTCAGCTTAGTGTTTAGCCATGAGTGTCTGCCTGTGCTTCCATCAGTCATTAGTTGAAGGTTCTATTTCCGAGACTCTCTGGCTGTGGGATTGTAGGTTGGCACTCCCCTGATCCATGTCTAAAATCCATATATGAGTGAGTACATACCATGTTTGTCTTTTTGTGACTCATGATGGTTTCTTCTAGTGCCATCCATCAAGATTCCAAGCAGGAACATTTTTTAAAGCGACCTCTTACAGAAAAGTTGGGATTGATGGCTCATACCTGTAGTCCCAGCAGCTGGGATGTTGAGTAGGAAGGAACACCTTAAATTTAAGGCCAGCATGTGTTACATGGTGAATTCTAGGCTATTCTGGATTATATAATCAGACCCTGTCTCAAAAGGTACCTATTGAAGAAACAAATATTATCATTCAAATTACAAATAAGTTTGCAACCTATGTGGTTTATGGCTATTATTAAAATACTTATAGGTTAAAGATTTATAACTGGCTTGATTGAATGTTATATTGAAATCATTCTCAGTTTTATTAAACCTTGTAAAACACATTTGATATTTTTACATACCATATGATCATACTATGCTTTTATTTATTATTTAAACTTGTTCCTATATTTATTATCTAGAAAAGTCTGACTTATGGGCAGGTATTGGAGGATTGTCTTCAACTTGTTAATTAAGGCTAATAACACCTGATTATTGTTTTGTTGCAATTTGCTACCCAAAGGATAGATGAATTGAGCTGAACTAAGTGTACTTTATCACATCACTCCCTGAAATGAAATTATTGACAAAGTCACCTCACCTGGATGCTTCCTGTTGAAAAGAATTGCCATCCTCTCATAACTTCACCTAAAAGATGCTTCACTTCACAATCCATAGGGCTGGCTGGGTTGAGGTAATCTTTTTGTACACTATGTGCCACATGGCAAAATGTAGATTAAAATAAATGGATTAACATAAGTGTTTTTTTCTCAAAAGAAATTGACAGTGTTTATGTCAATATCAAAAACATAGTATTCAGAACAAATAGTACCCAGAGGTATGGAAAGGTATTACAAAACTACAAAGGAATGAATTAACTAAGAAAATATTATATGATTGGTTTATACAAATTAAAACAGATTTATAAATCCTATGAGGCAAAAACTGACAGCCAATACAACTGAAGTTTCCCAGTGAGATGATGTGTGGAGTGGTAGATAGGGAGGGAGAGGCAACTGGGGTTGATATGCAAAATAAGATTGTTTGAAAAATAAAAAAATAAGTAAAACATGTATAGAGTGTGATACTACCTGCAGTTTAGGATATCCACTGCGGTCATGCAAACCATGAAAAAAAAAGAGGACTGCTCTACTAATTCTTCCTCTTCTACATTCTGCTAGAGATTATGATGTTTTGGGAATCACTGAGAAACTAAAGTTTTAAGAACTAGTGGGATCAAGCTTCACCTAAGATCAGGCTTTCACAATTAATAAAGTATCTGTGTGTCCACATAACAAGACAAAAAGGCAGGACACAGAATGTGAAAAGTTATCCACCAACCCCATATCTGACAGAGGGCTGATCTCCAAAACTTGCAAAGAACTCAAGAAGCAAGTCTCCAAAACACCAAAGGATTCAATTACAAAGTGGGCTACAGAACTAAATAAAGAATTCTCAATAGAGGAGTCTAAAATGGCTGAGAAGCACTTGAGAATGTGCTCAACATTCCCAGCCATCTGGGAAATGCAAACCAAAACAACTCTGAGATACCATCTTACTCCTGTCAGAATGGCTAAAATAAAAAACACCAATGACAGTTTATGCTGGAGAAGTTGTGGAGAAAGGGGAATACTCCTCCACTGCTGGTGGGAGTGCCAACTTGTACAGCCACTTTTGAAATCAGTATGGAGAGTCCTCAGAAAAATGGGAATAAGCCTACCATAAGACCCAGCCATTTCAATCTTAAGCTTATATCCAAAAGATGCACATTCATACAACAAGGATGTCTGTTCCACTATTGTTCATAGCAGCATTATTTGTAATAGCCAGAACTTGGAAGCAACCTAGATGACCTCAACTGAAGAGTGGATAGAGAAAATGTGGTACATTTACACAATGGAGTACTATTCAGCAGAAAAGAACAATGGAATCCTGAAATTTTCAGGCAAATGGATGGCAATAGAAAAAAACATCTTGAGTGAGGTAACCCAGTCACAAAAATACAAACATGGTATAAAGTCTCTCATATATGGGCTTTAGACATAAATCTTTAGAATGCCAGCCTACAATCCCATGGCCAGAGAGTCTGGGGAACAGAACCTTCATCCAATGGCTGATGGAAGCAGAGGCAGACTCCCACAGCTAAACACTAAGCTGAACTCAAGGAACCCAGTGACAGAGAGGGAGGACTGACAAGCAAAGGGGTTAAGACTGGGCTGGTTTAATCCCCAGAAACAGCTGACCTGACAAGGGTTGATTCTTGAACCCAGGATGATGGCTGGACATCCATCATGGGACTGATCAAGACCCCCTGAATGTGGGTGTCAGCGAGGAGGCCTAGGCATTCTATTGGGCCTTGGGTAGTAGATCAGTATTTATCCCTGGCATACAAATGGACTTTGGGTACAAAGCCAACAATAAGAGATGCACTCTCACTCTGGACTCTTGGGGGAGGGTCTAGTCCCTGCCCTGGATGAAATGACAGACTATGGACACCGCCATGGAGGGCCCCACTCTCCCTTGGGAAATGAGGGGATATTGGGGGTTTGGTGGGAGGACATGGTAGGAGGGGAGGGAGAGAGAAAGGGACCTGGGATTGACATGTGATGCATCCTTGTTTCTAAATTAAATTTAAGTTAAAAATAAAATTTAAAAGAAATCTGTGAGAAATTATTTGGGAGCTAGCAGTCCAAAGGAAGATCAGCTACAAGGCTGATTTCCTCTATAATTCTCTTGTAGAATTCTATTTTAATTATTTTTTGTTGTATTGAAATTGTTGTTTTTTCATATATATATATATTTTTGATTATGGTTTCCCCTCCCATAGTCTTCCCAGTTACTCCTCACCTTTCCTCCATCTGGATTCATACCATATATGTCTGTCTGTACTTTGAAAACAGACAATATGATAAATAAAAAACAATGAAAATGACATAATAGCTAAGCAAGAAAAAGAAAAAACTCACAAAAATGAATACAGACATAGAGATACATAATCATAAGCATAGCAATTCCATACAAACCATAAAACAGAAGCAATAGTATATGCACAAAAGTCCCTTGTAAGTTACAAATAAGCAAAAAATGAAGTAAATGCCTTAATATAACATTTTGAATCAATGAACCTCCAAAGATGCTGTTGAGTTCATTTTATGTCAGCCATCTACTACTGAGTATGGGACCTACCCTTAAGTGTGATTTGTTTTCCCAGTGAGTCTCCCTGTTTCATTTGCAAGTGGCTATCAATTGGAGATTTCTTCTGTATTATGGATGAGGGTATGTGTTTCCTTTCAACTCTAGGACTCCATGTGATGCAGACTCATGTAGACCCTGTACATGCTGCCACAGTTTCTGTAAGTTTATATGTGATCCATCCCTTTTGTATCTATAAGGCCTTGATTCTTGGTGTCCTTTATCCCCTCAGCATCTTCAATTTTTCACTACCTCCTCTTCAGACTTAGGGCTCCCTGAGGCCTAAGGGAGGAGTTAGATAGAGACATCTCTTTTAAGAATAAGTGTTTAAAGGTCACTCTGAATAATGTCTGGCTATGAGTCTCTATATTTGTTCCCATCTGCTGCAAGAGGAAGCTTCCTTGATGCTGGCTGAGCAAGGCACAAATATTTGAATATCGCAAAATATCTACTGGGAGTAATTGTATTGTAAATTCCTTCATCAGAACAGTACTATTTTGTTTTCCCTAGGTCCCTGGCCTATCTGGTTCTAGTTATTTTCCACCCAGGCAACACTGGATACATAGATTCCACCTCATGGAGGGGGATTTAACTCAAATGAAATATTGGTTGGCTATTCCTATAAGCTTTATGTATTATTATTTCACTAACATATCTTAAAGCAACTCGCTTGTGTTATTTGAATGTTTTATGACTGGGCTGGTGTTTAAATTTTGCTTTTAGTAACATGCAATGTATCTTCCTGTACCAAACACACTATAATGTAGTTGTAAAGGATCTATGTAGGCAGTAGCTCTACTCCATGTTGAAAGGGTTGTGCAGATGTTGTCTTCAGCAATATGGCCTTACCATCAGTTTTTGGAAAGCAACCAATAGTTTTGGCAGTATCCTGGAATCCCTTCAACCATAGAACTCTATTAAATATGACCCATTTCCAATACTGGAATTGGCTTACAACTTGCTGTCCCTTAGTAGCTGTACAAGTTTCATTATCACCAGCATTGGATGAGTATTCCCCTTACTCGACATCCTCACTGGAAAAAGAGTTGTCATATGTTTTGTTGATCTTGGTCATTCTAAATGGTTTAAGATGAAAAAAAGTCAAAGTAGTTTTGATCTGCAGCTGATTAAGGATTTTCGCTATATCTTTAAGTGCTTGTCAGCCTTTTGAGTTTCCTCTATTTAGAATTCTCTGTTTAGCTATGTAGTCCTATGTAGTCCAATTTTTAATTGGATAATTTCCTTGATAACTGGGCTTTGGAACACTTTATATGCTTTGGATATTAGCCTCCTATCAGTTGGGTAGTTGCTTAAAATCTTTTCCCATTCTGTAGGCTTCTGCTCTGTCTGAATGATGGTGTACTTTGCCCTACAGAAGCTTTTTGAATTTATGAAGTCCCATTTATTAATCTTGTTTTTAATGTCCCCGGGATGGCTCAGGAATTAAAAGACTAGACTCACAACCAAAAATATAGCTTCTCCCTTTTTGCTGGCAATCACTGTTCTAAAAGGAGTGTATGTGACCTTTATACTTTCCCTTCCAAGTCAAACCTGTTTCAGGAAAATGCATTCCTTTACAGGCTCTTAGATGTTGTATTTCAAAGGCTATCAGAAGATCAATAGAACAGTTTCCAATTTCTCCATAACTTGTTACACTGTGACCTTGACTAACTCACAATTAATAGAGACAACAGTTTTTCCTGTTACTTTCAATCCTCCAAATCCTTTCTTTGCATAGCATTTTTTTCTTAGAGTCATTGAAGAACCACTAAAGAAAAGATATATCTTATCAGCACATACACTGAAATCTCCATCTATGTGGAGATCTAATATTCTTGTCAGAGAGTTCAATCATCTGGCTAAAGGATCACCTCATGAAAGCCAAATTCACTTTAATCTATGTGGAAGATATAGGAGGTGAACTTGTTATTTTAATGTGTAGCATTTGTCTCCCCCCAAAGCCTACTCAACCACAGCTGATTTTGAAGATTTAACCTTGTGCTTCCTAAGTCATCCAGTTTCTCTCTATTACTCAAGAAAGCACAACCTTTCTTCTTCATTCTGTCTCTTTTCTAGCATGTTCTCCCTAGAACTTTGGAGTTCCATATTCTGTCTCTAAATCCATTCTGCTCATTTGTCACACTGCCATTTGTCTGCCATGTGGGGACCTCCATTGTTGAAAATGCTCGCTTAACTAAAATGCTAGGGTTTTTGTTCCTTCTCTTCTGCATCTTTCCACCTTTCTCCTCAGGACAGCTGTAGATATTTTCAGATTGATTACCCTATTTTTTCTCCTAAACTTGAATGAAATTGACCTCTAGCTTTATTCTGTTTCTGTTCTTAAATATAGTTATTTGTGAGACAATTCACTGTTAGGAGACCTCAGTTTCCCTTGGTGAGATATCTTTAATTTTCTGCTAACACTTTGGTAATAACAGAACAGTAATATAGTGAATGGAATTAGAGGGTGCGAAAGCATTTTTCTCCTATTTTATGAAGACTCTATACATAGAAAGAAATGTTATGATATTCCTTTTTTAAACACTTTTTTATTATACATGTAAATTAGAAACAAGCTTGCTTCCCATGTCAGTCCCAGCACCCTCTCATTCCCTTCCATGCCCTCTCCGCTCCCTAACAGGCTCCCAAACCCCCACCCAGTTCCCACTCCATTCCCCAGGGAAGGTAAGACCCTTTATGGGGGATTTCTATAGTCAGTCATATCCTTCTGGGGAGGGCCCAGGCCCTCCCCCAAGTGTCCCAGATGAGAGAGTATCCCTCATCGTGGAATGTGCACCAAAAAAACATTTGTGTTTCAGGGATAAATATTGATTTACTACCCAAAGCCATATAGATTGCCTAGGTCTCCTCACTGACACCCATATTCAGAGGGTCTGGGTCAGTCACATGCTGGCCTCTCAGACATCAGTCTGGTGTCTAAGTTCAGGTCAACTGTTCCAGGAGTTCAGTTCAGTGTTTACCTGTGGTGTGTGCCTCTGCTTCCATCTGTCACTGGATGGAGGTTCTAGGATGGTATATAGGATAGTTGTCAAACTCATTATTAGGGAAGGGAATTTAAGATAGCCTCTACACTATTGCTTAGTTTGCCAGTTGGCATCATCCTTGTAGATCTCTGGAAATCTCACTAGTGCCAGATCTCCCCTCAAACATAGAATGACTCTCTCTATTATGGTATCTCTCATTCTGCTCTCCTTTATTCTTCCTCCAACTCAATCTTCCTGCTCCCTCATGACCTCCTCTCCCCTGCTCTTCTCCCTGTACCCTTTTTCTGGCTACCTCTCCCCTCCCCAGTATACTCCCAATCTGCTCAGGAGATCTTGCCTCATTCCACCTTCTCTGGGGTACAATGCACATCTCTCCTAGGGTCCTTCCTGTTTCCTTCTCTGGCAGTGGGATTGTAGGCTCACACTCACATGATTCATGTTTAAAATCCATATATGAGAGAGTACATACCGTGTTTGTCTTTTTGTGTTTGGGTTACCTCACTCAGGATGGTTTCCTCTAGTACCATCCATTTGACTGCAAATTTCAGGATTCCATTGTTTTTTTCTGCTGAATAGTACTCCACTGTGTAAATGTACCACATTTTCTCTATCCCTCCTTCAGTTGTAGGGCATCTAGATTGCTTCCAGTTTCTGGCTGCTACTACAAATAATGCTGCTATGAACGTAGTGGAACAGATGTCCTTGTTGTATGAATGTGCAATTTTTGGATATATACCTAAGAGTGGAATTGCTGGATGTTGTGGTAGACTGATTCTTGTTCCTGATTTTAGAGGAATTGCTTTGAGTTTCTCTCCATTTAGGTTGATGTTGGCTGTTAGTTTGCTGTATATAGCTTTTATTATGTTTAGGTATGTTCCTGTTATCCCTGATTTCTCCAAGATATTGGATTTGCCAAAGGATTTTTCAGCATATAGTGAGGTGATCATTTGATTTTTGTTTCTCAACTTGTTTATATAGTGGATTACATTGATGGGTCTTTGTGTGTTGAACCATTCCTGCATCCCTGCGATGAAACCTACTTGATCATGGTGGATGAATTTTCTGATGTGTTCTTGAATTCAATTTGCTAGTATTTTATTGAGTATTTTTGCATCAATGTTCATGAGTGAAATTGGTCTGAAGTTCTCTTTCTTAGATGTGTCTTTGTGTGACTTGGGTATCAAGGTTATTTAAGCCTCATAAAAAGCGTTTGGCAAAGACCCTTCTGCTTCTAGTGCATGGAATAATTTGAGGAGAAATGATATAAACTGATCTTTGAATTTCTGGTAGAATTCTGCACGGAGGCCATCTGGCCCTGGGCTTTTTTTGGTTGGGAGACATTTGATGACTGTTTCTATTTCCTTAGGGGCTATAGGTCTATTTAAATTGCTTATCTCTTCTTGATTTAATTTTGGCAGGTGATATCTATCCAGAAAGTTGTCCATTTCATTTAAAGTTTTGAATTTTGTAGAATACAGGTTTTCAAAGCATGACATGATGATTCTCCTGATTTCCTGAGTGTCCATTCTTATGTCCCCCTTTTCATTTCTGATTTTGTTAATTTTCATGTTCACATTCTGCCATTTGGTAAGTTTGCATAAAGGTTGTCTATTTTGTTGATTCTCTCAAAGGGCCACCTCTTCCTTACATTGATTCATTGTATTGTTTTCCTAGTTTCTACTTTATTGTTTTCAGCCCTCAATTTGATTATTTCCTGGTGTCTACCCCTCCAGGGTGAGTTTGCTTCTTTTTATTCTAGAACATTCAGTTGGGCTGTTTTGTTAATTATGTAGTGTGACTATTCTCCAGTTTCTTCATGTGGGCACTTAGTGCTATGAACTTTTTCTTAGCACTGCTTTCAAAGTGTCCCATAAGTTTGAGTATGTTGTGTCTTCATTCTCATTGAATTATAGGAAGTCTTTAATTTCTTTTTATTTCTTCTTTGACCCAGGAGTGGTGCAATTTCACATTATTCAATTTCCATGAATTTGTAGGATTTCCGCAATTTGTTTTGTTGTTGCATTGTAACTTTAAAGCATGGTAGTCTGATAAGATACATGGAATCATTCCAATTTTTGTACTGCTTGAGATTTGCTATTTTGCCAAGTATGTGGTTGATTTTTGAGAAGGTTCCATGTGGCGCTGAGAAGAAGGCATATTCCTTTTTATTTGGATGGAATGTTATATAGATGTCTGTTAAACCCAGTTGGGTCATGACTTCTATTAGTTTCTTTGTTTCTTTGTTAAGTTTCTGTCTGGTAGTCCTGTCTAGTGGTGAGAGTGGGGTGTTGAAGTCTCCAGTGTGTGAGGTTTCATGTGTGGTTTCAGTTTTGTTAATGTTTCTTTTGAATGTGGATGCCCTTGTGTTTAGGGCATAGATGTTTAGAATCAAGACTTCATCGTGGTGGATTTCACCTATGGTGAATATGAAATGACTTCCTCCATCTCTTTTGATTGACTTCAGTTTAAATTCTAGTTTTCAGGATATTAGGATTGCTACCCCTGCTTGTTTCCTGGGTCCATTTAATTGGAAAATCTTTTCCCAACCCTTAACTCTGAGGTAACATCTGTCTTTGAAGCTGAGGTGTGTTTCTTGTATGCAGAAGAAGGATGGATTCTGCCTTTGAATCCATTCTATTAGTCTTTACTTTTTGTAGGTGAGTTAGGACCATTAATTTTGAGAGATATTAATGACCATTTATTGTTCATTCTTGTTAGTTTTGGAATGGTCATTTTTGTGAAATTGTATGTGTATTTCTACCCCCTTTCTCTTTTGGCTGTTTGTAAAGTAGGATTTTCTATTGCCTATGTTTTTATGGTTGTAGTTATCATCCTTGGATTGGCATTTTCCTTTCAGAACTTTCTGTAGGGCTGGATTAGTAGATATGAATTGTTTAAATCTGGTTTTGTCATGGAATATCTTGTTTTCTCCATTCATAGCAATTGAAAGCTTTGCTGGGTATAGTAGTCTGGACTGGCATCCGTGGTCTCTTAGTGTTGATAGAATATCTATCCAGGACCTTCTGGCTTTCAGAGTTTCCATGGAGAAGTCAGGCGTAATTCTGACAGGTTCGCCTTTATATGTTACTTGGCCATTTTCCTTAGCTGCTCTTAATATTCTTTTTTTATTCTGTATACTTGGGGTATTGATTATTATGTGGTGAGGGGACTTTTTTTGTGTGTTCCACTCTATTTGATGTTCTGTAAGCATCTTGTACCTTCATTGACAGGTCTTTCTTTAGGTTGGGAAATTTTCTTCTATGATTTTGTTGAATATGTTTTCTGTGCCTTTGAGATGGGTTCCTTCACTTTCTTCTACACCTATTATTCCTTGGTTTGGTCTTTTCATGGTGTCCCATATTTCTTAGATATTTTGTGTTAGGTACTTGTTGGACTTAAGATTTTCTTTGGTCAATGAATCTATTTCTCCTAGTGTGTCTTCTACACCTGAGATTCTTACTTCCATTTCTTTTATTCTATTGCTTATGCTTGCATCTGTAGTACTGGACCATTTTCCCAGTTTTTCTATTTCCAGCATTTCTCCAGACTGTTTTTTTAAATTATCTCCATGTCAGATTTCAACACTGTTTGAATTGTTTTTTGTAATTTTTGCTTTGTGTTTTCCTCCCTTTCTTGCATTTGTTGGAATTTTTGGTTTGTTTTCTCTTCCATTTCTTTATGGGACTTTCTCATATCCTTTTTGAGGGGGCTCTATAATTTTCATGAAGGTGTTTTTAAGATTATTTCCTTCTGCTTCATCTGCATTGGGGTGTTCAGGTCTTGCTGGTGTAGAATCTTTAGACTCTGGTGGTGTCACGTTTGTTTTTCTGTTGCTGAGTGTGTCCTTATATTGTGTCTTTCCCATCACTTTTTCCAGTGGGTGTAGGGAGAGCCTCTTTCTATCCTGGTGGGTAGGCCACCAGGGTTCCCTTTTGGTGGATGCAACGAAATCCAATATTCTCTGGCCTGTGCTCTCTGTCCTCTGCCATGAGTGGGGGTGGGAGTAGACCGGCTCTCTCACTTGGTCGTCTGGGGACCAGTTGACCTGGTTGCAGTCTCAAGACCTGGAGACCCAAGATAGGGTGAGAGGGAGGAATTCGGGTCTAAGAAGAGGACCCTGAGCTCACTTCTGCCCTCTGCCCTGAGTGTGGATGGACATGGAACGGGTCTCTCTATAGGTTCCTAGTCACTTGGTTGTCTGTGGGTGAGTCTACCTGGCTGAAGTACCCAGGCCAGGAGATCCACAGAGGATGAACAGGAGGAACTCCCCTGAATTGCCTGGTCCAGCACATGGAGAAGACCAGGACCCTCACTGGTGGTTCCCAGGCCCTGGAATACAGGCCCAGAAATATGTTATGATATTCTTAATGAATTCTTGTGATATAATAGTATCAATCACACATGTTTTTTGTTAAAAATAGAGTGTCATGCAGGTTGGTAGCTGCACTTATCTATAGGTCAAGATTTAGGATATACTAAGGAGTTTTGCTGGTCATGTAAGGAGTTATTCTAGTCTAGCAAAGCAGCAGTAGTACCTGTTAATGAACTCTAATATTTAGGACCTCACTATACTAACTAGAAATTCAGTAATAGGCATTTTAAGGAGCCACAAAAGAAAGATACGGACAAATGTGGTGATTCAGCCTATTGCAAGCATATGAGCATTTTATTTGCAGGTGATCAAGACTAGGCTCATGCTTCAGTCTTCTGGTTCTGAAACTCAGACATAAAGTGTTTATGAAGACAAAATCCAAATTTGTATCAAAATTACTTGAGAGAGTTTCCTTGAAATATTCAGTCCTAGATGAGCATAGCAATTATTTCAGATGTAACAGTAAATTTTATTGACTTCACTTATTTTAGTTTAATTTAATTCTTCTAACATATCTGGACCATGGTTAAGGCCAAGAGTCTCAAATGTGTTGCCAATGCATATGTGACTGAAGAGTGGTAGAGGACTGAGAACTGTCTAAGTAAACACCAAAGAGAGTCTGAACAAGATGACATTAATGTCTTCACTTTACCACAGTTTACCCCTGATGACTAAGTTTTAACTCTAATTAGATAGTTGCTGGTTACCACTGATATTAGTGCCTCCTATTGCACCTCACTGGATATCTTGCCTTGCTAATCATTGTTGTGGCTAATAGGTGTTATAACTGGTAGACTGTTCAATTGCTTCCTTGATTTGGCAGCTTACATACCACTTTCTATACCATAAAGTCTAGACCTCAGAAAGGGAACATTCAGGTCAGATTCAATTCAAATCATTTGAGTCTTTTGTTAAACATGTGGAGTTTCTTCAGCTATAGAGTTGATGGGGAAAGTCCTTCTGTGTATGTTTCTCTTATTGGTTGATGAATAAAGCACTATTGGGGAAGCAAGATAGGTGGGATTAGAATTCAAGGAGGATTCTGGGAAATGTAGTAAAGAGAAGTCACCATATTATCAAGGCAGGAAGTGATGTAGCAGAGCAGACTCAATATATAAGCAGGGACAAGAAGGAAATCACCCTCTGTGACTCTGTGATAACACTGAATAGATGCAATGTAGATCCCAACAGAGAAAGAGGCCCAGACCTTCTTCCAGTAAGGTAGGGCTATGAGGGTTGGTCTTTAGGTATGGTTGCTAGCCATGACTATATATTAGCCAAACCACTGGCTAATATATATAGTAACCAACAGTAATTATAACTAATATAGTGTATGAGTGCTTATTTTGGGTATTGAGACATCTGTGGAACTGGGCAGAAAACCACTCATTACATAGAGGCCCCACCAGTTTACTGCCAATGAAGAACATAGCAGAAAGCCACAACTGGGATCATTGCAAAGATCAACAGCTTGTATGGATTCAAGTTCCAACAGAAATACCTGTATATATCTGTGGTTCAGTGAACACTGAGGAAGAGGGTATGGAAAGATCAAAGGGCAAGAATACCATGTCATCTGCAGTAAATATTCTTACATAGAATATTCACTTATAAGAGGATATTATCTGTTAATTAAATGATAATCAAGCTACAATCCACAGACCCAGAGAGGTTAGGCAAAAAGGAGAGCTCTACAGGGAACATGTGGAGGGAAAATAGAATAGATTTTGCTGGTGGACTGGGGATGTTGGTAACCAGAGGAGAGGGATCAGGTGTGGGGAGTGGATGGAGGAAGAGAGTTTGAGAGAGGCAGCTCTAATTGTGGGACATCCAGGATGCAATGTGGAAACCTAGTGCAGTAGAAACTTTCTGAAATTTGTGAGGGTGTTCCCAGTGAGGATTGCAAGTAATAGAGTAAATGAGTCTGACATGGCCATCTTTTATAGCCAGGAAAGGCTTCTAATGGAGAGACTAGTTTGCATTTGGTTAAGTGGTTGGGCAAGGTACCATGGAGATCCTCAAACAGCCCAGAATGGTGATAGGATAAAAGGCTTCTCTCTGAAAACTGACAGTGGTGTCCCATTGCTGAGGACAACATCCATGTAGCTCATTGAATGTAGAGTGGTTGAGCTGATGCCTGCATGGAGCCTTTAGTGGTATGTTCTAGTTTGTTTGGGATGGGAAGGGACTCTGTGGGCTATGGAAAGGGAAACCTGGACACAAATCCATCTACTAAAACCTTGACCTAGAGTCTATCCTGTGTGCAAGATGTGCTGTGGCAATGGAGCTACAGGACTAGTGGGAATAGATAACCAAGATTTGGTTTAAGGTGAGGAGAGGGACCCTTTAAGGAGAGGGGCCCCATGACCTATACTGCCTGGATAACTAGTAAGCAAAGACTGGATAACCCAGAAAGCTAAGGTAGAGCCAAACCACTGGCTAATTAATCAGTGAAATAATTCCTAATGATATTCTTCTATACACCTAGATCACTGACTTGTCTAGTCATCATCAGAGAGGTCTCCTCTGGAAAATTGGTGAAGGTCCAGAGACCAGACATCTCAGACATCATACATAGTCAGAAATTAAGTGGTGAGTCTAAATTGAAGTTTTCCATTGAGTGTACCTGCAGAAAATGTGGAGGAAAGATGTATGAGTCAGAAGGGAAGGAAGATACTAGGAGAACATTGTCCATTGAATCAACTAAGGGCTCACAGACACTGAAGCAGCAAGGAGAGGGTCTACATGGGTTTGCACCAGATTCTCTGAGTATATGTTACTGCTGTTAATTTTATGTTTTTTGTGGGACTCCTAAAGGGACACTTGTATCTCTGACTTTTTGCCTGTTCTTGTTACACTTTCCCTTCTATTTGGTTGTCTTGTCCAGCCTGGATATGAAGGCTTTTTTCTTTGTCTTATTGTATTTTAGTTAGTCCAGTTTGTCTGTCATTTCTTGGATGCCTATTCTTTTCTGAGGGGAAATAGTGAGGGAGCAATCTGGGGGATAGAAGAGGTTAGGGGGAGCCAGAAGGAGTAGAGGGAGGGTAAAATACATCATTCTGTGGTCAGAATGTATTGTATGAAAGAAGAATCTATTTTCAATATATTACATAAAAAAGAAGTGGCTGCATGAACAAGAACAGAATAATGACAATATCAATGGACATATTAACATGAAAAGAGGAATTTTCTGTATGGTCCCACTCCTAGACAAAGAACTAGAAGCAACTAATGTCTGCCGGGTGAAAGGTGACTAAGCTGTCCTAGGGGCAGTACCTTATCGCTTATCCAATGCAGTGAAAATCCTTGAGCCTTGTATACATAACCAACAAAAATTGACTCACATATTGTTTTTATGCATTTTTATATACAGATACATATGTATGTGTAACAATAATACAGACAAAGAGACTATATTATCTTAAAACTAGCAGGGCATTAGATGAGTTGAAATGAGGGTACTTGGAAGGGGCTGCAGGAAGAAAAGTGATGGGGAAAGAGATGTAATTCCATTTCAATTAAAATTATATTTAATACACTAAAGAGAGTAAAAAATCCAACTAACTTCTCTGGTAATAACCTGTTCACTGGTCTACTCACAAACTCTGTCTGTATCCTGGATAACTGATATGGAGCATATATTTAATTTGACTTCTAAATATGCAGGTTTTATTTTGTAATTTTATCTTCTTCTTAGCCATTTACTAATTTTATTATATACTATATAATTTTATGTCTCCTCAAAATTTATCCATGTTGCATACAATATGTTAATAATTTACATTTGTTTATGTGGAGCTATGGATAACTTTAGTACTGATTTTTATTAGTATGCAAAACTATGCTTATTCATTGCCCTGTAGATATGCTTTGATTAATGGCAATTATGCTAATATTAACATGCTTTCTAGTGTCTTTTGATGCATATGTGTGCACATTCTATACTATTCTTAACGTTACTTATATATTCAATTAATACAGGATTTAGCACATTTTGAAACTTAAAGGGCAGTGACAATTTTCTTTCCCACATGAAGAATTGTAGATTAGAAGATATTTTCTTTTGTTTTGATGATGTAATATATCACTATCCGTGCTATTATGTTTCTTTAGAGAACAGTTACCTAATTGCTTTTATTGAAAAAACAACTACCCTGGTGTTAACATTTATAAGTTAATTAGTTTTTCCTCGAAGTTTTAAACATTGGGAATTCATAGAGCATTTGAGTCTATGGAATGAAAGTATTTGAACTTTTGCAAAACCCAAGAGGGTTGTTTCTTCATAGATTTTTTTCATAATTTTTTTATTCCGTTTTATTGTTATTCCTTTTCTCTGATCCCTGTGAAGTCCAGGTTTGACCATGAGCATTGCCTATGACTCTCACCCTTCTGTACATATATATTTTCCTTTGTTTTCCTGCATATGAGTTTTTTGTCTTGTCTTTCCATTTATCATCCTTTCAATCATGTTTCCTAGTCTTTTGTTTAAACCCGAGTTTCATGTACTAAGAATTTTCAGTCTTCTCAAATAGTACCTGATTTTTAGCAGTTATCTTTTAAAGTTTCAAATTGTTCTTACTCTCCATCAAAGGAAAAGTTATTTTATCTGAGTACATTTCAGCACATGGAGACCCTGGGAGTCCATTTCCTCATTTCCCTTATTCCTATTGCTTCTTTTTTAAGTAAATTGTATCTTGTAAATTAATTATCTTTGATGTTGAACCAAACTCCTGTTTTGAAAAGTGCTCTTAGATGTGATCTCAGAATAGGCATGATGCTATCTTTCTCTCCATAGGATGTCCATTTGTTTTAAGATTTATATTAGTAATTTTGAACCACAGTAAACCTCTTTCTGGTATCTGGCATTTTATAAAAAAGGAAAAGTCCCAGTGAGAAATTATTTTTCATTTTCAATTATTCCTATGATAATTTGTCCTGTCCTTAATTAAAACAGAGTCCATTTTGTTGGGTTATTGGCTACATCTGTCTCTTCATAGTTCTGTGGATTGTCACTTAATCTTTTACCTACTGCCTCCCAAATCCAAAAATGTCCTTTCAGTTTCAAAAAATTCATGGCAGTCTTCTTTCAATTTAGTTCTCCTCCCTGACAGCAATTTGCCAATGTTTACTACTTTTATGGGTCTGATTTGAATATTTTGTTTTGCTCAGACTGTTATTTTTATTTGTCTACTGTAACGAGCATTCACCCTGCCAGCCTGGTCCCAATGTCACATCAACCCCAAATAATACACAAGACACTATATTAATTATAAAACCGCTGGTCTTTGGCTATGGTTTCATAATGGCTGCCTCTGACTTAATTATTGACCCATAACTAGTAACTCATATATTTTTATAAGGACTCACTTTTCTGAGGATGCCTACCTCATGCTTCCTTTCTTCCCAGGATCACATGGCAACAGTCTACTCTTGACTACATTCTCCAGAATCATTCTCGACTTCTGGTTCCATCTATCTTGCTTCCATATTGACCATCAGTGCTTTATTTATCAATCAATAAACAAACGTATACAAAGAAGGACTTCCCCCATCATCTCCTCTTTTCTGTATAAATAAAAAGAAAAGTTGTAACTTTAACATAGCCAAATTATGTATAACAGAACAGTTATCAAGTAAGAAATATAGTTACAATATTTAGTCCATAAACATTTAGCAAGATTTAAAGAAATTATTTTGTCGTTTATGCTATCTGTGTGAATCTAAAGTCTTATGTAGCTTATCTTTCCTCATAACTAAGGAAAACTATAATTGTAACTATCTGTTTTCAATTCCATCAAAGACCACAAAAGGATAATATATAAACACTAGAATTGACAGAGACATCTTGCTACATGGACAGTTACCTTAAGTTCATCTGTAATTCATCTGTAACATTGGGGCATCTATCTTCAGCCCATAGGCCACAGTGTGTCTGGCAGACTTCTCAGAAAAGCAGGAAATTTTAAATCGTCTGTCTGCATTGGCAGTTTGTCAATGTTTTTTGTCCCGTAGAATGTCTGGCAAACTCTTCCATGAAGCAGGGACTCTTTAGGACTGCTCCACCAAGTTCAGCAGTCACTTTCCTGTGGATACTGCATGCCCATTCTATCAAACAGTGAAGACAAGAGCAGTTTCTTGCCCAAATGACTAACCTTGCCATGTTAAAAGCAAACTCCATGATGAGTTTCTTCGATGCCCATCTTCCTCTCAGATGTAATTGGTGTGCCAGTAGTAATTGTGTCTCACTATCATGAAAAACCCTAAGCCATTTAAATGCCATATATTCTGTAGGTCTTTGAAAGGTTTGAAGAATGTCTATCCATCTCAAAAATATCTCTGTATATCTAGAAAACCTAACTAACCTAACTATAAGTTCTGACTATTAAATACAATCTGTATTTAATTATGCATTACATTTTAAAAGATCAGTATAAATAATACTTAAAAAAGAGGAGAAATATACATATCAAAAATTGACCTTAAATTTGTGTCAATAAAGGAAAATCCATACCAATACAGTATATTCATTTCTATATCATATTCCCTTTTTCCCTTTAGAAAGAGAGTGACTCTGATCCTCACCATTTATAACCAACTCTGTATAAATGAAAACAAGCATTTATAAACAATATTTGGGAATGTGGTAGTCATTCTCTCCAAACTACTTCCTGCTATTAGGGGCCACTGTCTTGGGATTCCTAAGAAGACCCAGAAATCCTGTCTATAGTGGTCTGTAACTGCATAATCTCAGCTATTTTGGGATGTTGGATCACAAGCAAAAACTTTTTCCCAAGGAACCTGTCCTATGAATTAATTTTAGAAGTCAAAGTATTTTTAAAACATATAAGGTGTATTAATTTAGCAGCATTTATAGTCAAATGTATTTTAGCAGTTGCTGTGCCTTCCATAGCAATTAAACAACTGAAAGACAATGCAGACTCTCTGTATATTTTCCATCTTTGTGTAGCTTTTTTATTACTTCATAACTTTTAATTTTACTTTTTAATTTTTTTGAGACAGGGTTTCTCTGTGTACTTTGCCTGCCCTTGAACTTGCTCTGTACAAAAGGCTGGCCTTGAAATCACAGAGATAGATACATTTGCCTCTACCTCCCAAGTACTGGGATTAAAGGCGTGTGCCACCATACCCAGCTACTCTCTCTCTCTCTCTCTCTCTCTCTCTCTCACCACAATTGTGTTTCATTTCCTCTCCCAAGCCGACATGTAGTTTGAAACACACTGTAAAAGTTTTAGAGGTTTTACTTCACCTGAATCTGACTATACTGTAAATCTTTATTCATTTCTGGTCTTTTACCTGATAAACAACATGGCTAAAATTAAAGCAGTGGCTGTTTTAGCTGCTGAGTTTCCAATATGGCCAGTGTAAATTTACTGCCAGCACTGGGAGCTGTGCTCACCACCTTAGTCTGTGCCAACAACAAGTAGCATGTTGCTGGCTTGGAGATGTAGTCACTGCCACTGCTAGTTGCTCATTCACACCATTCTTGTTTGGTAGTGGGGACTCTTAAAAGAGGCCCGTGTGCTTTGTTTTTTCTTTTGTTGTTGTTACAATATTGTCAGCCAATGTCCAGGGTTTCTCATTGGCTAGTTCTGTCTTAAATATTAACCCATAACTATTTATATATATATACATATATATATATGTGTGTGTATATATATATATATATATATTTCTATATGGTCTTATCTTACTGAGGATGCCATCAGTCTACAGTGGAAGAATTTGTTCCCCATTACTGAAATTAGAGTAACATATTACCTTCAGATAATTATTTTTCTCGGTACATATTTTAATCAAACTATTTTGAATACAAAACAAAAAAGAAGCACTGATGTCTTAAAATTGTCATATTTGTATATTTTTTGTTAGAGGATAGAGGGATTGCATAGTGATTAAACCCACTTGCTGCTTTTCCAGTGGATCTGAGTTCAGTTCCACACACCATATCAGGCTACTCACATGTGTCTATAACTCCAGTTTCATGAGATTGGATGCTTTCCTCTAGCTTCTGTGAGTACTCACATATGTGATGTACACACACACACTAAATAAAAAGTAATGTGTTTGTGTAGGAGTAGGTGATGTATAGGCATATGTATATCTGTGTTTGTATGTATGTGTTCATTTAAAGGATACACACTGACATCCATTGATTTTGATGGCAACTATTACTTTATTTAATAAATCGCTATCTTTCACTGAACACAGACATTATTGATTCAGATAGTCTAGATAGGAAGCATCCCAGGGGATCCCCAGTCATCTCAGGCTTCTCTGCCTGCCCAGCTCTGGGGGTTTCAACTCTAATTCTCATGCTTGTGATGCTAGTATTTTAGCAACTGAGCATCTCCTAACTCTTAAAATTGGTTGTAACAATTAAGTGACTATTTTACAATAAGGATACTCTAAGAACAGAAGATCCTCTGTGAAGTACATATTGCTGTGAGGCCGCACACCATAATGTGAAGCAGCATATGTTGGCGGCACCAATGCCACATGCCTGCCATAGCTTTCTACTAGATGAGGAGTTCCTACAAGTCCTGACTAGTCAATTTGCTGTGTCAATGATCTGTGTGGTTGGCCAATCTTCATATTTATTATATGGTCTTGCTTTCTTGAAAAGTAGAGTAATACTTTTCTATTCAGAGAGACTAATGACTTCATTGTCATGTAGTGCTTAAGGACTTTGGCTCATTAAAGAATTGTGACTTAATTCCTTTCCAGTTAACCATCACTCTACAATACTCCCTCTCTCAGAGGATTAAACTATTTTTAATATACTAAAGTAGGGTTTCAATAATTTCTTCTTTGCAATGTAATATAAAAATGACTACTAATTGATTGCAACTTTTTTCAGCCTTTCAAATACAAAACCTGTGAATTTTGAAAAGTTTTATTTTTTCCCTTTTGTCTATCATGTGGATTATTCATTCATTTAATGCCTGTTTACTTAAAATTCAAATGATGGTATGGTATATAACGATGGGGTCTTTATGTGGACACAATATGACCCCTATGTCCTATTTTCACAGATGACTGTGCCATTTAGCTTCCTTCTACAGTACCATGGATGCCCTGGATGCTGCGATTCTAATGTCAGTCATTTTTTTCACACAGAGAATTCAATGTAATTAATTTGGATTGTGTTAACTGAATGGGGTTACTGTTCTTCATTCTCCACTTTAGTAGGATATATTTTTCTTCCTAAATTATTAGGTTAAAAATTTTATATCATTTGGTGTTCTAGACTAAATGCATCCATCTTTTATGCATTGTATATGTCTTAATTAGATAACTCCTGTTGAATTTCTAGTAGAAGTCTGGAATAGATAAAAATACTCTTTCAAGCATTCTTTGTGAAAGAGTATAAGAAGTCAGATATTACAGCTTGGTGAGGGGGCATGAAAACAAAACAAAGGCTAGGTAGAACCCAGAAGTAAATTATGTAAGTAAATATATATATACACACACACATATACCAACTCATTATGTATATAGAGAGAATGAAATGTTGGCTTCTGCTCTCAGTTCTTTGGGTTCTTTCTTTCAGTGCTGGGTTTGAAGCTGAGAAGTCAAGGAGGCTTGACCAGTGCTCTAATGTTGAAACATTGGAGCAAGTCCTTAGCATTTAATGATAGAAAATATTTCATATGAAAATCTGAGCTTTTAATTTGTCAAAACATAAATTAGAGGTCCATAAATGCTGTATTCTCATTCCTGAATTTAAACATTGCAGAATGCCTGCTCTCTATTGTAGTGACACTCAGTCAGATATGTCTTCAATTTTTTCCCAGCTTGTTCACAGTTGTTCTTTATAGAATCATGAAATTTCCAGTTTGTTAGAAGAAAATGTGCTCATTTTTATCAAATTTGAAAAGTTCCTATGCATACTCTAGCTTTTGTCAGAAGAATACAGAATATATGTTTCTATTTCTTTATCATCCTCTGTATGGATACAACAGATGGAAACCAAACAACAAGGCACACCCCTTGCCCTTGACTTCCTCAATTACCTCAGTCAAAAGATTTTCAATATAAAGAAGGCTATCAGAGCTGATGGTTGTTCTAACACTAGGAGCTCCCTCAAAGGATGAGTTGCTGTGTCTAATCATTAGGGATGGGAGCTCTTGCCAGATGCAGCCTGCATGAGGGCCACTTGGATCAGTTGTTGCCCACCGCTAAGGCTGATGATTAACACCCATAGTGTGTCGCACATAGCAGAGGCCATATCTCAATTTTGTGTAGGGTGACATTATTGCTACAAGTTACATTTTCAATATCTTAGGGATATATTGTCTGGGCTCGTGTTAAATGCAATGCTGGTTTTTTTGTTTTGTTTTGTTTTATTAATTTATTTTTTTAATTCTTTTAATTGAACTATACATTTTTTATCATTTTTTATTTTAATTTTAAATAGCTTGTTTTACATGTCAATCCCAGTTCCCTCTGCCTCCCCTCCTCTTACACTCCCCTTCCCCCCCTACCCTCCCACCCTATTGCCAAATCCTTCCACATAGGGAATATCTAGAGTCTGTCATTTTACTCTGGGTAGGGTCCAGGCACTCCCCTAAGAGTCCAGGCTGAGAGAGCATCCCTCTTTGTGCTATAGGCACACGAAGACTGTTTGTATACCAGGGATAGACACTGATCCACAGCTCAGGACCCCATAGGTTGCCCAGGCCTTCTCGCTGACACTCACATTTGGGGGTCCAGATCAGTTCCATGCTGGCCTCCCCACTGTCAGTCTGGGGTCCAAGAGCTCTCCCCTGTTCAGATCAGCTGTCTCTGCTGGTTTTGCCAGCCCATTCTTTGCCAATTTGCTCATCACTCCTCTCTCTCTGTCACTGGGTTCAGTTCAGTGATTAATTGTGTGTTTGCCTCTGCTTCCATCAGTCACAGGATGAAGGCTCCCGGATGGTTATAGACATCAAGTTCATTATCAGGAATGGGCATTCGAGGTGGTCTCTCCATTATTGCTTAGCTTGCCAATTGGTGTTATCCCTTTAGATCACTCGAGGTCACTCTGGTGCCTGATCTGTATTCGATCCTATGATTCCCTCTTCCCCCTATTCTACCCCCACCCCCTCAACTTCCTGTTCCCCCATGACCAACTCTCTTCCCTTTCACCCCCTCTCTTCTTCCCAGGTCCCACTCCACCCCACCCCTCGCCGTGTTCGCCATCCATTCAGAGGATCTTGTCTCAATCCTCTTCTCTTGGGTACTATGCATATATGCATATCTTTTAGGTTCTTTCCTGTTTCCCAGACTTTCTATCAGTGGAATTGCAGACTGGCACTATCCTGATCCATGTCTAAAATCCATATATGAGTGAGTACATACCATGTTTGTCTTTTTGCGACTGGGTTACCTCACTCAGGATGGTTTCTTCCAGTGCTATCCATTTCCCTGTGAATTTCAAGATTCCATTGTTTTTTTCTGCTGAGTAATACTCCATTGTGTAAATGTACCACATTTTCTCTATCCACTCTTCAGTTGAGGGGCATCTAGGTTGCTTCCATGTTCTGGCTATTACGAATAATGCTGCTATGAACATAGTGGAGCAGATGCCCTTGTTGAATGAACTTGCCTCATTTGGATATATACCTAAGAGTGGAATTGCTGGGTCTAGTGGTAGATTAATTCCTGAGGAATCTCCATACTGATTTCCAAAGAGGCTGTATGAGTCGGCATTCCCACCAGCAGTGGAGGAGTGTTCCTCTCTCTCCACATCCTCTCCAGCATAAATTGTCTTCGGTGTTTTTGATTCTAGCCATTCTGACAGGAGTAAGATGGTATCTCAGAGTTGTTTTGATTTGCATTTCCCTGATGGCTAAGGATGTCGAGCACTTTCTTAAGTGTCTCTTGGCCATTTTAGCCTCCTCTAATGAGAATTCTCTATTTAGCTCTGCACCCCACCTTTTAATTGGATCCTTTGGTGTTTTGGAGACTTGTTTCTTGAGTTCTTTGCAAATTTTGGAGACTAGCCCTCTGTCAGATGTAGGGTTAGTGAATATCTTTTCCCATTCTGTGGCCTGCCTTTTTGTCTTTTTGACTGTGTCCTTTGCCTTACAGAAGCTTTTTAGTTTCAGAAGGTCCCATTTGTTAATTGTCGATCTCAGTGCCTGTGCCACTGGTGTTATGTTTAGGAAGTGGTCTCCTGTACAAACTCGTTGAAGAGTATCTCCCACTTTCTCTTCTAAAAGTTTCAGTGTGGCTGGATTTATGTTGAGATCTTTGATCCGTTTGGACTTAAGTTTTGTACAAGGCGATAAACATGGATCTATCTGCAATGCTGGTTTTAAAATCATCTGAAGGCTCTTGGCTGAGAAAGGGCAGGGCAGAACAGAGAGGGGGAGAAAAGGGGGAAGACAACACTATAGTAGCAATAATAAATGTGTGTGTTTATGGAATGCACACTAAATTCTAATGTATTTTCTTTTTAATTTTAGACAGCATGGTCTAAGAATTATTAAGGGATTTAATTTAATTTACTCTTTTAAATTTTACATATCAAATCCCAGGTCCCTTTCCCTCCCCATCTCCCACCCTCCCAACCTTCCCTCCACACTACCCCCTCATCCACTCCTCAAGGGGGGTAAGGTCTCCCTTAGGGGGTCAACAATGTCTGGCATATCAAGTTAAGGCAGGACCACCATCCCCTGTCCCCCTTATCAAGGCACACATGGAGGGCCCAGAAAGGGGAAATAGTTAAGATCTCCTGGCTAAACTGGTGGGGGTGGCAAGAAGGCAAGGGATGAGGTTTGGGATCCCATTTTTTCCTAGGTGCCTGGAATTGGTTCATTTAAATGGCCATTAAAAATATCCATCATTAATTATTCTGACAGTGGTCTGTTTATCTATCTGCTTCTTTATCTACTATCAAAAGATAATCTATGATGCTGAATAGCATCTGTGGTGAGGGTTGATAACAAAATATTGTGCCTTCAGAGATGTTTTCTCTTTCCACATTTGAAAGGTTCATATGGAGCCTTACAGCATTTTTCATAATACTATGAAACCTGTCTCTATCTTTCTTTTGTTTCTCTATAGTTATACACCTAAGGTATAGTGCCATTTATAAGAATGTCTGTAATATAAAATATAGTACTGAATTGCAGGGAAAATGGTAGCAAAGGAACTGAAGAACACTTATGTCTATCGAAGTACAGGATCTTCATATATAAGGAGATCTACATTGGCTCATACACTCCTTCTCCATAGAAGACCAGAGAATGCATTTTAAAAATGAAAAGATTGACATTAAGGGAAATTATGAGGTTGCATATTAATTAATTTAGATTTCCTTTTGCAATCTATACTTTAATCTAATCTTGTGCTATATAAAATTGTTAAGTATTTAGTCCTTCTTTATTCAATGCAGGAAGATTAAATCATAAATGTGAAAGCAATAGCAATATCACATGTGAATGTATTATTGTTCCACAAGAAACAGCTATTCTCTAAGAAAGGCTTATCATATATGATTGTATACATGTCTCACTATGTAACTCTGGAACTCCCCGGATGTCCACTTTGCTCATTTGTTAAGGTATTTTAGGCAACAGAAACTAGAACAGAACTGAAAGATGAAGTAGGAACTCATCCCATGGATTTAACTTAAGTTAAAGTTTTGTTTAAAAAACAAAACCTAGAATTGAAAAATGCACATGTATTTAAATACAATAAATACTGATCTAAACATGAGTGTATGTCATGCCTAAGAAACACCACTCATTTTTTAATCTCTAAACTTACTGTACCTCATAAACAGCCTCACAGCTAACCCCTTGAACAGATTAAGACACATCTAAGATAGCAGTAGACATAAAAATGCAATTTCATTCAAAGAAAACAATTAATTCATGAAACATTTTGAACCTAACAAATTTAAAAGCTCACACCACAAATCCCATACATAGGATTTGGAAAAACTGAACTGGAGTAAGTTCTCACTGAAGACTAGGTCTAATAGTACCCAAAAGTGAAAATAAGAGGTACCCAGGGAGAAAAACAATCTAATTATCTGAGAAACCGAAGGACCAAAGCAATTAATAACCAAGATATCCCTAATAGGGCAATAGTGGCATTTATAGCTCAGAGGAAACCAATAATTGTCTAATTCAATTTAAGATCTATTCTTGTGTAGAGAATTCATACCTGGTATTGCATGGCTGATGTGATCATGGTTATGGAGGAGTACTGACTACTGCTATTTTTCTGCATCACTGATATCTCCAAACCTTTCTAATGTCCTGAACACTAAAATGGACAATTCCGGGACATATTCAAGGCTAAGGAGATCATTATTCATGAATACTAAATTTACTAAGTTTTCAGGGTGTGAATCATGTCTTTCATTTGTGGGGGTCTAGATCAGTCTCATGCTGGTCTCCCAGCTGTGAGAAAATATTACGAACAGCTAAAAAAAAAGACCAAGTAACATATAAAGGCAGACCTATCCGAATTACACCTGACTTCTCAATGGAAACTATGAAAGACAGAAGATCCTGGACAGATGTCCTACAGATGGTAAGGGAACAAGGATGCCAGCCCAGACTACTATATCCACCAAAGCTTTCAATTACCATAGATGGAGAAAACAAAATATTCCATGACAAAACCAGATTTAAACAATACGTATCCGTGAATCCAGCTACAGAAAGTGCTAGAAGGAAAACCTAGACCCAAGGAAGATAACTACACTCACAAAGACACAGGCAATAGATAATCCTACTTTACCAAACACCAATAGAAAAAGGGAGGAGAAACTACACAAAATGACTCCCCTACCAATAAATCAAGCACAAGCAAAAATCATCAATCAATGGTCATTAATATCCCTCAATGTCGTTGGCCTCAACTTGCCTATAAAAACACACAGACTAGCAGAATGGATACGAAGACAGATCCCATCCTTCTTCTGCTACAAGAAATACATCTCAACACCAAAGACAGGCATTATCTCAGAGTAAAGGGTTGGGAAAAGATTTTCCAATCAAACGGTCCCAAGAAACAAGCGGGTGTAGCAATCATAATATCTAACAAACTAGACTTCAAATTAATATCAGTCAAAAGAGATGAAGAAGGACATTTCATATTCATCAAAGCAAAAGTCCATCAAGATGAAGTCTCAATTTTAAACATCTATGCCCCTACAAAGGCACCTACATTCATGAAAGAAACATTACTAAAGCTCAAATCGCACATAAAATCTCACACACTAATAGTAAGAGACTTAAACACTCCACTCTCACCACTAGACAGGACCTCCAGACAGAAATTTAACAAAGAAATAAAAGAACTAATAGAAGTTATGACCCAACTGGGTTTAACAGACATCTATAGAACATTCCACCCAAACACAAAGAGATATACCTTCTTCTAGGCACCATATGGAACCTTCTCTAAAATTGACTACATAATAGGAAACACAGCAAATCTCCACAGATACAAAAAATTGGAATAACCCCCTGTATCTTATTAGACCACCATGCATTAAAATTAGAATTCAACAATAACACAAATCACAGAAACCCTACAAACTCATGGAAATTGGACAATGCACAATTGCACCATCCCCGGGTAAAGGAAGAAATAAAAAAGAAATTAAAGACTTCCTGGAATTCAATGAGAATAAAGACACAACATACCCAAACTTATGGGACACTCTGAAAGCAGTTCTGAGAGGAAAGTTCATAGAACTAAGTGCCCACATGAAGAAACTGGAGAACAGTCACACTAGAGAATTAATAGCACAGCTGAATGTTCTAGAACAAAAAGAAGCAAACTCACCCAGGAGGAGCAGGCACCAGGAAATAATCAAATCAAGGGCTGAAATCATCAAGTAGAAACCAGGAAAACATTGAGAAGAATCAATGAAACAAAGAGTTGGTTCTTTGAGAAAAGCAACAAAATAGACAAACCTCTGTCCAAACTAAGCAAAAACAGAGAGAGAGCATGCTAATTAACAAAATCAGAAATGCAAAGGGGGACATAACAACGGACTCTGAGGAAATCCAGAGAATCATCAGGGCATACTTTGAAAATCTGTACTCCACAAAATTTGAAAATTTAAGGGAAATGTGCAATTTCATGCCTTTCATTTTACAAAGGGAATTTGAAATATTAGCAAAAGCAGAATCCTCATTGTAAAATCTATATTGGGCTTCACGTATTGTAGCTTTGTGCCCTGAGGTATGATTGCCTCCCACTATTCTCAGTCATATTGGAGTCTTTGAAGAACCTAACTTCATGATTGACACAATTGCACTATGCTTCATGGTTGTAAGCAATGACAAATTTGGTGATTCAAAAGCACTCTTTTCTAAAGCCAGTGGATTTTACAGTCAGAAAATTAGTAACCCAGCAGGCACATCATGCAAGAATCTCCTCTTTATAGTAAAATAACATAATTTGTAGTTTGCTAAGTTTTATTCTTTTTTTTTTTTTTTGGTTTTACGAGACAGGGTTTCTCTGTTTTGGAGGCTGTCGGTCCAGCCTGGCCTCGAACTCACAGAGATCCGCCTGCCTCTGCCTCCCGAGTGCTGGGATTAAAGGCGTGCGCCACCAACACCCGGCCGCTAAGTTTTATTCTTAGTGATGATAAAAGAACATGTTTCCTAAGTGACATGGAAACTAGCCTTATGGCAAATAATATTCACCAAGCATCTGCTCAATTCCAGCACCAGAGTGGGAATGTGCTATTGATAATATCTGTTTGTTTTAGTTTTTGAAAGAATGTAATGTACCTCAAGCTACCTTTGTAATCTTATGTCACTGAAGACACCCTTCAGATTCAAATTTTCCTGCATTCACTGAACAGATGCTGTTATTGCAGGCATACATGGCCATCGCTAGATGATGATACTGTGTGGGTGAGAGAATTCAGGGCCTCACATACACTAACCGTGCACTCTGTTAACTGAATTACTTCTCCAGCCCCAAATTCATCCTCACCTGATATTGTTGTTTGTGTTTATTTAGGTACTGAATTCTGAACTATGGATCCTGAGCCTTCCAGAGAAGCACTCTATGCACTATCTATGTCCTCAGACTGTGGTTAATCTTTATTGCATCTTTCTAGCGATAAAACATGAAGAGTCTGAGGTTCCAAAATGTTTCAATATAGAAAATGCCTAAAAATGAATGAGATGATGCATATGACAATGCCTAGTACAATTGTCATTCATTGTCCCCAGTGGAGTTCTCCTCCTCCTCTTCCTTTCTTTCCACTCTCCTGCTTTTTCTCCTTTCTTTGTTGAATATCCAGAGAGTTTTTTTCATGCAAGGTATTTCTTTTTTCCATAGAATGACACAATTCATATTTTGCAAATTTTAGAGCTCCAAATACAGTTTTTGTTATATGCTAGTCTTGTTTACCAAGCAAAGGAAACTCCCAGGTGTTACAGCTACAGTGGATCTTTGCTCTTATGTCAGAAAGAACTAAAGACTACAATTAGATTTTTTTCCCGAGAATCCTACCTGGCACTTTTCAGCTTGGGCTTTCTTTCTTTCTTTTAATTTTTATTTATTTTATTTTTTGAACCATAATGCAGCTCAGAGGCAGAAAAATACAGTAAATGTATTAATTATGTAGTTCAGAATAGCAGAAAACTTCATGAAATCCCTGATGAATTCTGACATCTATCTTTCCAAACTACTATAGCCATAGATTTATCTTCAGAATTAAAATCACAGAAAGGTTACATGTTGCAAATTTGTGTATGTGACCATGGTTTCAATACTTATAAGTCATGACTCAAGATCTGTTTTTGGAATAATATACAAGACATGTGTGTGTTGAGAACATCTAATATCAACAATTTAAAATATGTTCTAATAATTTAAACATCTCTTAATCTTTTCATTTTAGATACTAATTCTTTCTTATTTTTTCTTCTTATCAAAATGTTTTTCTCATTTCAAAATATAACTCCAAAGGAAAAAAAATGCAACTGCGACAGTGTTTTTCATAAGGCCAGTATTGGTTTAGGTTACTGAATCAATGGCTATCAGCCACTGAACTTGTGGTCTCACATTGAATTGATGAGGTGTATAGATTTAATAAACTGGCTAAGAATACTGAAGAAAATTTCTACATGGTTTCACTGGTGAAACTAAGATTTCTATACTATACACATGGTCCTGGGTTGTAAATTCTCATTTGCTTGTCTATTTTGTCTTCTTGTCTTTAAGCACAAAGAGGAGAGGCACTTTGCTGCTTTGTCTAGCATTCTTTCAGATCCTCTGACACTGTCGACATTCAACCCCCCACATCTTGTCACAGTGTTACTAAAGGAACTAATAATATAGCTCTTAGAGAATGTGATAATTTGAATGAGAAATGTCTCTCATTGTTCATGTATTTGAACACGTGGTTCCTGGTGATTGGTACTGTTTGGAGGAAGTTGAAGGATATTTACTGGGTAGAGTATGCCTGGAGGAGGTAAGTCACCAGGGACAGTCTTTGAGAGTCTATGGCTTCAGCTCAATTCCTTTTTGTCTGTGCTTTTTGTTTGGAGATGTAGTTGTGATTGCTCCCTTTTCTGCTCTGGATTCCTGCTGCCATGACTGTCTTGAATCCATCGACTACCCTATGGAACCTTACATCTAAGTAAACTTTCTTCCATAAGTTTGCTTTTGTTCATGGTGTTTTATTACAGCAATGAAAAGTAACTAATACTTTTGCTATTGAAAAGTAACTAATCTTTTGCTTTTGAAACATTCCTGTGAAATCTTTCAACTAACAAATTCCTTTCTGGTTGGATTTGAATACACAAACTATAAAAGCCTGCTCACTTTCACTTAATAAACCGAAGAAGGAAACATGAAGTGATGGAGTGTTGTTTTAATTTGTTGAATGTTGAATAACTACATGTGTCACAAGGAAATGTGCCGTACTAATATCAAATGTGTAGTAATTATAATAATTTATATTTAATCAGTATGTTATAGCCAGTTGAATTCAACAATCTGGTTCAAAAAGTTGGGAATACAGTCAGCTCAACTGTTTACTGAGGTTGATAGGAATATTTTCTTTTTGCTGACTTTTGGGATTCTCTATCTGTTTTTGTTCTTATTTCACTATCCCTTTGTCTTCATTAGTTCCCATAATCATCTTTCCACTATACCTCCAGCATTTATACCACACCTCAGGAGAGGGCCTCATACTGACTGTGTGTCGTATCCAAGACAGATTTCCTAGCTGAGGGGCAGAAAAGAAAATAAGTTAAGCCCTACTGGTCTTTTCTAAGCGCTGGCTGTTGATATTTTAATTATAACTAGGATACATTAGATCAGAGTGGATCTGGATGAACTAGATCCCTGTCTGGGTCTTTCCAATGTTGCTGAATCGTTTGTCATATCACTTCTGCTCACAGTGGCAGGCACAGTTTTTGGATGATTCAGATATCAGATTTCATTTAAACTTCATTGCAACTTTACAAGGATATTATCATTCTCTGTGTCCATATAAAAGGACACTATGCCTCCAAGAGATAAAAATTTTGTTGATTTACACCTCTGCTGGGTAACAGAGGTGAAATTGAACTCCATCAGTCTAATGTTAAAACACTTTGAATGTAGCCTGCTATCATCTCAAGTGACTAATTGAGGTCTTTGTCAAAATATCTGCAATTATTTTTAATGCCTATTAAAGTAGAATTTATCTTTTAAAGTCATAAAGCTGATAGAAATTTTGGAAAGGCCATGAACAGAGTTTTCATATATCCCAAGTCCAGTGTCTTTATTGGTAAAACCTTACATAAATTCTAGATACTTAAAATAACAAGCAAATGGTCCATTTATTATCAATTATATTAATTTTTCCATGTTATTCTTTTCTGTCCTAGATTTCTATGAAAAGACTACATTATATTTAGTTGTGTGGTCTCCTTAAACCTTTCTCCATTAGGGTGCGTTTTCAAAC
Organism: Mesocricetus auratus; assembly: GCF_017639785.1. NCBI lineage: Eukaryota > Metazoa > Chordata > Mammalia > Rodentia > Cricetidae > Mesocricetus > Mesocricetus auratus. Next base: position 48,511,883 of record NW_024429190.1, read on the forward strand.
TAAATCTATTGTCACCATTTAAATGATTTTGGCCCAGCAAAGTTAGCCATTTTGTAGGAACATCTTGGAATCTTTTCAAATTTAACTTTCTGGTATTTTTATTGAGACTGTGGCCTTAAGGGTAGAAGTTCAATGGCATAAAGTACTGTTTTGTAATGTTAAGAGAAAAGTGTTTAATACCTTTTCAATACGTGTTATCTCTAAAACTTTCTATTTTCATGGCATAGGATTAAGCACTCCTAAATTATTGTTTATTGTTAGTTTTACTGTAAATTTGATCTTCCCTACCTTTTTTTACATCATATAATTTTTGTTAAGTGAAAATAAACTTTATAAAATTAGAATGACAAATTTCATAATCATCAGATTCTAAAAGAATATAATTGAAGGAGAGCAACACTGCACTTTAAATGAAAAGGTATATATATATTTTGATAAGGACTTTGCAACCATATTTTGAATATACTTGAGTATGTTAACATAGGGTTGTCTGTTTGCATAGCATGGAACTAAAATTATCTATATATATTTACATATATATCCCACAGTATTGAGATCATAGTAAATTCCACATGACTGGTCATTCAGTTCTTGTATCAGTTTGTCTTTTTAGATTCAATAAAAATAATATCTTTTGGTTCTGGTTCCAATTACTGCAATAAATACAGCAGATATTTGCTATAACTTATCAATATAAATGCTTTCATTTTGATAATTATGTCAAAATATTCTGTACAAAGTCAATACTGAAATCAAACTTTTAATTGTCTTTTTATGCTGCCTATACACAGTCTAATCTAATTATATCTTATTTATGACTTTTCAGATAGTAAATAACATAGTGGAATTTTCATTCTTTCCACTGTGGTTTCCCCTCGGAGTTTCCAGTAGGGAATGGTTTAATGCTTATGTCTAAATGCTACAATCTTTTGCTTGGGCTAAAGTCTTATATTCAGTTCCTGTAAAACCTCTCAAGGTTATTCATTAATTCCACATGCAAAATGAGAGATATGTTTTTTTTACTTTATTTTTAATGAATTCAATTTATTTTAATTAGCTGTCACATAAGAAAAATCACACAGCTAGTTTAAAGAAGTCACTTAAACACTTGTTGGTCCAAAATTCAATATACTTCTGTGACCTTAGATAGAGTTAGAATGACCATTCCGAAGAAGTAATGGAGCTTTGCACAGCTTTTACAACTCCATTAGCAATAACAATATTATTCACTTCTTTTCCTAGTTTGTTCCTTTGTTCTTATGGTAAAACACGGACCAAAATCAGCTTGTGCAAGAAATGGCTTAGTTGGTTACATTTTGCTATCATGATCCATCATTAAGGAATGGTGGGAAGTAAAGCAGAAATCTGGTGGCAAGACCTGAAGCAGAGACCATAGGAAGATGTTGCCTACTTTTTTGATTCTCATTGCTCAGTTTCCCCTTTAAATAACCCAGGATTGAAGGAGGATGTCCTTCTGTATATATGTTTCTCTTACTTTTTGATGAATAAAACACTGTTTGTCCAGGAGCCAGGCAGGAAGGATAGTAGGAGTAGCAAACAAGGAGAAGGCTGGGGAATGGAGCCAGAGAGAGGCGACCAAGAGATGCCTTGCTTCCAATGGAGCAGTATGCTAGATTATGGGTAAGTCACAACCTCATGGCAATACACAGATTAATAGAAATAGGTTAACAATTAAGACAGAGCTAGCCAATAAGAAGCCTAAGCTATTGGCCAGCAGTGTTTATTTGGGTCAAAACCGTTGTGGGGCCAGGCAGGCCAGAAACTTCCATCTACACAGGATCATGTGTCCAGGGTCAGAATGGACAATGGTGGGCACGACCCTCCTACGACAATGATTAATAAAAAGAACGATAAAAGCAGGACTTCATGGGTTGTTTAGTGGTCAAGAGTACTGGCACCTCTTTCAGAGGACAAGCATTTTGTCTTTAGAACCAACATAGTATTTCACAACAATCGGCAATCTCTGCAGGCATTGCACAGCGAGGTGCAAAGATATACATAAAAGCAAACACTCTGAAACTGAGAAGCTTCTGTAAGGCAAAGGACACAGTCAAAAAGACAAAAAGGCAGGCCATAGAATGGGAAAAAATATTCACTAATCCCACATCTGACAGAGGGTTGATCTCCAAAATTTACAAAGAACTCAAGAAGCAAGTCTCCAAAACATCAAAGGACCCAATTAAAAAGTGGGCTGCAGAACTAAATAGAGAATTTTTCAATAGAGGAGTCTAAAATGGCTGAGAGGCACTTGAGAAAGTGCTCAACATCCTTAGCCATCCAGGAAATACAAATCAAAACAACTCTGAGATACCATCTCACTCCTGTCAGAATGGCTAAAATCAAAAACACCAACAACAATTTATGCTGGAGAGGATGTGGTGAAAGGGGGACACTCCTCCATTGCTGGTGGGAGTGCCAACTGGTTCAGCCACTTTGGAAATCAGTATGGAGATTCCTCAAAAAAATGGGAACAAACCTACCACAAGACCCAGCAACTCCACTCTTAGGCATATATCGAAAGATGCCCATTCATACAACAAAGATGTCTGTTCCACTATGTTCATAGCAGCATTATTTGTAATAGCCAGAACTTGGAAGCAACCTAGATGTCCCTCATCTAGAGGGCACGGGAGGAGGGGAGGCAAAGGGAGAGGGACCTGGAACTGACTTGTGAAGAAACCTTGTTTCTTATCTAAATTTAAACTGAAAAATAAATAAAAAAGCAAACACTCATACACATAAAACAAAATTAAATGAAAAATAAATGTAAAAGAATGAAAGTGTCCCACATATTGGCCGACAGGCCAGTCTGGTGGAGGCATCAATCATCTCAGGGTTCCCTTTTCCTAGATAACTCTAGCCTGTTTCAAGTTGGAAAAGGCTAAGCAGTATCCTATTCATGGCACAAAAGAAAATATGTATCATCATATCCTCTTTCATGAGCTAAATTCACTCTTGCTGGCCTTATGTCAGTCCTTGTACATTACGTATTATTATACTCCTGTATAAATATTTTACTGTATCCACACTTACAGAAACTGATAGCTTTATACATAGCTGTGTATGTATGTGTGCGTGTGTGTGCGCAAGTGTGTGTGTGTGTGTGTGCGCGCGTGTGTGTGTATGTGTGCTTGTGTATGTGTATTTTCCATTAAGTTTGGAGATCCTAGCTTAATATAACTTTCCAAGTCTGCCCATTTACCTGCAAGGTTCATGATTTTATTTTTCTGTACAGTTAAGTAATATTCTACTTTGTGTATATACTACATTTTCATTACTTGTTAATCTGTTGATGGACATCAAAATAGGTGTCATTTCCTTGCTGTAAAAAGCATCAGGGTAATAAACATAGATGTATATAGTTTTTCAGTAGGAAGCAGGGTTCTTTCAGTATATGCCTAGTAGTGAAATAGCTGGACCTTATAATCCTATGTTTTCTATGTGTGTACAGAAAGGGTGCATAAAGGAAATTTGTCAATATATCTTCTCCATTATACTAATGAAATTTCTTCAAGAAACAGAAAAATATTCAATGGATTATGGAAACTGAATAAAAGTTCAGTGACACATTGTCTGACATCTGCATCCCTAGGGAAAAAAATACAGACACAATTCAGTTTGAAAGCCGCAGAACCAAGGTAGCTGGTTGTATAAATTCACTGGGAAGTTAGGGGATTATGAGCAATCTGCTTCTGAACAAATGAAGAGGAGTGAAATAAAAGGAAATGTCCTCTTCTTTATAATGTTTATTCTACTTAGGACGTCAGTGGATCCACTGATGCTCAATTACATTGTGTAGGAATCTGTTTTATGAAAGCCACTGATGTAAACAATAATCTCATCCAGAAGCACCTTTGCAAACACCTGGAAGAATTTCATCAGGAAACCAAACGGCCATGGTTTATGGCATACACTATTAACCAACAAACCCACTCATACTCACTATCCGATTGTTCTTACATTTCATTGACCGTCTTTCTTCCTCATTCTCTTTCTCTTAGTGTCTTCCTCTATGACTCCTCCCCAACCATATCCTACTTTGAGAAGCCCAGTGTAAGACTTATAATTATTTTGAAGAAACGTTCTAAGTTTCATGGCTTGTGTGCATTTTCCCACTTGTATCATATTGGTCCTGGTTTCTTGAAACACAGCTTCTTCTTTTTCTTCTTTGTTACTCTACTAAGATTCATTTTAAGCTATTTCAAAATGTTCCACAGTTTCTTATGTTTCTATTGATTTTCTTAAAATGTCTTCTCTTTATAGTTTTACATTGTTTTGTCCTTACCTTCATTGATTTTTTTCTCTGACAATGTTCTAATCAGATGTTAACCACTGCCATTTCTTTTCATGCTAAACTTTGTAGTTTTCCTATCTAAATTTGTTATTTGGTTCTCTTTCATTTATGTTTATTACTTGATTTCTTGTTCATAAGGCAAATAGTCAAATTAACTGTCCTAATACATTTGTCTGCTAAATCTCCATCTGTTTAAGTTTTGACCTATTGATTTTTCTTTCCTACTTATTTTGACTTATGTTGAACTACTTCAACTGTACACTTGATATTTGTTACTGGATGCCACATTGAGAATTTCACTATGACATATGGTTGACATGATTTTTATTCCTGTTAAGTATTCTTGATATTTTGTTGCTATATGATAACACTTTAAAATAATCTGCCTTTTTTCTTTTGTGAGACTAGAGTGCTATTGAGACAATTTCCTTCAGTGAACTTTATCCTGCATCTTTTGGAGCAGTCATTGGGTTTGTTATTGTGTTTAGCAAACCTGGAATGTGACTCTTTTCTCTATGTTATGGATGGTCACTTGCCTTTTGGACTTCTGTAGTTTGCTTATATGCAATTCTTGACAAATATAAAGGGATCAAAGAACTCATTGTGATTTTTGGAATATTTTCTTTGTATAATGCTCTCCTCTCTAGCACTTTGTTCTGGGAAACATGAACCTTGGCTTCTCCAGTCTTAACTCTGTTTCCAATAACTGGAATCGACTTCTGCCTCCCTTCCCTGTACCACAGCCTCAAGGTAGCTGAACACATACATGTTAGTAGTTGCTTTAGCCTTTTCCTATTGTTTGACTGAAAGCATTGCCTTAGATCTAATGCTCAAGGAGACATTAGTATTTCCTAATCATAGTTGTTCATATGGAAAAAACAGTATAATAATATGACCAAAATAGAAGCCTTATTCATCTCTTTGTTTGGTTTATTTAAACCACATTAGATGTCTGCCCTTTACTTAACAGGTGGATTCCTTTTCAGTTATTTCTGTATGATTTATTAAATTTCTCCAGTCTATTTACCATAAATTCCTAGTTTTCCTTCAATGATATTTTACACTAAGAGTATATTTTTGTAATAACATAGAAAAGAAACCTTTTAATAATTGAGATACTGAAATGTCAACAGTTGAATGCATATTTGGAGAAAACAAGTGGTTTTATGGAAGCTATCTCCATAGCACATAAGCCTCAAATGCCTATGTACATGTGAGTGAATAATTATGGGTAAGTATATTTTCAACTGAAATAATAGTGAAAAGTAATTAAAGTCCAGATATGTACAAAAGAATTGGTAAATATTGGTAGCAGAATACTGAATATTCTAAAATAAAATCTCAGAAAATTCTCTATGTCATAATAAAAAAAGAGTTTAGATATAATTAAAGCACATGAGCCCATGTAATGTAGACTTGCAAAGATAGTGATCAATAAAATACAGACTAACATTTACTTTAGGTGAAGACTTAAGTATGAGGTGGGGTGAGAGAGAGTAAAATAGAACAATAGAGAACTTGAAAGAGAACACTTATGATACATTTTAGCTATTTTTAATTTCTTGCTAATAGATTTGTTTTCTGGTATGAACTTGAAAGTACTTACTATATTCTTAAAACTATACACTTACCTAGAACAAGATAGTTCAGATTTTTATTGGTAACTAGGGTCTATTAAATACTGTTCTATACATAATTCTATACTTCTATTGTGTTCCAATAAAAATATCTTCCCCAAGAATCAGTCAAATAATAATTTCCATTTTGTAGTGATTGCTAAAGAGTAAGCATTACTAAGAGCAATAGCACTTCTGGAGGTTAAGGAGAGAGATCATTTTTCTGGTTGAGTAGAAGTTGTGCTAATCTTAGATAAACAAAGGCAAAGTGTCATTAATTATTAGTCACAAGGAAAATGGTGTGTATCAGGCCCTATCGCTTTTGTCTTATAATTTTAACTAGTGTCGACATTAAACTACTTATGACAGTAGTAGTAATTTCATAGCTAATGTATAGTTTAAACAAATCAGGATCAATAATTTTACTGCCTATGTAAGCTATTATAGAAGATATTAATGTATTAGTGTGACATATTTAAGAAACAGAAGTTTAATCTCTAACTTTTGTCTAGTGGTTTTGGAGGTCAGATTTTCTCTCTCAAAGTCAATTTTAAAGTAAATATAATAGCTTTAAGTAGCCAAGTGGGCAATATATTGAAAACAGCAATGAAGTGTGGGTAAGAATGTACAAAGGGAATGGCAAAAGTAAAAGAAGAAAAGAAAAAAAGAACCTGAAATTAGTGAAAGGCCATTCAGTAAAGAACTTGGATATTTTGTCTCTTCAATCCTCAGAATAAATGTATAATGTAAGTATGCTGCATTTTAGTAGCAACTGAAATAAGGAAAAAAAAAGAACTCAAGAAATGTTGCCAAAGCTACATTGTAATGATTCATCCAGGTGAGATTGGCATTCACCTGTGCTGTTTACAAAGACTTATAACTGCCTCACGGGATTATAACTAATACCATAAGGAAGTAGAAATTGTACTTCTCCATTCCAGGGCTCTTTGGAAAGCAATAGAAAGGATCTAAACACTGGAATAATTTACAGTAGGAAGTTATAGACCATTTCTAGTTCAGGTGTTCTGCCAGGTTGCCTTTTCACTTTTATAATCCTTGAGCCTGTTCACAGAAAAATGTGCTTTATTTGGAATATTTAAAATATTTATCCATGACCTTTACATGATGGAGACATTGCACACTAGTAGTATTATTTTAATTTAGGAGGAGGCATGGAGGAAGAGAGTAAGGGGAGAAACAGCTGGATTTGGGAGTATTTGGGGGAGAGGTGGAAACCTTGTGCAGTGGAAACTACCTATGAGGATACTTATAATAAGGACTCAATATTGGAGCATACGAGGTCTGTACTGGTCATCTTTGTAGCCAGGCAAGGCTTCAAGTTATGTAATGGAGTTGCATTTGTATGAGTTGTGGGTCAAGGATGTTCTGCATAGACCCCTAAACAATCCGGACTGATTCTAGGCCAAAATGTTGCTCTCTGAAAACTCACAATGGGAGCCCATGACTGAGGACAAGTTCTAAATAGCTCATAGATCCAGCTGGTGCCTGAATGGAGACTTCATCCCTATATTCCAAATATTTTATTGTCATATGCATATGATTCATGGTTAATTGAGGTTGCATTATGTGATTTCTAGAAAAAAGCATCATGATGAGTATTTAGCAAATATGAAATTGGGAATATTTTATAACCTTTATTTATCAAAATAAGTCTTCATTCATAATTATTTTCTTGAAATTATTCCCAACTTTGAGGGTTTTGGCATAGTCTTAACTATTTTACAGTTTTACCAGGATCAACCCTTTTTGATATTCAATTATGGACATTTGTAAGTTTACCAAATATCTTATCTAGTCACAAATACCTGCCATATGAATATATTGGGAAATTGTATTGGTATTTCATGTCATATTTTGAATCTCAAGCTACATTAACAGGGCTAGAGTTACTAGTACAGTTAATATCATGTGGCTGTGGAAAATTCTCTTGGACCAGGGTCATTTATACCTCAAAATATGAAGGAGTTGTAAACAATGCAGAACAGCATAAAAGTATTCATAAAACTGTATTTAAACTTTTTATCTGTAAATGAGAGCATACTTTTAACAAGAGGAAATGCAGCAATTGTAGAAAAATACATAATTTTGTTCTGGCTTCAACTATTGGGAATTTAGCACTTTAGTCTTCAAATATAAAGGATAAGCTATTCTCATCATAAAATATGCTATGAAAATTGAGCTGCAAAGATATCCTTCTACTAAAATAAACATAATAAGAAAAATTACTTTGAAATAATCTTCATTTTATTCATAGATAAAATTATTACTAATTCACTTTATACCACAGCTTTGTCTTTAAGGACAATCTTTGCAGTTATGATTCCTTTAGCAGTCAGTCCCTTAGAGATAACACATGGTAAGAAATCAAAGTCTTCATGTTGCACATGGAAATTTGTCTCAGAAATTTTCCTATCCAATAAAATAAAGATTATGAAGCATTTGATTCATTGGTCCTAAACTATACACCTGCATTAAGAACTAAAGAACAGATAAGACCAATATCAAAATATGTCATTTGGATGTGATGTAGCTGTTGCAATCATGGACACTCAGTATCTTTATTGTTTTTCATAAGACATGAACAAAAAATTTTTAAAAAGTAGCAGATGAAATAGTTTGGAAGAAAATATATTAGAAAGGGTAAAGGGGAAATAAGAGAGAGTAAGGAAGATGTATATATTCACAATCCATTGTATACATGCCTTAAATTGTCAAAAATTAAACTGGATTGATATATAAAATAAGTTTGTTCCTAAATTACATTTAAAAATATTTTAAAAATTACAATTGTTTTTTCAGGTGAATGTCAATATCGTGTTTTCTTATGAGAATAATCTATCCATTTTCTTTTTCACTTTTAAGTAAAAAATTTAAGTTCCTCGACTACTCATAATCTCACACCATAAAACTGAAGCATGTGCTGCACTGATGCAAGAGTTAGAATTTATAAACACCTGTTAGACAATTAGCATACTGTGAAGCCATAGATGTATTATGGGCTCTAGGAGTCAGCATTTTTATTTTATTTTAAATAGCTTGTTTTATATGTCAATCCCAGTTCCCTCTCCCTCCCCTCCTCCCGCACCCCCCACCCCCTTTCCTCCCACCCTACTGCCAATTCCTTCCACATGGGGGATATCTAGAGTCTATCATTTCATTCAGGGTAGGGTCCAGGCAATTCCCTAAGAGTCCACGCAGAGAGAGCAACCCTCTTTGTGTTATGGACACACAATGTCTGTTAGTATTCAAGGGATGAACACTGATCCACTGCTCAGGACCCCATAGGTAGCCCAGGCCTCCACATTGACTCTCACATTCAGGAGGTCTGGATCGGTCCCATGCTGGCCTCCCAGCCATTTAAGCTGGTTACAGGAAAGAATAACCTGACTTAGAATGTTATGGTTTGAGTATATGTCCTCTACAAGCTCATAGATTATTTACTCCCTAGACACTGGTGCTCATTTGTCTCTGTTACTGGCTTTCTTGAGGTCAGCTCAGTGCTTAACCATGGGAGTCTGCCTCTTCTTCCATCAGCCACTGAATGAAAGTTCTGTTTCCCAGACTCTCTGGCCATGGGATTGTAGGCTGGCATTCCCCAGATCTATGTCTAAAATCCATATATGAGAGAGTACATGCCATGTTTCTCTTTTTGTGACTGTGTTACCCCACTCAGGATGGTATCTTCTAGTGTCATTCATTTGCCTGCAAATCTCAGAATTCCATTGCTTTTTTCTGCTGAATAGTACTCCATTGTGTAAATGTACCACATTTTCTCTATCCACTCTTCGGTTAAGGTGCATCTGAGTTGCTTCCAAGTTCTGGTTATTACAAATAATGCTGCTATGAACATATTGGAACAGACATCCTTGTTGTATGAATGGGCATCTTTTGGATATATGCCTAAGAGTGGAGTTGCTGGGTCTTGTGGTAGGTTTATTCCCATTTTTCTGAGGAATCTCCATACTGATTTCCAAAGTGACTGAACAAGTTGGCACTCCCACCAGCAATGGAGGAGTTTTCCCCTTTTACCACATCCTCTCCAGCATAAATTGTCCATTGGTGTTTTTGATTTTAGCCATTCTGACAGGAGTGACATGGTATCTCAGAGTTGTTTTGATTTTCATTTGCCGGATGGCTAAGGATGTTGAGCACTTTCTCAAGTGCCTCAAAGCCAATATAGGCTCCTCTAGTGAAAAATTCTCTATTTAGTTTTGCACCCCACTTTTTAATTGGATGCTTTGGTGTTTTGGAGACTTGCTTCCTGAGTTCTTTGTAAATTTTGGAGAACAACCCTCTGGCAGATGTGGAAATAGTGAATATTTTTTCCCATTCTGTGGGCTGCCTTTTTGTCTTGCTGACTGTGTCCTTTGCCTTACAGAAGCTTCTCAGTTTCAGGAGGTCCCATTTATTATTTGTTGATCTCAATGTTTTTGCTACTGGTGTTATGTTCAGGAAGCTGTCTCTTGTACCAATTCGTTCAAGGGTACCACCCACTTTCTTTTCTAAGAGGTTCAGTGTGGCTGGATTTATGTTGAGGTCTTTGATCCATTTGGACTTAAGTATTGTGCATGAGGATAAACATGGATTGATACGCATTCTTCTACATGCCAGCCTCCAGTTATGCCAGCACCATTGGTTGAAGATCACAGCAGAAATTCTAAGACAGCTTATGTGAACGAAACCTCAGAGTGTTGCATGTTAACCTATGTTCTCACTAGTTTTACTAAGTTTTGCATTAGGACGTTCCTTCTGTTTCCATAAATATGAAAGATCAACTGCACTGTAATCACATGTTGACATACAGAAAACAATAAGGATAATTAATATTCTGTCATTAGTAAAATTAAGTTCTATAACTTTCTAGGGTGTATTAATGATTTGTGCCTTATTCCAACTATGTCTGAGGTACTAATCTACTCACTAACCTACAGAGACCTTAAAATTTATTTGTATCTTCAAAATTTTAGTAAATTTTCACTTAATAGTAGATAATATCTTCCTTATCATCCATTGTAAGATCTCTCTGTTTCCATATAATAACATGGGAATTAGAACTTTCTCTCAAGGTAGACAAAGGTAGTGATCAGTCAAGCTCCATGTTACTGTTCTCTTGAACAGAATGTAGAGCACTTTAAAGTATTTACGGTATTACCGTATTTAGGGTGTGCCTATTGAAAAGCTTTTATGAGTAAAGATGTCTCTTCAGACAAATTAAGATACATTATGTGAGAATCCTTATTTTTGGAAATAGCAATGACTTAAAAGATATGCTTTAATCTACTTCAAAAAAAGGGGTTCAATTATATATACCTTTATGGAATTTACAAACCCTCACAGACACAATTGTATAGAACCTCTGCTTTGGATTTTGCTTATGAACCACTGTTAGTATCATGTATAATCCCAGCTCATTATTTGAATAACACGTGTAACTCATCTTCCCTTGGCTCCGTGTTTCTGCCTAATCAGTTTTAAGGATTTCATCTATCTCTTTTGAAATTTGTTCAGACCTCAGTTTGATTTCTTATTTCTTTGATTCTTGCTGGCAGAGAAATTTGGAAAATTAAGTGGTACTTTATTTTTATTTTTGCTACTATTCTTTATAAATATTATTGTGGGCATCCTACATATGCACAGAAGTTAGTATTTCTTAATACCAACTTGCCTATTGCCTGCTACTTGACTCATTCTCATTATAAAGCCAGTGAAACGTGGGGAACATTAGGCATATTTCTGTCTTCCAAGAAAGGAACAGACATGTTAATGAAGGGAGACCTCAAGGTGATCTAAATACTAATGGTATACCATGCATACATGTCCATGAAGGGTCGAAGTATATGTAACTTTAGCTTCTTTTGTAGTATTTTTCATGTCTCCTGTCATCTTTCTAGAGAAATTTATTAAATATATAAGTAATTCTAAATGGTATAGATGAAAACAGTAAATAAAATACATCGATAATTTGGAAACTTTTCTACCAAATTCCTCAAATAATTCCTCAATTGCTAATTATATTTACATTTCTGCTGAAAGGAAGAATACATGGTCTCAAAATGTAAAAGAAATCCCTTTTAAGAAAAAGTGAGTGTCCTTAAGAAGTACTAGGATCAACCTGTGGGCAAAGAGATTAAAGAATTACTGTAAGAATTACTTGGTTAGAGAACCTAGCCTGGCCTTGGTTCAACTATTTGACTATTTCAATTTCCACTTTAGAACTATCTCTAGTCTCTGGTCTGTGATATTCACAGACACCACCATCTGTTGTACTTGATCTGCTTCATTCACTGAATGTTTTCTCATCTCCATAAGCAACAAATCTTTATGACTCACACACAAATACACACACACACCACACACACACATACACACACATACACACACATACACACACACACACACACACACACACACCTCTTAGTTTCAAATATTTTGTTTTTGCTACAACTATAGTTTTATCACTTGGGTCTGTGTACTATCATTTTTTCATTATTAATCTTTTAAAATTTATTTTACATACCAACCATAGCTCCCACTCACTCCCTCTTCTCCTGTTTTATCCTCCACCTCCTTTCTGTGCACTCCCCCTCAATCCACTCCTGAGGAAGAGTACTGGCTTTTTAAGATGTAGCTCAGTGCTTGGTTTTCTGTCAGATCAGAGTTTACCTTTTGATGCAAGCCTTAAATTTGGGTTTCTATCTTAGAAAGTCTTGTCACATCAGTCCTGAAGCTTAACATGGATAAAGGGATCATAAGAGTTACTACTTTTGTTTTGTTTAATTATATCCTTGTCAGTGTTCTAGAAAAATTATGTATAAAATAGGAGATGTAACCCAGATACATCAAAGGCTCCCAACAAACTAAGCATCATGCCTATGCTCTAGTGCAATGCTTTCAACATTGACTTTATAGACACTCAATAAGAGATGGTATGGGGTGGGAGGGAGTGGGAGCTGGGAAGAAGAGAGGGGCATAAGAACAAGAGAGTGTAGGTCATGGGGGAACAGGAAGGTTGAGTGGGGGGGTAGAATATGGGGAAGAGGGAATCATACAGTAGAAGACAGATCAGGTACCAGTGTGACCTCTAGTGATCTAAAGGGATGACACCAATTGTCAAGCTAAGCAATAGTGAAGAGACCACCTCGAATGCCCATTCCTGATAATGAACTTGATGTCTATAACCATCCTGGAGCCTTCATCCAGTGACTGATGGAAGCAGAGGCAAACACCCACAGTTAAACATTGAACTGAACCCAAGGAACCCAGTGACAGAGAGAGTGGAGCAATGAGCAAATTGGCAAAGAATGCCCTGGCAAAACCAGCAGAGACAGCTGATCCGAACAGGGGAGAGCTCTTGGACCCCAGACTGACAGCTGGGAGGACAGCATGGGACTGATCCAGACCCCCTGAATGTGAGAGTCAGTGTGGAGGCCTGGGCAACTTCTGGGGCCCTGAGCAGTGGATCAGTGTTTATCCCTGGAATACAAACAGACATCATGTGTCCATAACAAAAAGAGGGATACTCTCTCAGCTTGGACTCTTAGGGAAGTGCCTGGACCCTACCCTGAGTAAAATGACAGACTCTAGATATCACCTATGTGGAAGGAATTGGCAATAGGGTGGGAGGCTGGGGGGTGGTGGGGGGTACAGGAGGAGTGGAGGGAGAGGGAACTGGGATTGACATGTAAAACATGCTATTTAAAATTAAAATTAAAAAAGAAATGCTCAAAAATAAAAGAGATGGCAAAATCAGGGTTCCAAATTTTAAAGCCACTACTACAATGCAAGAGTCATGTTCTATCCTGCTACAAACGGGGAAGACAAAGCATAACTACCAAGCTAACAGAAGTAATGAACTGTCAGATATCTGTTGGAGGGATGCCACTGTGGACCATGTGGCTATGTCAGTCAAATAAGCAATCACAGTCACTACACTGCTGAACCCATCCCAATCCGACAAACTGTGATTTTGTGTATTAATAAACCACATTTCATGTTCTTTGCTATACAGCATCGAGGAGTTGAATGACTGCTGAAACATAACAATGAGTGAGTGATTCTGTATTTAAAAATGATCACATCAGTATTTCAGAAACCATAATTATGCTTTACTAGAAATTATCATTAGAAATTTGTAGGGAAAATTTCATGCACTTTTTAAAAATTACTAATTCCACAAAAACAATTTCCAGCCATTTATCTAAGGTATTTTATAAGTATTCTCAAGCTATTTTTCACATATCAAATGGAGATGTATGAAACATGGATAGCATACATGGATAGTAAGGTTCATTGCTCTATAGTCAGATATTTTTACTTAAATGTGTTTTTCTCTAAATTAAGAACAACCCAATATGATGCTCATTTTGTTGCTATATAGAGTCAATCCTTGGAATATAATAACAAATCTTACCATCTGTATTTAATGTGATCAGTATAGATGAAATACAGAATCTCTCCATATGAAATATAGATACTACTACAATAAATATTTTGTCTCAGTGCATTACAAACCTAAAATGATGATACAGACTGTGGTAATGAACCAATTTGGCAGGATAAGAGCTAATGAGATATGAAACATATGAAAATCCCACACGGCTTCATGAAATTCTGCTTAGCTGTCACATTGTGTATATTCCTCTAAGTATCAGTTATAATCCACAGTGGAATAATTTCTGAGCCAGTGGGTATTATATTTTCTGAAACACTAATTAGAAGCTAGAATGAAATATAATAGTTAATTTTCTCTCTTCACTTTGTCAGATGGCACCCAATATTGCAGTTAAATGTGAGTAATAGTATACTGAATATTTGACCTATATAAGTCAATATCATTTACAGTTTAAAATACTTGAAATTTCTTTTAAATTGTTCATTAGTAATTACTATGGGGTTCATAAAAATATGTCACAAGGTGATAAACATCTTTTAGATACCCACTATTTACAGTCGACAAAATTTCTATTGCATGTTTTTCATATAAAGAAAATGAGTTTGTGTTAAGCAAAGCAAGAATTTAAAGTTATTGTTTGTTCTACACAAAACTAATTTGTTGAGTTGATTTAAAGATCCTGTGCTAAGACACAGTACAACATGTGGTTTATAGTCTGAAACTAACTGAAATAATCATGATATCAATAAAATGAGGACATCCTTAGTTTTGTAGCTGTCTTGGGTATTGTTAACTTTCTTGAGAAAAATAGAATTGCCTGTCCCTGAAGATACTCATGAATTCAAAAGATGTGGCTTTGTCGAACATTCAAACCTATTTAATTCACAGAGATTGCATGTCTGTCCGGGTAATTATCATCTCACAGGAGTATAATTAGCATCTTCCAAAAGACATAGAATGGCCTTTCTGTGTCATCCTAGATCCATATTACTCCAGTTGTCTGGAGAAATGTGCAGCTACCCACCCAAGTAGCTCTCAATGAGATTGAAACAAAACATTCACATATGTGTATGGAGAACATGGAAATTGAGGAAAATATTATAGAACCCAAAACTAAGTTTGATCCTTTGGAGACCTGAGTTAACAACATATATCAGAACATAGGTGCCTGTCTCAGAACCCTGGGATTTCAGATCAGAACTCCTGGTCCAACACAGGTCTCTGTTTCAAGGCTTCCAAAATGATAATAAATTGCATTTTCATCATTTCTTTTTCTTTCACTGGGCTGTCATCTTACTCAGAGATCAACTCCTCAAAATAACATCTATCACCACCAGGTAGAACTTGAGTCCCTAAATGTAAGAAGATGAACATGACTACTGAATCTTGTTTAGACTTCAGGAAAACAATTCTTACAAGACCTCTCACTTTAGAATGAGTTAATTTCATATAGCCTTCGTCTGGTCACATTTTGAACTGACCAATTTATTTTTAACATAGTCACACAGTTGTTGATGAACATATTCATATACCCATTCAGAGAAAAGCTCAGCAGACATGTTTAAACTCAAAAGTTGCATAACCATCCTGAGAACCTATGTCTTGAAGGCAATCTTCTGTCCCAAATCTCTTCTACAATAGCACTCACAGTAAGTTGCAGCTTTATTTTTTCATCCTTAGATTCCATAATAATTGCAATTTAGTCATTTTCTTTCTTATTACTGATTCATAAACTTGTGCATAGTTGTTTTTATCTTTGAAAATAACTTGATTCACAGTGAAGGAGGGAAATATTATACAGATATCCTCCTAAATGAAAGTAGGATCATTTTTCATCACAATCAAAAGAAAAGCTCAAGAGAATGTATTCTGATATATCTTCTTTGATGGAAGCAGAGACAGACACACACAGCTAAACACTGAACCAAACTCCTGGAAACCAGTTGCAGAGAGGAAGGAGAGATGAGCAAACAGTTCAAGACTGGGCTGGAAAAACCCACAGAAACAGCTGACCTGAACAAGGGGGAGCTCATGACCTCCAGACTGATAGCTGAGAGGCCAGCATGGAACTTATCCAAACCCCCTGAATGGGGGTGTCAGTGAGGAGACCTCAGCAATCTTTTTATTCCTGGGGTATTAGATCAGTATTTATCCCTGGCATCTGAATGGACTTTGGCAGCCCATTCCACATAGAGGGATGCTCTCTCAGCCTGGACACACAGGGGATGGCCTAGGCGCTGCCCCAGGATGATATGACAAACTTTGGAGATCACCCATGAAGGGCCTCATCCTCCCTGGAGAGTGGAGTTGGGGTTGGGCGGAGGCTGGGGAGGTTGGGAATGAAGGGGGAAGAGGGGAGTGAGAGGGAGTTGGGATTGACATGTGAAGCAAGTTTGTTTCTAATTTAAATAAACAGGTTATAAACAACAACAACAACAATTATCAATATGTACATGAAAGTTTTAGGGGGGAAAATGGTCAAGCCAAAAGATGCAGGCCCTAATATTTATTTATTTTTTTAGTGTGTATATCATTTTATTTCTACATACAAAATCTTACATCATTTTACAACACAATATTAGTTTCATTAGATATACCATACAGATGGATCGTATTTTGCCTTGTCTCTGTTGTTACATGCATATGCTATTTCTAAGAACTGAAGATATTAATATTGTAATTCTATTATCAATTTTGTCACTGAGGATCATGAATTCAAAATTCAAGGTCTTGCTTTGAAACACAGTCATCAGTATGAATACATAACATATTTCATCTTCATTTTTTATAGAAAGTCTCAAATGTAACACATTGTAAGACTTTAAAATTTCCAAAGTAAAAACTTAAATATTTACATTATTTTATTCTTTTTTTCTTTTTTATTTATTTTTCAGTTTAAATTTAGATAAGAAACAAGGTTGCAACACAAGTCAGTTCCAGCTCCCTCTCCCTTTCCTTCCCCTCCTCCCGTGCCCCCCCCAGCCCTCCCATTATCCCCTCATTTCCCCAGGGAGGGTGAGGCCCTCCATGGGGGTGTCCATAGTCTGTCATTTCATATAGGGCAGGGCCTAGACCCTTTCCCAAGAGTTCATGGTGAGAGTGCACCTCACATTGTTGAATGGGAGTCATAAGTCCGTGTGTATACTCAGATGGGTACTGATCTACTGCCCAAGGCTCAATAGATTACCCAGGTCTCCTCCCTGACACCCACATTCAGGGGGGGCTTTATCAGTCCCATGCTGGATTCCCAGGCTGATGCCTGGGATTCAAGAGTTAACCTTTGTCAGGTCAGCTGTTTCTGGGGGTTAAACCGGACCAGTCTTAATCCCTTTGGTCATCAGTCCTCCCTCTCTGTTACTGGCTTTCTTAGTTGAGCTCAGTACTTAACCGAGGGAGTCTGGCAGGTCCTAATATTTAATTGGATTAGATTCACACAGATTTGGATAGTGTTTGATCTAGAGGCTGACTGCATAGAATTACTGTAGGTAGTATGAATTATTATAGCAATGATAAAGCAGAAATTATTGCCATCTCAGAATTCCAGTGTTCTGAATAAAACCATTAAGTAGTTTTAAGTGTCAGCAAGTCAAGTTCAAGTATCAATTAATTAATTGACCAGATGCTAAGTGTTGCTTTTAAGTTATTACACTGCATATTCCTCAATAATATCTTTGATTGGACTCCAAGACCAAGGGAAGACAGAGTCCAGCTGAAATGCTGGAAATGGAAGATTTCAATCACATAAAATAAATGTCAAAATTCAAGATGTAATGTAGCATTTGGGAAGGAAGCATTTTGATTACACCAACTTTCTGTTGAATTGGTGCCCGTACTTCTCTACTAATAATAGTTTAAAATCTGGGACTCCTCTTTATTCACATTTTCCTTTAGAAAAAGACATAGTATGTCCATTTTGTTCTATTACCATGGTGGCTTACTGAATGGTGTTCCTGAAGCAAGAAAACACTTGGACTAGGGTGCTGAAAACTTAGGATATATGCAAGTTATTTGCCAGATCACATATTGTAGTAACTGGGAATTCTGAACCTTGTTTGTAATTTTTTCACAGCCCAACTCACTTCCACTGAGGCCATCTGTTATTATAAGGCATACTTCTCGGTTTCAGGATGAGCAGCAGTACAGCAAACTGTAAGAAAAAAAAGAACTGTATGTAAGAATCTACACATTAATGCTGCTTTGGCTACAATGCTGAAGCTGTTGTCATTGACTTTACTTTTAAGTGAATATTTTTGGCAAATGAGTTAGGTAGTAATCATGTGTGAGTCTCACAAGTTAGGCACTATATGAGGAAATGCAATGTTAACAGAGAATTAACTCTAAAGCATATATGCATGCAAAACAAAGAAACAGATATCTTAATCATCTGAAAGCTCAAACCACTTTCCTACACAGCAAGTGATTTATATCCAAGTGCTGTTCAGGTACCCTACTTCCTTTCATCTTGTTATATGAACAATAGAACATTTGCGTCTATCCAACAAGCAAAAGAACAAAGCAGACACATTCACAGAAGGAAGCACAGTTATATGCAATTCCTGGAAGTGAATCTCCAATTGCATTCTGCTGTTAGAATTTGCCTTCAACTTTGTTTAAATGCAAGTCAACCTAAAAACCGTAGTCCAGTTATAATCTAGCAATGTGTGCAGAAAATGGTCAAATTGAATAGTTATAGTGGCTGCTATGTGAAATTACATCAATATTGTGTCTCGATAGCTCCATATCTAATAGATAATGGTGGAAAGCAAAGATAAATATAGTAGAGCTAAATACTGGTTGGGTTGTCCACAGCTCCAAGATTAATGTCTTGTATATGGCTCTGATGGATAAAATGAGGTAATTACCTAGGTGTTAAATTCTGTACTTGAATTTATGTTGCAATTCTGGAATGTGTTCATCTTTGTCTATACTTTTCCTACTTGATAAAGATTTTATTTCTCAATTTTGATGACTCTGGAGGCTACATAGCTGGATAAAATATTTACCTTGTGGGAAGGATACACTACCAAGTCATGGAAGCTTGGGTCCTGGGATAGTATAGAGAAATTATATTATGAATTCCAGAAAACTTTTATGTTTCTTGAGAGATTTTCACTGAAATAACACTTCCTGTTATGACTATAACACATTTGATTATTCATAGTTCAAGTTGAGAATCATCTATAATACAAGATAAATGCCTATATGCATATACCTGACTATGCATAATTCTCTTTACCTTACTGTGTTTCTTTTCTGTTTATAAAAATTCCCCTTCCTTCTCTTAGTTAATATTTTCATTAATATCTTTATAAAAGTTCACCACTCCTTTATTTGAACCAGTTTCTAAAAGTATGATAATTCTTAGATTTGTATAACCAATAGGAGGAATTTTCACAATATTTTTATTGATTATTTGGGAATTTCACATCATGAACCCAGAGCATACTCACCTCCCAGTCTTCCCTAGCCCATCCCCAATCATTGGAAACTCCACCTAGGAAAAAAGAAAGAAAAACAAATAAACAAATAAGTTCAATTTGTGTTGATCTTATATTCATTGGAACATGATAAAACTCCCAGTGGCAAACCCCTTGAAAAACTGAGTTCTTTCCCCCACCTGCACCCTCCACCAGAAGCCATCAATTGTGGAGAGATAAACTTCAGCATCCTTATCACAACTTTTGAAACTTCTCTTTGATAGCTCTCTTTCAGGCTATTTCTTCTTTGGGGTGAGGTGGAGATAATGGTTATTGCTGAGGTCTCCTATGCCCATCTTTCTCAGCTATGAGTTTGTAGTGACCAATAATATGGGAAAGGTAGCCTCCTTGCCTTTTACAGTCACCAGAAGCATAGATCATAGATTCAACATGGTTTCTGGTGACAGCATGAACCACAGAAAATCACATGGCATCAGCAAGTGCCACAGTCCTCAGCATGGTCTCCTTGGCACTACAGATCACAGAAATCAGTATGACCCTCTACTGATGCAGCATGACCTACAGACATCAACATTACTTCAAGCTGCAGCACAGAGCACAGACCTCTGCATGACCTTTGTTGGTAACACAGGCTACTAACATCAACAGAGACCTAGGACCATGGACCCAGAATGGTCCTTTATAATCATTTTTCTATAAAATTTAGGGTTACGGCTTCTGCCTGTATGCAGTGAAGATGAAAGTCTCAAGACTGCTTTCTAATTTCTGGACACCCAGAAAAAGCTTTGACAACAAGGTTGTATTTTTAAGCTAAATATTGCCAATGATTTAAGTCAAGCAGGTCTAATGCCTTCATCAGAAACGTAGAATATTATTATTGTTATATATCAAGACTATTGCTACTGTAAAAATCTGTCATGAATATTTGTTTTATAATCAGGTTGCCTTTGTGTAAGAAAAGCATTTTCTTGTTGTGATAACAATAATTGCTCTAGATCCTAGTTTGCTGAGCTCCAAGCTATGAGGAAGTTAAGCCTTGAGCCAGCAGCAAACCTCTTAAGCAACACATGGGTGGTGGTGTTTCTTCTACTTTATTAAAAATAAATTCTTCTCTCAATCAATACATCCCAACCACAGTTTCCCTCCCTTCACTTCTCCAGGTTGTTCCCCACCTCCCCTCTTACATGATCCACTACCTGTCTGTCATCAGAAAAAAGCAGGACTCCAAGGAACAACAATCAAACACTCAAAATACAATAAGACAAGGCAAAAACACTCACACAAAAGCTGCACAAGACAACCTAACAGGAGAAAAAAGTCCCAAGAATATGCAAAAGAGTCAGAAACACATCTACTTCCACAATTAGGAGTCCCACAAAAAGGCCAAGCTAGCAGTCATATCATATACACATATGTTCAGAGGATCTAATGCAGACTCATGCAGGTTGAGTGCTTGCCTTTTTAGTCACTATGAGTCCATGTCAGTTCTGCTTAGCTATTTCTGTGGTCTGTGTTTTCCTGGTACCCTCCATCCCCTCTGACTCCAACAGTCCTTCCCCCTCTTATAGTGTAAGCAATAGTATTGAAGATAACCCAATTCTCTCTGAAGCCCTTCCTTAAGTAAACTTTCTTTTTGGGCGCACCTTACTCACTGTGCTTGTAACCTCATTCTAATGCATTTCCTTCCATTCTTTCCTTTTCTTTCTACCTCTCTTTTAATTGTTTATGCACCACTAATCTCGTTCTGAAATTTTGTTGAAAATTGTTAGGCACACTCTGGGAAATGCAGAACTTGCTGATAGAATAAGCAAATTTCCTTTATAGTTTATTTCTTTATTTATGTGAACTGAATCAGCAAATGCACATACTCCCGGTAGCTTTGGCTGAAGGGACTGAAGAAGGCAGAACCTATATTCACAAGGTGTGCCACACAGCAGATTTTGATTAAGTCTAAAATCATTTGGGCTTTCTACTGGAGAAGAACTCCATGGGAATATCATAACTGTTTCAGAAGAGAGACTGTGTTGCAATAAACAATGTAGAGTGCAAATATTCTAATTCTCAAAAATGATAAAAATTTCAGCAGTCATCATTATGAACTCTTAATCTAAACAATGTCTGTGGCCTGGGGAATTTCAGGAAAACAAAGGAAAATGATACATGCGTATTTCCAAGCTTCAATCTGTATGTCCTATTTTCTACATAAATAAATTTAAAATTTTGATAATCTAGTCAAACATCAGTAGATATTGACATGGTTGTATAAAAACTTATAAGCATAAAATGTTAATTAATGATAAAGGGTCAATAAATGTTTCAAATGTGCTATATTAGAATAAACGGTTCATGAAGCAGTTGGAATGATCAAAGCTCTATATTTGGATACCTGCCTGTCACTAATTTTAGTGAGGGAAGTAGACAGGCATGGAAAAGTTGTACAGTTATTTACCAAGTTAATACAAAAGTCCACTTATGTGTGGAGATATGATATATCTTTTCATTCTCATGGCAATATTTATTTAAGAAGCTATACCCATGGAGTCTCACCAAGATGATGGCCTAAACATGACTTGAATAAGCACAATCACAATAGACATTCTGGCACCAGAAAAGTATTGCCCAAGAGGCCTCAACACTAAACAAAGAAATATAGGCAATAAAGAGATTCTGAGATATAAACCATCTCACTCTGGGAAGATAAAACGAATTAGCTTGCTGATATCAAAAGGTTAGCCTGAAAACATACATGTGAATAACATTATATTGATAGAAGAGGTTGTATTTATATATTTAAGAATATTACACATACATACAAGTGCATATGCACGTTAATGTACTGTGAAAATAACAGTCCCAAAAATAATGCAACTCTCCTCTCTGAAATCTTTCCTTAAGTAATACATATTTAATTCATTATACAACCAACCACAGTTCCCCTCCCTCCCCTCCTCTGCTTAACCCCCCTGCCACCTCCCTTCAACCCATCCCCATCAGGCTCTGAATCCTCCATTACTAGGAGTCATTAATAAGGTCACTCTTGTAGAATTCTGGAAGCTTCTACTGCACTGTTTTTCACATCATCCACCCAAATGCCCGCCAATGCCAGTCATCTCTCCCCACACTCTCTCCCTCTATCCCATCCTACACACATAACTGATCCCTCCTATTCCCATTCCCACCTCCCCCATTCCACCCATAAAATCTGTTCTATTTCCCCTTCTCAGGGAGATCTATGCAGCCTCCTTAGATCCATGTATTCTCCTTACTTAGCTTTTCTTGATCTGTGGATTGTGGCCTGATTATCATTTACTTTACAGCTAATATCTACTTACAAGTGAGGACACATGATACTTATCTTTGTGGGTCTGGGTTACCTCACTCAAGATGACTTTTTCTAGTTCCATTCATTTGCTTGAAAATTGCATGACAACATTTTTTAACAACCGAGTAATTCCATTTTTAAAGAACATAAAATGAGTTCATTGTGTGACCACATAACCATGGGCATGGAGTTACCCACTCAAGTTTGATCACAATACCAGAAGCCATACCATTAAAGAAAATCTATTGTCTATTCCAGAAGTTACTGAGTGCCAGTAGTTCCTTGGTAAGTTTTGGCAACTCATGGACTCATTTCCGTTCATGAAGGAATGTTGACTAGCTTTATCTTGTATAGGGAAATGCAGGCAATCTGTTGCTGTAAGCTTATAAGTACACTAGTCGTGTCACATCCAGAAGTCACTGGTTCACCATGTTTAGCCTCAGTCTCTGGATATGGCAGTCTTACCACTTCTTCTAGAGGAGTTTCATGCATGTTGGAGGGTTTCTATAGACATGCTCTTTGTTGTTGTGCATTCCATTGACACTTATTCTCTATGCTTTGATTAGTTGTAAGTTTCTGTATTAAAAACTTTCACTTTACAATAAAACTTCTCTTATGAAATCTAAGAGTATCACCAATCTCTAGGGTTGGAGATGTGAATTTAGTGTGCACTTTGATAGTATGTCAATTTAGGATCGTAATAATAGTAGGGCCTGTGAGCTAGGAGACACTGGGTTCTGTACCAGAATTACAGTATCAGGTATGTGTTTATTCACTTTGAGCAGGTTTTAAATCCAATGAGAAAATTTTCACTTACCACCATATTTTTGCAACAACTCTATCCATAAGGATATCAGATATATAACTGAATGGCTTGTGAAATATATATGTATATTATAATCAACACCACCAAGGTTGTGAATATATTCATGACCTCCTACTATTTTATTTCAGTACTTTTGTGATACTTTGAGAATATATAGAAAGAATACATAGTATGGTATCTACTTGATAGTAATTGTGAAAGATTACATAGTAATATTAGTTATTAATTCTAAGATGTTAAGTAGATGATCAGTGCTTCACTCAACCTGTGTAATTGTGCACCTTAACCAACATTCCTCATTATCACCATAAGCTTTAGCAGAATATATGTATATATTATTTGCCCATCAGTCCTTGACAGATTAGCTATCATGATTTTTATCTTGGCTGCTGAGAAGAATATGGTAATATATATATAGGATATCCAATAAGTATATCAAGTCGATTGGAAATATTCTAAAATTTGAATGTAAATATATGTATGGCATATGTAAGTTAAATATTTCACAAATGTCTACACATTTTCATGGTCTTTTTGCTAAGTTACATTATATTGTCCAATCTATAAAGATTGCTTTTATTGTATTCTTGTCAACAATGTCTTTTTTATACATTAATGGCCATCCTAACACAATATTCTTTAGTATCTCTTGTTACCTGGATGCTTGGTGATATGAAATACCTTACAACCTAAATTCACCAGGACAGCATCAATTTGACCTATAGTTTAGAGTCACATCTCCCTGTTTTCTGGTCATTTTTAGCTCTTCTTCCTATCTCTTTCTTCCCATGATGTAATTGCAGGAAGAAAAAGTTCAAGGTTACTCAGGAGAAGATTTTTAATCAAGATTCAGATCCATGTATTCTGAGTCCACAGCTAAGTTTTTAACAAGTGTAGGGGAGACCTTCCCAGCTTAGAGATTTTGTGGTAATTAATCACATTATATGGTGTGTTGTAGTAATCTAGAATAAGCAAATACACCAGAGCAAATTTGTTTGAGAATCCATAAGTAACAATCAAAGCCATTATCCAATTCTGAGAATTTGTTTGTGTTCTCAAAAAAGACAGGGACAAAAGTGAATAGTGATGATTTATTCTGAGAACTCCTTTGAGTTATTTTTACAGTCTATTTCCTGCCATGATTCGACTGCACTACTCCCTTCTTATTCTGATTCCTCTGACTACGAAAATGGAGGTGGGAGGACTTCATGCTGTGATCATTAATGACAACACTACAAAGGTTGTAATTATGAAACCAAAGTTTTTTTCAAGTAACTTTTACTAGGAAAGAATTCTAAAGGATTAATATTGACTAAAATGTTCTCCCTTATAAAGTACTGGCCTGGAAGGCCGGGCTTAAATTCATGACTATGTATTATGTACTTCTACGCACATAGTAATGACTACAACTGTTTCTAAACAACATGGCTGCCTTTAACCATGCTTTAAAAGCTGTGGAAAAGTTTCTTTCCCAGTCAAGATATGAAGCAATAGAGCAATAGACAGACTTGTGATACTCTTATGATGTTATTTGCAGATCATTTAACTCAGTATTTGAGAACTTACCTTGGGCATAGAGCTGACACTTTTCCCTGGCAGATGAGCTGTCTTACCTTGATTTTGTCTCACTACAATGATTCAGAAGTTACTCAACAATATGGGGTTTTAAGTGTTGGGCTGTGATATGATTTGCCTATTTATGCCTCAATTTCAATTATTGTGGCTATTAGGATTCTACCAAAAGACAAATACAAAAAAATCTTTGGTTTCCAGATGAAGGTGCTATTGGCAGAGGATGCAAAATTTTATAGGTGACATCAAGTACAAGGGACACCACTACAGGCATGCCTTTGGGGGGAAGGAGAGATTATAGGATCAAAGCAGCGCTCATTGAATCAGTGAAGCATGGCTTACATGGACTCCTAGAGACTACCATAAGGGTGAATGGTCAATGCTAGTTCCTTTGAATACATGTCGTTGTTGTTACCTTGCTCTTTTGTGGTACTATTAACAGTAGGAATAGATGCTTTACTGACTCTTTTGCCTACTCTTGAGATTTTTCTTCCTATTGAGTTGCCTTATCTAGTCTCAATAGAAGGACACTTGCCTTGATATATTATATTATATTTTGTTTTGTCTTATTTGGCTATTGTCTCTTAGAGGCCCACTCTTTTCTGAAGAGGAACCATTTGGGACTGGTTCTGGGGTAGAGGGATGTAAGGAGGTGCTGGGAGGAGTATAGTGGGAGGGGAAACTGTGGCTGGGATATACTGCATGAAAAAATAAACTATTTTAAATAAAAATTTTAAAAATGACAGAATGAGGGCCAGGAGAGAAGCAAGGAAAGAACTGGGATAAGATGCAGAGGTAGGTGGAACTCTGTGAGTTCGAGGCCAGCCTGGTCTACAGAGCAAGTCCCAGGACATGCTCCAATGCAATAAGGATAAACCCTGTCTTGAAAAAAAACCAAAGGAAGAAAAAGCAGTTGCAAAACCTAGCAGGGGAATCATTGTGTCACACAATTGCATGCCAAGCATTTGATGAATGCTATGGCATTGTCTGAGCTACAGAAAGCATTAGCAGCTTGGTCCTATAACCCTGCCACATAAAATACTCATGGTCTTTTCCTTTGAACAGCTCCACTACTAAGTGCCTGTAGATTTTTTTCAACCGAAGTCCCCCATTCTTGCCATCTTCAATATCTTATGTTCTCTATTATATCTTAGGCGTCACCCTCATGTACAGGGTTCTACAAAGGGAATCTGACTCTGTTGTATATTAAGTCATCTCCCAAGTGTTTCTCTGGCAATTTGGTATAATACTCTATGGTTCTGTATCTCTTGTATTCTGCACAGCCACAAAGCCAACACTACAAGGATAATGCCAAGTTATACGCTTAGTCCAAGAAGTAGCTAAGGGCCTTTGGGCCACATCTGTCATGACCTCTAGTTCTTAGATGACTGAACAAGGTAAACCATATCCTTGTGTGATGCTTTTTCAGAAGGGTATCCAAGAGACTGTCTTTTCAGGCATTAAATTTGAAGATTAAAATACATCAAATGAACTTGCCTATCAATCACCAAAGAGGCTAGGCTGGGCTGGGACTGACTCTGTCTCCTCAGCAAGGGCAATAATAGCATTCCTTTAATTCCTCAGATAATCTCCCCAGGAAAGCAGAGAAACTGGATCCTAGCCTAGATGGATGATAACTGTATCATGGCATGTCACTTCTTTCATTAAATCAATTAGAAACCAATTTTGAAACATTGAAATTAAAACCAAAAGTAATTTGAAACTAAACTTCATGGGATGTTACTATAATATGACCTACAGATGTCTCTACCTTCACCTTTAATGCCTAGAGAATAATAGAAAATTTAGATAAATGTAAGTAAACAGCAACAACAATAAAAAACTTTCACTGCGAAATGTTAACTCTAAATTACTTTTGATTGACAAGCCGTATTCCTAGGGAAGATGCATTTATAGATTGAGAAAGCATACCCATACTAAATATGGTGCTAAAAATGCATTCTGAATCTGACACAAAAAGCCTGTGAGTATTGGATTCAGATAAACAATCTA
This sequence comes from Mesocricetus auratus, assembly GCF_017639785.1. Taxonomy (NCBI): domain Eukaryota; kingdom Metazoa; phylum Chordata; class Mammalia; order Rodentia; family Cricetidae; genus Mesocricetus; species Mesocricetus auratus. The sequence goes on from NW_024429190.1 coordinate 48,539,398, forward strand.
TTTGAATCCTTGGCAATCTGTCAAATTGAAAATGGATTCTCTTGAGATGTCTGTCAACAGAAAAGAACTCTGTTAGGATAAATAGCTAATTAATGATTGATTGACCTGCTGACATCTTAGTTGAGATACAGGCTGTACTGCTCACCCACCTTGCATAATCATTTGGGAATTGGCACTTCATATAACTTTAAAAGGGTTGCATTAGTATTCTGATTACTCATATGAGCCTTGCAGATATTGTTAGGGTCACATATTTTCCTCATACTGAAAAATAATGTTTAATGGTACTTTTTCTTAGAAAATTAAAATTTCTCCATAGCTCATCATGACAGAGTACTGTCTAAATAAGCAAAGTTAAATGATTCAGCCAATGTAGGATCTTGTAGTTATTTTATTTTTGAATAACACAAAAATAAAGTGGTCTCAATATTATTGCTTTATTAGAATATGTTTGCGAATTTATTCTTATGCATTACTGTGAGGGTAGGGGACTGAGACAGAGGCAGGAGAGAGGGAGAGAAAGAGAGAAAGGGAAGAGGGGATATGAGTGCCACAGTAAATATATGGAGATCAGAGTACAATTATGTGGAGTTCATTCTCTGCTTCCACCTTTATGTAAGTTCCAGAGGGTCAAAATATGGTCACTAGGCTTGCAGTATTAAATCTTTACCAGTTGAGCCATCTAGTTGGCTGGTAGAACAGGAATCCTGTTGGGGAAATCTTTTGTCAATAAAGCACTGTTGAGCCAATAGGAATCTAGATAGGTGGGACTAGGAGTCCAGGAGGATTCTGGGAAGGAGAAACACAGGAGAGTTCGACATGTAACGCCATGGGGTAGGAAGCCTGGAACTATTCTCCGGTAAGAGAAATACTTAGATTAACAATTATGGGGTAATTACTTAAGTCAGAGCTAGCCAGTAAGAAACAAGCAAGGCCAACAGCTTCATAATTAATATAGTCTCTGTTGGGGTAGCCCGAATTGAGGAGGGGTCCCCAAGCCAGATTTGTCACCCCAAGAATCAAGAGTCCACGCGCCAATTGATGCAACACGCAAGAGGCTTTAATTAAGCATCTGCAGATGGGCCTCTTGGTCAGCTTTTAGACTGATTGGCCCCGAGGTTCAGTTAAAATCAACTTTTAAAGACACAAACCACAAGCTTTTGGGAGGGGTCCCTATCTCGTGACTGGGGAAGGGGGTACGTAACTGTAAATTCCTCAAACCCTGGCATAAGTAAATAGTGGTATCTCCTTGTTTCCCATTAATCTTGTTTGCCCATCTCTGATGCCCTGGTCAGTTCTTCACAGATGGCAGCCCATAATTGGCCTTTTGTGGATTTACAGCCCTTCTGCAATTAAGGTTGCTAAACCATACATTCCATTCTGTGGTATGGCCAGTTCCTGGGATGGGGTCCTTTGTTCACTTCCCAAGTTCTCTAGTGGGGTGCCCTCCCTGTTTAAGCTTATATTTTATTTCTATAAATTCGGGGTCTTATACCTCCTGTGTGTTTATTTGGGACTGATGTGGCTCTAGAACCAGGCTGGCGGGAAGGCTTCTCTCAAGAAAAAAGCTTCTCTTTTTACAGAATGGCGACGAGGATGGGATTGAATTTCCACACAAAATAACAAAAGCTTTAAAGGAATTTTAGAAACAGAAGAACAGAGAGAAGCACAGATTTTGGTAGCAGCGTTTTTCTCAGGTGGGCTCTGTTTTGCTACCCACAAGCCGAGATTCACGCGGCTCGCTTAATGGAGTCTTCCTGACTCGGCATAAAAAGAAAAAACAAAACAAAACAAAAAACAAAAAACCACCAAGGCTGTTTTAAGAGACTCTGCTAACGATTGAAAGGTGTGTATGTACAGCTGGAAGTGGCAGCTTTTGCTTGAGGTCAGCATGGACTGAGGTAGTAAGCTGAAGTCACGCGAACGCCCGCCATCTTGAAAAAAAAAGTTTAAAACATCCGCGGTTTTACAGATAAGACACATGGCCAGAAAAACATAAAGATTTACAGTAAAGTCAGACTTGGATGAACAAAACCTCTAAAGGCTTACAGTGTGTTTAAAAATATACATGAGATTGAGAGAGAAAATGAAACGGCAAAGTGGTATATAAATACAAAAGCCGTCATTGTGGTGGCACACTCCGGTAGGATTTACTCCAGAGGCAGAGGCAGGCAGAGTTCCAAAGAGAAATCCTGTCTCAAAGAAAAATAAATAAAAGTAAAATAAATAAAGTAATAATAGATAAATAAATAAGCCACGTAAAGATGGAAAATACACAGAGAGTCTGGATACTGTACACTATTGTGTTTTTCAGTTTTTGGCTTGCTCAGGAAGGAACTGCTACTAAAGTACACTTGTTTATAAATGCTGCTAAATTAATTCAACTTATATCTTTTGAAAATATCTTGACTTAAAAATTTAAGTATAAGAATATGTTACTTGGGAAAGGAGATTTTACTTATGTTTCTACAGAAAATGAAAAGCTGAGGATTCCTTCCAGGCTTCTGTGGTTTGACAAACCAAGACCCCCGGAAGCAATGGACCAGGTGTTCCAACAACTAAAACAGCTAAGATGATGGAGCTTTACAGACCACAAAAATAAGGACTTATACAGGTTTCTGAGTTTTGTCATCATCCCCATGGTATGAACGGCGCCCCCTTCCAGCATGAAGCAGTTTGGAATGAGCGACGTCCTAATTCCCATCTTGTTTATAAATCTTTGTTTTCATTTGAATGGGGTTGTTTATAATTGGCTAATGATCACAGCCGATCTCTTGTTAATGGTAAAGAGGGGAATTATGTTATGGGTATTGTTTTTCATTTATTGATACAAATTCAAGGTCAATTTTGTGATGTGTACATTTCTCCTCTTGATTAAGTATTGTGCTTATACTGATCTTTTAAAATGTAATGCGTAATCGTAATTAAATACAGATTATAGATAGTTACTTATAATAGTTAGAATTTATAGTTAGGTAAGTTAGGTTTTCTAGATATACAGAAATATATTTGAGATACATAAACAGACTTCAAACCTCTCAAAGACCTTCAGAAAATGGCATTTAAAATGGTTTAAGGTTTTTCTTGACAATGAGAAATGTCTGCTCCTGGCAGCACCAATTACATCTGAGAGGAAGATGGGCATCGAAGAAACTCGTTATTGAGTTTGCTTTCAACATGGCAAGATTAGCCATTTGGGCAAGAAACTGCTCTTGCATAGACTGTTTGACTGTTGCTATATAAACTGAACATGCAAGACCCACAGAAAAGTGACTGCTGAACTCAGTCTTACAGGGTTCCTGCTTCATGGAAGAGTCTACCAGACTTTCTGCAGGACACTGAAAAATGACTGACAGACTGCCAATGCAGATGGACAGTTTGAAATTTCCTGCTTTGCTGAGAAGTGTTCCAGACACATTGTGGCCTATGGGCTGAAGATGGATGCCCCAACGTTACAGAGACACTTCGGGTGACTGTCCAGGCAGTAAGATGTCTCTGTCAATCCTAGTGTTTATATATTACCCTTCTGTGGTCTTTGATGGAGTTGAACATAGATAGTTATAATTATAGTTTTCCTTAGTTATGATAAAAGATAAGCTACATATAGAACTTTGGACTCACAACAATGGGATGGATGATATTTTCTTTAAATCTTGCTAAAATATTGTAACTATGTTCTTATTTGATAACTGTTCTGTTATATACAATTTGACTGTGTTAAAGTTAAGATCTTTTTGTTTAAACAGAAAAGAGGAGATGTTGGGGAAGTCCTTTGTCAATAAAGCACTGTTGAGCCAATAGGAACCTAGATATGTGGGACGAGGAGTCCAGGAGGATTCTGGGAAGGAGAAACACAGGAGAGTTCGACATGTAACGCCATGGGGTAGGAAGCCCGGAACTATTCTCCGGTAAGAGAAATACTTAGATTAACAATTATGGGGTAATTACTTAAGTCAGAGCTAGCCAGTAAGAAACAAGCAAGGCCAACAGCTTCATAATTAATATAGCCTCCTGTGTGTTTATTTGGGACTGATGCGGCTCTAGAACCAGGCTGGCGGGAAGGCTTCTCTCAAGAAAAAAGCTTCTCTTTTTACAGAATCCTTTGTATGCTTTTCAGATTTGAGTTGTTCTAATACCACAGATTTAAAAGTCTCTTGGCAAGCATTCCACAAATGTAACTCTATAAGTTTTGTATTCAGAAGAATGATTTGTGACAAAAGCAGGATCAAACTAACTTATTCAATCACTCGGATAATTTTCAAGATTATTTTACTCATGATTTTGCATGACGATGAAAGAGTACCAGGAATGTTTAGAAATAATTGTAGATGATTTATATTCTTGATGTTTTGTCAGTCACAAGACTGCGATTTTAATTGAGAAATAGCTTTTTTATCTAGGTGGAAACCTTTCCCATTTAAACAACATTACCATGATAGAAGACAATTTAGTACAGGGAAGGACAACTTGAGAAGAAATTGTATGTATTCAGTGCCAGTAGGTATATTACTTAGTCATTTGCCAAAACTCACAGTGAGGGAGCAGTAAACGGGGCTGAAATGTTTTAGAAAAAGCTATGTACCTGCTAAGTTGAGTTTTCTAGGATTAGTCATACAGATTAACTTTTCAATTAACACTGCTTTTGCAATGCTAGACTTACTTTTTTCCATAAGAAAAAAATTGATTTAAATTTTGTGATTCCAAATTCAAGGAAGCATTTTAGCGTTTTTACTACATGCAAATAAAGAAAATACAACACTGTAGCAGAAATTTGAAAATCTTTACTCGATTTGAAGACTAACACTGACAGATTGAATTTGTGAGGTTGTTATGCAAAGTTGTCTACTGTTTCCATACTCTCCTCTGTATATTTTCCTGACAATTATGATGCCACAAAATTATTGTTCCTCATTTGTAAAATAGATAAAATGAAAAAGAAATGTAACATATGTGAATAAAAGGCCTACATGTGCATTCAGAGAATGGTATTATATATTTGGGAAAAATTTACCAATGAATTGCTAAGGGGCATTGCTTTTCAGTTCACCTTCCACAGAAGCCTCTGTCAATGGGGCATAAATGAAATATTGTATGATAATTATTCAGTTACATGTAATATTTAATGTTTGGTTTACTTGCTTATTGAGGCATGGTCTCACTAGTTACCTCAGTGAGTCATGAAAATTGTTATTTTCCTAAGCCTCCCAAGAGCTAGATTATGGGTATACACCATCATGACTTGATAAAGGCTTTTGTGTGAGGAGACATGTAACATCTTCTTTGGAATTTCTTTGATGGTAGATTGCAATCATTGAATGTACAGACAGCCAAGGTAAAAGCAAACAAACAAAAAATCAGAGATGTCAGCCAGAATTAGAAACTACTCATATCAGTTTTCAAGAAAAGAGTAACAGAGCCTGATGTGTAGTAATTATTTCATCTTCAATGTATTTATTCTCTTACCTAATCTTTTATGACTGAAGGACCAACTGGCCCATATAGAAATGGCATTAGGGTGTTCTATAATTATATTATTTGTATAATTCAAGAGGAAGTATAGAAATATCTTGAGTATATATTAGGAGAACTGCATTATAGGCATTGATCTCATATACTTTAACTCTTTGATGAAAGGGGGATGACTTAATTCTGTCCTATAAATTGAATACATCATATATATTGAGCCTATGAATTGTTGTCAAATAAGGAAATTAGATAATACATTAAGAATCATTTTCACAATTGAAAACTTCCATATAAAAAGCTACTCAAAGGAAAAATTTCATTGGAAAATCCAATTTTAATGTATCCCCTCATTGGACCTGTATTCATCTGAACTCTGTGTTGATCAATTCCATGTTGACATGGAATGACTTTTTCCTATTCTTTTGCAATCAACTACTTGTTTTACACTAAGGTTATCAGTTTAATGTAGTTTAAAATCTCATTTTAGTTATGTACATGAAAAATATCTCAGAAAACCAACTGAGTGAGATTATCAAACAGGGAGAGATGGTCATGAAATATTTCAAATACTTGTCCGGTTTAAAATAATTTCTGTAAAAAAACTACGTCAAAATGAATTACTCATTATGGAAAAGAGTATGGACATTCATCCCCAAATTAAAAACAAAACTATCGCAGGACCTAGTGAACCTCTCCTGAGAATTTACTTGTGCCCTCTATATCACACCACAGAAATAGTTGCACATCTGCATTATTGCTGTTGTTTTTACCATTGCCATGAAATGGACTCATCTTAGATGTACAACAGTACACATAGCTGGATAATGAAACATGGCACATGTGTACAGAGTGGAATTTTACTCAGCTGTGATGGTAGATGAAATTTTCAGAAATGAATGGATCAACAACAAATTAAAATAACTGAGATGATTCACAACCAGACATGTTGCAATGTTAAAATGAAAGTTAACTCTCACGTCACAATTAATGTGTCCATATATAAGTGATGTGAAGGCAGATAAAGAATGGGTAATTGACAGAAAGAACAAGAGAGGGAGGAAATGGTGTGCTGAGGGATATGCAGGAAATTAAAAGCACATGTTATATGACAGCAGAATGTAAGGTCTGAGGTACAGTAGACAGGGCTGGGATCAACCAGAATAAATTTGTTGTGAAAATGCTGTAATGATGCCTAATAATTTTATGTCAATTCTGGGGAAGAGAAAAGTATGACCAAAGAATATGGTATGAAAAAATACTGCTTTCAGTTGAAAAAAATGAAAAAATATAGAAGAAAATAAAAATTTAACCAAGTCATAACAATGGAAGAAAAAAACTCCTAGGCAAAGCTCAGATTTCTTCATGCACAGTTTAGTGTATAGTACTATGAAATTAAGCTCCTCTAAATATGGTCCACATGAAGGAAGTGGACATCATAAAAAGTGCTCAGAACAGCAGCATCTGAGGCACTATCACCAGGCATCCTATCTGCTTCAAAAACCCAGTGGATAAAACCAGTCTCCATGATTGATGTATTTACTTTGCCTTTCTAAGAATTAAAAAGTACCACAACCCATCACCATCATAAGTTATAGCTTATGAAATGGATATATTGATTTCACATATCCACAATAGTTAAGACTCTCCAAACTTCATTTTATTACTTGTTAGATCTTTACCTTTTCTTTCTGTCAAATGGAGACAGCAACAGTGTTCAGACTGGGGCTCCTATGAAAACTAGATTTGACAATAAAATTCACCCAAAGTGTCTCACAGAGGCTTTTACATGTGAATGCTGCAATTGTGGCAATTACTCATGAATGCCTCCTACCAATCTGTAATCATTAGTATGTTAAGGGGAACAATCATTCACAAGATCTCTGTTCTTTATAGCCCAAAAATTTAAGATTCCCAAGAACGGTATTGTCTAGTACTGTTCCTATTCCTCCAGAACCCCAGCTGGTAACAGAACTCCTGCGACTCCTTAGGATCAATAAGTGAATCACAGCTGAGATGGAATTTACCACCTGATGCCTTTATTTTAGATTAAGCTGCACAGTTCCACATTTTGATTCTTTTCATATGTGCTCAGGGGAAGAGCGAAAATTTGTTAATGTCCTGTGGTGGCAATATGTCACAAGTTCCCTTCTCTGTAATAAGATTCAGTCAATTAACATGCTTTGAGTATGAGACTGAAGGCAGGTTTCCTCCTCAACAGGAGACATGTCTAGCATCTTAACGGTTAGTAACATACTCCTCCCTATACCACTCATAGATCAAATACATGTGTATATATATAAAACACTTATGTGGATATAGAAGATAAATTTTAAAAATTAAAGACCAAGTGATCTATTTTCTTCACTAATGAGAGCTTACTTTGAAGAATTTAAAATCTACTGATGTGTGTTTCAAACACACAAAAAAATGGAGTCTGTGAAGAATAATTATATTTCTTAATCTCCTCGGGCTGAAAGACACCATGCTGAGGCAAGTCAGGGGCAGAAACAAACACTATAATGGTAAAATCAGGCAGGAATTCCAAAGAAAACTGCAATAACTTGGACATTTCAGGCAAGCAGGAAATAACCACAGTTTCCACAAGTCTGTATTAGTCAGAAGCACACAAAAGCAAATGTTCTGAAAGATGGGTAAACATGACATTGTATTTAAAAAGTTCTTTCACAAATTAAAACCTGAAGCTTATTTATTCCTAAAACAGCTCACATTTTTGATATGTCTAGATAAATTGCAATAATAAGTGAAAATATAGAATTAAATACAAAGAAAATTTACATATGTTTTAACATGTATTTAATCTCAAATATTCCAATGACAATTGATTTTAGCTTCTTTATTTGAATTTGGACCTATTCAAATTTCACAAAATATCTTCAAAGGATGACACTCAGCCTCTGGAGGTATTCAGGTCTCCTCTGGTCTTAACAGTCTAAATATGTAACACATATTAACACAATCCTGAGAATAAGGGACACTCTTGTGCCCTCTTTCATTTTATCTCTAATCTAATTTTTTGCTTTGAGTTTCCTTTGTCTTTGCACTAATCCTGCTAAGCTTAATTACTGCTCATTTACCTGAGTTGAAGAGTCAGGGTTCACCCATTTGGGGCTTTCCTGCTTTTCCTGAATGTAAACCATAGCTCCCCGTTTACCTGCATTCATCACTCTATATCTGCTACCTCCTAAAGAAATGTGGAGAAGATGTGAACCAATGACCTTTAAGTCCTTTAATAAGAATATTAATTGAATATGAGTCCTAGTGTAATTATTGCTTTTTACTATGAAGTAATTCAATCTAGTTTCCTCACTTGATATGTTTAGACTGGATTATTTTTTAATTGGAGTATCTTACATTTGCCAATGCAATTGTTAAATTGGGGGTATCTATTATTTTTAGATTGTCACTACCTGAAATTCAATTTACATACTGTTTCTTCATTATTCCTTCAGTCTTGATTCTCTACCAGTGTGGATCTTACACTGCTGTAGTTAATGAACCAAGTAAGGGGTATCTAGAAAAGCTTCCAATATCTTATTTAAAACAATGTAATAATTCTTCCCTTAAACTTAAAAATACAAACATGTACTTAAGAGTGTTTTAAATTTTTAAAATATTTTTGTATATGGAAGTTTTTCCTGCATGGATATTAGAAAATACTTTCTTATCTCCTTAAAGAAGAGTTATAGATGGTTAACTGGAAATCAAACCAGGACCTCTGAAAGAGAGTCCAGTACTCTTAATTTCTGAGTTCTGTCTCCAGTCCCTCTAATCAACTTTTTGTAAGAAAATTGTAACCATGAATACTCTCAAGAAACCTTTATGAAGGGTTGAAGAAATGGCTCAGTGGCTAAGAGCATTTGCTACTCTTCCAGAAGTCTTGAGTTCAATTCCCACCAACCACATAGTGGCTTACAACCATCTATAATGGGATCTGATGCACTCTTATGGCATAAAGCTGTACATGCAGATAGAAAACATATACATAAAATAAAAAATAATCTTTCAAAAAATTTTAAGACTGGGGTTTAAAATCACATTTTAAAAAAGAAATTTTATGAGTGACAAGTACACATTTACTGTGAAATAAGACCATAATTAAGAGGTAGAGACTAAACATACTCCACCAGTCAACCATTGCAGGTCTTCAATGACGGAGAAATACCCTCACGTATAGATCGGTCAGAGGATGGAGGAGAGAGAAACAGAGACAGAGACAGGCAGACACACACACACACACAGATAGAGAGAGGGGGCAGGAGAGAACACTGTAATGTGTAATTTTTCTCCACCAGCCGCCTGGGCCCTGCTACAGTTTCAGCCCCCAAAATAACACACAAGACACTATATTAATTATGAAGCTTTTGGGAGTTTGCTTGGTTTCTTATTGGCTAACTCTGCCTTAAGTATTTAACCCATAATTGTTAATCTAAGTATTTCTCTTACTGGAGGAAAGGGTCTGGACCTCTTACTCTGGGGGCTTACATGTCGTCTGCCTCTGTCTCTTTTTCCAAGAATCCTCCTTGACTCCTAGTTCCACCTATCTTGCTTCCCTATTGGCCAACAGTGCTTTATTCAACAACCAATAAGAGACAGATTTACAGAATGACATCTCCCATCAGAACATTTATCTGTTTTGTTGCTGTTGTTTGCCCAGAATTGGTTCATGTGGTTGTGATCCTTGACAAATTTTAATTTGCTGTGTCCCAGGTCATCAGGATGCTATGTAGAGTTTCTGGTGAGTTTTTGTGGTACAATGCTTTCTTTGTGAAGCATCAGATATTGTTTTGCTCTCTATTTCTTCAAGTGGTCAGATAAGGTTTACATTATCAAAGAAAAATTCATTTTCTTAAAACCAACTGATGTTGGTTTTCATCTGAATGTTTTTGTTGTTCTTAAATAACTGGTCTATAGTCTAGCCATGTTGACCCCATACTTCCCCCAAAATGTTACTTCTTTATTTCATTTGGAAATTTTTATTACAGTTATTATAAATTTGGATTATACTGTCTTTTAATGTGTAAACATGGATCATTTAATTATTATATTTTTGCCATCTCCCTGAACTTTCGAAGAAACACTAATATTATTAAACGCAAGTTGTAAGGCAGCTTAATTTTGTTTTAAGAAGCTTAGTTTACATTGGCCAGATATAAAATATAGCAAGTAGCAATAATAAACTATGTATTGAATAAAATCACAGAATTTTATTTGACAAAGGAGCTAGACATTTAAGAGGCATCATGATACTAAACAAATGCAAGGCATTGCACATCATCTTTAAATTAAACCATATCTCTCTCCTTTTGGCTTTGATTTGTTATTTTTTTCTTTTTTGCTCAGTATGTGAAAAATAATTCAGAAGTCAACTCGCTGACCCCAATCCTAGAACCTTTCAGGTGTCACACAGCGTGCACAGTTTACCATCCCTCCTGAGGGGAAGAACTGTCAGCAATCAAGTATTTGTAATGACAAAAGTTCAGAGGACTGACTTCCAGCTGGATTTGGCTTTCTCACATCAATTCAGTAGAGGAATAGAAAACAGAAGTGTTTTCTATTTCCAATTATATACCAACTGGGTGAAATCAAGACGTAGTAAATAAAGGATCATAAGGTAGAGAATAAAATAGTGAAAGAAGTGAGTAAATAGGGTTCTTCAGTTGTAGAACTCAGAAAAATTCTCAAGAGCATATTCTGTTACATAGAGTGTAAGCATAGAGTTTTTTTTTACAGGAAATAAGTTAGTTTTCCAGCTGTCAGTCTGGAGTCCATGAGCTCCCTCTTTCTTGGGTCAGCTATTTCTGTGGGTTTCCCCACCATGGTAATGACTGCTTTGTTAGTACTATCACTCCTCCCTCTTTACAACTCGACTCCAGTTGTTGTGCCCAGTGCTTAGCTATGGATATCTGCATCAGCTTTCATAAGTTACTGGATGAAGGCTCTATGATGTTAATTAATGTAGTCATCCATTTCAAATTATAGGTGAATGGCAGTTAAGGTACCCTCACCTCTATTGCTTAGATTCTTTATAGAAGACTGAACTAGGCCTCTGGAATGTGGGTGACCTGGGAAATTTATGGGGCCACTGCGAGTGGGACTAGAAATCACCACTAGTGCATGAACTGACTGTCTGGAGCTCAATACCTATGGAAGGATACATTGCTAAGCCTAGTTATGGGGAGAGGGAGACTTGGTTCTGCCACAAATGATGTGACAGACTTTGTTGATTCCCTAAGAGGAGTGTCAACCTCTCTGAGGAGATGAGGGTTGAGGTGGGGCAATGGTAGGTATTGACAGGATGGGAGGGAGAGAGAACTGGGATTTAAAAAAGAAAATAGTTTAGTTTATAGAAGAATGAAGTGCTATTTCTCAAGGGCAGGGCTTGCATTAAAAATCTGGTGGACTGGTCTATTCTAAGGGAGAAATTCTTCACTGAGCTCAATCAGTTATTAGTACAAACTACAACAGAGCAACATGGATTAAAAATTCCAAAGTCTATATCCAACAAGCTAGAGTCAATTGAATCTGTCTTCTACACTGTTTTCATTGACAAGCAGGAGAGCCGAACTTTCAATTCAAAGCTAAGAAAATGAACCAGTCAATCATGGCATGAATTCTACAAGGGTACTGAAAAATCAATGTCAGGAAATCCACATAAAAACAGTAAGAACACCAACAGGGAAAATATATTACCACACGGAAGATGCACAATGATGATCTGCTCTTCCCAAGAATTAAAACTAAAAGGCAAAATGAAACAGATTTGCTTCTAATATGTGAAGATATAGTAGTCACAAGAACAACCATTTGAAGACAGGACATGATGGGGAAGTCCTGTGTATATGTCAATAAGGCACTGTTGGCCAATAGGGAAGCAAGATAGGTGAGACTAGGAGTCGAGGAGGACTCTGGGTAGGAGAAACACAGGAAATCAAGATGTAGCTGCCATATGGATAAGAATCCCGGAAAGTTCTCCAGTAAGAGAAATACTTAGATTAACAATTATGGGATAAATACTTAAGTCAGAGCTAGCCAGTAAGAAACAAGCAAGGCCAACAGCTTCATAATTAATATAGCATCCTGTGTGTTTATTTCGGACTGATGTGGCTCTGGAACCAGGCTGGCAGGAAGGCTTCTCTTCACAAGGACAAGATAGATATGAGAATTAAATTCTGTTATAAGACTAAGCAACATGCAGATAGCCATACTGAGTATAAATGTGGATGAAATTGTAGCATGAGATTTTTGTTTGTCCAGGTACCATACAGAATAGAATGAAGGGGAAGAGCTTAAGTGCTATTTTTTGTTACCCTATATATTCCAAGAGAGTAGGTAGACATAGGGATGTAGGATAAGAGAAAAAAATGCTTGGTGATAAATTCCTGGGTTTCACAGAAGATAAATTGTATGCATAGACAAAGTGACACTTTCATCCAAATGTAAGGGAATGAAGTCTTTCTTTCCTTCCTTCCTTCTTTCATTCCTTTCTTCCCTTCTTTCTTTCTTCCCTTCTTTCTCTTTTTTGTCTACATTATCTTATCTTCTACTTTCAGTTGTTGATTAGATGTTGTAGCTTATTGTTTATCCTTTATTTTTTGTTTGTGCCATATGAATCTATCAAAAAAGTAAGTCAGATTTCATTGTTCGTGACACCATGATTTCATTGTTTCACTTGGCTTTGGCAGATGAACTGTGAATTTAGTTGCTTGGGCGAGGTGCTGAATTCCTTTCAGATTCAATTATGGCTAGCAGGGATGGAAGATGGATCTTCATGGATACTGAGATAATTAACATCATTAATATAGATTAGACACAAACTTCATATTGCGTTCCAGGTGGCCAGTTACATTGCAAATTCATAAATTGTCTCGTAGTGACCAATCCCTTTTTCATGTTGGCTATCGCCTCTGAAATGCAACACTATAGGAACACTTGCAATAAAGTACTCCCACATCAAACTGGGAAAGAGTTTGAAAAATTCAATCCCACTGTTCTCTGAGGTGCTGGTGTTTATAATGTTGTAATAAATGATTAAATATCACAAAGGTTGAGTTCTCCATGCTACATCTCCCTGAGGTGCATACATTATTATCTCCATCTCCACAACAGAGTCTACATTTATTATCCTGTTAGTAGCATGTGCTCTCTTTAGTATGCTCACCTGGTTGGGCAGCACATACCATCTTAATTTAGTTGCTTTGTCATGCTGCCACTATCAAATTGCCTCAGACACAATATTACTGGAGTAATAAACATCAAGAGATACCAAATAAATATAAGTTCTAGGTGTGCTTTCCCCATTCCTTGCTTACTGTTCAGTTATCGTAGCAAAAGTGGTGACTTCATATTTTATTCTATAGTTCACTTATTTTAGTAATAGAACAAACTTCAGTGTTACCTGTGTTATCTTCCTCAATTAAGTTATTTACTCTGCCTGTCATACCACTTTCACAAGACACCAGAACTTCAAATCTATTCAATCGTCAGGATTACTGGAATAGGATGCAGTTTGGAAATATATCAGTAAGGTATGTCTGTCACCTGATACTCAGCCCTTAAGCTCTTCTAACACAACAAGATCAGTGATCCAGTGATGACACTGCATTCTTCAGAAGAGCACTCAGCAATGCGGTCTTCCTGAATTAATTCTCAACTGAGTATGCAATATTCCATTCAGTTGTTCTTTTGAGTAAGCTGCACCTGAGCAATGTCACAAATTGCAGTGAAGTCACTGTTGTACCTCAGTCTGAGTCAATCTGCATGAACTATTATGCCAATGCATTAGACATTTGAGAAACGCTTAGGTAGTTATTACTATTGGAAGTAACTGAGTACTGAGAAGATAGGTCCACATTTATAATATGAATCACTTTTGCATTTGAGTTCATTCTTTAGGATTCTCAAGAGAAACAGTCTCAGTAACTATTTGATGCTGGCAAAAGTATATGGATGCAGCTTAGCAGATGAGGTAAACTGGAAAAGTCATTAAGAGCTGACTCTCAGTTAAAGATACTACTTGCAGCTGAAAATAATCCTCCCATTCCGAGGATAATCTTCCCATGGCTGTTTTACGTGAACACATCAGATTTTTTACTTTCTAATCTTCTAAATTTCTGTAATTCTCTGAGCTTGCCATTTAATAGATAACATGTATCTTTATATAGTATAGAATAGTGATGCTTACCGGGATTGGCTGCCCAAGGGCCTTTTTAAGCTGTGGGCGGGCACTCCCTGGGGTCAGAAGATTTGTTCAAGGTTCCTGAATAAACTGCCTGTGAGAAGGATTCCTGAGTCGCGTATTCCTTGCTGGTCGAGGTGGTCGTGACAACTGGTGGCCCATACGGGGATGCTCATACGAAGAAGATCCTACAGGAACTCAGAACTTCTTGCAGTCAGGGCAGTGCACTGGTAAGTCCCCAGGTAAGAGGGGGTTCCGCGCCAAGAGCGGGTAAAAGGACCACGACAAAAGTGGGGTAAGGACCATGACAAGAGCGGGGTAAAAAAAGGGACTGGGACAAGAGCACTTGGTTTGTTCCTCTCTGTAGGTAAAGAGAGAGCAGGACAAATGGTTCGTGGAACAGCGAACCAAAAGTAAAAACATTGTTAGCTTGGCTAGCAGGGAACCCAAAGTAAAAGCTAAAAAGAAACATTAGAAGCTTAAAAGAAACATTGTTAGTTTTGCTAGCAGGGAACTGAAAGTAAAAACATTATTAGTTTGGCTATGGGCGCTTCTCAGTCGCACCCGATTTTTTGGCTCTGAATGAGCTGCTTCGTTCTAAGAATCTAAGATTTTTGAAAGTTAGGGAGAGATCTTCATTTTACATGGGACTGAGGAACAATATGGAAAATACACAGAAATTCTGGATACTGTATACTATTGTGTTTTTCAGTTTTTTGATTGCTCAGGAAGGAACAACTGCTAAAGTACACTTGATGATAAATGCTGCTGAATTATTTCAAACGCTCAGAGGTGGTGTTCGGCCTGTCTGGAGACTAGTAAAAAGTTCCCTTGAGGATCAGAAGTATAGTGAGGCAGTTAAAAAGGGGAGAAATGCTTTAGAACAATTACAATAGGAGAGATCAGAGCAGGCAAATGGTGAAAAGGGAGGAAAACAGAAAAGAAAGATATACTCAGCTCTAGAAGACTCAGAGTCTATGGACTCCGAGGAGAATGAGGAGGAACTCCACAAACTATTGTCATGATCCCCATGGTATGAACAGTGCCCCCTTCCAGCAATGAAAAGGTATATTTGCAAACATACAGACAGGATATCCAGGACAGGTGTTTGAACAGGTGGATAAGATAGCCATTAAGGCTTGGAAAATCACTGCCAAATTAAGGAGAAGTGAGTGGCAATCTTGGCACCTGGAGGCTGTGAGTGGAAATTGCAAGGATTATATGTGTTCCTGTTCAGTATGCCAATTTTACAAAAGCTACAAAGTTGTCCAAGTATTTGTCCAGTTTTCTTTTACAGAATTGGTCACTTAAATTTGAAGATACTTTGAAGGAGTTGAGGCTGGCAGTGGTCCATGTGAATTCCACCAGAGTGGGCCTTTCCTTTGCATCGGGATTATCGTCCTGGCTGACTTCTACAATGGACCATCTTAAGGAGTGGGCGGGTATAGGAGCATTAACAGGTCTCTTGGTGTTGGTCTCCCTGGTTTGCTTGTGGTTTCTATGTAAGATTAGAGTCACACAAAAAGACACAATGCAGCCATGATCATTCAGGCCTTTACCGCTATTGAAGCAGGACAGTCCCCCACAGGCATGGTTAGCCACCTTAAAAACTAATTAAATATGCTCAGGATGCGAGGCAGAGCACTACACTCTGAGTCAGCTAATAATGACCCAGAGAAGAGCCTGTCTGATTGCATGCGGGTTGGTACCCAAGAGTCCCGCCTCTGGAAAAAAGGGTATCAGACGGGTCTGATGTTTGTTGAGTGGATGACACAAAACAAAAATCAGTACAATGTCCCTGTCTATGTCAGAGATCAGACCTCTACTCTTGCCTGTTGCATTTTAAAGAAAAAAGGGGGGAACTGTAGAGAGCTGCGAAGTGCTGCACCCTTAAGATGGTGCTGGCTTCTGACTTTTGCTAGCCCTACAGCAAGTGCTCTCTGTGATAAACAACTCCTTATTTGGTCAAGGCTGGATATCAGGCTTGCTTCCTCGTATGTGGACCTATCTGCTGTCGCCACATGGCTTACCGGGATTGGCTGCCCAAGGGCCTTTTTAAGCTGTGGGCGGGCACTACCTGGGGTCAGAAGATTTGTTCAAGGTTCCTGAATAAACTGCCTGTGAGAAGGATTCCTGAGTCGTGTATTCCTTGCTGGTCGAGGTGGTCGTGACAGTCTACTGCCCAAGGCTCAATAGATTACCTAGGCCTCCTCAGTGACACCCACATTCAGGGGGTCTTGATCAATCCCATGCTGGATTCCCAGGCTGATGCCTGGGATTCAAGAGTTAACCTTTGTCAGGTCAGCTGTTTCTGGGCATTAAACCAGCCCGGTCTTATTCCCTTTGGTCATCAGTCCTCCCTCTCTGTTACTGGCTTTCTTGAGTTCAGCTCAGTACTTAACAGAGGGATCTGCCTCTTCTTCCATCAGCCAATGAATGAAGTTTCTGTTTCCCAGACTCTCTGGCCATGAGATTATAGGCTGACACTCCCCAGATCTATGTCTAAAATCCATATATGAGAGAGTACATGCCATGTTTCTCTTTTTGTGACTGGGTTACCTCACTCAGGATGGTTTCTTCTAGTGTCATCCATTTGCCTACATATCTCAGGATTCCATTGTTTTTTTCTGCTGTATAGTACTCCATTGTGTAAATGTACCACATTTTCTCTATCCACTCTTCAGTTGAGGGACATCTAGGTTGCTTCCAAATTCTGGCTATTACAAATATTGCTCCTAGGAACATAGTGGAAGAGACATCGTTGGTGTATGAATAGACATCTTTTGGATATATGCCTAAGACTGGAGTTGCTGGGTCTTGTGGTAGGTTTATTCCCATTTTTCTGAGGAATCTCTATACTGATTTCCAAAGTGGCTGAACCAGTTGGCACTACCACCAGGAATGGAGGAGTGTTCCCCTTTCACCACATCCTCTGCAGCATAAATTGTCCTTGGTGTTTTTGCTTTTAGCCATTCTGAGAGGAGTGACATGGTATCTCAGAGTTGTTTTGATTTGCATTTCCCGGATGGCTAAGGATGTTGAGCACTTTCTCAAGTGTCTTTGAGCTATTTTAGACTCCTCTATTGAAAATTCTCTATTTAGTCTTGCAGCCCATTTTTTAATTGGATCCTTTGGTGTTTTGGAGACTTGCTTCCTGAGTTCTTTGTAAATTTTGGAGATCAACCCTCTGGCAGATGTGGAAATAGTGAATATTTTTTCCCATTCTGTGGGCTCCCTTTTGTCTTGCTGACTGTGTCCTTTGCCTTACAGAAGCTTCTCAGTTTCAGGAGGTCCCATTTATTAATTGTTGATATCACTGTCTGTGCTATTGGTGTTATATTCAGGAAGCTGTTTCCTGTACCAATTCGTTCAAGGGTGCCACCCACTTTCTCTTCTAAGAGGTTCAGTGTGGCTGGATTTATGTTGAGGTCTTTGACCCATTTGTACTTATGTTTTGTGCATGGCGATAAACATGGATCGATCCGCATTCTTCTACATGCAAGCCTCCAGTTATGCCAGCACCATTTGTTGAAGATGCTTTCTTTATTCCATTGTATATTTTTAGCTTCTTGGTCAAAGATCAGATGTTCATACGTGTGTGGGTTAATATCAGGGTTTTCAAATCGATTCCTTTGGTCTACCTGTCTATTTTTGTGCCAATACCAAGCTGTTTTCAGGACTGGTATAATTCTGCACTGAGGCCATCTGGACCTGGCTTTTTTTTTGTTTGGGAGACTTTTGATGACTGCTTCTATTTCCATAGGGGTTACAGGTGTATTTAAATTGCTTATCTGTTCTTGATTTAGTTTTGCCAATTGATAGCTATCCAGGACGTTGTCCAATTCCTTTAAATTTTCAAATTTCTGGAGTACAGGTTTTCAAAGTATGACCTGTTGATTCTCTGGATTTCCTCAGAATCCGTTGCCTTGTCCCCCTTTTCATTTCTGATTTTGTTAATTTGCATGTTCACTCTCTGCGGTTTGGTAAGTTTGGACAAAGGTTTGTCTATCTTGATGATTTTCTCAAAGAACCAACTCTTCGTTGCATTGATTCTTTGTATTGTTTTCCTAGTTTCTACTTTATTAATTTCAGCCCTCAATTTGATTCTTTCCTGGCGTCTACTCCTTGTGGGGGAGTTTGCTTCTTTGTGTTCTAGAGCTTTCAACTGTGCTGTTAATTCTCTAGTATAACTTTTCTCCAGTTTTTTCATGTCATCACTTAGTGCTATGACGTTCCCCCATAGCACTGCTTTCAAAGTGTCCCATAGGTTTGGGTATGTTGTGTCTTCATTCTCATTGAATTCGAGGAAGTCTTTTATTTCTTTTTTCATTTCTTCTTTGACTCAGGAATGGTGCAGTTGAGCATTATTCAATTTCCATGAGTTTGTAGGATTTCTGTGACTTGTTTTGTTGTTGAATTCTAATTTTAAAGCATGGTGGTCTGATAAGATGCATGGAGTTATTCCAATTTTTTTTGAAGCTGCTGAGGTTTGATATGTTGCCAAGTATGTGGTTGATTTTTGAGAAGGTTCCATGTGGTGGTGAGAAGAAAGTATATTCTTTTTTATGTGGATGAAATGTTCTATAGATGTCTGTTAATCCCAGGTGGGTCATTACTTCTATTAGACCCTTTGCTTCTTTGTTGAGTTTCTGTCTGGTATTCCTGTCTAGTGGTGAGAGCGGTGTGTTGAAATCTCCCAGTATACCTGTGTGGGGCTTTATATGTGATTTAAGATCTAATAATGTTTCTTTTACAAATGGGGATGCTTTTGTATTTGGGGCATAGATGTTCAGGATAGCCACTTCATCTTGGTGGAGTTCACCTGTGATGAGTATGTAATGACATCCTTCATCTATTTTG
Source organism: Mesocricetus auratus (assembly GCF_017639785.1). Classification (NCBI taxonomy): domain Eukaryota; kingdom Metazoa; phylum Chordata; class Mammalia; order Rodentia; family Cricetidae; genus Mesocricetus; species Mesocricetus auratus. The sequence continues at coordinate 48,558,920 of NW_024429190.1, forward strand.
ATTGACTTTATTTTAAAGTGTAGTTTGTTAGATATTAGGATTGCTTCCCGTGCTTGTCTGTTGTGCCCATTTGATAGGAAAACTTTTTCCCAACCTTTCACTCTCAGGCAATGTCTGTCTTTGAGGGTGAGGTGTGTTTCTTGTATGCAGCAGAAGGAAGGCCTCTGTCTTTGAATCCATTCTGCTAGCCTGTGTCTTTTTATGGGAGAGTTAAGGCCATTAATCTTGAGGGATATTAATGACCATTGATTGCTCATCCTTCTTCGATTTGCAATGGTTGTTGTTGGTGGAATTATGTGTGGAATTTGACTCCTTTGTTCTTTTGGCTGTTGATAGAGAGGGATTCTTTAATGCCTATGTTTTTCTGGTTGTAGTTAGCTTACTTGCGTTGGAGTTTTCCTTCTAAAACTTTCTGTAGCGCTGGGTTTGTGGATACATATTGCTTGAATCTAGTTTTGTCATGGAATATCTTGTTTTCTCCGTCTATAGTGATTGAGAGCTTTGCCGGGTATAGTAGGCTGGGCTGGCATCCATGGTCTCTTAGTGATGGTACAATATCTGTCCCGGAACTTCTGGCTTTCAGAGTTTCCATGGAGAAGTCAGGTGTAATTCTGATAGGTCTGCCTCTATATGTTACTTGGCCTTTTTCCTTAGCTGCTCTTAATATTCTTTCTTTATTCTGTATCTTTGGGGTCTTGATTATTATGTGGTAAGTGGACTTTTTTTGTGGTCCACTCTACTTGGTGTTCTGTAAGCTTCTTGTACCTTCATTTGCATGTCTTTCTTAAGGTTGGGAAAGTTTCCTTCTATGATTTTGTTGGATATGTTTCTGCCCATTTGAGTTGGTTTTCTTCTCCTTCTTCTATACCTATTATTCTTAGGTTTGGTCTTTTCATGGTGTCCCATAGTTCCTGGATGTTTTGTGTTAAGGATTTGTTGGACTTAAGGTTTTCTTTGGTTGTTGAATCTATTTCTACTAGTGTATCTTCAACACTTGAGATTCTCTCTTCCATCTCTTCTATTCTGTTGTTAATGCTTGTATCAGTAGTTCCTGACTGTTTGCCCAGCTTTTCTATTTCCTGCCTTTCTTCAGATTGTGTTTTTACATTGTCTCTATTTCAGTTTTCAACCCTTGCAGTGTTTGCATTGCTTCTTACAAGTTTCAGTTTATCTTTTTGTCCATTTGTTGCCTTCTATGTATTTTTGGGTTTGTGCATTCTTCCATTTCTTGCATTTTTTGGTTTGCTTTTTCTTCCATTTCCTGCCTTTTATGGTTTGTTTTTTCTTCCAATTCTTGCATTTTTTGGTTTGTTTTTTCTTCTATTTCTTTGAGGGATTTTCCGATATCCTCCTTTAGGGCCTCTATCATTTTCATGAAAGTGGTTTTATGGTCATTCTCCTCTGCTTCATTCGTATTGGAATGTTGGAGTCTTGCTGGTGTGGAGTCTCTAGAATCTGGTGGTGTCATATTTGTTTTTCTGTTGCTGAGTGTGTTTTTGTGTTGTCTCTTTCCCATCTTTTCTTCTAGTGGGTGCAGAAAGAGCCCCTTCCTGGTCTGGTTGTTAGGGGACCAGAGTTCCCTTTTGGTGGGTGCCAGCAAGTCCAATTATCTGGTGGTTCTTCTATTCCTTGTCCTCGTTCTGGTCATGTTGGGGAAGTCCTGTGTATATGTCAATAAAGTACTGCTGGCCAATAGGTACTCTAGATAGGTGGGACTAGGAGTCCAGGAGAATTGTGGGAAGGAGAAACACAGAGAGTCGAGATGTAATGCCATGGGGTAGGAATCCCGGAAAGTTCTCCGGTAAGAGAAATACTTAGATTAACAATTATGGGGTAATTACTTAAGTCAGAGCTAGCCAGTAAGAAACAAGCAAGGCCAACAGTTTCCTAATCAATATAGCTTCCTGTGTGTTTATTTGGGACTCATGTGGCTCTAGAACCAGGCTGGCAGGAAGGCTTCTGTCAAGGAAAAGCTTCCTTTTACAAATGGTGTCAGAGCGGGATTGAATTTCCACATAGAAGGACAAAAGCTATAAAGAAATTTTAGAAACAAAAGGACAGAGAGAAGCGCGGCTTTTTGGTAGCAGCATTTTCTCAGGCGGGCTCTGTTTTGTTAACAGCAAGCAGAGACTCGTGGCTGGCTTAAGTTAGGCTTCCTGACTCAGCATAAAACAAAAAACAAAAACAAAAAACCAAAGCCAACAAGGTTCTTTTACGAGGCTTTGCTAACGATTTAAAAGTTGTACGTACAGCTGGAAGTGGCAATGACCATATCACTAAGCCTGCAGCTGGAGTCACGATTATGCCTGCCATCTTGAAAAAAAAACAACAGTTTAACACAGCCGCGGTTTTAACAGATAAGACACGTGGCCAGAAAAACTTAAAGATTTACAGTAAAGTCAGACTTGGATGAAGAAAAACCTCTAAAGGTTTACAGTGTTTTTAAAAATATATGTAAGATTAAAAAAAAAAAAAAACAGCCCGGCTGTGGTGGCACCTGCTGGTAGGATTTACTGCAGAGGCAGAGGCAGGCAGACTACCAAAGAGAAACCCTGTCTCAAAGAAAAAGAAATAAAAGTAAAAGAAATAGAATAATAACAGATAAATAAATATGCCACGTAAAGATGGAAAATACACAGAGAGTCTGAATACTGTATGCTATTATGTGTTGCAGTTTTTTGATTGCTCAGGAAGGAAAAACTGTTAAAGTACACTTGATTATAAATGCTGCTGAATTAATTCAACTTATATCTTTTGAAAATGCCTTGACTTCAAAATTTAAGGATAAGGATACATTACTTGGGAAAGGAGTTTTCATTTATGTTTCTACAGAAAATGAAAAGCTGAGGATTCCTTCCAGGCTTCTGTGGTTTGATGAACCAAGACCCCTGGAGCAGTGGGCCAGGTGGTCCAACAATTGAGACAGCTAAATTGATGCAGTCATACAGACCCTGAAAATAACGACTTATACAGGTTTCTGAGTTTTGTCATGATTCCCATGGTATGAGCAGCGCCCCCTTCTAGCATGAAGCAATTTGGAATGAGCGTCATCCTAATTCCCATCTTGTTTATAAATCTTTGTTTTCATTTAAATGGGATTGTTTATAATTGGTTAATGATCACAGCCAATCTCTTTTTAATGGTAAAAAGGGGAATTATGGAATGGGTATTGTTTTTTATTTATTGATACAAATTCAAGGTCAATTTTGTGATGTGTATATTTCTCCTCTTGATTAAGTATTTTTCTCCTCTTTTAAAACGTAATGCATAATTGAATACAGACTATTGATAGTTACTTATAATAGAATTTATAGTTAGGTAAGTTAGGTTTTCTAGATATATAGAGATGTATTTAAGACAGATAGACAGTCTTCAACCCTTTCAAAGACCTTCAGAAAATGGCATTTAAAATGGTTTAGGGTTTTTCTTGACAATGAGAAATGCCTGCTCCTGGCAGCACCAATTAAGTCTGAGAGGAAGATGTGCATCGAAGAAACTTGTTATGGAGTTTGCTTTCAACATGGCAAGGTTAGCCATTTGGGCAAGAAACTGCTCTTGCCTAGGCTGTTTACTGTTGTTGTATAAATTGGACATTCAGGACCCACAGGAAAGTGACTGCTGAACTCAAATAGTCCTTCAGGGTTCCTGCTTCATGAAAGAGTCTATGAGACTTTCTGCAGGACACAGAAAAATGACTGACAGCCTGCTGATGCAGATGGACAGTTTGAAATTTCCTGCTTTGCTGAGAAGTGTTCCAGACACATTGTGGCCTATGGGCTGAAGATGGATGCCCCAACATTACAGAGGAATTTTGGGTGACTGTCTAGGCAGTAAGATGTCTCTGTCAATCCTAGTGTTTATATATTATCCTTCTGTGGTCTTTGATGGAGTTGAAGACAGATAGTTATAATTATAGCTTGCCTTAGTTATGATAAAAGATAAGCTACATATAGAACTTTGGACTCACAAGGATGAGATAGATGATATTCTCTTTAAATCTTGCTAAAATATTGAAACTGTGCTCTTACGTGATAACTGTTCTGTTATATACAATTTGACTATGTTAAAGTTAAGACCTTTCTTTTTGTTTACACAGAAAAGAGGCGATGTTGGGGCAGTCCTGTGTATATATCAATAAAGTACTGCTGGCCAATAGGGACTCTAGATAGGTGGGACTAGGAGTCCAGGAGAATTCTGGGAAGGAGAAACACAGAGAGTCGAGATGTAACGCCATGGGGTAGAAAGCCCGGAAAGTTCTCTGGTAAGAGAAATACTTAGATTAACAATTATGGGGTAATTACTTAAGTCAGAGCTAGCCAGTAAGAAACAAGCAAGGCCATCAGCTTCATAATTAATATAGCCTCCTGTGTGTTTATTTGGGGCTGTTGCGGCTCTGGAACCAGGCTGGCGGGAAGGCTTTTCTCTCAAGGAAAAAGCTTCTCTTTACATGGTCCCATGGGTGGAGAAGAAGAACAGGAATCTGGGGTGCTTAGCCTCCCACCTGGTCCCCTGGACCCTTTGCTGGATCCTGTTGTACCTGATCCTGTGGCCGGAACAGCTGCTCCCCTGGACTCCCTGGCTCCTTCGGTTTCCTGGTCTCCTTTGTGGGAGAGAAGTCCCGGAGTCTGGGGTGCTTGGATCCTGCTGGGACTGGAAGCTCTGTGCAGTTCCCAGGCGATCCCCAGGCACTGGAACACAGGCCCAGAAGCCGGGCCTGTTGTACCTGATGCCGCCGCCAGAACAGCTGCTTCCCTGGACTCCCTGGTTCCTCTGGTTTTTCAGAATACCTTTAAATACCATGAAATATGATATATAATATCTCCATAGAAGCCTGCAAATGGGAGAACTTGGTACCAGAAAGATGATTAAGAAGGTAAAACTGTATCCTATGCAAGCCTGGAAATCTGAGTTTGACCTTGAGAACCTACATAAAAAGTGGGCATATGCATTGGTAACTACTACACTCTTTTTGGAGATAAGAGATGAAGGCAGGATAGTCATTAGTTTGGGAAGCATCTAGATTGGAATACATGATACAGCAAAATCTACAAGAAGTACCCTAAATAAACAAGTTAGAGCACAAGAATCAACTGCTGAAAACTGTCCTTTTATTTCGAAACATGCTGAACATACGTTCCCACTCATGAATCACACACACACACACACACACAGAGACTCACACAGAAAGAGACAGAGAGAGACAGAGACAGAGATAGAGACACAGAGAGAGAGAAAAAATAAAATGAAATTGAAATCAAATTGAGTCATTTGGGAAACCAACACTGTATAAAATTAGTGAAGTTGGAAGTTAATAAACAATTGTATTAATTTTCACTGTCATAATTTTATGATTAATTTTCATTATCTAATCCTACTTTCTTTCTTGACATAACCTGAAATACTAAATTAGATTTTCTTTTTTTTATTCAATATGTTTCCTAGAGCTGGAGACATAGCCCTGTGATAGAACACTGGCTTAGCACACATGAGACTCTAGGCTAATCCCAACACTGCTAAATCCTGTATGCATGTTATTCACTATGTGATATGTGAAATGTTGCATTTATTATTTATTTGGTGTTCACAAGAGCTTTATGAGTACTGAAATTCCTATTTTGGTAGTGATGAAAGTCAAGTCTATGAGACTTTTTTTCTTGTATTCAGTAAGTAACTAACTAGACACCCTAAAAGGCTTGTGATGTTTTCGATCAATGTTGACTTCTACTTACATCACTTTGTGTGTCTCTGCAGTACTACCTCTAATCCATTCAGTGGTATTATGGATTTTCAAACAAGAAATTCCTTCACTTAAGTTGATATTTGACTACTTGCCACCTACTTTCTTGCTTGTTGTAAATGATTTAAAAAAATGTATGCAACCGAAAATACACAGCATGGGGGAAATACAGTAAAATTTTTTGTGGGTTTTTAATTGCCTTTTGAAACTTCATTATCATTTCAGTTATACTTAAATGTTGTTCATACATGTTTTGCTTTGATATGTTTTTATATATTAAATGAAGAAAGTGATGAATGTTTATGCTTTATTTTGGGGAGCTAAATTCCTTTCCTGCACTGAAAAATATCATTGGTTACTATGGAATAATAGTAGAGTGATATTTCAAAAATGCAAACTACTTTTAGGCTGAATTCATGTGCCTTTTTCATAGATCAAAGAATCTATTATGCTGATCAAATCAGGACAATTAGTATTTCTCTGGGAGTTATTAATATACAAATTATTCTTGTGGAAAATAAGTCCATAGAAATATAGTGAAGACATCTGGAAATCCATGTTTAAAATAAACAATGGTACACAAATGCACATGCATACTTAGTGCACTGACACATAATCTGAAAAGCACATTGTAGAGTGGGAACCTGTCTCTAAAGATTCATGCTTTATTGTTAGAAAGATATTTTTGTGAATAAAACAACCTATATAGGTTACATGTATTTCTAATCTTGTAAATAGTGAACCTTCACAAAATACATGTATTTTAATTTACATGCATATTTACATTTTACAGTTTAAGAAGCTCTTCTCTTTGACTGAAACCCTTCCTTTTGACCTCAACCCCATGTCTTACGCTACTCCACCTACAGTGATAAGAGTTACACCACCTTTTCTACTTCTCTCCGTCCAGCCAACTCCTCAGTTTCTCTTCACTTTTCTTGCTTACAAACAGTTGAGAAGCCACAGCACAGCACTCTACTCTTCAGTAAGTACATCATAAGAGCCATTTGGGAAACCAGGAAATTACACTATACAACAGTCCGAAAAAGATCAGTTACACAGTAAGGCTGGTGAGTTGCTACATGTGTTTGTCCTACCAATATCCAAGAACTATACTAAATGCTACTTTCCTAAATGCAATTTTGAAGGAAGAGACTCAGTCTTTACAGACTGTAGCAACAGCAGAAAATACGAAAGTACTGAACTTAATGATAATGGAAGGGTCTGTAAATCTCATTTAGAAACTAGAGCCTACCTATAGTGACTTGTATTGCTTTAGTTAAAAAAAACCCTTTGTCATAAAAAATAACAAATTTTCTGGATGAATGACAGATGGGTTTTGTTGGCAAATTTTCTCTTAGAAAATCCATAAGGGGAAAAACAATCCTTCATGTAACAAAAGGGCAACACATGGTCAAATACTGAATTTATAATTAAATTATCAGCAACTGGACTATTAATGAGTATCCTGCATGTTTTAAGAGAAATCCTGTTACTTTCCCCTACACAATACAAAATTACTAAATTACTTTTTAGTCCCACATTTCCCTTTGAATTAATTATGTGAGTGTGTGCATGTGTGCCCTGACTTAAGCATACACTGATAATAGAAACATAAACACAGGCTTGGAGTTTGAAAGTTCCTCCTGTTTCCATGGAAGTATCATTAAGTGTATTTTCACTTTATTGAATTTTTTTCAAAGCGAGAAAAAGCAAGCTAACAAAGAGAACATTCATCTTTATATGAATTAGCCATTATATGACTACATAAGCAAAACAATATTGTCTTGAAGGACATGTAGATATAGCTGTTGGAAAGCCACACTATAATTATATTTCATTACACTCTGAATTTAATACATTAATACTACTATAAACTGTGCTAATTATAGGTTAATATGTCACCTGAAAGAATCTCTGAAAGAGAATATCTTGAGAAGTAGCAAAACACTACTCTTGCTTCTTGGCATGTTTGGTCTTCTCATTCACTTATTTTGTCCTGTGATGTTTAGCATCTATCAAAAAAGATTTATTGATGTAGGTTCTGGAAAACATTTCAATTAAATTAAGAAAACACCGAAGTATCAGAGTCTAATAGGGTGTCCATATAGTGCTTTGCATAGTTAATTATATTTGAAAGGGAGTATTAGGAATGTGTGTACTTTACCTTCAACACTTTCCTGATAAAGGAGAAAAAGAACAATACTTTGTAAAATAATTTTTAATAACTCTATCTGATGTCTGTTATGGTCATTAATCAAAATGCCTACATTTTCAATTAGAAGGGCATAAACCACTTTAAGTCAACTGAGCACTAAAATGAAATTAAACTTAATTCACAGTAATTATAAAAATTTGCTTTTATGATCATTTTACAACTATTGATCATCATATATATTTCATTCCATATGGCTGATCTTTATTTTGAAGACTGATATTTGCTATAGAACCATTAGTAAACTCTTAACTTATAAGAAACAAAAAATCATCTAATCATCCTTAATTTTTTCTAGAAAATTATATTGTTAGAGGTCGAGAAAGACTTTTGAATACATTTCTTAAAATGAATGAATAGAATATTTAAACCATTTGAAAATACATAGTATGAGGCCACACTGTCTTCATAGAAAGAGTTTGGATGTTCCCCTTTGTTATCCATTTAGGAATAGTTTAAGAAGAATTGTTCTTAGAGGTCTGATTGAATTCAGCAGTAAGTCCTGGGCATGGTCTCCTTTAGTTGGTAGATGTTTTTTCAATCTTTTTGCATTTGAACCTGCTGCACCATTCAAAAAGGCACCACAAACATATCACAAAAGTATTTGTATATCAATATTTATTTTAGTTCTATTCTCTGTGGTTAAATTATGAAAGCTACCTAAGTATCCATAAATAATTAATAAAGAAATGTGGTTTATATACAGCATGGGAAAATTTCAGCCACAAAGAGTGGAGTTCTCATATCCTGCAGAAAGTGTATGGAACTATTGACACCAATATCATTAAGTATATCACAGACAGACAAATATAATTATGTTTTCTCTCTATGGTTCCTAGATTTTATATTCACACATAACATTTTGGGGGAGAGAGGAGACAGGGGGCAAGTCAGAAAGGAGAAGAGATATGAAAGTAAAGTGTAAGCTGAAGAGATGGCTCAAATGGTTAGAAGCACTTGCTGTTCTTTCAGAAGAACCAAGTTCAGTTCCTAGAACCACATGATGCCTCACAATGTCTGTAACTCTTGTACTAGGCTATGTGGGCCTCCATGGGCACCAGATATACAAACTGTACAGCAGACAAGCAAAAATCACCCAAACACATTAAATAAATTTAAAGGAAGTATAAGTGTCTATAACTAAAAGGGAACCAATGACAGGACAGGGACCAAAAATGTGGAAGGTAAGAGCAGTATATAGGAATATATTCAAATATGCATGCATGAAAGATTGAAAAGTCATTAAATAAATATCTAATAATAGTTTCCTTAGGTGTCTCTAAGCATCATGGCTTTACAATAGTGATGTAAACAATTTAATAGTATTAGTAACTTTAAAAGATAAGGGTAATTTTTGTATTTATCTTAAAACTACATTGAAAATGACATTTCTGTAGTTCTGTTTCTTAGTTGTGTCTTTGTGTGGCTCGGGTACCAAGGAAATTGTAACCTGGTAAAAAGAGGATGGCAGTGTCCCTTCTGCTTCTATTATGTGGAACAATTTAGGGAGTACTAGTGTTAGCTCTTCTTTGAATTTCTTGTAGATTTCGGCACTGAAACCATCTGGTTCTGGGTTTTTTTTTTGGTGGGAGACATTTGATAACTGTTTTTATTTCACTAGGGGTAACAGGTCTATTTAAATTGCTTATCTGTTCTTGATTTAATTGTGGTGAGTGAAAATTGTCCAGAAAATTGTCCATTTTCTTTAGATTTTTTTTGGTTTTTTTTTTTTTTTTTTGGTTTTACGAGACAGGGTTTCTCTGTTTTTGGAGGCTATCGGGCCAGCCTGGCCTCGAACTCACAGAGATCCGCCTGCCTCTGCCTCTGCCTCCTGAGTGCTGGGATTAAAGGCATGCGCCACCAACGCCTGGCTGGGGAGGGGTTTATGAGACAGGGTTTTTCTGTATTTTTTTTGGAGGCTGTCCGTCCAGCCTGGCCTCGAACTCACAGAGATCGGCCTGTCTCTGCCTCCCGAGTGCTGGTATTAAAGGTGTTCGCCACCACCACCCGGCTAGATTTTTAAATTTTGTGGAGTACAGGTTTCAAAGTATGACCTGATGCTTCTCTGGATTTCCTCCGTGTCCATTGTTATGTCTCCCTTTTCATTTCTGATTTTGTTGATTAGAATGCTCTCTATTTGCCCTTTGGTTAGTTTGTATAACAGTTTATTCAAAATCTTGTTGATTTTCTTGAAGAACCAACTCTTTCTCTGTTTCACTGTTTCTTTGTATTGTTTTCCTAGTTTCTATTTTATTGACTTCAGCCCTCAATTTGATTATTTCCTGGCATCTGCTCCTTCACAGTGAGTTTGCTTCTTTTTGTTCTAGAGTTTTCAATTGTGCTGTTAATTCTTTAGAGTGATTATTCTCCAGTTTCTTCATGTGGGCACTTAGTGCTGTTTTCAAAGTGTCCTGTAAGTTTGGGTATGTTGTATTTACATTCTTGTTGAATTCTAGGAAGTCTTAATTTCTTTTTTTTTCTTTCTTCCTTGACCCAGGAATGGTGATATTGTTCATTGGTCAATTTCCATGAGTCTGTAGGGTTGCTGCAATTTGTGTTGTTGTTGAATACTATCTTTAAACCATGGTGATCCAATAGGATACTGGGAGTTAATCCATTTTTTTATTTGTTGAGATTTGCTATGTTGTTGAGTATGTGGTCTATTTTAGAGAAGGTTCCATGTGGGAACCTTCTTCATGTCTTCTCATTTCCACTGCAAGAATAATAAGAATTCTTACCACTGAGCTGTCATTTCACTTCCCAGATGTAGTCATTGTTCATTGATAGGTAGATGAGAATACATAGAAAATAAATCAACAAATCAAGTTATTCCTCTGTTAGTAGTTTTATATTTATGAACTGAAATGTAACATTATCTTTATTAACAAGACCAATTGTATCCTTTAAAGACCTACACTATCATTTTTCTCTTCATTGAATTCTATTGGAAATTTCACTCCTTACACAATAAACTCCACACAGTTTTATAACAATAATAGCCATCTCACATAAAATGTGAGTTTTTAAATTCTGTTGTCAATTTTTAATTTCCTGATTAGAGTCCTTGGGAAATAAAGTAACTAGACTAAATACAAGATTGTTTTTTTACCTTAGATGTATATAAATTGCTAGAACATAAAGAGGTGGAAAGAGGCAAGCTTTTGTAATAAATCGCATCAGGATTCCAATACTGGCTCTGACACTGCAATTGTGTTGTTTCCGTAGGCAAGTTTTTTTTCATTTGATTCAATAAAAAATGATTGATTATGTGCTCCAATTAATCATGTGGTACAACATAACCCAGGGTTATAAAGATGTACTTTCTGAGTTCAGAGTGTTCAAGATGGAATAGCAGAAAATGTTTATGAGACATATGACGATGGCTTAAATACACAGGGTTTTCATTACAATAATAGGAGTTTGACAGAAGATAATTAAAGACAGAAAAGTATATAACCCATCATTAAGAAGGCACTGCTAAATACATTATCTATGATGTAATCTTCAAAACATAGTCAAATATAACATTCCCTGTCACTTTCTTGGCTAGCTCCCTGAAGTAATTTACCCTCAAAGACGTCTCCTTGAATAAAATTAGAAAACAAACATTAGATGTTGTTTTAATTTATGAATCTGTATTGTCACAATGATTGCCATACTAATTTTAAAATATATAAATCACGTAATTTTCCTGTTACATATTTTCCAAAATATTTCTGGTGCAGCCATAATGGCCTACATGTTTTTGACAGGGAGATCCTAACTGCTTCTTAAATCTTCTTGTCTTAGACATACAGCTAGATCTAATAGCCCAGATTTCCTCTCAGTGACTTGTGGAGTTACAAATATATCCTGACTGATGAAACTCACAGATTTTGCAAGGAAAAAGTGGAAGTGACAACCCTCTTCATCTCAATGACAGAAGACAAGCTGCTGTTCGATTTTCTAGGGTTAAGACTACCTCAGTTCTACCTGTGTGCTATGATGTAATTGTGAAATGTCCCTGAGAGCCAGCTGGTCCCTCGCAGGCACTGCTATTTTGGAACATGAGAGAACATGGAGGAAGGAGAGCCTCCGTGTGAAGAAACGATCCCCAAAAGGAGGACCTGAACGTTTTGAACTTTAGACCCATCTACTGTTTGCTCTCTGCTACCTGACTGCCAGCACAATGTGGCCAGCCATTTCACGTTGCTGCCTCCATGCCTTCGGTCCATGATGCAGTGTATCCCTTGTCAAACTGTGACTCAAAAAACCTAACCCTTCATCCCCTAAGATACTTATTCACATTTTTCACAGCATTGTGAAAAGAAATACAACATAAATCATAATCAGCATTAACTAACAGAGAACTCTGTATACCTTTGAGACTGATCTCTGCCACATTTCCTACATTTATAGTATCTGTTTATTCCATACCAGTTACATTGTTCTCCTATTGTACACTATGAGCCTTATACCTGTTTTTACATTAGACATTAGTTCTCTCTATCTTTTCCTTTCTTTTGTTTCCTTTGAAATGCTTTTTATCAAAACATGTGAATGGTGTATTACTCATTTATTTTTTCTAACCTAAAACAGTTGTTGCACACAGGTCCCCTGACATCCCTCCCAAATTAATATTACCCTTATCCCTGCCCTATTATCTGTCTTATTTTTCTGCTTTATTTTCACAGTACTACTACACTATACTTTTTCCTCATTTCGTGCATATATTTCTTCATAATATATTTCTAGTTAAAGAAATATACTATATATTAATTTCTGCTTTATTTGTTTTATCTACCAAAATACAACTACCTAAAGGAAGATATGAAAAAAAATTTAAAATATAATGGAATGCTTTTTCTATGTTAACAATAATGTATTCAGCAGGAATGAATATCTTATATTGCATGTTGATTTTATTTTATATCAGTATAAGTACTTGCAAAAAGGTACAACTCCGAGTGTAGATAATGAGTTTCGAATTTATGCATCTCAAAGGAGGAAGGCTATCAGCTCACCAGTTGTAGGTCTGGAATCTTTCCAAACAGACTGCCTGCTGCCTCTCTGGCTTTCTATTATCAGGAGACTTCATAACAAGAACATTCCTTACATAGTCCCTCCATGCCTCTCTAAGGAGGACCTGTCATGCATATTTATTGGATATTCTACACATTATAGACCTAAGATGTCAACCTTACCTTAAGGTGAGAATTTGTATTTGGGGCACCAACTCTAGGCAGTAAAGAAAGCTGCTGTTTGGGGAAAAAACCAGCAACAATAAAAAAAACCAAAATTCAAAAAATAACATGATTATGGATTTATATTTTCTGAGTGATCTTTGTCTGCAGCCGTGTGTGTGTGTGTGTCATAATTTCTTAGCCTGCCTCCTTTTCCCATCAAGTTTAACATAATTATAGAATATCTGATGTTTGAAATCCTAGGATAACATACAAATATTCTTTAAATATGCATTTTAAGCAAAACACACTGAATTTGAGAATGATAATGTGTTCCTTCATAGTTTACTCCAAAAAAAAAAAAAAACAGAGTTGGTTCTCCCTAAAACCTGAATTAAAAGGCAAGAGGTAAAAAAAAAAAAAAAAAAAAACAAAAAAAAACAAAAGGCACAGAAGGTAACAGAAAATTATAGAATTATTTACTGCAAATGAATTGTATTAGAGAACATTTGGTAAAATTTCTCAAAAATCTTCAAATACGACATTTTTAACCACTTGTTATATTTAATTAAAATGAAAATAAATAAGCAAACCTAAACTTCTCCTCAGTCCTTAGACTACTACTAGTTCCCTCATGGATAATTCATGTATATGGTCATATGAAATTCAGTTTTTGAGTGTAATTCTGACTGCCACTTTCTTCGCTAAATTAAGCAGAAAGCTTTCCTGCTGTGCATATCCGAATTGCAGGTGCAGACGTTCAATGCATAAGTAAATATAAGGGACTTGGTGATGCTTCTGGGTTATTTGAAGTGCATGTACTTTCCTATATCGGGTTTGAAAAATGATGTAATGATACTCAATTAAGAATGTGGATTTTTGAAATACAAGTTGGAAAAGAACTTCGGTAACTCTTTCAAGGGAAAATCATTTCATGAAAGTCCAATTCCACAGGGAATAAACAGTCATTTTTCACTTGTCCTTGGAGATTGTTTTCTATGATCATTATCATCTGTGGAATTTTAGATGTCAATCAAATGCTTTACATTTAGCTCTTATTACTTCACACATTTAAGAGAGCAATGGGAATTCTTGGGATTGAGAAAGGAACCCTAGAATAAAAAGTCATCTTTAAATGGAACAGAAATATTACTGAAATTATCACATCTTGACTGAGCTGTGCAAATACTGGCCCCTTCTAAAATCTTAATATAGGACCCAAAAGACAGACTCGGATGCTTTGCTTACTCTCTTTGTCCCTTTTCCAAATGTGATCAAATTTACTAAACCACTCTTTTCAGTTTCCTACTTAAATGCGCATACAAAAAAAAGGAAACTTGTCAATTATGTATATGTATAATGGTGATGGCAATGATGTACTTTTAATAAGTAGAGGCCCCTTACTTATAGTAATGGCTTGCAGTAGTCTCCTATCTTCTGCAGATATAATTAAAGATGCTGACAGATTCCCATAACTTCAAGTAATATGTAATTTTTTCTTTCTATGCACATAGGTGCAACTGAGTTCATTTTTAAGTTAGGTGTTAAGAGTTAAATCCTGAAGAAACAAGTAGAATCATTATAACAATACACTGTAAAATAAAGCTAAGAGGCTGTCTCTTTTTCTCTGTCCGAGTAACTCATTGTGTTTTACTCACCTCCTTTGATGGGATATTCATCTAATGTAACTGAGGCAATAGCAAAAGCTGTATGTTAGTAATTGTATTAACATTGTTATATTAAAATATTTATAACTCCATTATTTAAGTCGGAGCAGTGGTGGCAAATGCCTTTAATCCCAGCACAAAGGAGGCAGAGGCAGATGGGTCTCTATGAGTTCAAATCCAGCCTATTTTAAAGAAGTAGTTCTATGATAGCCACAGCTAAGCATGAAATCTTGTCTTGAAAAACAAAGCAAAGCAAAAATGGCAGTGTAGGGGAGAATTTTTTAAAGGGCGCTTCAAAATGGCTTCAGATTTAAATAAGAACACACATTGAAAATTACCTGCTGCTCTTAGGAACAAGAAGATAATTAGTGACTACTAGAAAGAGGATAGAATAGAGTGAGGAGATGTTAGATACCATCATCTAAGATTTTGTTAAAGTCTACTGTAGGACCCTGTGTGAAGTCCCTGCAGATGCTGACAACAGGTCTAACATTTGTCTATGTGTGAACGTTGGCATTCTAATAAATGTCACATAGTGTGCGACTTAAATCAATGACTCACTTTCCTTATTCTGCCTCCCTTGTTGGGATGTAGAGATGCAGAATTGATACCAGAAACTCTCAATCCTCTATTAAAATCCTTATCATTGATGTACTTTGTGAGACTTTCTGAAGTATGTAACTAATTACAGTTTCATACTTTTATGAATGAGAAAGAGCCAGCAGGAATTCTTTTCATACATCTTAGCACAAACAGAAATCTTTTGCATTTACATAATAAAATTAAGAACCTCCCAAGATTTAGACATCTCAACTTACAGTTAAGAGCTGCCCCCTGTGACAATTGTAATGCTGGTAAGAAAGCTGAATAGCTCAAGCTGTCAGTAGAATGGAAGAGATAAGTAATTACAAAAATAGGAATGAGTAAGAAAGGTTTCTTTGTAATAGTATACTAATGCTTTTGACACATTAAGTCTGAATTCATTTTAGCATAAAACATTTCTAGGTCATACATTAAATTAAAACCTTATCATTTAGATTTTTCTTCTGAATATTATATATATATATATATATATATACAGAGAGAGAGAAGTTGCTTTAATAAAATAATTTTGTGACTCTTAGGTTTCTATATTTTTGAAATATTGATTCTACAAACCAGCCTATATAGAGGAAAGCATCTACCCAATGGTGAAAATTTAAGAGATTAACAATGATAAAATTTACCTTTTGTCATTGCCAATCAGATGTGACTGTTGCCTTAAAACATATAGATAATATGAAACAAAGAACTTATTTTCCTGTGGTTTCTCTTGAAATAAAAATGAGTCAAGAGCTAAATTTGTTCTCAGCATTCCATGTGATTTTATGAGATTACTGTTGGCTTTTTTTTATTAATATTTTTTTTTATTTTCCATTTTAAATTTAGATAAGAAACAAGGTTGCTTCACAAGTCAGTACGAGGTCCCTCTCCCTTTCCCTCCCCTCCTCCTGTGCCCTCCCTCTCATCCCCCCCCAGTTATCCCCTCATTCCCCCAGGGAGGGTGAGGCCCTCCATGGGGGTGTCCATAGTCTGTCATTTCATATAGGGCAGGGCCTAGACCCTTCCCCAAGAGTTCAGGGTGAGAGTGCACCTCACATTGTTCTATGGGAGTCCAGAGACCGTGTATATACTTGGGATGGGTACTGATCTGCTGTCCAAGGCTCAATAGATTACCTAGGCCTCCTCACTGACACCCAGATTCAGGGGGTCTTGATCAGTCCCATGCTGGATTCCCAGGCTGATGCCTGGGATTCAAGAGTTAACCTTTGTCTGGTCAGCTGTTTCTGGGGGTTCAACCAGCCCAGTCTTAATCCCTTTGATCATCAGTCCTCCCTCTCTGATACTGGCTTTCTTGAGTTCAGCTCAGTACTTAACCAGCCAGTAAATGAAGTTTCTGTTTCCCAGACTCTCTGGCAATAGGATTGTAGGCTGGCACTCCCCAGATCTATGTCTAAAATCCATATATGAGAGAGTACATGCCATGTTTCACTTTTTGTGACTGGGTTACCTCACTCAGGATGGTTTCTTCTAGTGTCATCCATTTGCCTGCGAATCTCATGATTCCATTATTTTTTTCTGCTGAATAGTACTCCATTGTGTAGATGTACCACATTTTCTCTATCCATTCTTCGGGTGAGGGACATCTAGGTTGCTTCCAAGTTCTGGCTATTACAAATAAAGCTGCTATGAACATAGTGGAACAGACATCTTTGTTATATGAATGGGCATCTTTTGGATATATGCCTAAGAGTGCAGTTGCTGGGTCTTGTGGTAGGTTTATTCCCATTTTTCTGAGGAATCTCCATACTGCTTTCCAAAGTGGCTGAACCAGTTGGCACTCCCACCAGCAATGGAGGAGTGTCCCCCTTTCACCACATCCTCTCCAGCATAAATTGTCATTGGTGTTTTTGATTTTAGCCATTCTGACAGGAGTGAGATGGTATCTCAGAGTTGCTTTGATTTGCATTTCCCGGATGGCTAAGGATGTTGAGCACTTTCTCAAGTGCCTCTCAGCCATTTTAGACTCCTCTATTGAAAACTCTCTATTTAGTTCTGCAGCCCACTTCTTAATTGGGTCCTTTGCTGTTTTGGAGACTTGCTTCTTGAGTTCTTTGTAAATTTTGGAGATCAACCCTCTGTCAGATGTGGGATTAGTGAATATTTTTTCCCATTCTGTGGGCTGCCTTTTTGTCTTGCTGACTGTGTCCTTTGCCTTACAGAAGCTTCTCAGTTTCAGTAGGTCCCATTTATTAATTGTTGATCTCACTGTCTGTGCTACTGGTGTTATGTTCAGGAAGCTGTCTCCTGTACCAATTCGTTCAAGGGTACCACCCACTTTCTCTTCTAAGAGGTTCAGTGTGGCTGGATTTATGTTGAGGTCTTTGATCCATTTGGACTTAAGTTTTGTGCATGGCGATAAACATGGATCGATCCGCATTCTTCTACATGCCAGTCTCCAATTATGCCAGCACCATTTGTTGAAGATGCTTTCTTTATTCCATTGTATATTTTTAGCTTCTTTGTCAAAGATCAGATGTTCGTACGTGTGTGGGTTAATACCCGGATTTTCAATTCGATTCCATTGGTCTGCCTGTCTATTTTTGTGCCAATACCAAGCTGTTTTCAGGACTATAGCTCTATAATAGAGCTTGAGGTCAGGGATAGTGATGCCTCCGGACGTTGCCTTGTTGAACAGGGATTGTTTTGGCTATCCTGGGTCTTTTGTTTTTCCATACAAAATTGATTATTGTTCTTTCAAGGTCTGTAAAGAATTGTGCTGGGATTTTAATGGGGATAGCATTGAATCTGTAGATTGCTTTTGGCAGGATTTCCATTTTTACTACATTGATCCTACCTATCCAAGAGCATGGGAGATCTTTCCATTTTCTGAGGGCTTCTTTAATTTCTTTCTTTAAAGATTCAAAGTTCTTACGATACAGGTCTTTCACTTGTTTGGTTAGTGTTACCCCAAGGTATTTTATGTTGTTTGTGGCAATTGTAAAGGGTGATGTTTCTCTGATTTCTCTTTCAGCCCTTTTATCATCTGTATATAGTAGGGCTACTGACTTTCTTGAGTTGATCTTGTAACCTGCCACTTTGCTGAAGGTGTTAATCAGCTGTAAGAGTTCCCTGGTAGAGTTCTTTGGGTCATTGATGTAAACTATCTTATCGTCTGCAAACAGTGAAAGTTTGACTTCTTCCTTCCCAATTTGTATCCCCTTGATCCCCCTTTGTTGTCGTATGGCTATAGCTAGAACTTCAAGTACCATGTTGAAAAGGTATGGAGAGAGTGGACAGCCTTGTTTTGTTCCTGATTTTAGAGGAATTGCATTGAGTTTCTGTCCATTTAGTTTGATGTTGGCTGTTGGTTTACTGTATATGGCTTTTATTATGTTTAAGTATGTCCCTGTTATCCCAGTTCTCTCCAAGACCTTTATCATGAAGGGGTGTTGGATTTTGTCAAAGGCTTTTTCAGCATCTAGTGAGATGATCATGTGATTTTTGTTTTTCAGCTTGTTTATATGGTGGATTACGTTGAAGGATTTTCGTATGTTGAACCATCCCTGCATCCCTGGGATGAAACCTACTTGATCGTGGTGAATGATTGTTTTGATGTGTTCTTGGATCCGATTTGCCAGTATTTTATTGAGTATTTTTGCATCAATGTTCATGAGGGATATTGGTCTGAAGTTCTCTTTCTTGGTTGTATCTTTGTGTGGCTTGGGGATCAAGGTTATTGAAGCCTCATAGAAAGAGTTTGGCAAAGACCCTTCTGCTTCTATTGTGTGGAACACTTTGAGAAGAATTGGTATAAGCTGTTCTTTGAATTTGTGGTAGAATTCTGCACTGAGGCCATCTGGACCTGGACTTTTTTTGGTTGGGAGACTTTTGATGACAGCTTCTATTTCCATAGGGGTTATAGGTCTATTTAAATTGCTTATCTGTTCTTGATTTAGTTTTGGCAAATGATAGCTGTCCAGGAAGTCATTCATTTCCGTTAAATTTTCGAATTTTGTGGAGTACAGGTTTTCAAAGTATGACCTAATGATTCTCTGGATTTCCTCAGAGTCTGTTGTTATGTCCCCCTTTTCATTTCTGATTTTGTTAATTTGCGTGTTCACTCTCTGCTGTTTGGTAAGTTTGGACAAAGGTTTGTCTATCTTGTTGATTTTCTCAAAGAACCAACTCTTCGTTGTTCTTTGTATTGTTTTCCTGGTTTCTACTTTGTTGATTTCAGCCCTCAATTTGATTATTTCCTGGCGTCTACTCCTCCTGGGGGATTTTGCTTCTTTGTGTTCTAGAGCTTTTAGCTGTGATGTTAATTCTCTGGTATAACTGTTTTCCTGTTTCTTCATGTGAGCACTTAGTGCTATGAACTTCCCCCCGTAGCACTGCTTTCAAAGTGTCCCATAGGTTTGGGTATGTTGTGTCTTCATTCTCATTGAATTCGAGGAAGTCTTTAATTTCTTTTTTTTATTTCCTCTTTGATCCAGGGATGGTGCAGTTGAGCATTATTCAATTTCCATGAGTTTGTAGGTTTTCTGCAATTTGTGTTGTTGTTGAATTCTAATTTTAAGGCATGGTGGTCTGATAAGATGCATGGAGTTATTCCAATTTTTTTGTAGCTGCTGAGGTTTGATATGTTGCCAAGTATGTGGTCGATTTTTGAGAAGGTTCCATGTGGTGGTGAGAAGAAGGTATATTCTTTTTTATGTGGATGAAATGTTCTATAGATATCTGTTAATCCCAGTTGGGTCATTACTTCTATTAGACCCTTTGCTTCTTTGTTGAGTTTCTGTCTGGTATTCTTGTCTAGTGGTGAGAGTGGTGTGTTGAAATCTCCCACTATAACTGTGTGGGGCTTTAGATGAGATTTAAGTTCTAATAATGTTTCTTTAACGAATGTGGATGCCTTTGTATTGGGGGCATAGATGTTCAGGATAGACACTTCATCTTGGTGGGTTTCACCTGTGATGAGTATGTAATGACCTCCTTCATCTCTTTTGATTGATTTTATTTTAAAGTCTAGTTTGTTAGATATTAGGATTGCTACCCCTGCTTGTTTCTTGGGTCCATTTGATTGAAAAATTTTTTCCCAACCTTTAACTCTCAAGTAATGTCTGTCTTTGAGGGTGAGGTGTGTTTCTTGTATGCAGCAGACAAACACTGTGCCTGGGTTGATGGCAGTTGCAGTGGTTAGAACTTTTTAGATACAATTTTTGGAACACATTATTTTGGGCTTTGAGTTTTTTGAAGCCTTTGCCTAGATACGTTTTCATAATTATCTGTAAGTGCCTGGTACAGAAATGTCAAAGTTAATAACCTAGAAGTCTTTAGAAGCCATCAACATGAATAGAACTGCTCGGAGAAAGAAGCCCAAGTTTTTACAGTGTTCTTTGAATTGATTTAACTTAGTTAAAACAAATAAGAAAATTTAATGGCAACATTTAGTTACATACTTCCAAGATGTACACTGGGACTTTATTCTCCATCTTTAAATAACTATGCTAAGGCCCACTTTCTTGTTTGCAGCATTACTAACAGGAAATCATGGGTATTTGCTGGGTACCTAAACCCACAGTTGCTGTGCATTGTTGGTGTGCTTAGTTAGCTGTGGAACTTAAGATGGTAAAGTAGTTGTCTGTAACCTGTCACTGGCTACTTAATACATAAAGAAATTACTGGGAGTGAGTGTTATTCAAATGCATTCTAAGTTGCTCATATGGCCCCAACACTTTTTATTTATATCCTTCCATTTGACTTTCTTGGAAAAGTATTTTTTATTTTTTTATTTTCCCCTGATGCTTATATATGTCCAGCCTTAACTGAAATACTCATCTCCCTATTTACTGAAGTTTAGGTAATGAAAAATCCAAGCAACCTTAAATAGTATTTCTAGTTTCTTGTATTACATAGTCAAAGTCCAAGATATATAACAAAGATTTGGTATGATAATCTAAAATAATGTCAGACATGTCTAATATTTAAAACATAAACAAGTTCTTATGTTTGTAAGTTTATGTTTATAAGTGAATAAACTGAGGAAAATAAGATCCAATTTGCTGTAACTCAGGTAAAAGTTTCCAAAGTTTTCACTCAGCTTGGGTTTCCAGCTCTGGTTCTTATGTTAGACATGATCATAAATGCACTGAAATTTACCCCCTAAATTATTTCAGTGGAAGCCACTTATACAGAAGGAATTTTAAAAATATCATAGAGGAGCATAACATAAAATATCCAAAGCTTCGAAGACACAGAAGTATTAAGAATACAACAATGTTCTTTATTTAACTAATGATGCCACAGATATTTTAATAATCTTAAATGAAGCCCTATATTTTAATTTAGTTGTCATTCTTTAGATGCTTTTTATGGCAAATGGTACACTATTCAAAATAAGGTTGACTTTACCCACACTTCCTAATTCAAAGATTGATAGGGATGAATGATACTAGTTTATAGTGTGTTATAAGCTCTGCCATGTTGACATGGTACATATTATTACATAGAAATATGATAAATGTTCATTTTCAGAAATAAAATATTCTTTTAAAGTTGCAATGAAATTTGACATTGTACTTATGTACTTATGTCCACAGATGATAAGGAATATAATAATAGGCCAAGGTTTGGCTCACTTTCTGTAATATGTATATGAGCCAAATTTTCATGCGGACAGACTAGTGACATGAAAAGGATTGTAATTCAGTATTGGTGCCATTTCAAATAGCATACAAGCAAGCATAGACCTCAAGAAATGAGGAACTGGTCAACATATTGCTCATTATACATGTATGGAAGGTCTGTGGAGCTCAGGGAATAATACAAAAGATGAGATGAGTTATACTCTATGTCATATATTTTCTGGTCTCAGATTTTCTGAAGCAAGTTCATTACCATCAAGGGAATTGGAGTTCAGAGTTTGAAGCCTGTTCCCTTTATATCCTTGTGAATGAAGCTCTGAGATATAGTGATTCCATTCATGCAACTTGTTCATCTGACTAGTACTTTATAAATCTATTTGAGATTCATATTCTCTTAAGTGACTATTCACATAGTAGGGATGTCCTTAATTTTCTCACAGACCTTAATGCAGCCCTGCCTTTAATGTGGTGCTGGTCTCCTTGCAGTCTCCAAGTATTCACTCACATCACTAAAGGACTCAAAATGCCACTACTTATGTCTTCCTTTAGTGTTATGCATATACCAAGACTCAGAGACTCCTTTATTGTATTTTAGGGATTTATTCACTTATGTTAATTTATGTGGGTGGGTATATACCAATAGGAGTTCATGTGTGCAATTTACATGCTTGGTGCCACTAGAGCATGGTGGTGACATATCCTCTTGATCCAGAGTTACAGGCAATTATGAACCACTTGATGTGCATTCTGGGAATAAAGCCCAGGTCCTCTGGAAGAACAGCAAGGATTCATAAGGACTGAGCCTTTCTCTAGTCACAGCACCCCTTACTGTATTTTTATTAGTTTCATAATAAGAGTGAATGTGCACATATCATAGTTTATGTACCAGTTAACTTATTGGAAGTTAATAGGCTTTGACATTTTTCATAAGACAATAAGGTTTGCAGCAAATCTGCATATATTCCATTATATGTGTTATCATGTTTTTCTAAGTAGGAATTGATGCTTGGTATTGGTTTGAAACACAAAAGCGTTGTTAAACTTTTTTTCAAATAACTGTCTTATTTGGAAACTCATGACCATTTAAAATCAAAATATTTATTTTCAAGTATAAAACAAAATATTAGCCTAAATAAAATGAATAAGACCACAGTTATGTTAGGTTATGGTATTTTGTGAAGAAAAGGGAAATCCTATGAACTTTGTTGTGTCATAACAGACATAAACAAGGATAACAAGTTGTACCTTCACAATCTATAGAACTAAGATTCTAAACCCAAAGTCCTATTATTTATTTCAGTGAAAGGCAATAACCATATTTGAGTCTTTTGTATGAACTATTTTATCTATTTCTTTCTTTCCCCCTTTCTTCTTTCTTTCTCCCTTTCTCCTTTCTTTTCTCTCCTTCTTTCTTTCTTTCTTTCTTTCTTTCTTTCTTTCTTTCTTTCTTTCTTTCTTTCTTTTCTCTTTCTTTTTTTCTCCCTTTCTTTGTTCCATGCAACTCAGGCTGTCCTTGAACTCCCTATATACTTAAAGATTATCTTGCTGGGCGGTGTTGGCGCACACCTTTAATCCCAGCACTCAGGAGGCAGAGGCAGGCGGGTCTCTGTGAGTTCGAGGCTGGGCTGGACCGATAGCCTCCAAAACAGTACAGAGAAACCCTGTCTCATAAAAACCAAATAAATCAATCAATAAATAAAGATTATCTCTTTCCCTCGGCATCATGGTGTCTCCCACCATGTCCAGCTCAACTCCATAAATTGAAGCTAGCCACCTTTACCTTAAGTCCCACACTCCCCCTTACCACTAAGATCAGACCATAATGGTAAACCTAATCCAATTTCTTTTGCATTTTATATAACTTTTAGTTCTTCTGCTATTGTATTCTACTTTATAATATTCTCCCATGTTTATGCCATATTCTATTTTTATGTATAGTAATGTTCTATACTAACTAAAATCATAGACTCAACATTAAATCTAGCTCTTTTATTGAATGCATTTTTTATATATTTTAAATTTAAATTTAAATCAGAAACAAGGTTGCTTCACAAGTCAGTTCCAGGTCCCTCTCCATTTCCCTACCCTCCTCCAGTATGCTCCCCACCAACCACCCCCAATATCCCCTCATTTCCACAGGGAGGGTGAGGCTCTCCTTGGGGGTGTCCATAGTCTGTCATTTCATCCAGCACAGGGCCTAGACCCTCCCCCAAGAGTTCAGGATGAGAGTGCATCTCACATTGTTGGATGGGAGTCCAAAGTCCATTTGTATATTCGGGATAAATACTGATCTACTACCCAAGGCTCAATAGATTACCTAGGCCTCCTCACTGACATCCCCATTCAGGGGGTCTGGATCAGTCCCATGCTGGATTGCCAGGCATCAGCCTGGGATTCAAGAGTTAACCTTTGTCAGGTCAGCTGTTTCTGGGGGTAAAACCAGCCCAGTCTTAATTCTTTTGGTCATCAGTCCTACCTCTCTGTTACTGGCTTACTTGAGGTCAGCTCAGTGCTTAGCCATGGGAGTCTGCCTCTTCTTCCATCAGCCACTGAATGAAGGTTCTGTTTCCCAGACTCTCTGGCCATGGGATTGAAGGCTGGCACTCCCCAGATCTATGTCTAACTTCCATATATGAGAGAGTACATGCCATGTTTCTCTTTTTGTGACTGTGTTACCTCTCTCAGGATGGTTTCATCTAGTGTCATCTATTTGCCTGCAAATCCCAGGATTCCATTTTTTTTTTTTGCTGAATAGTACTCCATTGTGTAAATGTACCACATTTTCTCTATCCACTCTTGGGTTGAGGGGCACCTAGGTTGCTTCCAAGTTGTGGCTATTACAAATAATGCTGCTATGAACATAGTGCAATAGATATCATTGTTGTATGACTAGGCATCTTTTGGATATGTGCCTAAGAGTGGAGTTGCTGCATCTTGTGGTAGGCTTATTCCCACTTTTCTGAGGAATCTCCATACTGATTTCCAAAGTGGCTGAACAAGCACCAGTGTTCCCCTTTTACCACATCCTCTCCAGCATAAATTGTCATTGGTGTTTTTGATTTTAGCCATTCTGACAGGAGTGAAATGGTATCTCAGAGTTGTTTTGATTTGCATTCCCTGGATAGTTAAGGATGTTGAGCACTTTCTCAATTGTCTCTCAGCCATTTTAGACAGCTCTATTGAAAAATTCTCTATTTAGGTTTGCAGCCCACTTTTTAATTGGATCCTTTGCTGTTTTGGAGACTTGCTTCTTGAGTTCTTTTTAAATTTTGGAGATCAACCCTCTGTCATATGTGGGGTTAGTGAATATTTTTCCCATTCTGTGGGCTGCCTTTTTGTCTTGCTGACTGTGTCCTTTGCCTTACAGAAGCTTCTCAGTTTCAGGAGGTCCCATTTATTAATTGTTGATCTCACTGTCTGTGCTAGTGGTGTTATATTCAGGAACCTGTCTCCTGTACCAATTCGTTCAAGGGTACTACCCACTTTCCCTTCTAAGAGGTTCAGTGTGGCTGGATTTATCTTGAGGTCTTTGATCCATTTGGACTTAAGCTTTGGGCATGGTGATAAACATGGATCGATCTGCATGCTTCTACATGCCAGCCTCCAGTTATGCCAGCACCATTTTTTGAAGATGCTTTCTTTTTTCTATTGTATATTTTTAGCTTCTTTGTCAAAGATGAGATGTTCATACATGTGTGGGTTAATATCAGGGTTTTCAATTCGATTCCATTGGTCTACCTGCCTATTTTTGTGCCAATACTAAGCTGTTTTCAGGACTATAGCTCTATAATAGAGCTTGAAGTCAGGTATGGTGATGCCTCCGGACATTGTTTTGTTGAACAGGGTTGTTTTGGCTATCCTGGGTCTTTTGTTTTTTCATAAAAAATTGATTATTGTTCTTTCAAGGTCTGTGAAGAATTGTGCTGGGATTTTAATGGGGATTGCATTGAATCTGTAGATTGCTTTTGGCAGGATTTCCATTTTTACTACATTGATCACACCTATCCAAGAGCATAGGAGATCCTTTTATTTTCTGAGGGCTTCTTTAATTTCTTTCTGTAAAGATTCAATGTTCTTGTGATACAAGACTTTCACTTGTTTGGTTAGGGTTACCCCAAGGTATTTTATGTTGTTTGTGGCAATTATAAAGCATGTTGTTTCTCTGATTTCTTTCTCAGCTCTTTTATCATCTGTATATAATAGGGCTACTGATTTTCTTGAGTTGGTCTTGTAGCCTGCCACTTTGCTGAAGGTATTAATCAGCTATAAGAGTTCCCTGGTAGAGTCCTTTGGATAACTTATGTAAACAATCATATCATCTGCAAATAGTGAAAGTTTGACCTCTTCCTTCCCAATTTGTATTCCCTTGATCCCCTTTTGTTGTCTTATGGCTCTGGCTAGAACTTCAAGTGCAATGTTGAATAGGTATGGAGAGAGTGGACAGCCTTTTTTTTTTCCCTGATTTTAAGTAATTGCGTTGAGTTTCTGTCCATTTAGTTTGATCATGGCTGTTGGTTTACTGTGTATAGCTTTTATTATGTTTAAGTATGTTCCTGTTATCCCAGATCTCTCCAAGGATTTTTCAGCATCTAGTGAGATGATCATGTGATTTTTGCTTTTCAGCTTGTTTATATGGTGGATTACATTGACGGATTTTCGTATGTTGAAACATCCCTGCATCCCTGGGATGAAACCTACTAGATCGTGGTGAATTATTGTTTTGATGTGTTCTTGGATCTGGTTTGCCAGTATTTTATTGAGTATATTTGCATCAATGTTCATGAGCGATATTGGTCTGAAGTTCTCTTTCTTAGTTGTGTCTTGGGGATCAGGTTATTGAAGCCTCATAAAAAGAGTTTGGCAAAGACGCTTCTGTTTCTATTGCGTGGAATACTTTGAGAAGAATTGGTATAAGCTGTTCTTTGAATGTCTGGTAGAATTCTGCACTGAGGCCATCTGGACCTGGGCTCTTTTTGGTTGGTAGACTTTTGATGACAGCTTCTATTTCCATAGGGGATATAGGTCTATTTAAATTGCTTACCTGTTCTTGATTTAATTTTGACAAGTGATAGCTATCCAGGAAGTCATCCATTTCCTTTAAATTTTCTAATTTTGTGGAGTACAGGTTTTCAAAGTATGACCTGTGATTCTCTGAATTTCCTCAGAGTCCGTTGTTATGTGCCCCTTTTTCATTTCTGATTTTGTTAATTTGCATGTTCACACTCTGCTGTTTGGTGTGTTTGGACAAAGGTTTGTCTATCTTGTTGATTTTCTCAAAGAACCAACTCTTTGTTGCATTGTTGTATTGTTTTCCTAGTTTCTACTTTATTGATTTCAGCCCTCAATTTGATTCTTTCCTGGTGTCTACTCTGCCTGGGCGAGTTTACTTCTTTGTGTTCTAGAGCTTTCAGCTGTGGTGTTAATTCTGTAGTATAACTATTCTCCAGTTTCTTCATGTGGGCACTTAGTGTTAGGAACTTCTCCCGTAGCACTGCTTTCAAAGTGTCCCATAGGTTTGTGTATGTTGTGTCTTCATTCTCATTGAATTCTAGGAAGTATTTAATTTCTTTTTTTATTTCTTCATTGACTCAGAATGGTGCAGTTGTGCATTATTCAATTTCCAAGAGTTTGTAGGTTTTCTGCAATTTGTGTTGTTGTTGAATTCTAATTTTAAAGCATGGTGGTCTGATAAGATGCATAGAGGTATACGAATTTTTTTGTAGCTGCTGAGGTTTGATATTTTGCCAAGTATGAGGTCGATTTTTGAGAAGGTTCCATGTGTTGGTGACAAGAAGGTATATTCTTTTTTATGTGGATGAAATGGTCTATAGATGTCTGTTAATCCCAGTTGCGCCATTACTTCTATTAGACTCTTGGCTTCTTTGTTGAGTTTCTGTCTGGTATTCCTGTCTAGTGGTGAGAGTGGTGTGTTGAAATCTCCCACTATATCTGTGTGGGGCTTTAAGTTTGATTTAAGTTTTAGTAATGTTTCTTTTATGAATGTGGATGCCTTTTTTTCTCGAGCGTAGATATTCAGGATAGACACTTCATCTTGGTGGATTTTACCTGTGATGTGTGTGTAATGACCTCCTTCATCTCTCTTGATTGATTTTATTTTAAAGTCTAGTTTGCTAGATAGTAGGATTGCTATTCCTGCTTGTTTCTTGGGTCCATTTGATTGGAAAAATTTTCCCAACCTTAACTCTCAGGTAATGTCTGTCTTTGAGGGTGAGGTGTATTTTTTGTATGCAACAGAAGGATGGGTTCTGTCTTCTAATCCATTCTGCTAGCTTGTGTCTTTTTATGGGTGAGTTAAGGCCATTAATGTTGAGGGGTATTAATGACCATTGATTGCTCATTCTTCTTTGATTTGGAATGGTTGTTGTTGGTGGAATTATGTGTGGAATTTCACCCCTTTGTTCTTTTGCCTGTTGGTAGAGAGGGATTCTCTAATACCTATGTTTTTCTGATTGTAGTTAACTTTCTTGGGTTGGAGTTTTCTTTCCAAAACTTTCTGTAGGGCTGGGTTAGTGGATACGTATTTCTTGGATCTAGTTTTGTCATGGAATATCTTGTTTTCTGCATCTATAGTGATTGAGAGCTTTGTCAGGTACAGTAGTCTGGGCTGGTATCCATGATCTCTTTGTGTTGGTAGAATGTCTTTCCTGGACCTTCTGGCTTTCAGAGTTTCCATGGAGATGTCAGGTGTAATTCTGGTAGGTTTGCCTTTATATATTACTTGGCCTTTTTCCTTAGCTGCTCTTAATATTCTTTCTTTATTTTGTATATTTCAGGTCTTGATTATTATGTGGTGAGGGGACTTTTTTTGTGATCCACTCTTTTGTGTTCTGTAACCTTCTTGTACCTTCAGTGGCATGTCTTTCTTAAGGTATGAAAGTTTTCTTCTATGATTTTGTTGAATATGTTTTCTGCCCCTTTGCGGTGGTTTTCTTCTCCTTCTTCTATACATATTATTCTTAGGTTTGGTCTTTTCATGGTGTACCATATTTCCTGGATGTTTTGTGTTAAGGATTTGTTGGACTTAAGATTTTCCTTGGTTGATGAATCCATGTCTCCTGGTTTATCTTCATCACCTGAGATTCTCTCTTCCATCTCTTGTATTCTGTTGGTAATGCTTGTATTGGTAGTACCTGATCGTTTGCCCAGCTTTTCTATTTCCAGCCTTTCTTCAGATTGTGTTATTTTTATTGTCTCTATTTCAGTTTTCAACCCTTGCACTGTTTCCATTGTTTCTTGCAATTTTAGGTATCTTTTCGTTCATTTGTTGCCTTTTTTGAATTTTTTGGTTTGGTCTTTCTTCCATTTCTTGCATTTTTTGGTTTGTTTTTCTTCAAGTTCTTGCATTTTTTGGTTTGTTTTTTCATCCATTTCTTTGAGGGATTTTCCTATATCCTCTTTTATGGCCTCTATCATTTTCATGAAGGTGTTTTTAAGGTCATTCTCTTCTGCTTCATTTGCATTGGAATGCTGGAGTCTTGCTGGTGTGGAGTCTCTAGAATCTGCAGGTGTCATGTTTGATTTTCTGTTGCTGAGTGTGTATTTGTATTGTCTCTTTCCCATCTCTTCTTCTGGTGGGTGCAGAAAGATCCCCTTGCTGGTGTGGTGGTTAGGGGACCAGAGTTCCCTTTTGGTCGGTGCTAGCAAGTCCAATAGTCTGGTAGTTCTTCTATTCCTCATCCTCTTTCTGGTCCTGTGGGTGGAGAAGAAGACCAGGAATCTGGGGTGATTAGCCTCCTACCCAGTCCCCTGGTCCTTTGCTGGGTCTGCTGATTGAATCTGAAACAAGTTAGTTAAAGATACTGCTACATAGGTTCTTTGTATATGAGTGATAGACTGGCATGCTATAGAGCTCTGGTGATTCAATCATCTCACCAAATTGTTTGTTAATCTGCCTCCACTGAAAAATGCAAAATAATGAAATTGTTTCCTTTGATTGGTAACAATAATGATTAAAATGGGACATTTCTGGGAGGGTTGGGTTAAGAAATGTTAGCAGCTGACATGCTGCAAAACTCTTGGTCCTTCAGTGGAAATGTTTTATCTGGTTGATCAGGCAACAATGAGATGGAATATTTTCCTTCCAAAAGCACTGAGACGCTTTATTTTAAGGACTTATGAAGTTCTTTGTAATATAATTCTTCATATGTAGTGTTTAATAGAAAAAATTCATAAATGCAAGCTAATGTCAGTATTATATGACTTCCTGCAAATGGATTGAATGTTCACAAATCACAGATTTAAAGGAAAGCTATTGTTGAGTGATATTTCACAGGTTTTTACAAAATAATTTCACATGTTTTACCACAAGAGACTAAAAAAAAAAAATAAAGTCTCTTTCTTTGATATATGTCTTGAGTTTCTTTAATAGGGGCATACTAAGTTAACTAATTTAAAAATTTTTCCTCATATTAAGGAATTGCTTTTATTAGTGGGTTTTCAAAACTTTATTATTTCAATATTATTATTGAAACATAGAAATTGTTTTTACATGTGAAATGACCTCCCAGTTATATCATACTATGGACTGTAAAACTGATAGTTAGTTTTGGGATAAATAACAATTTTGTTATATGTTATAATAAAGTTTCCAAATTAGAGGAGTTTTCAAAACAAAATGTTATGGAATATTTCAATATAAAATAGAATAAAATAATGAATTAGGAACATGGAAAGTTGTATATGCTTTAGAACACACACACAACATATGAAACATATTCAAACACACAAGTATCCATATGTTCATATATGTATATATTCTGTTTAATGATTTTCCTGCAATGTTGTGATGGAGAGGCTCATTCTTGCTATTGAGCTAGCTGAGTGATATTCATCACTGTAATACTGCTATACCTTGAATTGTTTCCAATTTGCAACTGTGAGCATATGGCTTCTGTAAAGGTTCCTGTGCATATTTAATGCATATGCATGTTCATTCTCTGGTGACAATTCCAAGCTCATAGAATATGGATGTGGTAACCATAAACAGATTGTGCCACCTCATTTTTCAAAGTGATTGCCATTACTTAACCATATGTGAGAAGTTTGTACAGGTTCAAGGGTTGCTATTGACAGAACTTTGAGATTCTCCATTTCAACAGGATATAGCAGCATGACATTAAATTTGTAATTAAATTTTCCTCACTGCCCCTAGATTTGTCTTTGTACTTTTTCCTTTTGTACTTTTCCTTTCTTTATTTGCCATTTGAATACCTTCTGATGCATTTGAAGTATAATTTACACCTTATATTACAGATTAATATTTTCTTGTTCTTTAAACATAGTTCTTCAACTCACACACTTTTTGCTTGTATAGTTTCAGATATAATACCATATTTTTTAATCATATTTTACTGTTGCAAAACTCCCTCTATTTCCCTCAGCTTCCTTCTACAATTGATTTTGTCTTTTTTCCCCAGTGGTAAAGCAATATGTTAGGTTTAGAACTTAAATATTTACATTTATACTCTCTGATGCTCTCTGAAATGTCTATACCTACCCTGTGTTATGTAATATTAACTTAAAAGAAATATTTGATCATTATCACTCAAAGAGAAATTCACAAATTCATTTTTTTTGTAGTTGGAGACTCAAAGAATAATTTTGCTTTATCTTCTGGTTATATATTTTAGTTACTTGTATATTATACCCTTTTATGTTTTAAATTTTTCATAATGCATACATGCCTCTTGCCTGTATTCCAAACCCCACCCCTTCTATCCAGCTCGCATTCTCCCTCTCAAATTTATAACTCATTTAGTTCAATTAGTGACATGTATATGTACATGGGTGTGTATTTCCACTGGTATATGGGCAACCTATTTGTGGTCACCCATGCCACCATAGAAAAGTGACTCTCTCCTTCCTCTTCAGCAGACACCAACTGCCATTAGTTCTTCATACATGTGTGATATATTAGGAAGTACATTCATGTTGGAATTTTTAACTCTATTTTTAATACATCATGTGCAAGTAATTACAGCTGATGTGGGCTCATGTATGTAAGGGATATGTCGATCCAGAGGCCAGCATTTTTCAGAACTCCTCCTCAATTTTTCTGTTCTCTCTTCAGTTTTCTCAGTTTCAGTAGGAGGCAGTATAGATATTGCATCTATGGCTTAGCATGCAGAATTATTTATTTTCTCCGTTTTGAATTTTATTGTAATATAAGGTTGAAAATATTATTGGCTCATGGTTTAAGATAAAATTTGTCATTGATTGGCTCTCATGTTGTTTTGAAGGCTGTGACAAAACATTACATGATGGCAGGAACATAAGGAAAAGGGGCAATTGTTTACTTAATGAAATTCAGTAGTCAATTAAGTCAGGAAAGGACCTAGATTTTAACATTCTCTCCAGGGTTGAGACCCTCATCTTCACCTGAAAGGTCATACTTCTTAAAAGTCCTATCACCTCCCAGTGCTGTGACAGCTGAATCCCAGTCTTTCAATACAGAAATTTGGGACAAATGATAGTTCAGCATGTTGTTTTTCTAAATTATTTATTAAGTATTAATTTGGTGAAAATTATCCAAGTATTATATTATTTTGACTTCTATCAAACACTATATTATTCATGGTGTTCAATATGCTCTAGAATAAAAAATTATTTTCATTCTAAAATTGATAGCATAATCACATCACAGTGCACTCTCCATCTTCAAGCTATGTTTTCCTTGTATTTTAAAACACCTTGTAATTTTTGCTTAGGAATGGAAATGCTTTCTTAGGTGATTGGGAATTTAGATAGCTGTCTTCAGCCTAAGAATGTATAATGCCCCAAGAGTTGGGATTTCTCTGTTTCCTTCTGCTTAATGTTCTACATGCTCTTATTAACAGAAGATTCCTTGATTTGGTCTCTATTCTTTAGGATCCCTAAGTACTGCTTCTTACATAGAATTCAGCTCTATCAATCTTTCATTTTCAATCCATTGGCATTGCTCTAGAATGATGTTAGTATATTGGGAAGATCTAGGATAGGTTAAACTTTGTGTTATGTTGATAAACTCATTAAAGAGGACCTTATTGACATGAGAATAATCAGCTTTAATTGAGTAACGAAAACTTAGTACTGTTACTTAGATTAATTTGACCAAGTTGAACATATACTTGTATTTTAGACTGATTTTCCTATGTCTTCTGACTGTCTTTAACGAAGGACTTTATTTATTCTTTGAGCTGTACAGAAAATATTCCCTGGGGAAGGAATGAGATACTTTACCAAAAATTGAAGAGAGTTTTTCAAGAAATTTAGTAACTGACCACAAATGGACCCAAAACATTCAGAAAAGCAAACTGTATTAGAGACATAAGCTTTTACATTATATCCATGTTGTTTTCCACTCTTGTGGTACCAATTTCTTATATAGAATGGCTTCCTGTTAGTAGTTTTCATTAAATGATAACATATACACCATAACATATACACACACCTCAGGGTCAGGGGCATAAAAAAGCATAAAACTTAGCATTAGCTTAGGTTGTACAAGTTAATTGTAAAATTACAAAAAAAATTAAAAAGGAAAAATAGTTACGTAAGAAATGTATGACAAGTAAGTTTGGTGATCATATTGTTTTTGATTTATTAATTTAAATTAGAAAGAAGCCTACTGCTGGGCGGTGGTGGCACATGCCTTTAATCCCAGCACTCCGGAGGCAGAAGCAGGCAGATCTGTGTGAGTTTGAGTCCGGGCTGGTCCGACAGCCTCCAAAACAAAACAGAGAAACCCTGTCTAGTAAAACAAAAAACAAAAAACAAAAAAGAAAGAAAGAAAGAAAAAAGAAACAAGCTTACTTCACATGTCAATACCAGCTCCCTCTCTTTCCCCTCCTCCTCCACTGGCCACCCCCCAACCACCAACCCAATCCCCACTCTACTCTCCAAGGAGGGTGAGGTCCTTCATGGGGGATCATCAAAGTCTCTATCATACCATCCAGGGCAGGATCTAGGCGCACCCCCATGTATCCAGGCTGAGAGAGCATTCATTCATTCAGATGTTAGGATAAATACTGATCTACTACCTGAGGCCTCAAAGAATGTCTAGGTCTCCTCACTGACACCCACATTCAGGGAATCTGGATAAGTCCCATGCTGGCCTGTAAGACATCAGCCTGTGGTCCATGAGTTCCCCATTGTTCAGTTCATCTGTTTCTGTGGGTTTCACCTGCCTTGGTCCTGAACCCTTTGCTCATCACTCCTCCTTTCTGCAACTGGGTTCCAGGACTAAAGTTTAGAGTTTAGCTGTGGGTGTCTGCTTCTGCTACCATCAGCCACTGGATAAATACTCTAGGATGGCATACAAGGTAGTTGTCAATCTAATTATTGGGGAAGGATATTTATAATAACCTCTCCATTATTGCTTAGATTGCCAGTTGGTGTCATCCTTGTAGATTACTGGAAATCTCACTAGTGACTAATCTCCCTCAAATCTATAATGAGTCCCTCTATTACTGTATCTGTCATGATGCTCTCCTCTATCCTTCCCCAGACTCAAACTTCCTGCTGCCCCATGTCCTCCTCCCTCCTCACTTCTCCCCCTCATTTTACCCCAGCTCTCTGTCCCCTCCCCCATGCTCCCAGTCCACTCAGGTGATCCTCTCCCATTCCTGTTCTCTGGTGGTACCATGCATATGCCTCTTAGGGTCTTCCCTGTTTCACAGACATTCTAGATGTGGGATTATAGGCTGACATATATGTTTGTTCTTCTGTGACTAGGTTACCTCACCCAGGATGGTTTCTTCTAGTGGCATCCATTTGCCTGCACATTTCAAGATTCTGTTGTTTTTTTCTGCTGAGCAGTACTTCATTGTGTAAATGTACCACATTTTCTGTATTCACTCTTCAGTTGTGGTGCATCTGGGTTGCTTCCAGGTTCTGGCTATTAAAAATAATGGTGCTACTGAACATAGTGAAACATATGTCCTTGTTGTATGAATGAGCATCTTTTGGGTATATGACTAAGAGTGGAATTGCTGGATCTTGAGGTAGACTCAGTCCCATTTTCCTGAGGAATCTCCATACTGACTTTCAAAGTGGCTGTACAAGTTGGCACTCCCACCAGCAGTGGAGGAGTGTTAACCTCTCTCCTCATACTCTCCAGCATAAACTGTCATTGCTGTTTTTGATTTTAGCTATTCTGACAGGAGTGAGATGGTTTCTCAGAATGTTTTATTCGCCTTTCCCTAATGCTAAGGGTGTTGGGACTTTCATAAGTGTCTCTCAGCCTTTTTAGACTTCTCTATTGAGAAATCTCTATTCACTTCTATACCCCACTTTGTAAATGAATCCCTTGGTGTTTTGGAGAATTGCTTCTTGAGTTCTTTGTGAATTTTGGAGATCAGCCCTCTGTCAGATGTAGGTTAGTGAATATCTTTTCCCATTCTGTGGGCTGCCTCTTTGTCTTTGCTGACTGTGTCCTTTGCCTTGCAGAAGCTTCTCAGTTTCAGGAGGTCCCATTTATTAATTGTTAATCTCAGTCTGTGCTACCGTATTGTTTTTTTGTTTGTTTGTTTAACAGACAGATGAAATGAACAGGCCAAATACACAGCAGAATGTTAGGCTAAGTCTCTAGTGACATCAGCTGTATTAATATTTGGTTGTGAGGACCAGTAAAAATTTTAGTTTCATAGAATGTAGGAGATATTTCCATAAAAATACATCACTAAATTCTGTGAATTAATGTTTGTCATCCAAAGGGACTATGCCCCTGGATTGGGAACTTTAAGTGTACCTAAATCCCCATAATTGCCCTTAGCATTGGCATTTATGTTATCTAGATTTAGATAACATTTCTCTTTCTCAGTATGACACTAGTATGTAATACATATTTTGAAGACAACCCTTGATGATTACATCTTTTTAGTAAGTTCACAATAGCCATGTTTAAAATACCATAATAGAAGGAGTCATTATAGGTTTAAAGAGAAATCTGGCACTCAGGAAATGTCCAGAGATCTACAAGGATGACCCCCAACTAAGAATGTAAGCAGTAGTGGAGAGGCTACCTAAATGCCCTTCCCTGATAATGACATTGATGACTACCTTATATGCCATCCTAGAGCCTTCACCCAGTGGCTGATGGAAGCAAAGGCAGACACCCACAGCTAAACACTGAACTGAACTCCTGAAACCCAGTTGCAGAGAAGGAGGAGTGATAAGCAAAGGGGTGAAGATCAGGCTAATAAAAACCACAGAAACAGCTGAACTGAACGAGGGGGAGCTCATGGACGCCAAACTGATGGCTGAGAGGGCAGCATGGGACTGATCCAGACCCTCTGAACATGGGTGTCAGTGAGGAGGCCTAGGAAATCTATGGGGCCTTGGGTAGTAGGTCAGTATTTATCCCTGGCATATGAATGGAGTTTGGGAGCCCATTCCACATGGAGGGATGCTCTCTCAGCCTGGATACATGAGGGGTGGTCTAGAACCTGCCCTGGATGATATGACAGACTTTGGAGATCCCCCATGGAGGACCTCACCCTCTCTGGGCTATGGAGGGATGGGGGGTTATGTGTGTTGTTGTGGATGGGGGCAAAGGGGACAGAGAGGGAGCTGGGATTCACATGTGAAGCAACCTTGTTTCTAAGTTAAACAAATAAAAAAATACATTTGCTTTGCAACATTTCGATGGCATATTACAAATATACAATAAATAACTAAGAGTCTAGTTTTGTTAATCAAATTCAGATGAGGCAATGAGATCACATTGATGCATAGGAGGCTGGAATTCCCTTCTGAAATTTGATAAGCTACCACCCCATTCAGGTGGGGGGTAGGGGAGGAAGGGAGGGAAAGGGGACTGGGATTGATATGTAAAATAAGCTTGTTTCTAATTTAAATAAAAATAAAAAATCATTAAAAACAATAAAAAAATCATGAATGGGTAGCCTTGGAGCCCCACAGTGACTCCTTTCCATCTTGACTTAAGGTAAGAGAGTTTAAGCTTGGTTTTTTGCTCCTCAAGGCAAAATAACAGCATGGTTGGCCAAAGTCATGGCTACTAGATGTCTTGTTCCTTAAGGCTAAATAATAGAATGTTTGTCCAAAGGGGTAGTTACTATAAGTTTTAAGAATTAAGGAGGTGATTATGTTTGTTTGTTCCTTGAACCACGGAGAGTTAAGTCTTTGGCCCTCCCCTTTTGATTTGGGTATAAAAGTGCTATAAGAAATAAATTCAAGGCTGTTGCAGTATTCACTGAGAGCCCTACTGATTCTATCATCTGCCTGTTGTCTCTTTCTTTCTTAAACCTCACTCCCTTTTTCTGACACATTTCTATAAATCAGCTGGTCCCAAAAGGATAGTTCTTTAGTATTTGTTGTGAGAAACTTAAGGTGTTTCTAGAGGACCACTGGGAAACATGAAAATTTAGGACTTCATTACATTAGGCACGGGATTGTTCTACTGTCTTATAAAGCCATGGAAGTAAGTCTCAATTAGTTACAGTTACCACTTGTTTTCTTACTATTTAAGATTCCAGCAACTTTGATTCAAGTAAGCATATCCTCCATAGTGGCCTCAGTTTTATGACTGGTTTCAGATACCCACTACTTTGCAGAGACACTTTACCTCCTTTCTTGTAAACATGGTTGTAGGCATTTTGATGGATCTGGTGGGACAGGTATCCTGGCACTCAGGAGTCACAGAATACTAAGTGTTACACAGATCAGATGGAAAGGTATCCTGGAACTTGGGAACTAAGGAGTACCGCAGGTCACAGGACACTTATCAGCTTACAGCCCTGCCTCAGGGAAAGGCTTCCCCAGTATATCTGCGCTTCTTCAACAGGAGAAGGTCTTCCAGCTGGGGATGTTTGCCCAGTGTAGTAGTTTTGCTCCAGAAGGAGAGGTTTCCCTGGCAAGTTGCTACAGCTTAGCTCTACTCCTGGGAGACTGGAGAGCCTGGTTTAACAACTCTGCTTTGCCAGGGGAAGGAGTCCCCAGCAGAAATGTTACAGCCCTGCTCACTCTGCTCTGCCCAGAGTCATCTCTGCTCCAACGCAAAAGAAGGTCTTCACCCAAAGCTCATCCAAGGGGTTTATTGGGAGGTAAATATCAAGGAGAGTGGATGTCCTCTGCCACTTTGGCAGCTGGGTAGCACAAACAAATAGCTTCAAGCTGAACAGACACAGGGTTTATATAGGACTTCCAGGGTGGGGATTGGTCATATTTTAATCTCCTGTTCAGGGATTGGCTAGTTTTCTGCATAGGGTTAGAGTTTGATTTGGCTCTGATTTTAGGGCTAAAGTATGTTTCTTTCATTGGTCCTTTTTAGCCTTTTGGCTGTAGTTTTAGGGCCAGGGTGTATTTCTTTGACTGGCTTTGATTCCAGGGCCAAAATGTATTTCTTTGGCACTAGTTTCAGGGTCAGGGTGGATTTCTTTGCTTCTGGTTGCAGATCCAGAATATGTTTCTTTGGCTTTCCTCAGGGTGTGTTTCTTTGGCTGGCCCCTACAATGCTCATAATAGCTTCCAAGCTTGTTACATAATGGATTTGAAATAAAAATTTCACAGTGTATTTTTTCGTTTTTATATTTTAATATATTTTTAAAATTTAAATTAGCAAAAAGCTTGATCACATGTCAATCCCAGCTCCCTTTCCTCCCCTCCTCCCTTGCCCCTCAACCAGTCGCCCAGTCCCCCACCCAATTCCCACACCATTACCCAGTGAGGGTGAGGCCTTCTATAACAGATTTCCAGAGTCTGTCATTTCTTCCATGGCAGTGCCTAGGCTTTCCCCCATTTGTCCAGGCTGAGAGAGCATCCCTCCTTGTGAAATGGGCTCCCAAAGTTCATTCTTATACCCCGGTCCCAGAGATTGCCGAGGCATCCTCACTAACATCACATTCATGGAGTCTGGATCAGTCCCATGCTGGTCTCACAGCTATCAGTCTGGGGTCCAAGAGCTCCCCCTTGTCAGGTCAGCTGTCTCTATGTGTTTCACCAGCACAGTCTTGACCTCTTTGATCATCACTCCTCCCTCTCTGTCACTGAGTTCCAGGAGTTCAGTTCAGTGTTTAGCTGTGGGTATCTGCCTCTGCTTCCATCAGTGGCTGGATAAAGGTTTGGCAGTTGGAGTGTAGGCTGGCACTCCCCTAATCCATGTGTGAAATCAATAGATATGAATGTGTACATACTATGTTTGCCTTTTTGTGACTGGGTTACCTCACTCAGGATGGTTTCTTCTAGTGCCATCCATTTTCCTGCAAATTTCAAGATCCTGTTGTTTTTATTTTTCCACTGAGTAGTACTACATTGTGGGGCATCTAAGTTGCTTCAAGGATCTGGCTATTCGAAATACTGTTGCTATGAGCACAGTGGAACAGACATCTTTGTTGTATGAATATGCATCATTGAGTATATGTCTAAGTGTGGAATTGCTGGATCTTGTGTTACAGAGTGCCATTTTCCTGAGGAACTTCCATACTGACTTTCAAAGTGGCTGTACAATTTGGCACTCTCCCCAGCAGTGGAGGAGTGTTCCTCTTTCTCCACATCCTCTCCAGCATAAACTGTCTTTTATGGTTTTCATTTTAGCCATTCTGACAGGAGTAAGATGATATCGCAGAGTCATTTTGGTTTGCATTTCCCTAATGGCTAAGGATTTTGAGCACCTCCTTAAGTGTCTCTCAGTGATTTTAGGGTCCTATATTGACAATTCTCTATTTACTTCTGTACCCCACTTTTGGCAACTTGCTTCTTGAGTTCTTTGTGAATTTTGGAGACCAAACTTCTGTCATATGTGGGGGTTAGTGAAGATCTTTTCCCATTCTGGAAAATGGGAAAAGTGGGCTGCTTTTTTTATCTTGTTGACTGTGTCCTTTGCCTTACAGAAGCTTCTCAGTTTCAGGAGGTCCCATTTATTAATTGTCAATCTCAGTGTCTGTGCTACTGGTGTTATGTTCAGGAAGCAGTCTCCTGTACCATTTCATTCAAGAGTACTTTCCCACTTTCGCTTCTAAGAGATTCAGTGTGGCTGTATTTATGTTGAGGTTTTGATCCGTTTGAGCATAAGTTTTGTGCATGGCAATAGACATGGATCTACCTGCAGTCTTCTACATGCCAGCATCCAGTTATGTCACCACCATTTGTTGAAGATGCTTTGTTTGTTCCATTGTATAATTTTAGCTTATTTGTCAAAGATTAGGTGTTTCTATGTGTATGGGCTAATATTGGGGTATTCACTTCGATTCCACTGGTCTATCTGTCTATTTTGTGACAATACCAAGCTGTTTTTAGGACTAGAGCTCTATAATAGAGCGTGAAATCAGGGATGGTGGTGCCTCTGGGCATTGTTTTGTTGAACAGGGTTGTTTTGTCTATCCTGTGTCTTTTGTTTTTCCATATAATGTTGATAAGTATTCTTTCAAGGTCTGTGAAGAATTGTGCTGAGATTTTGATGTGGATTGAATTAGTCTGTAGATTGCTTTTGGCAGGATTGCCATTTTTTACTGCATTGGTCCTTTCTATACAATATCATGGGAGATCCTTCCATTTTCTGGTGTATTCTTTAATTTCTTTCTTTGAATACTCAAAGTTCTTGTGTCTTGTGATACAGGTTTTTCACTTGTTTGGTTAGTGTTACCCCAAGGTAATTTATGTTGTTTGTGGCAATAGTAATGGGTGATGTTTCTCGGATTTCTTTCTCAGCAATTTTGTTGTCTGTATATAGTAGAGGTACTGATTTTTTGCCATTTAAGCCTTGTAGTAAGGCAAAGACCCTTCTGCTTCTATTGCATTGAATACTTTGAGGAGAATTAATATAAGCTGTTCTTTGAATTTCTGGTAGAATTCTGCACTGAGGCTGTCTGGACCTTGGCTTTTTTGTGTTGGGAGACTTTTAATGACTGCTTGTATTTCCTTAGGTGTTATAGGTCTATTTAAATTGCTTATCTGTTCTTGCTTTAATTTTGGTAAGTGATACCAATCCAGAAAATTGTCCATTTAATTTAAATTTTCAAATTTTGTCGAGTATAAGTTTTCAAAATACAACCTGCTGATTTTCTGGATTTCCTCAGTGTCCATTGGTATGTCCTCCTTTTCATTTATGATTTTGTTAATTGCCATGTTCACAATCTGCCATTTGCTAAGTTTGGATAAAGGTTTATCTATTTTGTTGATAACAAAGCCAACTCTTTGTTATATTGATTCTTTGAATTGTTTTCCTAGTTTCTACTTCATTGATTTCAGCCCTCAATTTGTTTATTTTCTTGCATTTACTTCTCTGGGGTGAGTTTGCTTCCTTTTGTTCTAGAGCTTTCAGTTGTGCAAATGTGCATTATTCAATTTCCATGAGTTTGTAGTGTTTCTGCAATTTACCTTGTTGAATTCTAACTTTAAACCATGATGGTCTGATTAGATACATGGAGTTATTTCAGTTTTTTGTACCTTTTGAGGTTTGCTATGTTGAGGGCTGTGTTAGTGTATATGAATTGTTTAAATTTGGTTTTGTCATGAGATATCTTGTTTTCTCCATCTCTCGTGATTGAAAGCTTTGCTGGGTATAGTAATCTGGGCTGGCATTCATGGTCTGGTAGTGTTGGTAGAATATCTTTCCAGGACCTTCTGGCTTTCAAAGTTTTAATGGAGACTTCATGTGTAATTCCAATAGGTTTGCCTTTATATGTTACTTGAATTTTTCCTTAGCCACTCTTAATATTCTTTTTTTATTCTGTGTGTTTGGGGTCTTGATTATAATGTGTGGTCCAATTTTTTGGTGTTCTATAAGCTTGCACCTTCATTAGCATATCTTTCTTTCCATTGGGAAAGTTTCCTTCTATCATTTTGTTGAATATGTTTTCTGCCTCTTTGAGATTGGTTTCTTCACCTTCTTCTATACCTATTATTCTTAAGTTTGGTCTTTTAATAGTGTCCCATATTTCCTGGATATTTTGTGTTATGGATTTGTTGGATTTAAGATTTTCTTTGGTCAATGAATCTATTTCTCCTAGTGTGTCTTCAACACTTGAGATTTCTCTCTTCCATCTCTTGTATTCTGTTGGTTATGCTTGAATCTGTAATACAGGACTGTTTGCCTAGTTTTTCTATTTCCAGTATCCCTTCAGACTGTTTTTTTATATTCTTTTCAGATTTCAGCCCATGCACTGTTTGAATTGTTTCTTGCAATTTTTGCTTTGTCTTTTTCTACATTTCTTGCATTTGGGGGATTTTTTAGTTTGTTTTTTCTTTCATTTCTTGCACTATTTTGGTTTGTTTGTTCTTCTAACTTTTTAAGGGATTTTTCCATATCATTGTTGAAGGCCTCTATCATTTTCATGAAGTTGTTTTTAAGGTCATTCTCTTCTCCTTCTTTTGCATTGGAATGTTTGAGTCTTGCTGGTGTAGAGTCTCTAGACTGTTATGGTGACATATTTGTTTTTCCCTTGCTGAGTGTATTTTTATATTGTCCCCTTCCCATCCCCTCTTCCAGTGGGTGCAGAAGGAGCCTCATCCTTTTCTGGTGAGTATGGGAGCAAGGTTCACTTCCAATGGGTGCAGGCAAGTCCAATGCTCTGGTAGCTTTCTTGTTCCTGGGGTGTTTTGGCTCCCACTACCAGGATGGAACCTGAGGTTGCTGACCCCAAGCACAGGCAGATGATCTGGAAACAGGCCCTGGTTTACCTAGTCCCATGGGTGGATCAGGAGACTAGGATGCTGGAGTATGTGTGTTCCTGCCACTGGGATGGAAGCCACAGTGGCAACCCCAAGCACTCCACAGTGTATCTGATAGTCAAAATTTTATACTTTGTTATTTATTTTAAATTAGTTCTTTTAGATAATAATATAATTAGGTCACTTTCCTTTTCTCTTTTCTTCATCAAAAGTTGTCAGTATTCCTATCCTTGCTCTTTCAAACTCATGACCTTTTTCCATTTATTTTTCTTAAGGAAGGTATAATTATGGCATCAAGTCCCAAATGATCATCCATAATATGACTCTTGTGATGGAGGAAGCCCTTCTGTGTATATGCTTGTCTTGTTACTTGATAAAAAAGTACTGTTGGCCAATAGGGAGGCAAGATAGGTAGGAGAAGAAGAGATATAGGATACTGGGAAATGGAGGCATAGTCAGTCACCATGTAGGATGCAAGAGGCATAAGAGATCCAGACCCTTTCTCTATCCCATGGAAATACTCAGATTAGCAGTTATGGGTTAATAATTAAGTCAGAGCTAGCCAACAAGAAACATAGCAAATGGCCAATAGCTTAATAGTTAATATAGCATCCTGCATCTTCAATTGTGACTGATGTGTCTCTGGAACCAGGCTGGCAGGAAGTATGCTCATTATACTCCTGTACCTAAGGATGAGGGTTATTGCTGAAGAAGGGGCAGAAAGTTTGTAAGAGCCAATAATCAGTGAGTGTGCCGTTGAAATCATGTCTTCTAAGACTGCCAGAAGTGAATAGCATAAGGCCTCACCAGCATGACTACCTAAACACAAGCTAACAAATACAACAGTAACAAGTATGACACTATGAATGTGTGAGAAGCCAATGAGACCTCAACTCAATACAAGAATTGTACCATTTATTAAAGTTTTGGCCATTTATGTCTCTGTCAGGTTTTGAGGTACTTGTTTATATATCTGTGTTTTGAAAATAATTCACTCTGCATTTTGACTGGGGTATGATTGTTATTCAGTATATAATTTTAAACTATTTTGCTTATATTTAAGTTTTATTTCATATTTTAAACATAGCAAGTTCAAGGCTACCCTGGGACCTAGGAGACCAATCAACCAACAAACAAAATAGGCCATCAGTATTGTTTAGCTGGTAAAGGCATATGTTGCCTACCTTGATGTCTTTTCTTCTGATTTTTTTCTTTTATTTTGAAACCTATGTGGAAGGAGATAACTGACTATTAGAAGATATCCCCTACTTGTACAAATGCCTGTTTACATATGTATTGCAACTCACATGAACATACAAGTAAGTGAATATAATAAAAAAGTAAAAGCCCCACAATTTCAATATATTTTAAATTCAAAGCTGTACAAAATATAAACTTTGGGCATTCTGACATTTGCCTTAAACTTTAAGATACTTATATGTAATTCATTGGTCTATCAAACATAATGGCCAAATATTTAATATTTTTCAGCATATAAAATATATAATCAATATTTTAATTTATTTAAAAAATTCCAAATAATATTGCTATCGTCTCTGAAACTATACTGCAATGCCATGTAGGCATGTTTATTGTACTAAAATGTTCCTTCTGTCAAACTTATGCCAAATTTAGTGATTTTTTTCCATTTATTTTAAATACTGTGGCTTAAAATTATCTTTCTATATAGATATTAGTTACATTTTCCTTTTGATTGTTTATAACAATTTTTTTCTTTTGCAAAACTTTGTTAAATAAAGATCTTTCATTCCTCACCAGATTAGAAATGATTTTTGTTCTTTAGTAAAAGAAATTATTTTGCAGAAAAATCTTCTTCTAAAGGACCTTAATAAAACTTGGAGTTTTTATGAATATTGCTGTTAGACCTTAAGTTTTATTTCAGAAAAATTTCTGAGACTAGGATTCAATTTTCACAGGTGTACAAAATGTTTCTTTAAAACTATTATTAAAACACACATATGAATAAAAGTTCAAAATTATGTTGATATCCATCGTCAGGGTACTATATAGTTCAATTTGAATAAATCTTACTCAGTATTGGTGATTTTATTTCTGATTTGTATTCATTAATCAGAAAAATGTGTTCATAGATCTGAAAATAGTGTAACTTTGGGGATAGCTATAGGAGAGAAATCCTTTAGAATTGAATCATTTTTCTTAATAATATTCTCTCATAGTTCTAGATGATTCCATACATAAAGGTGAATAAACCTCCCTGGGGTAAAATTTTCTTTGAGTCTTAGCTATAATTCACGGTGAAATTGCCAGTTGTCTACAGTTGAAGACTTAGGAGGACAATATACACCTGGAGAGTATATCTATGTCTTTCCTTCACCTAGACACTGTTGATGTC
Organism: Mesocricetus auratus; assembly: GCF_017639785.1. Classification (NCBI taxonomy): domain Eukaryota; kingdom Metazoa; phylum Chordata; class Mammalia; order Rodentia; family Cricetidae; genus Mesocricetus; species Mesocricetus auratus. The sequence continues at coordinate 48,603,887 of NW_024429190.1, forward strand.
CACATCTATTAGTCAGGAGAATCATGCTCCTGAGAAATGGGTAGGAACCAAATAACTCACATTCTCCTCTAATGTTAATAGTTAAAATCTCTTTCTCCCTTGCAGGCATCTTTCCTAAATTCTGTACAACAAGCCTTTTTTTAAAACAACTTTTGTAATATGTGTAGAAATTAGAAGAGAAAACAATTAGAGGGCTCTGTCTTTCCTTATTATTATTATTATTATTGATTTAGATAACCACAAGGTAAAGATTGAAAAGGATCTCAACCATTTGTTTTTCTTTTTACACCATTGTAAGTTCTTTCCTTTCTTCGGCCATTTTCATACATTTTTTTTTGTTTGCAAATCTTTGTTTCTATATTGAGGAGTAATATTGGGTGTGCTTTTCATTTAAAATGATCTTCTCTATACACACATGCACAAACAAATACACACACTTATCCACATATATACTACTTTCTGTGCAGTAATTGTATCCCATGTGCACATATTTTTGACGAGTGATTCACAGACATCCACCTCTATTTAAAACAAAATGTACTAACTCAAAATGGCCAAATTTGTCTTTGGAATACAGGATCTTTTCATGGAAATGCACAAGTGGGCTTCACCAGTGATAGGCACCTGAGATTTATCAGCTGCCAGAAGCTTGTCTCAATCCCTCAGCTCTACTATATATCTGCAATCATTATTTTTATGGTAGCATAAATAGTCAATACGCGCAATTTTTAGATACTCACATTCAGTTCTTAGTTCAGAAAGTTCCTTAATTTTACCTTTAAAGCCCTAGGAAAAATAATTTTCTCAGTCTGGCTCAGATGTCTACCTGCAGGCTAATATAATAATGAGTAGAGAATGTATCAAGCTTGCAAAATTGAAAGATTTTGATTTAAACATATGGATTGTAAGGAAAAGTGAATATTTATTGGTGTGATATTTTTGGGTCAACAGGTGTCCAAAAGAAATTATACTTTAATCAAAATATTTTTATTTGAAATTGACTTTCTAATGCAATAGTAGTCACTGATGAGAACTTTAGAAAATTAGTGATGAAGATGCAGCTAAAGTGAATGGAATTAAACCTTTATGAATGAGTCTTCTCTCTGCAGTGCCCTCTTTCCTTTACTGTCTTCCCCATGTAATGATACAGCAATAAATTGCCACCTTATTAGGCAATAACACATCATAGGGTTTGATTGATATTTACTTCTCAATCTCCAGAACACTGAATAATGAATTTGTATTGTTTATAAATTGCCTCTTCCAGGTTTTTTGTTCTAGTAGCATAGACAAACTAAAACAGTTGTCATGACTTATCTTCATTGTGAAATTGAATGACTTGAGAAATACGGGATTAGTAAAACACACACATAGTATCTGGCCCATTCTCTGCAGGGATAAATTCTTAAACAGAAAAGAAAATTAGGAGGTAGTATGACCCTGCATGTGGGTATTACTCCCTACAATAGGCTGAGTCAGGTGGAATAAAATCAAGAGGAGGAGAGAGGACAAGGGAAAGATAAAGCTTTAATCTTGCTTTTCCTGTGCTCAGGCTGATGTGAGGTAAGAAACTTTCTTTACTCATCCTTGTCTACCGTGTCTTACCACAAACCTATGGCATTGAAACAAACTGAATGTGAACCTGAATCAAGGTAAACCTTTCTTCAAGTAAACTGTTTCAGGCTTTCATCAGAAAGATATATTTCACACATATTGTTCATTTCTCCTCTTTCTCATATGTGTTTAACTCTGTCAGAGATGAGAAACTAGGTATCACACAAGGTTAGGCAAAGAACCAAGGACAAGCACCAGACATGTCATTTGCTATTTTATCTGTTACATAAATACCTATAAGAGGTTAATTTAAATTCCTGACTGAAATCCCATAAAATATGAGTTTTCTAAACTGCCCCGGCCAGCAGGGCACAATGGGTTTGAGGTCATGGGCACCTGGAATGAATGAGACAAGGAACAAGAGAGAAATGGACAGCAGGACGACATGGCTGATGGAGCTGCCGTTTAATGGAAGTTCTGTACTGACTTAAATAGGGGGGAAATGAGGTGGGGGGATGGGGCAGGAGACTACAGGACACAGAGGGAGGGGCCATTGCATAGTAACCAGGCCACTGAGGGTAAGCAGCTAACAGGTGTTGGCAAGGTTAAAGGGTCACGGAGGGGGGGGGTTAAGTGATCTAATTGTGGAATGTTTCCTTCCTGCCATCAGCTATTTCCTGTGAGCCCAGGTTCTATTCCTTAGGAAGCTAGGAAGTGGACAGACAATTCTATAAAAAGACTGACAGTATTTATTAGAGGTTATAAATGACAATGATCACTCCCAACACTAAACATTGACTCCAACATAAGAAGAATTAATGTGTTCATGTGTTACTTAAGTAAAAGAGAACATTAATTTAAAAAGTAATCAAAACAATAAAAGTTAAAAAGCAACATAAATCCAGATACCACCTCAAAAACAAAACAGCAGTGAAGATGTCTTTCCATTACTTGCAACTAAGAACTGGTTACAAAGAATTGCCTTCCTTGGAATTCTGGACTTATCAGGAATGAGTAATAGGGGTAATAGAGTTTTGAAGTAGTCAATGAAAGAAACAAAGGGGCATTCCTTTATCAAATTCTTTTTTTCTCTGTTAATTTTTGTTGGGTAAAGTGCACTCCATGGAAAATAGACTTACCCTCACATGCAGTTTCCACTGGATAGACATTTAGTTGGTTGTTGTCATTTTTATACAACACATATTTTATTACCTCTTCTTTTTCAAGTTTGAATGTGACAATGGTATCTAGAAACAAAACAAGAAGCACAGCTGGTTGCTTATGATTTTTGACTACAAACAAAAGATCTGTCATTTTGTTGTGATAGCATCATATATTCAGTGTAGAGGTAATGCTCTGGAAGGAAGCTATAGAGGTGCATGATACTTATCTGTGCAATCTTTTTCTTGCAATACTAAATTGTACTCATGCCCTTCTGTTATAGCTCATTGTCATTTATGGTGATTGGTCCTCCTTCTTAAAAAAAATAAGAATAGGGATGTCATTACTACTTCCCACAAAAAGGAGCTCCGCAAGAACAAGAGATAATTTTCCTTAAAACACTAGCAAAATGTCTAGTCAAACAATGGAGAGTCTCAGCGGACACATTTGAGCTTGCATCTTTAATAAATGGAGTATTCCTTCTCCTCTATTTTTACTTCCTTCTCATATATGGCTGATGTTTTAGATGGTCTGGCTTATGCTTCCCATAAGTTTATTCCTAATAGTAATGCTACTTGACGGGTTCAGATATGGTGCTCTTTTCCAGTAGATGCAAAGACAAAAAAAAGGTGATATTTTCTAAATTCTACCCATATTTATCCAAGTCCAGTTCATCTAGTACTAAGAATTTATTATTCAATTTAATGTTGTTAATCCATTTTCATGTGTGTCTACAGTATGAGGACCTTAAAGTGACCAAATCTTAATCACAGGTTCTAGTCTAATAGAAAATTCAATATGGTTCCTGGAATTTCCCACAAAACCAAGAATTATCATCATTCAGAAAATACCGAGATGGCAGAAGAAAAATTAAGCAAAAATATATCCAGTGAGTGAATCATGTGACGATAATATTATGGGGGCTGGATCATTCTTATTCTATTCATTAAGTAGATATGATTCATTCAGTACTATACTAGAAATTCTGGTATAGGAAATTATATCCTAAATCACCAACATCATTTTTTCACTGTGGCCCAGTGGACTACTGTTCACAAGTCTTTCTGTCACTAACAAGTAAATAGTTCCTCTTTACATCACATGGATTCTGTTCAAGTTGGCTCATAAGGGCTACAAGCTGAGAGAGGCTATTTGTCTGATATGTGTAGAACTGACGGTACCTTCCACTTGTTTTCTCATAACCAACTCTTAAGTCTATGCTCTTTGGCTGTCCACAATGAGAGAATAATGAATCTTCACACTTTATATCATCACCATATGTGTCTCTATATAGTTCTATCCTAAGGACCCATATATATACATTTCCAAAGACTCTGAAAATTAGCAAAATCTTGACTACTGCCTGTGAATTAGTTGTTGGTGTACTTTAAGTATATTAGGTATATCCCTCCATATCTAGATGACTTTAAGTGGCTGAGTTTTACCTGGTAGGTTCTCTTGCACACCATTTATATTGAAAAAAATCCTCACAGACTGAAGTTTTTGAACTCTTGATCTCCAGATGGTGGTATTATTTCAAAATATTGCAAATTCTCTAGGAAGGAGGTTATTAGGAGGTAGACCCCATCCTGATTTGGACCTGTCTCTAAATACTGAGTGCTGCTCTTGTGTAATAAGCTGTCACCACCTGCTCCAACATTACATGTCTACAAGCTGACTTGCCTGATTACTCATGAACTCCCTCAAACTGAGATAAAAGTTGTTTGCCAGACAACTTGTACTAAAACACAACAGTCTTCATAAACTTCCTTCAGTTGTTCATGCTTGGTTAAAAAATATCATCTACCAGTGTGTTATGTCAGCTGCTGCGTGCATCAAGAAGAATGCATCATTCTGTTTTTATTGCTAATAAAGAACAGATAACTCAAGTGGGATAAGGGAATTATATTATTGTAGGAATTGTCATTAATCTACTCCAAAATTTAGATTATTTCTTCATTCACTTCAGGCCAGTACAAATCTTTTCCACCAGAGATTTGATAAACAAAAGCTTATAGCATGTACTTGAAGTCACAAAAGCTTTAGGTAACTCATTGTCATGAAGTGAGACTCAAACTAATTGCAAGGGCATAGTAGGAGTCATTTATGAACAGATTAACACTTCTGGTCAAAATTTGCATATCTTATGTTCTAGAAGCACAGTGATCTTTTGTTAGAGTTTCCACACTTATATATTTATATCCTATGTCTCAGAAACCTGTAATTCACTGTGGAATAGTAGAGTTATATAATGTAAAGACCTGTTATGAGTTGGTTTTAAAGAAATGCTTATTGGTCAGTAGTCAGACAGGAACTACAAGAGGGGTGACCAAGCTAAGAACATGGAGAAGGAGAACGGTGAAATAAAATGTTGCCAGCAGATGCAAAGGGAGTAGGAGAAAATCATGCTGTGCTGAAAGAAGGTACTGCCATGTGGCAGAAAATAAATACTATGCATTAACTTAAAATGTATGTCAGAAGACATTTCTCTTCTGCCTACCAGTTCCCAAATTACCACACAGAGGCTTGTATTAAGTGTAAATTGTTAGCCAATAACTCAGGCTTATTAGTAACTAGCTTTTACAATTTAAGCCATTTCTATGACCATTTCTATTATGCTATGTGGGGCATTGAGCCTTGTGGGTTTTACTTCCATCTCATTTTGTGTGTCTGACTGGTTTTTCATCTGGCTGGCAACTCTTCTGTCTCTCCCATTCTTCAAAGAATTATTTTCAATGTGGCTTCTCTGTCTAATTTTATCCTGTTCTGCTATTGGCTAGTCAGTTTGTCTATTAACCCAATCACAGTGACAAGTCTTCACAGTGTGCAAAAGGATTTTCCACAGCAGCAGTTAATATTTATTATTTGACAATTTAATGCAGTATATGTTTAGAATAACCTTCCCTGTAACTGAATTCTCCCATCCCTTTCTGTAGTCATCCAGTTTCTTGTTATTTTTCACCTCTAAAAGAAAGCCACTAAAAACATAGAATATAATTTGACTTTGCAAACTACTCTTGAGCATGGAAGGTTACTGGATATATATAAGAATATTTAAGAGAAAACTCAATAAAGAATTCTCACCTGTTTTAAATTGAGTGCTGCTCTAAACATTTTGATGAACTCAAACGAAGTCTTTCTCTATTCTATTTATCTATGCCAAGTACTGCAATGCCTGTTATTTATTTAAGAATCATTTCAATTAAAAATCTACAATCAAGCCGGGCACTGGTGGTGCACGCCCTTAATCCTAGCACTCAGGAGGCAGAGGCAGGTGGATCTCTGTGAGTTCGAGACCAGCCTGGTCTACAGAGAGAGTTCCAGGACAGTGTCCAAAACAATACAGAGAAACCCTGTCTCGAAAAAACAAAAATCAACAAAAAAATGTAGCCAACACAATCTTAATATTTATGCCCAACAGTAAGAACAAACCTGTAAATTGTTACTAGTTATCCTTGTTACACCTAAAACTGTTGATTTGCTACGTGATATGACATATGACTCAGAAAAATTTGCACTGATACCCCATATCTATTGTAAGTCCTGTACCTCATCAAATTACCCAACCTCTTCAGTTACCCGAAAAGTACCTGTATGAGTATTTCAATACTATATGCTGATTTTAAAGCCAAAAGACACTCAAATATTGTATTGCATCTTTTATTGATATGTGGTTCAAATAGATCAACATTTCATTTTTATCAAAATAACTATCCCAAGTTTCTAAATAGTTTTTTTGAGATTAGTGCCATCCATTTCCAATGCCATGAGTTCCTATGTATCAAGACTCTCACATTATTACTTTATTTTTGTTCACTTGTGGTAATTAAGTTTATCTTATTTTTGGTGATTAACTACTAGTATTGAGTTTAGCCATTCCATGATCCCATGATTTCTCAATGATATTAGGGAATACAAGTCAGGTCATCATTCATTGGTAGAAATGTAAGCTTATGTTACAAAGCCACTAGCATTGCTTTCAAGAAACACTAATTTTCTCTTAATCAGTACATTTTCAACTACCTTTTGTTTTGGGTATAGACCTCAGATTCTCAGTGTTGTCCTGGGTAATAAATACATTTTCAGAAAACATGTTTGCCTCCTTTTGTATATGTTGATTGAATTCCTCATCTTGCAGAGTCTGAGGCTCCACTTGTATGAAGTGTTAGGCTTTTGCTGCCCGTAATGACATTCTACATTGTTGTCCCAGTTGAAGATACATTAGACATTGATGATTGGCTTGAATATGGTGAGGGATGGCTGCTGACATTGCCTTCAAAGAGAACACACACCTCTCACAGCTACCAGATTAAGAAATGATGACCCATGGTATAGTGCAGACTCTCCAGCTAAGGAGTTTAGCACTGTGTAAGTTAGTCTGCACAAAGTATAGCTAGGCCGTTATCCTTACTTCTTACCTTTTATTTTCATCCACTCAAATGGAATGTGAAATTGGACCTTTTGAAGGTTCACATTTAATCCAACTTGATTTTTTTTGTCATTACCATTAGACCCTGACGTATATTTTATAAAAGTTTCTTTTGAAACTGCAGTGGATGGAGTTTTCCATTAGTTTTGGTGTAACTGATCCTTTGGCTCCCAAAACATGTTTTGAAAATTATTCCTCTTCCCATTCTGTAGTTGTGATAGAAGCTACTGGATTATTCTTTGTCTTAAATGCCCTTGTCTTTTTAAGTTCAGCTTCACTGATATTTTATCTCTCCATGTCATCCCACCCTCCTGTGTATCCTCTCAATTTTCTACCCATGTGCAATTATGGACAATTCAACCATGTCATAGGAGTTAGTTAGAACCCTCTTATTATCAGTAATTGGTTTCTCACTTCTTTCAGATAAATGTACAATGCAAATTTTAAAAATATGTCATGAGGATATATTGTGTAGAAGCACAGCCATATTAGCTGTCTTAATTGAAATACTCCACGTGCAGGATGTAAGGCAAGAGTTAGTCCCTCATACGAGGAATGAAACAAATGGAAAATATGTGTTACCATGGTTACCACTCCTTTACTCAGGAAAAATGCAACAGGTCAGTTGCATTTCCTAATAGTTCAGTACTTCTCAGAAGAGGACGTGATGAAAGGTCAATGAAAGAATGAAAGGCAAGAAATGCAATCTGACACCCCATTTCCTGTGTTTTCTTTCTTAGAGGTTATCCAAAATATCTTCCAGCCATTGCAGGCCACCATACTTGACTATGCTAATGCCCAGGTACCATCTTCTTTCTTTGTAGAAGTGACAGTAAACACGGGAATTCTGGCATCATACAAGTGGAGTTGACGTGATTCAGGATACAGAATCGGTCTGTTTCTTGCAATGTTTTCTGAACATACTTGTAAGTAATGTAACATACAAACAGAGTAAGACCAAAAGGGAAAAGGGGGAAATACCAAATTTTTTGTCTGAAACATTCACCCTTTAAATCTCATTCTTAATTTAAATTTGGTTTTGGAGCATTTTTGTATCTCTATTCCTAATTGGATTAAAGTTATGAGAGAAAGAGTGCTGCTGATTGTTTATTTGTATTCCTAGAAGCTACTACAGTACCTGGTAAAAGTAATTCTGAGGTCATCATGCATACAAGGTAAGAAAGATAAGGAAATCACTACTTTATAGGGCTCCAAAGCAAGTAATCTATTGTAAGCTTTGATCTCTAGCATTCTTTCCTTCAATGGTAAATCTTTTTATTTTGTAAAGTGAACAGCAGTTGTTAAGCCAATTATCTTCATTATTCTACCCCTATTCACATTGAGGCTTTTGTGTGGGCTCCTAAGTTTTGCCTTAAGTACTCTGAGCCAATTTTAAAGAAAGTCAGAATTATTAACAGGACATGTGTACAATGAAAAGGACAAGAAATTGAAATAAGAAGATAATAAATTTTAATTATCATGATGTTATAATTACAACCCACAGTATCTATTTGCAAGACAGAAGAGTTGATTAATGTAAAAATGTTACTGGATTATTACAATACCTGCAGCCCACAGTGTTATTTATAATTATTCTTTTTTTAAAACCTTAAAGCTAGACAAGTAGAAAACTCTGAATCTCTCTTTTTTTGAGACAGGGTTTCTTTGTATTGTTTTGGAGGTTGTCTTGGAACTTGCTCTGTAGACCAGGTTGGCCTCGAAGTACTAGGATTAAAGGCATGCACCACCACAGTCCGACTAGGCCTTGTCTCTTTAGAGAGTTTAGAGGAGCTAAAAAATAATGTGAGGAGTAGAATCAATGAAAGAGGTCAGTTTTGTATTTTCTCACTTACATTAAAATAATAAATATTTCACATAAACTGAACTCAAATAACTTTCTATTTAGGTTGCCATTTTTGACTTATAAGGAATACCATGTAGGTTGTTGCTGCCAAGGCTATGACTTAGCATAATAATTTGAAATTGGGTAATATTCTAAAATCTAAAACATAGGTTTTTGTGTACTGAAAATTAAATAAAAACTGCTATGTTAAGATATTAGTTATCATATCCATAATTATTAATGTATTCTATTCCCTAAGTCCCATCATACAAGTCAAAAATCACCACAACTCTACATTTTGAGGTCAACATGAATAATAAGCAGGGCAATAATAATTATTATTACAATTCTAGCTTGGTAGTTCCTGGAAGGGTACGTATTTGACTATTGCCATCTTACTTATCGATAAAAGAATATTTCATATTATAAAATACTATTGACAAGCTAATGACTCTACTAGACTGATATACTGTTTTTCACATAACCTCTATACATTTTATACTTTGATAGGTGATATAGATAGGTAGATAAATAGATAGATAGATAGATACTGATAGAGATCAAGCAAGAGAGATGATGTGTATGTGTGATTGTGTGTGTGTGTGTGTGTGAGTGTGTGTTTGCGTGTGCGTGTGTAAATTCCATGCTCTTTATCCTATTATTTCCAACATTAATGTAGGAGAGATGATAGGTGGGGGCATCTAAGAGGAGTCGAGGAACAAGAAGCTGGTTGGGATGTATTATGTGAAAGAAGAATCTATTTTTAATAAAACATAAAGGGATTCTAGTATCATAAAGCCAACATATATTAAAATGATGAAAGATTTGTTATGCCTGGACGTGGCATCATGTTGTTTCTTTAAACTCATATTCTATAGTATATAGGGCTCTTAATTTTAGAACTACATATGTGGATATCCATATGTATGTGTCAGTGTATAGGTATATGCTCCTGAGTCCAGGTGCAAGCAGATGTCAGAGGATAGAGACATGGATTCTTCCTAAAATTGGAGTTACAGATGGTCCTCAACTTCCCAATGTGGGCACTGAAAACTGAACTCAGGTTCCCATCAAGAGCATCATGTGCTCATAAATGATGAGTCATTTTTCCAGCTCCTATCTTTATAATTTTTCCCAACATGGTCATTATATATTTATAACAATATTCAGGAATCTTTATTAACAGAAACAATATAATATTTATTTTTAGCTTTGAGGTTTATATTACACACATTTCAGTAATTCAACAGTTTTTATTATGCAGTTTATTTTAAGAACTCCTATAACAATTTGTTTTATTGTATGATGAATTCTATATATTTAACTTAAAGTCTAAAATAACATATCCAAATTAAAAGAAATTCCATTTATCAATGTATGATAATTAAAATAATAAATTCAACTCATACTTTTAAATATTCATCACACATAATGCCTCTACACATCGATAGGGTTGAATGTGATGTATCTACATGTACACACATTATGCATGAATCCTGACCACCCAGAATTTCTCTACCTTTGTCCACATCCATACAACCTCTGAAACATGTCATGTCTATATACTGTCAGGTAATCATGTATTAGATTTTTCTTAGGAATGCAAACATCTCTATATCTATATTTACTGAACTGACTACACCAGGTTTATCTTGGAGTGCGCATTGCTATTTCCCAAGCAAACTATATAAAGCGTTGACAAGCCCAAGTACCCTTTCCATATTTTGATTCTTATAAAATTCTGTTATTTTAAGTGGCATTAATATCCGTTTTTCGGTTTTTCGAGACAGGGTTTCTTTGTGTAGCTTTGGAGCCTATCCTGGCACATGCTCTGTAGACCAGGCTGGCCTTGAATTCATAGAGATCCTCCTGCTTCTGCCTCCCACGTGCTGGGATTAAAGGTGTGTGTCACCATTGCCTGGCTAATTTATTTATTTTTTTACACAGCGTTTTTTTTTGCATGTGTATTTGTGTGTTCATGTGTTTATAGGTTTGCATGGCTGTGTGTACATGTATAGGCCAGAGGACAAAATCAGCCATCTTCCTCTATCACTCTCATCTTAACTTTTGAGACGGGGTTGGTCACTAAAACTCAAGTTTACTGAGATTTTAAGCATTTCAAGAAGCCTTCATTTTTTACAGCATTGCTGGGTATCCAAACTCAGCTCTGAACTGCCATGGAAGGCATTGAACCCAATGAACCATCTTCCCAGACTCAAAGATTTTATTTTTATTATTAACTTTCAATAAAGTTTAGAAGTACATTGAAATTTGCAGTGATTAAATCACTTCTAAAGTGCTAGTCATTCATTTATGTTATTCATTAAAATTTTATCAACAAAAAGTGAAAACATTCACACATATATTTTTAATATGTTGCAAAAGAAGTGAACATACAAGTCAGGGGAATATAACTATTGTTTCAAGAATTTATAAAATGTAAGATTTGAGTTGTGTGTTAAAGTACTGTTTCTTCTAATTAACTTTATCACATTTAGTACAAACTACAGAATGATATCATTGCTTGTCACATAGTTATTTTCTCAAAATTGAAACACTCCCTCGTGATGAAAGAAGTAGGCTTATTAGACTCAGGAAGATAGTGAAATATGTAAGGGTTAGGGACTCAGGAACATGCCAGATTACTGGCCCTTCTCTAATGCTATATAGTTAACAACTGCAGAAAGGATGCCTCTTTCCTAGAGCTTCCTACCATTAGGGTTGGAAGCATCATGGATGCACTGTTTAAGACTAGTCAGCCTTCTAAGATGAAGCTTTTGGTGATGTAACTGTCTTGAGTCATCCATAGCCCTCTAAGCATTGCTTCTGCCAGGCTTCAGTGAGTATCAGTAATAAACTTGGTTCTACAAGATTGACTTCAGTGGAATTGGTTAATTGGTCTGTTGCTGATACCTTTTCTGGAGCAAATTCTATCTGTTGATGTTCCCTAAGGAGAAGCCATGCTACATGGCTTTCCTGTGGGATCTTGCCTTAATCAAATATGAAACCTAGACTGGATGGAACTTGCAACAAACAATGTGTTCCAATTTTAATATTTTATGATATACAACTTCACTAAATAATAAGTAACCCCAAAGAGTGTTAAAAAGCAAAACATGTAAGCATTCCTCCATGTTATATGCTAAGATTTAAGGATTTAGAGGTATGATCTGTAAAATGAGAGAGAGAGAACATCCATTGTTTGTCTTTCTGGATCTGAGTTGCCTCTCTCAATATAAACTTTTATAGGTCCACACATTTGCATGAAAAGTTCATGATTTCATTTTTCTTTACAGCTGAATGACATTCTATAGTACATATTTACCACATTTTCATTATCTGTTCATTGATTGAAGGATCATTAACTTGTTTCCATTTCTTACCTATGGTGAATAAAGTAGAAGTGACCATGGTAGAGCAATTGTCTGTGGAATTGTCTGTGAGTTCTTTGGGTCAATGCAATGAGATGTATTGGTAGGTCACGTTATAGACTTATGTTTTGAGGATACTCCACAGTGATTTCCAGAGTGACTTCAGCTACATGCATTCCCACCAACAGTGGGACTGGGGAATCTTCTTTCTCCACAAACACACCAGTATTTTTTGTCAGTTGTTTATTGAATTTAACCATTCTTACTGGTATGAATGATATCTCAAAGTTGTTTTAATTTTCATTTCCCTGATTGCTAAGGAAGATGAACAATCTTTATGGTATTTCTTATCTATTTTTACCTCTCTTGAGACGTCTGAGTAGACACCTGCCAAATTTTTTGTTTTTTAACTTTTGGTCATTTCTTTCTTTGACTCTTTGTTTTGGAGTTATTCATACATTTTTGTCAGATATAAAGCTTTCAGTAATTCTTTCCCATTCTATGTGTTCATTCTTTGCCCAATTTTTTGTCTTCTTACATGAACAGCAACCATGTAGTTATATTAGATCCACTTGTCATTATTGGCCTTAATTTCTGAATATATGGAATCCTGTTGAGAAAGTCCTTTCCTATATCTATGTCTTGTATGCCAAGTTTATTCTAGCAGAATTAGAAATCACATAAATCAGGAAAGCATAAAGTGACCAAAGGTGGGGGAGGGGGATGTGGGTTGAATTGGAGACATTATAGAGTGAAATATGAGGTAGAAGCTAAGAACAAAGCATGGAGTGCATTTAGGGAGGTCAATACAAATGGCAAGAGAGGAATAAATGACCAATAAAACCCAGGATATTTGATAAAGTCTCAAGGAATCATAATACTTAAATTTACCTAAGGCGCTTATATCCACAGGTAAGTGCAGCTATTTCATGCCACTCATCAAACAAACCTCTATTTTCAGCAAATGGAAACATTGTAGAACAGTCTTTCCTATCATTGCCTGCATAGACAAGATAAGAAAAATGAGATTATAAACATGGTGGGGAGAGTATTTCACGAAGTACCTCCTCTAGACATAGAACTTTAGGCAGCCAGTGTCTCCTGAAAAGATTTTGTCTGTTCCAGGGCTGAGATCCCTTATTGCTTGTCCAAAGAAGAATGGTTATCACTGAAACCATGTATACAAATTCAACAAAAATAGTTTCTTTTATGCATTTGTATACGTGCATAAATATAAAATGTCTATATGTACAATTATAATCAAAGAAAACGAGGCTATGAACTTGAGAGTAGGGTGGTACATGGCAGATGATGGAGAGGGGCCACCAGGTATCGGGATGGAGGGAGGAAATGGATTGTAGAAAAGATGTAATCCTATTACAATTAAAACATATTTCAAAATTAATAAATGAATAAACAATTCAAATTACAGTAACTGTAGTATGTTTACTCTGAAAAAATGCATTAATCTCCAGATTCTCTATTGCCTTCACTCACAAATTACCAATGTAAATACCACATACATGGCAATGAGTGACAGATCACATTACTTCTTTCAAAGACTATTGGTAGATTTTGTATTTTGCATTTGATATTATGTATATGTCATGCTTCCTCTGTCTCTTAGAGACAATGTAAGAAAGGGTACATTTATGGATAGGATCAGCCAAATTGCAGTAAGGAAGTGAAGAGTGTTACAATTAGAGTAAAACTGAAATTATCCCTTACTGTAGTTACTGACAAAACAGTTAACCATAGCCAGGATGTCACTGTGTTTCAAAAAACTCCATACAAGCAATCAATGTCACTTAGTAAGAAGGAACAGATTAACAGATTAACATAAATGAGCAAAGTGTTGGTGATGAAGAGATTAATATGCTCCTGTGGAGGTGATGCCTGCAAAATCACCTCACATTAAAGGAACTCTCAAAATATTCCATGATATCAAGAGTGCACAGGATGAGATGTGAGAAGGTAATTCAAGCTTGGCAAGAAGAATGATAATTCCCCAAGGCATAAGAAGATGTTCATACAGTTACTTACATGAGAGGACGGCAAGCAATATTTAATCTCCTCTGATAAGATTTTTCAAAGAATTAATTTTAAGTACAAATTTTCTAAAGAATTGAATCTGTTTTCAGTATTTTTATTGTTATAAGTTATAATGTACTATATACTATTTTTCAATATTTCCTATACCTAACATTGACAAAAGGAATACTTTTAATATTCTAATAAAATACCTAAATACCACAGCCAGTGGGAATTTTTCCACTAATCATTAAGCTTATGTTGCACATCAGTTTATTTTGTCATATGGTACATAGTACATACAAAGCTTAATTCAATTTCATATGAAAATTTCCATAGTAATAAGGTTTAGTTAACTGGGTAATATTTTCAAATAAATTTAAGTTTTTAACTAAGCATAATAATTTGTGCTATATACTTATTTAAATAAATATAAATCTAGTGGAAAAATTCCCACTGGCTGTGGTATTTAGGTATTTTATTAGAATATTAAAAGTATTCGTTTTATCAATGTTAGGTATAGGAAGTATTGAAAAATAGTAGATAGTACATTATAACTTGTAACAATAAAAATAGTGAAAACAGATTCAATTCTTTAGAAAATTTGTACCATCTCGTTAATGTCTTACCCTTTACTAAAGGAAAACATTTTATTATGAGTTTTTGTGTCACATGCACTGCTTGGTCACATATTCATGTACTTATAAAGAATTCCTATGAAGACACTGGATCTTTTAATATGACATGTAGATTGCTTTATTGTTTAGCACAGTAGGCCTTACTCCAATATACAATATGAAAATGGAGATTTGTGGTTTTGTTCTTTTGCTGCACCAGCAGGCAATGTTACATGAACCAGGAATCAACAAACCCACAAGGAGTTTGTTGGAGGAAGGGAAAAAGGGAGATTAGGTGTTGGCCAACCAGAAGCAGGGAGGAGGGGCACTTGTTTAAAAGGGGAAGCTAGCACATGCATTCTGAGTCATTATGCAGTCCCTTAGTGGCTATGCCACTATGAGTGCCCCACTTATTGTCAGGGGGCCAGGTCAGGATAATAAGGAGGTTCCAACAGTGGTAATTTTCTCTTTTCTGTGACCAACCACCTGGCAATTTGTCAATACGAGGAGAATTCGTTTTAATTTAGGCTTGAGGGGGAGGGTCTATCTTTGCGCAGAAAGCACTATGGTATACAGATACAAGTGGAAGTGCATGTAACTGGGAATCATTTCCCCTATTTCCCACACAGCTCAGTAGTACAGGAAGCAGAAACTGGGCAGGAGGTGGAATCTGGATGTATCCTCAAAGCCTGACCCTGGTAATCAGATTTTTCCACAGCCTCAGAAATCAGCAACAATAGCTGGTTTAAACTGTTGAAACATGTGCAATTGTGGTAGACATTTTCTATTCTATGAGACAAGAGTTTTAAAAATAATTTAAATCTGTTTTTTTAAGACTCATTGTTTTCTGCTCTTACATTCTCATTTAAATGAGTATGTATGTTGCTTTTCATTTTCCTGCAATTCAAAACTGCTTAACTTTAATTAGCCTGAGAACTGCAGAAGCAATTTGCTGTTTCTGGCATGTGACTAAATTAAGATTTGCTAACCATTTTGGTTTTATTTCATATTTAAGTCCTACAATTCAGTCCGAATACTCCTTCATATTTAGTTATTATATAAGTACCAAATATTTTCACAATCCAAATCTTGTTTGCTTATATAGATATTTTTTGGCATTTATCGTCTAGAAGTGAAATGAAATTTTATCTTCACTTTGCAGGAAATGCAATGGAAGAGAGCAATAAGCTGAAAGAACTATTTTAGCTCTTAAGTTAATCTCTGTTCTGCAAACACAGCTTCCTATTGCTATGTTTCACCAAGGATGACTTGGATGACCACATTTACTCATTCATTAGAAATGAAATCTTTTTTTTGCTTTGCTAAGAGAGGCACTAGAAGACTTTTAATATTTTTGTCATATTTTCATTTTTATGAATTTCCTTCTTTATTTATGGATGTCTTTTCCTGTTTTTCTTTTGTTGAGACAAAGAACATGACATTGGGATAAGAAATAAAGAAGGATCTCTGAGGAATTAGAATATGTGAAAGAAGTCTTTCTCCCACTCACCCTCTCTCAGATCTCCTGTCATGGGGCCTGCAGCCAGGTTGACTCACCTCTGAGGACCAAGGACTAGGAGTCTGCTGAGAGAGCATGACTGCTTCTGCCCCCACTCAGGTCAGAAGGCAAAGGAGAGAAAAAGGCTCTTTCTGCACCCACAGGAAGAAGGGATGGGAAGGAGACAATACAAAAACAAACTCTGCAATAGAAAAACAAATATGACACCGCCAGAGTCTAGATACTCTACACCAGCCAAACTCAAACATTACAATGCAAATGAAGCAGAAGAGAATGACCTTAAAAACAACTTCATGAAAATGATGGAGGCCCTAAAAGATGATATGAGAAAATCCTTTAAAGATATGCAAAAAAACAAAACAAAAATGCAAGAAACTTAAGAAAAAACAGACTAAAAATGTAAGAAATAGGGGAAAAGACAGAGCAAAAATTACAAGAAACAATTCAAACAGTGTAAGGGTTGAAAGTTGTAATCAAAAATAAAAAACACAGTCTGAAAGAATGTTGGAAAAATGAAAATCTGGGCAAATGGTCAGGTACTACAGATGCAATCATAACCAACAGCATACAAGAGAGGGAAGAGAATATCTCAGGTGTTAAAGATACACTAGGAGAAACAGATTCAATGACCAAAACAAATCTTAAGTCCAACAAATCCCTAACACAAAATACCCAGGAAATAACCTAAGAATAATAGGTTTAGGAGAAGGTGAAGAAAATCACCTCAATGGGGCAGAAAACATATTCAACAATATCATAGAAGAAAACATTCCCAACTGAAAGAAAGACATGCCAATGAAGATACAAGAAACTTACAGAACACCAAATAGAGTGGACCACAAAAATGTCCCCTAGGCCACATAATAATCAAGATCCCAAACATGTAGAATAAAGAAAGAATATTAAGAGGAGCTAAGAAAAATGGTCA
Source organism: Mesocricetus auratus (assembly GCF_017639785.1). Classification (NCBI taxonomy): domain Eukaryota; kingdom Metazoa; phylum Chordata; class Mammalia; order Rodentia; family Cricetidae; genus Mesocricetus; species Mesocricetus auratus. Next base: position 48,621,340 of record NW_024429190.1, read on the forward strand.
ACTAACATATAGAGGCAAACCTATCAGAATTACACCTGATTTCTCCATGGAAACTCAGAAAGCCAGAAGGTCCTGGATATTCTACCAACACTAAGAGACCATGGATGCAAACCCAGACTACTATACCTAGCAAAGCTTTCAATCACTATAGATGGAGAAAACAATATATTCCATGACAAAACCAGATTTAAACAATACATATTCACTAACCCAGCCCTACAGAAAGTTCTGGAAGGAAAATTTAACCAAAAGAAGTTAACCACAACCAGAAAAACATAGGCAATAGATAATCACACTTTACCAACAGCTAAAAGATAAAAGGGGTGGAAATCCACATACATTTCCACCAACCACAACCTTTCTGAAACAAGCAAGAAGGAGCAATCAATGGTCATTAATATCCTCCAAGATTAATGGTCTTAAATCACTCATGAAAAGACAAAGACTGAAAGAATCAATTCGAGGACAGAATCCTTCCTTCTGCTGCAAAAAAGAAACACACCACACTTTCAAAGACAGACTTTACCTCAGAGTTAAGGGTTGGGAAAACACATTCCAATCAAATGAACCCAGGAAATAAGCAGGGGTACCAATCCTAATATCTAAAAAAACAGATTTTAAAATAAAATCCATCAAAATAGAAGAAGGAGTTCATTTCATGCTCATCACAAGAGAAATCCACCAAGATGAAGTCTTAATTCTGAACATCTATGCCCTAACTATAAAGGCATCCACGTTTGTAAAAGAAACATGACTAAAATTCAAACATATAGTGTGAAACTCCAACACCCCACTCACACCACTAGACAGGACTACCATACAGAAACTTAACAAAGAAACAATGGAGCTTATAGAAGTTACGACCCAATTGGGTTTAACAGGCATCTATAGAACATTCCTTCCAAACACAAAAGAATATAGCTTCTTCTCAATGCCACATGGAACCTTCTCAAAAACGACCACATATTTGACAACATAGCAAACCTCAACAGGCACAAAAAATGTGGAATAACTTCATGTATCTTATCAGACCACCATGCTTTAAAGTTAGAATGAAACAACAACACAAATTGCAGAAACCCTACAAACTCATGGAAATTGAATAATGCATAATTGCACCACTCATGGGTCAAAGAAGAAATAAAAAAAAGAAATTAGACTTCCTAGAATTCAATGAGAATGAAGACACAACGAATAGAAAATGATGAGACACTTTGAAAGCAGTGCTAAGAGGAAAGTTCATAGTACTAAATACTCACATGAAGAAACTGGACAATAGTCACACTATAGAATTAACAGCACAACTGAAAGTTCTAGAGCAAAAAGAAGCAAACTAACTCTGGAGGAGTAGATACCAGGAAATAATCAAATTGAGGGATGAAATCAATAAAGTAGAAAGCAGGAAAACAATACAAAGGTTTTATGTAATGAAGAACTAGTTCTTTGAGAAAATCAACAAGACAGACAAATCTTTATCCAAACTTACCAAACAGCAGAGTGTGAATATGTAAATTAGAAATGAAAAGGGGGCTTTACAATGGAAACTGAGGAAATCCAGAGAATCTTCAGGTCATACTTTGAAAACTTGTTCTTCACAAACATTGAAACTTTAAAGGAAATGGACAGTTTTCTGGATAGAATTCACTTGCCAAAAGTAAATCAAGAACTTATAAGCAATTTAAATAGACTTATAGCCCCTAAGGAAATATAAGCAATCATCAAAAATCTCCCAACCAAAACAAAGCCCAAGACCAGATGGCCTCAGTGCAGAATTCTACCAGAAATTCAAATATCAGCTTATACCAATTCTCCTCAAAGTATTCCATACAATAGAAACACAAGGGTCTTTGGCAAACTCTTTTTACAAGGCTTCAATAACACTGATACTCAAACAACACAAAGACACAATTAAGAAAGAGAACTTCAGATAAATATTCCTCATGAACCTTGTTGCAAAAATACTTAATAAAATATTGGCAAATCGAATCTATGAACACATCAGAAAATGCATCCACCATGATCACATAGGTTTCATCCTAGGGATGCAGGGATGGTTTAACATCTTAAAATCCATCAATGTAATTAACCATATAAAAAACCTGAGAAACAAAGATCACATGATCATAATCACTAGATGCTGAGACAGCCTTTGACAAATCCAACACAACTTCATGATAATGGTATTGGAAAGATCCAGGAAAACAGAAACATACCTAAGCATAATGAAAGCTATATACAACAAACTAACAGCTAACATCAAACTAAATGGAGAGAAACTCAATGTGATTCCTCTAAAATCAGAAAAAAGACAAGGCTGTCCACTCTCTTCATACTTCTTCAATATTGTACTTGAAGTTCTAGTTCGATCAATAAGACAACAAAAGGAGATCAAGGGGAAAGGAAGAGGTGAAACTTTCGTTATTGGCAGATTATATGATAATTTGCATAAGTGACCCGAATAACTCAACCAGGAACTCTTACAGCTGATAAACACCTTCAGCAAAGTGGCAGGATACAAGATCAGCTCAAAATCAGTAGCCCTACTATATACAGCTGATAAAAGGGCTGAGAAAGAAATCAGAGAAATATCACCCTTTACAATTGCCATAAACCACATAAAATACATTGGGGTAGCACTAACCAAACAAGAGAAACAACTGTACTGCAAGAACTTTAATATTTAAAGAAAGAAATTAAAGAAGACACAAGAAAAATGGAAAGATCTCCCATTCATTTTGATAAGTAGGATCAATGTAGTAAAACTGGCAATCTTGCCAAAAGCAATCTACAGATTCAGTGCAATTCCCATTAAAATCCCAGCACCATTCCTCACACACCTTTTAGAAGATATCAGAAGAGAAATCAATTCAGGTAAAAGCACACGAAATATAAGACAGACAGTAGAGTTTAAGTAACAAAGCAGTTAACATCAGGAGCTACCAGATACTGTACAGTTTCCTTCTTCATACAAAACATACTGAAGTTAACACTGATATTAAATATCTGGGATCCACAATTTTCAGAACACAAATTGTTGTTGTAACAATCTTTATAGCTCCCAACAGTGTCTTATGTCAGCCAGAAGGAAAAAAACATCTCTAAATACTGACATTGACATTTAAGAAAGGTATTACTCTTTGAATCTCCTTAGTGTGGGATGCATTAGCTAGTGTCAACATTGTTTAAAATATAAATGAAACCAACAGACCTGTTGATTCTAAATCTGATTGTATTTATATTGTAAGCCATGTTAACATTTTCTTATAGGTGACACTGTAACTTTAAAATATTGCAAATTTAAAGTTTTGAAAGTGCATTTATAACCTACAATGTGATGCAATACTTAATTTTCTCTTGCTTTCTGAACTAGTTAAGAATATGCTCCTGTAATTAGGAACTATATTAATAACATTATTAAAAATAACAAAATTTTCTTCTATGTAGCTAAGATATAATCAGCTTTCTCTACATATGGTGGGTTTTTGCGTTTGGGAAATTCAATGGTAGAAAAAGTCACAGTGCAGGGCAGTGGTGGCACACACCTTTATGCCTTTAATCCTAGCACTTAGGAGTTAAGGCAGGCAGATCTCTGTGAGTTTGAGGCCACACTGCTCTGCAAAGTGAGTTCCAGGACAGCAATGACTTTTACAAAGAGAAACCCTGTTTGAAAAAGTCCAATTTAAAAAAATTCATGGCAAATTTTATTAGCCACAATGTGAAACAAACTCATCATTCAACATATGAACCTTAGAAAAGAAACACATGACAAGCAAAAGAATTCTAAATGTCTGAACAACGTCAGTTTATAACACACTCCTAAAGCCTACAAGAAAGGTAAAATTAACAAGGTTCAGAGAAACACCTCCCTAAGAAAACTTATTTTTATTTTTTATCTTATTTATTTAATTATTCATGAGGAGGAAGGGTTCATGTACATTCCACAGTGAAATTTTAGAGTCAGAGAACAACTTGTAGGAGTCAGTCCTCTCCTCCTAGGGGTAAATCTCCAGCCATCTGAGGTAGTGCTACTGCTTTTACCCAGGGATCCATCTGGTCTACCTAAGAAACAGTTATTAGTTACTGACAAATCAAAGTCCTGTGGATTTCTCGTAAATATATATTTTAATTGTAGAAGTTATTCTATAATTTTCAAAATATATAGATAAAACTCTTTTTCCTAATCTCCCAAGAAATTTCAATATATTTGCTATTTGTATATTTGGAAATTGTGTTGGAGTATTGAGAATGGATATAAGCTATGCTATCACCCTGAGTATGGATGAATGTACATTCCACATCATCTCACCTCACTTTTTACCAAGGAATCAAGTCAAAATATGTTTTCAATTATTTCTTCAACATACATTACATCATTTTGTGAAAATTATTGTCTTTTCTGTATTTGAACCAATGTTTATGAAAAAGATTTAAACAGATATAGCAAAATTCACTTTATAACTACAAGACGACTCTTAATATCTGGCTTATGAAGTCATTCTGGAAATGAATGGCTATACAGATAACTTTTGTAAAGCTTTTTGAATTTTCATCTCTTGTTTTATCTAAGAGAATCAGTATTTTAAAAAGTGTTATTTTGGTTAAAAAATAATAGAAAGTTCCTAAAATGTCAGCATTTTTGTAATCTTGAAGACATCAGTGCATAATAATGAAATATAGCAACATTATTTCAAAAGTAATTTTAATAAAAAGAAATGATCCAGAGAATATGAGTGTTACAGGCTCAAACCCCTTAGGACATAACATGTTCACGTCGAGTTTTATTAATGCTTTCATTTCTTTGTTAAAAGAACAACTGAATGGGAAAACCTTCCCCCAAAATCATTGTTTTCCCTCTGAAGGACTTGTTTGTTTGAGTTCATGTCACTAACAACGTCTGGATAGCTTATATGAATGGGCATAATTCAGCAAAGATCATGCTGCTTCCTTAGATGTTCTGGAGATACAAATGCTTTCTAAAGTGACTAAAACAGAGTGTCTCCCAGGTCATTACTTAAAAAGAGAAACATGGCATGTACTCTCTCATATATGGATTTTAGACATAGATCTGGGGAGTGCCAGCCTACAATCCTATGGCCAGAGAGTCTGGGAAACAGAAACTTCATTTAGTGGCTGATTGAAGAGACAGACTCCCTCAGTTAAGTACTGAGCTGAACTCAAGAAAGCCAGTAACAGAGAGGGAGGACTGATGATCAAAGGGATTAAGACTGGGCTGGTTTAACCCCCAGAAACAGCTGACCAGACAAAAGTTAACTCTTGAATCCCAGGCATCAGCCTGGGAATCCAGCATGGGACTGATCAAGACCCCCCTGAATCTGGGTGTCAGTGAGGAGGCCTAGGTAATCTATTGAGCCTTGGGCAGCAGATCAGTACCCATCCCAAGTATACACACGGACTTTGGACTCCCATAGAACAATGTGAGGTGCACTCTCACCCTGAACTCTTGGGGAAGGGTCTAGGCCCTGCCCTATATTAAATAACAGACTATGGACACCCCCATGGAGGGCCTCACCCTCCCTGGGGGAATGAGGGGATAATGGAGGGGTTGTGGGGAGGGCACGGGAGGAGGGGAGGGAAAGGGAGAGGGACCTGGAACTGACTTGTGAAGCAACCTTGTTTCTTATCTAAATTTAAACTGGAAAATAAAAAAAAAATTGAGGATTGGCCAAGTGTTTGCCTTTTATTATTTCAAGAACTGAATAATAAATTTCCTCTAACTTTCTCATATTCTTTCTCACATTTTCAATGCTTACAGGTTTCACAAATATTAACAAACAAGCAAATTTTTCTTGTGCCTGCTGCACATCCTTGTTGTGTGATTATGAAGCTAGTGGGTCAAATTGAAACATGTGAAAGTTATTTTCAAGGACAAAATCATGACTACTATACTCATCATAATCATACAAAAGGAACACACCAAAAAGAGATAAGCATGGTAGGGAAAGAGGAGAGAGGGCAGAAATGTATGCAGAAATAATATTGATTAATTATCTGGCTCAAGTGAAATTAAGAATGTGTATAGCATTGTCCATCATTCCTGATTTATATTAAAAGTCTTTTTATCATTTTTTACTCAACCTATTGCAACATTTTGGAAACCACTTTTAAAAAGTGGAGATTAAAAGTCTATTACTCTTATAAAAACTAAAAATAAAATATCATTTATTTTCATATTCAGCTTGAGTATATTTAGAATTACCTAGGCAATACACTAGACTCATCTATTAAGTTGTTTCCAGAGACATTTAAACGAGTACAAAAGACACACCCTGACAGTGTGTGGTACTTTTCCACAGCCCTCAGTTGGTCCTGGACTGATGATAAGAAAGTGTGTTGACCACCAGCATTCATTTCTTCTGCTTTCTGACTGAGAAAAAATAAGAACAGCTGCCTTAGGCCCTTCCCACCACAGATATATACATTTTTTGCCACCATGCACTTCCGATCATAATGGACATAACCTTAAAACTGAGCCAAAATATACAATTAATATAAAAATTAGTACAGAGAAATGGAGGCATTGCTGTAATAAGTTTGTTATTGATGTGGCTTTCAGGTCTTCTGAACCACATTGTGGGGAAAATGTTAGGAACTTTGGAGGCTGGGCTACAGAATCCAAGGCAGCCATTAATTAAATATTCTGGTAGAAATCTGAAATACCTTGTGAAGCAAAGTCCATGGAGGGAGGCCTTGAAGTTCTAGAGAGAAACATGCACCTGACTGGCAACTGGGATAGATGTCATGCATGTTACTATTTGATAAAGAATCTGGTATGATCTGCCCCTATTCTACTTAATCTTCCTTGAGCAAACCAAAATCTAAATTATTGATCTAATTAATTTGGAGGACATTCCAAATCAAAATAACATTGTAACTGTGGCATTGTTACTGCTCACCAGTGAGTCAGCTCAGGGAGCAGAAGTTATGATAAATGTGCAGTTTGGCAACAAAAGGAATGTCATCAAGTTTAGAAACGAAGATGAGGTTAGTGTAAAATGTAGTTGTAGTGGTTAGAGTGATTAATTTCTATTAATGAGAAAGCTCACATTCTTTGTTGGAACTTCAGGAAAACTTCCCCAAGTGGAAGATCTCACATATCCATTTCTCCAGCTCCCTGGGGGCGGGGGGACAGAAATGCTGAAGCAATGCTTTTCCAAATTCTCTTGCAATGGAACAGAGAGGTACTATGGATATATTAGAAAATGGCTAAAATATATTTCTAGCTGTTCACATATACTATTTTTGAAGGACTGTAAAATGCAGCAATCACAGAGGGTTATATAAAAGATTCAGAAGGTCATTGAGAGCAAACCATATGTGGCAAGTTCAGATCCCTTCCAAAGGACCCTCTAAAAGCCATTGGAGGAGGTTGTAAAGATGAAGCATAAGTTGATACTTTTGTTAAGATTCTAAAACTGTGAGATGCCTTGTGGGGGAAAAATACAGGTAAGAAATGGAGTCAGGCCCAGAAAAACAAGCTGTACCTGCTACAGGTTGCTCAGCTAGAGAGAAGTGGCTCAAGAGCATTGACTCCAATGATTTCATCACAAGCTCCATGCTAGACATTGAATTGAGGGATTAGGTGTTTGTCATGCTAAGTATGATATTTTAATAACCGTGTTACACATTCATTTTTCCTTTATTGATTAGAATTATATATCCAAAATTCCCTACATATATTATATTATATACATTTTTTGCAAAACTAAAAGAATGTCTTAAGTACCTAAAGAGACTTTGAGTTTATACACATTAGAAGAGTTAAGATCTGAGGGTTTGCTAGAAATGAACTAAATACATTTTGAGTGAGATGACTATGAACCTATGTAGAGAAGGGGTGCATGTTATGATGTGGTGGAGTGTTACATTTATGTGATGTTTGGTCTTGTCAATTTCACTGAACTTAGAATCATCATAAGAGACAGTATTCTAAGTTTGTCTGTGAAGATGTTTATAGGATGTGTGATTCACAAGGAAGACAAATACTGTAAATACTGAGGACAGGCAGTACTGTCCTATGTGCTGTGGTGCCAAAATGAATATAAGAGGAAATACATCTTAACACAAGCATTCATATATATTTGCTTCCTCTATATACAGTAGTTTAGCTTGCCTAAAAACACCAAACTATCAGTCCATACAGACCCCAATCTCTGGCGTACCCAGCTTCAGGTGAGCTCGGGTCCCCCTGGTACCACCCCGCCCCTGCCCATCACCCATTACCTCAATCTTCCTGGGGCCCACTCATGGTATCCAGAGAACCCACCCATACAGGAAAGGCATCAGTCCATCCAGACCCCAACCTCCGGTGTCCCCAGGTTCAGGTGAACTTGGGTCCCACTGGGACCAACCCACCCCTGCTTATCACCCACTCCCTCAATCTTCAGGGTGCCTCCTCCTGGCACCCAGAGGACCCCCCACAAACAGAAAAGGCATCAGTCCTTCCAGACCCCACACTTCAGCATCCCCAGCTTCAGCCAGAGGACCTGCCCACACAGGAAAGGCATCAGTCCTTCCAGACTCCACCCTCTGGCATCCCCAGGTTCAGCTTCAGGAAAGAAGGAGACCAGTGAAGACAGAAAGACCCCACCTGAACCCACTGGAAGAAGAGATGTGAAGAAGACAGAATAAGAGCTCACTCAGGAATAGAAAGACCAACATGACTCCACCAGAATCTAGAGACCAAACTCCAGCAAGACCTGAAAAGCACTACATAGATGAAGCAGAGGAGACAGGCCTTAAACATTATTTTATGAAGATGATAGAGACCCTCAAAGAGGAAATTAGAAAATCCATTAAAGAAATAGAAGAAAAAAACAAACAAAAAATACATGAAATGGAGGAAAAGGCGAACCAAAAAATTCAAGAAATAAATCACTCAAAGAATCTAAAGAGTACCAAGAAAAAATAACCAAACAAATGAAGGAAACAACTCAAACAGTTGAAGGATTGAAAGCTGAAATAGAAACAATAAAGAAAACACAGACTGAGGGGATGCTAGAAATAGAAAAGCTGAGTAAATTATCGGGAACTACAGATGCGAGTATTGCCAATAGAATACAAGAGATAGAAGAAAGAATCTCAGGTGGTGAAGACTCATTAGAGGATATACAGTCATCAACCAAAGAAAATCTCAAAACCAACAAATCCAACACAAAATATCCAGGAAATATGAGACACAGTGAAGAAGCCAAACCTAAGAATAATAGGTATAGAAGAAGGCGAAGAAATACAGCTCAAAGGTACAGAAAACATATTCAACAAAATCATAGAAGAAAAGTTCCCTAACCTAAAGAAGGATATGCCTATGAAAATATAAGAATCTTACAGAACACCAAATAGGCTGGACCAGAAAAAAAGTAACATCACCGTATAATAATCAAAACATCAAACCTACAGAATAAAGAGAAAATATTAAGAGCAGCTAAAGAAAAAGGCCAAGCAATATATAAAGGCAGACCTATCCAAAATATACCTGACTTCTCAATGGAAACTATGAAAGCCCAGAAGATCCTGGACAGATGTCCTACAAATACAAAGGGAACAAGGACGCTAGCCCAGACTACTATGTCCAGCAAAGCTTTCAATTATCATAGATGGAGAAAAAAATATTCCACTACAAAGCCAGGTTTAAACAATACATATCCATGAGTCCAGCTCTACAGAAAGTACTAGAAGGAAAACCTAAACCCAATGCAGATAACTACACTCACAAAGGCATAGGCAATAGATAATCCCACTTTACCAGACACCAAAAGAAAAAGGGAGGAGAATCTATACACAATAACTCCACTATCAATAAATCAAGCACAAACAGGAATCATCAATCAATGGTCATTAATGTCCCTCAATATCAATGGTCTCAATTTGCCTATAAACACAGACTAGCAGAACAGATACGAAGACAGATCCCATCCTTCTGCTACATAAAAAAACACATCTCAACGTCAAAGACAGATGTCAGAATAAAGGGTTGGGAAAAGAAACAAGACACATGTGGGTGTAGCAATCCTAATATCTAACAAATTAGACTTCAAATTAAAATCAATCAAAACAGATGAAGAAGGACATTTCATATTCATCAAAGGAAAAGTCCATCAAGAAGTCTCAATTTTGAACATCTATTCCACAAATACAAAGGCACACACATTCGTGAAAGAAACATTACTAAAGCTCAAATTGTGACTCCCACACTGCCTCCTATCCTGGCGGGATCAAAGCACCCCGGATCCTAGTTCTTCTCTTCCACCTATGAGACCAGCTGGTTCAGCAGGACCAGGTAAAACAGGCCCTGCATCCGGGCCTGCATTCCAGTGCCTGGGGGTTGACTGGGAACTGCCACAGAGCTTCCCATCCCAGTGGGATCCAAGTACCCCAGATCCCAGGTCTTATCTTCCACCAACAAGACCAGGAAACCATGGGACACAGGTAAACAAGGCCCTGTATCCCCATGTGCCTTCCAGTGCCTGGGAACTCACACAGAGCCTCCTATACTGGCAGGATCCAAGCAATCCAGATCCCAGATCTTCTCTTCCACCAATGAGACCAGGACACCAGCTGGTCTGGCAAATCCAGTTAAAACAGCCCTGTTCTAAATATAGACTAGACAGGTTTCTTAAAGCAACAGAAGAACCAGAATTGGATTTCAGGATTGGCAATGTCATTCACATGGTCTAAGCTGATGTGAAATCCACAATATCATAACATAAAAGAAGGACTTAAAGTATCCTAAGTGTTTTCCTGTATCTGTTGTATTTGAGGCATTTGGCCTCACTCTTTCTCAAACAATAGCATGGTCTTACACATTAAGAAGGGTATAAACAGTGGAAGTCTTTAGTGCGTCTTATTGGGGGGGAACTACCTTCCAGAACAGGTCTAGTATCAATTGTCTCAGTTAATGGAGGAAATGTTCTATTTAATTCAAAGTTAAAAAGCCACTTGAGAAAGTGCTCAACATCCTTAGCCATCCGGGAAATGCAAATCAAAGCAACTCTGAGATACCATCTCACTCCTGTCAGAATGGCTAAAATCAAAAACACCAATGACAATTTATGCTGGAGAGGATGTGGTAAAAGGGGGACACTCCTCCATTGCTGGTGGGAGTGCCAACTGGTTCAGCCACTTTGGAAATCAGTATGGAGATTCCTCAGAAAAATGGGAATAAACCTACCACAAGACCCAGCAACTCCACTCTTAGGCATATATCCAAAAGATGCCCATTCATACAACAAGGATGTCTGTTCCACTATGTTCATAGCAGCATTATTTGTAATAGCCACAACTTGGAAGCAACCTAGATGCCCCTCAACTGAATAGTGAATAGAGAAAAATGTGGTACATTTACACAATGGAATACTATTCAGCAAAAAAAAATGGAATACTGAGATTTGCAGGCAAATGGATGACACTAGAAGAAACCATCCTGAGTAAGGTAACACAGTCACAAAAAGAGAAACATGGAAGGTACTCTCTCATATATGGATTTTAGACATAGATCTGGGGAGTGCCAACCTTCAATCCCATGGCCAGAGAGTCTGGGAAACAGAACCTTCAATCAGTGGCTGATGGAAGAAGAGGCAGACTTCCATGGATAAGCACTGAGCTGAGTGACAGAGAGGGAGGACTGATGACCAAAGGGGTTAAGACTGGGCTGGTTTAACCCCCAGAAACAGCTGACCTGACAAGGGTCATCTCTTGAATCCCAGACTGTTGCCTGGGAATCCAACATATGATTGATCAAGACCCCCTGAATGTGGGTGTCAGTGAGGAGGCCTAGGTAATCTATTGATCCTTGGGTAGTAGATCAGTATTTATCAGTATAAAAATGGAGTTTGGATTCCCATCCAACAATGAGAGATGCACTCTCACCCTGAACTCTTGGGGGAGGGTCTAGGCCCTGCCTTGGATGAAATGACAGACTATGGACACCCCCATAGAGAGCCTCACTGTCGCTGGGGAAATGTGGGGATATTGGGGGCTTTGGTGGGAGGGCACGGGAGTAGGAGTGGGAAACAGAGAGGAACCTGAAATTGACATGTGAAGCAACCTTTTTTCTAAAGTAAAAATAAAACATATATAAAATAATGTTCAAATTGCACATAAAATCTCACACATTAGTAGTAGGAAATTTCAACACTCTGCTCTCACTGCTAGACAGGACCTCCAGACAGAAACTTAACAAAGAAACAAAAGAACTAAAAGAACTTATTACCCAACTTGTTTTAACAGACATCTATATAACATTCCACCCAAACACAAAGGGATTTGTCTCCTCGGCGCCACATGCAGCTGTGTCTAAAACTGACCACATAATAGGAAACATAGCAAACCTCCATAGGTACAAAAAATTGGAATAACCACCTGTATCTTATCAGACCACCATGCATTAAAATTAGAATTCAACAATAACACAAATCCCTACAAACTCACAGAAATTGAACAATGCACAATTGCAAAATCCCTGGCTAAAGGAAAAAATAAAAAAGTTCAACAAAGAGAATACAATGCATCTTTGAGTCATTAAACAAATACTCCACAACATAAAGAAATGTAACATATCTTCAACTAATGATCTACATTTTGTTAATTATAAAACATGGCCTTAGCTTAAACTTTTTCTCAGCTATCTCTTAAAACTTAAGTTAACCAGTTTATATTAATCCACATTATGATACATGACTTATCACCTCTTCTCTATACAATTTGTTGGATTTCCTCAGTCTCTCACTGGTTCAACCCCCACCTAACATAACAATGGACACTGAGGAAATCCAGAGAATCATCAGGGCATACTTTGAAATCCTGTACTTCCCAACATTCGAAAATTAAAAGGAAATGGACAATTTCCTGAATAGATATCACTTGCCAAAACTAAATCAAGAACAGATAATCTATCTAAACAGACCTATAACCCTTAATGAAATAGAGTAATCAAAAATCTCTCAATCAAAAAAAGCCCAAACCCAGATGGCGTCAATGCAGAATTCTACAAGAAATTCAAAGAAGAGCTAATTCCAATACTACTCAAAATATTCCACACAATAGAATTGGAGGCTCACTGCCAAATTCCTTTTACGAGGCTATAATTACCTTGGTACCCAAGCCACACAAAGACGCAACTAAGAAAGAGAACAATTTCCCTAATGAACATTGATGCAAAAATCCTCAGTAAGATACCAGCAAATCGGATTCAAGAACACATCAGAAAATTCATCCACCATGATCAAGTAGGCTTCATCCCAGGAATTCAGGCATGGCTCAACATTAGAAAATCTATCAATGTAATCTACCATATAAACAAACTGCAAAAGAAAAACCACATGATCATTTCACTAGATGCCGAAAAATCCTTTGACAAAATCCACTTCCCCTTCATGATAAAGGTCCAATAGAGATCAGGAATAACAGGGGTCTACCTGAACATAATAAAAGCAATATACAGTAAAACAATAACTAACATCAAACTAAATGGAGAGAAACTCAAAGCAATTCCTCTAAAATCAGGAACAAGACAAGGCTGTCCATTTACTCCATATCTCTTGAATATTGTACTTGAAGTTCTAGCTAGCAATAAGACAACAAAAGGAGATCAAGGGGATACAAATAAGTAAAGAAGAAGTCAAGCTTTCACTATTTGCAGATGATATGATAGTTTACATAAGTGACCCGAAAAACTCTGCAAGGGGACTCCTAGAGTTGATAAACACCTTCAGTATAGTGGCATGATAAAAGGTTAACTCCAAAAAATAAGTGGCCCTATTATATACAGATGATACAGTGGCTGAGAAAGAAATCAGAGAAACATCACCCTTTACAATAGCCATAAACAGCATCAAATATCTGGGAATAATGTTAACCAAAGAAGCGAAAGTCCTGTATATCAAGAACTTTCAGTCTTTAAAGAAAGAAATCAAAGAGGATACCAGAAAATGGAAAGATCTCCCATGCCCATGGATTGGTAGGATGAACATAATAAAAATGGCAATTTTGCCAAAAACAGTCTACAGATTCAATGCAATCCCTATCAAAATTCTGGTACAATTCTTTACAGACCTTGAAAGAACAATAATCAACTTTATATGGAAAAACAAAAGACCCAGGATAGCCAAAACAACACTATAAAATAGAGGAACTTCAGGAGGCATCACCATACCTGACTTCAAGCTCTATTACAGAGCTATAGTCCTGAAAACAACTTGGTATTGGCACAAAAATAGACAAGTAGACCAATGGAACTGAATTGAAAACCCTGATTTTAATCCACACACCTATGAACAATTGATTTTTGAAAAGAAGCTAAAATTATACAATGGAGAAAAAGAAAGCATTCAACAAATGGTGCTGGCATAACTGGATATTGGCATGCAGAAGACTGCAGATAGACCCATGTTTATCGCCTTGCACAAAACTTAATTTCAAATGGATCAAAGACCTCAACATAAATCCAACCACAGTGAAACTCTTAGAAGAGAAAGTGTGAGATACTCTTCAACGAATTGGTACAGGAGACTGCTTCCTGAACATAACACCAATAGCACAGAAACTGAGAACAACAATTAACAAATAGAACATCCTGAAACTAAGAAGTTTCTGTAAGGCAAAGATCTCCTGAAGAGATTGGGAACATGGTGAGACGTAGGGGGAGGAGTGAGAGCTGGGAAGAAGATTTGGGGAGAAGAGGAAGAGAGATTAGGTCATGGGGGACAGGAAGGTTGAGTGGGGGGTAGAATAGGGGGAGAACAGGATGAGAAATACCATAATAGAGGGAGTCATAAGTTAGAAGAGAGATCTGGCACCAGTGAGACCTCTAGTGATCTAGAGGGATGACACTAACTGGCAAGCTAAGCAATAGTGGAGAGACCACTTTAAATGCCCATTCTTGTTAATGAACTTAATGTCTACCCTATATGCCATCCTAGAACCTTCATGCATTCACCGATGGAAGCAGAGGCAAACACCCACAATTAGAAACTGAACTGAACCCATGGAACCCAGTGACAGAGCGAGAGGAGCGATGAACAATTTGGCAAATAATGGGCTGGCAAAACCAGCAGAGACAGCTCTTGGACCCCAGACCGGTTGCTGGGAGGCCAGCATGGGACTGATCCAGACCCCAAGAGTGTGAGAGTCAATGAGGTGGCCTGGGCAACCTATGGGGGCCCTGGGCAATATATCAGTGTTTATCCCTGGCATACAAATGGACCCTGTGTGTCCATAACACAAATAGGGATTCTCTCTCAGCCTGGACTCTTAGGGGAGTGCCTGGACCTTTCCCTGAGCAAAGTGACAGACTCTGGATATCCCCTACATGGAAGGAAGTGGGGATAGGGTAGGAGACTGGGGGTGATTGTGCAGGGGTACAGGGAGAGGGGAGGGAGAGGGAACTGGGATTGACATGTGAAGCAAGCTATTTAAAATTAAAGTAATAAAAAAGTTTAAAAAACCCACCAAACTAGTAGATTAATTCACAAATCAAGGTATATTGATCCAAGGGAATACTACTCAGCAATCAATGGACAAATGACTGTTATATGCTACCATGTGAATGAAACTCAATAATTAAATTTAATGAGGAAGCCAGAGTAAATATAAAATATACTGTCAATAATGACAGAATGTCAACCTGAATATGTTATAGAATGTAGTCAATGAAAGCTGTAGAAAACAAAAAGAAAGCAATTAATTATACATTACCTGAAAGAACTACTAGGAACAGCATATAGATTCCCTTTAGTTTTTCAGGTAGATTGCAAGACTGTAGTCCAGGCTGGTCTTGAACAAGTGATTCAACTGTCTCTATCTCTCAAGCACTGTAATCACATGTACCTACCACATTTCCAAGTCTCCTGTTTACTGTGCGCATGGTGTCACAATTGAACAGTTATGTAAGTTATTAAAAAACTGTACACCTTGCCGGGAAGTGGTGGCGCTCGCCTTTAATCCCAGCACTCGGGAAGCAGAGGCAGGCGGATCTCTGTGAATTCAAGGCTAGGCTGGACCAACAGCCTCCAAAACAATACAGAGAAACCCTGTCTCGCAAATACAAAAAAAAAAGAAGGAAAGAAAGAAAGAAAGAAAGAAAGAAAAAACTGTGTACCTTAATTGTAAACCATTGTCAGTTTATCAACTATTCCACAGAGAAGAGGATGGAAAATAAGAAAAGAAAGTCTGGGAAACAGAAACTTCATTTAGTGGCTGATTGAAGAAGAGGCAGACTCCCTTGATTAAGTACTGAGCTGAACTCAAGAAAGCCAGTAACAGAGAGGGAGGACTGATGATCAAAGGGATTAAGACTGGGCTGGTTTAACCCCCAGAAACAGCTGACCAGACAAAGGTTAACTCTTGAATCCCAGGCATCAGCCTGGGAATCCAGCATGGGACTGATCAAGACCCCCTGAATCTGGGTGTCAGTGAGGAGGCCTAGGGAATCTATTGAGCCTTGGGCAGCAGATCAGTACCCATCCCAAGTATACACACGGACTTTGGACTCCCATAGAACAATGTGAGGTGCACTCTCACCCTGAACTCTTGGGGAATGGTCTAGGCCCTGCCCTATATGAAATGACAGACTATGGTCATCCCCATGGAGGGCCTCACCCTCCCTGGGGGAAGGAGGGGATAACGGGGGGGGTTGTGGGGAGGGCACGGGAGGAGGGGAGGGAAAGGGAGAGGGACCTGGAACTGACTTGTGAAGCAACCTTGTTTCTTATCTAAATTTAAACTGGAAAATAAAATATATAAAAAAAGAAAAGAAAGTCTAAAATTACAATGAGATTATCAATTAATAACTCATGGTTCCTAAGGTAAACTTTATTGATATATTAATAAAGGAGGAGGGATTAGATAAAATGGAAATGTATGGTACTTACATTGTATCATACATATATGTAAAATATACCTATATACCTTTTTAAAATGCTATGTATTCTTACTTTTCTTTGATTAGAGACTCGTTTGCACTTGGTAATGTTCCAAACTCCATCTCACTTGTTATATTCTCTTAGTTTTGTTGCATTTGAACTGAACTGAATTTTTTTAAGCTGAAAAAAATACTCTCTATCAATGATTTCAAGACAGATGGAAGTGGTCTAAAACATTCTGATATGTCACTGTGACCAGAGTAAGAGGGTGCCCTGGATAAAATCCAGAAGCACCATATGGAGTATGCCACACACTGGAATAAAGCAGGCTATCTATTCTTTTTGCATCTTGACATCGGAGTGCTCTGACATTTCTTACAGTACAAACTGGTGAGTAAATTGTTAGCTGTGAGCTTGAATTTTTGAACTTTACTGAACTCTTCAGACATAATGTTAAATCTAATGACTTATCTCCTAAGTGTTTCTTTCTTCCATTCAAGTTTACTGTGCTTCTGTTGTAGAAGCATTTGAGTTTTCCACTTCATTTTTTATTTAATCTCTTTACTAGTTATATACAATTTAATTAATTGATTGATTGATTACTTAATATAAATTCAAGCAGATATCTTTACCCCATGCTAGTTTCAAACTTATGTATAACAAAATATGACTTGCATTGCTGAGCTTCCTACATTTATCTTTCTAAGGTTGTGTTCTAGGAATACCCATCTCTACATTTTTATTCCATAGTGTAGTTTACACAATACTTCATGTATGATAAGCAAATACTCTCCTAAATGAACTGCTTCCAAAACATTGTAATTTGGTTTCTAAAACTTCAAATGTTATCAAAACATTATTATTGGCATTCCATCAAGTGGTATTTGAGAAACTTGAATGTTTTCATGAATACATAGTGTTTTAAGAGAAAAATAACTAAAGTTAAATACATATGTCGGTTACAAATAATATTATCACTAATCAACATCAATGCCTTCTATGTTAAAGTAAGCAAAATATTTTTGTAGATTTAGTCTAAACACAATTTTTTCTTTTTTATAATTTTTTTATTTAGAAACAATTTTATTTTACATGTCAATCCCCCTATTCCCTCTCCCTCCCATCTGTGCCTCCCACCTACTCTCCCAAACCACCTCCCACCCACTCCCCAAGGAGAGTCAGGCCTTCCATGGGGGATCATCAAAGTCTCTCATCATTTGGGAGAGGACCTAGGCCCTTCTCCATGTATCTGGGCTGAAATAGTATCCCTCCATAGAGAATGGGCTCACAAAGTCCATTTGTGCACTAGGGATAAATATTGGTTCCACTGTTAGAGGTGCCATAGATTCCCCAGGCCTCCTAGCTGGCACCCACATTCAGAGGGCTAATTATGATCAAATGCTGGTTCCCCAGTTTTACTAATGGTGCTCATGTGTTTTCACTAGGTCAGGTCAACTGTTTCTGTGTGTTTCTCCAGCACGATTTTAACTCATTCCCTCTCCTGCTCAACAACTGGATTCTAAAAGTATGGCTCAGTGCTTAGCTGTGGGTGTCTGCTTCTGCTTCTAACAGCTACTGGATGAAGACTCTAGGATGGCAATTAAGGTTATTGATGACTACCTTAATTGCAAAATATTTTTATTATTTAATATATTTAAATCCAACCCTATTTTTTACCTTCCAATTCCTCCCACATTTCCCTTTATTTTTTCTTACCAATTTGACTTACTTCTTTTTCTATAATTAATACCCACTGTGTCAATCTAGAGCTTTGATTCTGCTCATAGTTTGATCATCTATAGAAACATGGGTAAACTTTTAAAGCCTGTATCCCTGAAGAAAAGTGACTCTTCATCTTCTGGTAGAAATCGACTACAAATAATTTCTCACACTGGTGTGTGTGGGGGGGCACTTCATGAGCTCTTCATTGGTGCTCAGATTTTGTCTGGATTAATCTTGTGCAAGTCTTGTGAATGTAATCTGAGTCATTATGAATTCATGTGTTTAACTTCACTGTTATGTCTGTAAAATATTGTGTTACCACAGCCATCCACTCCCTCTGGCATTTATAATCTTTCCACACCACACCCCCTTATATGATGATCCCTAAGTTTTATAGGAGGAGGCATGATATAGATTTGATGTCTCATTTAGTTTCTATAGTTTCTTTTTCTCTGCCAATTAAAAGGTTGTTGGTCTTTGGATTAATTACCGTCTACACAAACTGTTTCTCTGCTAAGGGTTGAGATATGCAGCAGTTCATGGATATAAAGACAAGAGATTAGGATGTAGTTTATTATTATGTCAATTTAGCAGAATAATAGAAATAGGTTGTCCCCTATGACATCTGCTTTTCCTTCTGTTAATAGTACCCAGGAGCAGACTTAAATATAATCAGAAAGTGGTTGATCAGATCCTTAAAATCTTTATGGGTGGGATCTAATATTTTCAAGAGTATAGATTAGATAGCATCTTGATGTGAGGATTGAATAGGTAATAATTCCAAAGTTTGTTTTTTGTGAGTTCAAGTTTTGTTGATGGATTGTGAAATAATAATCTTCATATAAAAAGTCAAAAATAATTTTAGAGAAGTCATTGCCGGATGAGTAATTCTGACACAATATTTAAGAAAGTGTTTAAATAGGTATTTATTGGCAATATTTTGTGACTGGTATTCTGGTTTGGAGGCATCTGTAACAATCATGGCCAGAAAATCAATCAATGATTGTGTTTATAAATTCCATGAGTTAACATTCTAATGAAGGGTCAGATTCTTTGGAAGATCCATCCCCATGCCTGAAAGTTGATGCCGCCTTCCAGAGAATGTAGCTTAGCTAAACTGTAAGTAAGACTACACATGTGTAGTTTTTCGTTAATATATGATAGAGAAAGATAAAGACACAAAGAAAATATGTATAAGGTGTGTTTGTGTAGGTATATGACATATGTTTGTAGATGCCTGTGGAGGCAAAAAAAAGTTATTGATTGGATCCCTTAGACCTGGAGTTATAAGCTGGGTGTTGGTGGCTCATGCCTTTAATCCCAGGACTCAGGAGGCAGGCAGGCGGATCTCTGTGAGTTCGAGGCCAGCCTGGTCTACAAAGTGAGTTCCAGGACAGCCTCCAAAACAATACAGAGAAACCCTGTCTGGAAAAACAAAAACGAACAAACAAACAAAAAAAAAAGAACTGGAGTTATAGGCAGTTGTGAGCTGTCCCTAGTGGGTGCTTGGAATTTAATTCCAATACTCCTGGATGCCTAGCAACATCTTTAAGTGCAGAGTCATCAGGTTAGCCTATTGGTGCACCTGTGGGCGATGGCCTTGACTGCCTTATCTGATGTGGGCAGACTCAACCTCAAATTAGGCAGCATCTTTCCCACTTGGGGCTCTGGACTGTGTGAACAGTGTGAAAGCTAGCTGCATAGTAGGCATGGGTTAGTTTATTCTCTATCTCTGATTTACCGTGGATACGACATGAGCAGGTACTTTATCACAGCAATGGGAATGAGACTAAGGCACATGCTGTGGAGATTTGAATGAGAATGTTCCCCATATATTTGAATACTTAGTCAACAGTTGATAGCACTGTTAGGGGACTTTTAGGAAGTATGGCCTTTGTGGCCTTGCAGGAGGAGGTACATTCCTGGAGAACAGATTTGAGGTTTCAAAGCTTCAAGCCATTCCTGGTCCTCTCTCTCTCCTTTCTCTCTCTCTCTCTCTTCTCTCTCTCTCTTCTCTCTTCTCTTTCTCTCTCTCTCTATCCCTCCTCTCTCTCTCCATCCCCCCTTCAAGCCCAAATAAAGTCTTTGTTCTATGATAAGTTGCCTTGGTCATGGCATTTTATCACAGCAACATAAAAGTAAGAACAGCAGCAGCAGCAACAACAACAAAAACAAAACACACACATAAACTTAAGATCTGTGAAAATCATAACTTAACTGGTATCACGTGCACTTTGGCAGTATCTGGCACTACAAGTGGGGTCTTAGGAAATCAAAAGAGACCTGCTCTTCTTGCATCCTTTCCTTCTAGGCAGATAATAATTTTGTTTTGTTTAGAACTTCAAATATTGTTTTTATGGGGAAACCAAAATGGCTTCTTCTTCCTGGATCCTTTAGGAAGTAAAGTAAATGCTCCCTCTGCTGTCTAGACAGCACCAGCCTCATAGCAAACAACAGCTCACCCCAGATGGGTCTCAGGAGGCTTACCCAAATGGTCTATGGTTTTGCCAGTTGGCTTGCAGTAGACAACCAAGTGAGAGAGTTAAATGGCGATGGACTTGTGGAGGATGTGGAGAAAGTGGAACACTCCTTCACTGCTGGTGGGAATGCTGACTTCTACAGCCACATTGGAAATCAGTATCGTGATTCCTCAGGAAAATGGTAATGAGTCTACCACAGACTGAGCAATTCCACTCTTAGGCATAAAACCCAAAACATGCACATTCATACAACAAGAATGTCTGTTCCACTATGTTCATAGCAGCATTATTTGTGATAGCCAGAACCTGTAAGCAACCTAGATGCCCCTCAACTGAAGAGTGGGTAGAGAAAATGTAGTACATTTACACAAAATGGAGTACTATTCAGAGGAAAAAAAACAATGGAATATTGAAATTTGCAGGCTGACACTGGAAGAAACCATCCTGAGTGAGGTAACACATTCACAAAAAGAGAAACATGGTATGTACTCACTCGTATATGGACTTTAGACATGAATCAGGGTTGTGCCAGCATATAAACCCACTGCCAGAGAGTCTGGAAAACAGAACCTTCATCTAGTGATTGCTGGAGAGGCAGACACCCACAGCTAAACACTGAAATGAGCTCCTGGAATCCAGTGTCAGAAAAGGAGAACTGATGAGCAAAGAAGTTAAGACCAGGCTGGTTTAACCCACTGAAACAGTTGACCTGAACAAGGAGGAGGTCTTGGACCCCAGATTGATGGCTGTGTGGAAAGCATGGGACTGACCCAGACTCCTTGAATGTGGGTGTTAGTGAGGAGGCCTAGGTAATCTATGGTTCCTTGGGTAGTATTTAGCCCTGGTGTACAAATAGACTTTGAGTGCCCATCCCACAATGAGGAATGCTCTCTCAGCCTGGACTCTTGAAGGAGGGCATAGGCCCTGCCCTGGATGAACTGACAGCCTCACCCTCCCTGGGGATCAGAGTGGAGGTTGCATAAGGGACTTGGGGGGCTGATGGGGAGGGCAGGGGAGGAGTGGAGGGAGAGGGAGCTGCGATTGGCATGTGAAACAAGCTTGTTTCTAACTTAAATTATAAAGGAAAAAAGAATATAAGAAGTTATAATAAACAAAGATTTGCTGTATCTTTCTATGGGGTTAATGATGATAAGAATAATGCTTTTGTTTCTTTAATCAATCAATAATATAAAAGACATTAATGTTAAAAAGCAACTACTTAAATAATCTATAACATCATCAATTCAACAGGTGGGTAAAATGAACTGATCTGCAATACACTGCAGCAATGAACCTTAAAGCAAGATAGGAGTACTAAGTCCTCACATAATTTATAGAAAGTTACCATTGAAAATTACCATTTGCATATTTATAATGAGCTTTCTTATTGAGAAGTCAAACTCATAACTGAAGAGGTAGCAATTATGGAGTGTGACACACAATTAAGTGTTCATCCATAGGATTTGAAAGACAGACATGGAAACTGTCTTTTTCCAATATTTATATTTCTACTGACTATTTGGAAAATGCATACAATGCATCCTGATCACACTTACCTCCCATCCTCCCAGATCTACCTTCAACTTTGTGCCTCCCAAACACTGAAAGTTGGAAAGAAGAAAGACAGAAACAAAAAGAAAGGAAGGATGGAAGGAAGAAAGAACACCAATTTGTGTTATCCAGGTACTCATTGGAGCATTGTAAACCCCCCCAGTGACCAGTCCCTCAAAGATAACTCAGTAGTTTGCCACCCTCCAATTGACTTTATATATATTTATTTATTCTTCTTTCATATATTATATCTCAATCACAGTTTCCTTCCCCTCCACCTCTCTAGTCCTCCACACCTTGCCTCTCCCCCAGATCTACAGAAAAGACAAGGCCTGCCAGGGATATCAACCTAACAGGGCATAACAAGTTACAATAAGACTAGGGATATACCCTCATATCAAGGTTGGATGAGACAAACCCACAGGAAGAAAATGGTCCTACAAAGAGTCAGAGACACTCCCAGTCCCACTGTAAGGGGTCTACAAAATCACCAAGCAACAGAATCATAGAGGACAAAGCACTGACACATGCAGGCTCCCTGATTGCCACTTCAGTCTCCATGAGGCTTCATGAGTTCTGCTTATTTGGTTTTGTGGCTGTAGTACTCTCTACTCCTCTGCCTCCTACATTCCTTCCTCTCCTTCTTCAGCAGTTTTTGCATCTGCTCCCATCATTTGCTAGATGAAGCCTCGATGATGACAATTGGGCTAGTCACCAATCTCTGAGTATAGCGGAATATCATTAGCAATTATTTCATTTAGCTTTTATTTGATGGTTTGTTTTATTTTTTGGCCAGTCTTGTTTGGTGCCATACAGGGTCTCTGTGCTATCCAGCCTCTGGTTCCTGGCCATTCAGGAAGTGTCAGGCATGGACTTCCTCAAGTGGCATAGTCTCAGGTTGGATCAGTAATTGGTAACCCACTCCCACAGGTTCCCTGTCACTATTAAATCAGCACATATTGCAGGAAGGATAAATTATAGGTTGACAGTTTTGTGATTGGGTTAATGTCCCAGTCATACCACTGGAAGCTCTGCCTGGGTACAGAAAATTGACAGTTGAGTCTCTGTATTTCCCATCACTAGGAGTGTTTGCTAGGGTCACTCTTGTACATTCTAGGGAGATTCTACTGCACTACTTTTCACATAGTGCCTCAAATGCCCCTTAATTTCAGTCATTTATCTCAGTACTTTCTCCATCCTCCCTTCCATCCCTCCATTTTCTATTCTTACTTGCCTCCAGTCTACCTATATAATCTAGTCTGTTTCTTCTACCCAGGGAGATCCATGAGTCGTATTACTCTTTGAGTATTCCTTGTTACTTAGCCTGTCTGTGAATTGTAGAAGAATTATGCTATATGTAACAGATAATATCCACTTATGAGTGAGTATGTTTATCTTTCTAGCTCTGGGATACCTCATTCAAGATGACCTTTTCTAGTTCTATCTATTTGCAAGAAAATTTTATGATGTCATTGTTTTAACAGCTGATTAATACTCCATTGTATAATTACCACATTTTCTTTATCTCTTCTTTGGTGAGGGATGTATATATTGCTTCCAGTTTCTGGCTATTATGAATAAAGCTACTGTGAAAATTGTTGGTTAAAAGTTCTTGTGATAGGATGGAGCATCCTTTGTGTATGGATGGATCATGAATAGATTGGCTCCCAATTTTCTGAGGAATTTCATAGTGGCTGTACAAGTTTGCATTCTCACCAGCCATGGAGGAGTGTGTCAAAGTGTTGTCATAAAAAGAGACACTGTGTCCAGAAGAGAACTACAGGAAGAATGCTGTCAAATTATGTAAATTTAATTAGTGTTAAAGTATCAATTCAACAAGGATGTGTGAAAAATTAGATTTCTCCTACATTTCAAATATTGTTAAGCTGTAACTCTACATTTACAAATATGCAGTGAACGCTAAAGGATTGCTCATGTTTCTGGAATGGCAGAGCTTAACTCTATAAGGTGAAAGAATGAGTTAAGGTCCAATAAAAGGGTGGATTTGTGTGAGGGAAGATAATCTGCCTAATGAATTTTGGCTATATTCTTGCTAAGGAGAAATAAATAAAAAATAGTTGTTTGATTTCTTCTGAGATATGTTAAAACCCAATTCAACTTACTTCCTTAAGCTACATCTTAGCTAAACCAAAGTGTAGGTTTTCTTCCTGTTGGTTAAATGATATGAACCAGAAAACTATCAATATAGGCTTTGGTGCCAAGAGCAATGCAAGTCATCAGAGCACAGTCCTTCTGGTGCCGTTGCTTTATTGTGTGAAAGTTTGTATGAGTACCCATATTCACATGCACAGTGCAAACAGCTGCAAATAGAGTAATTAAAATGGTGTGCCAGACATAGGAAAAAATGTTCTTATTTCACATGTAATTATACACAGTTTTGTCAAAGCTATCCAGTAGAGGAGGAAAATCAAATAAGTAAACAACTCCTAACAATCCAGAGAAATACAGTCTTATTCTTATTAGGACATGACTACTCTTAAAATTGAATTTGTCAAAGATGAGGAATACTATCTGTGTAATAGCTTGAGGGAATATATGAAGCGTTAATCTAGTTAATCTTTGACAACAAAAAAATCAGAAGTTAGATAACAGGTTAGAACCTGAAAGATCAGAAAAACAAGGGGCAGCCACAAGCTGCTTCCTACCTCTACTGTTCCTCCATCCAAAAAGGCTGAGATCCTCTCTCAACCCTGCCTTACTACCTCTTGTCTCCTCTCTGTCTATAGTCCTCCAAACCTTAGTGGTTAATTTTGGTCAGCTAGTGGCTGCCACCACACTCTGGTGCCAAGAAAACTTTATTTGTAAGAACACAATCAAAATATCACACAAGAAATATATTTGTTTACTATTTATTTATTTTGATCAGATTACTTTCTAGAATAAAAGCACTTTTGCTGACTAGGAAGAATGTAATTGATGACACAGTTCCAAGTATTTTTCTATAATTACATATTTCCAAACACCCTGACTCCTTCTGTCTAATATTTATCTTTATCACTTTGTCCATGTGTGTAATTTCTTATAGAAGCATTCACTACTATATTTCTTCTATCAATTAAACGACAGTGTAATGATTCTAAAAATAGAACTTTCAAAAGTACTTTTTCATGATTAACATCCTTTAATTAAATTTTGACGGGAAGCTGCTGCATTGTTTACTGCCTTAATTTCTAGGGGTGAAAACAGAGCTCAGATATATGAGCAAAATTAAATGCTCAAAAGCTAAAAGATTCTTCTGGGCATTCACCACCATTGCACTCATGAACTTATTTGCACAAGGCCTACATATGTTTGGGCATGTCAACAATTCCTCATAGTAGGGGCAGGGCTATGAGCAACCCCCACTCCCTGGGATTCTCTTATCATTTAGTAGTTGCTGGTGGAAGAAGCATCACTTTCTTCCATGGGATATCTGCTGATAATTTGTCCATGATTCAGTAAATAACCACTCACACATTCTCAGTTCTCATGAAAGAAACCCCAATTAGACTCAGTGGTCATACACACAAAAAAAGGCCTGGAAGGTAAAATATTACTTGTTTTTAAGTTGAAGTATTTCAGTGGGAGAGGGAGGAGATGAGAAACGGTAATGAGGGATGGAAACTACTAACACTGGTGTACATATATGAAACTATGAAAGGACAGAAATAAGTAAATAAAAATATATATTATGTTTTTATTTCATGGAAAAAATCATTTTAAGAATATATGACACTGAAAATGTGATCACCCAAAAGTAAAATTTTGAATTTTATTATCACATCTGCTTACTATGTGGTTTTATTGATGATAATAGAAAAATTACTATTAGGTTTGACATAGTTTTGTAATTTTAAATGGGTTATTTTAAAGTGCAAATATAACTTTCAGACACAATCAACATTCTCTATATCCCTAAGACTGTATAACTAATTTGAATTTTAAAGTAATCTCTCCTTGGCAAAGCCAAGACCCTAAACTGAGCTCAGATTTCTTGGAAGCCAAGCTATTTGTGGATGGCAGAAGAAAATTTTCTAGCCCTCAGTTTCCCACCTGCAAAAGGATAATAATACCTATGTCATAGAATGATTTCAAGGGTCTAGAGACATAACTCTTATGATTGTCTTTGCTATTTTCTATGTGTTACAGGGTGGTGAGTATGCAGTCATGTTTAACTCTGAGTTAAACCCATGTTACCTACATTGGTCCCACTGTTTCCATTTCTCCAATGGCATCTGTAGAGTAATGCCTGATAAAGCCCTTTGTGGTTTTAGTCTGTTCCTTTTTTCCTTAGCTTTGAGACATCTGAGCTGAAATAGTATTTGGCTGCTCACCTGGTGCTGCAGAAGATATAGTTTCCTAGTGTTTTAAAACCTCTTTGAAATTCTTCCAGTGAAGTTTGAAATGCTTCACCAATTTCCCTTGTTATCAGTCATTCTGATCCAACCCCGCAAAGTAGGTAAAAGCATATCTTGCTGGCATTGGCTGTGTGCCAGAGGACATGTGCTTTGCTTATGCCCTCCTTAATTCATTCTAGAACAGTACTTCCTGATCCTGGCAAGTTAATAATACCAAGCATGGTGTGTGCTCTTGGATGTTTTGATCTTCTTTAGGACTGCTAAGTTCTAATAAAGTATTGAACTTATTAAGGGTTTGTTAAACTTCAGTCGATTTTTTATTCTGTTGATAATCTAACAAAACTGTAGAAGGCAGATTTCAGATGTTACATTAAGCACAAAGATAATAATGAAATAGTGGTAGTGGAAATTACATCCTGTTCTCCTAAGCACAGTATATGCCAAAACTTACGAGTTTGATTTATTAAGGAATTTCCAGTGAGGCCATTCACGCATGTGAATTTGTCATAATGTGCCTCAGGGCATCAGCAAGTGGGCTCCATGTTTGTGCTGACCATTTCTACCTTTAAATCTGGGTTTTTATACTTCATGATGTTGTCTTCCTACCATTTTTTGGTCCACCAATAGAGAGATGTTTGATATCTAGAAGAAGATATAAAAAAGAAAGAGGTTGAGCAGATGAGAACACTCTTAAGAAAAACAATATAGGTCATGTAACCTCAATTTCTTCAAAATATGGAAGCATTCTTGTCCTGGTTTGTGCTTCTCCCAGGTGTAGTGTATAGGAATGGGTTTACTTTAGATTACCCACTATTGCTAAATGTTGGTTTTCAATTACATGTTTAAATGATCCTTTACATGCCTCTATATTTTTTTA
This sequence comes from Mesocricetus auratus, assembly GCF_017639785.1. Taxonomy (NCBI): domain Eukaryota; kingdom Metazoa; phylum Chordata; class Mammalia; order Rodentia; family Cricetidae; genus Mesocricetus; species Mesocricetus auratus. Next base: position 48,649,205 of record NW_024429190.1, read on the forward strand.
AACAAGTTTAAAACTAGTTTGGGATATGACCTTTATTAAGCTTATCTACCAGACTAGAAATAATGTCTGTACAAAATCAAATGTTTGTTACTATAACTTCTGCATCACAATTAAAATCCAAACAGCTTTTTAAAACCAGTCAACTCAACCAAAACCTACTACTTCAGAATCAAGAACTTCTTTGAAGCCAAAGCAACACTTAAAAATGGTTAAGACTCGAATGCAGAAACTTGGTTGACTGGAAGGCTAATTAAGCCTCCAACTTGCTTAAATAGAGTTACAAAAAGGCAAAGTTATGTTTTTCACAGAGATACAGTCCATTGGAATCACAAACACTGGACAGCTGTTAAGAGTCCTGAGATAATAAGTAATCCAGGCATCCTTTGTCAGTCTTCTGTTGTCCTTTCTTCACAATCAGAGACTTGTGGATGTGTGGGATGACACCACCACCAGCTGTTGTAACCTTAATCAGAGAGTTCAATTCTTCATCTCCACGAATAGCAAGTTGCAAGTGATGAGGAGTGATACACTTTACTTTATTTAGGTCTTTTGATGCGTTTCCTGCCAACTCTAATACCTCTGCCGTGAGATACTCAGGATGGCTGCGCTGTACACAGCAGTGGTCATGCCTACACATCTGTGGCTGGTTATCCTAGATTTTAGGTGTTGATGAATAAGGCTGACAGGGAATTTCAAGCTGGCTTGCTGGGAGCAGGAAACCACCTTTGTTTTGACCTTTCCAGAGTCCTTTCCAGCCTTACTGCCAGCCATCTCAGACAATGATGAAACAAAGAAGAGAAGACACTAGTGAGATCCTGGCGCCAACTCCTCCATAGTACTGAGATTCAAACTGCCGCCACTGTATTTTTGCTACAAGAGTGTGAAGCTTGTTCTTATGATTGTATACAGTTGGAACTCAGGAGAACGTTACTCATGTGACCTTTCTTAGCCTCCAGAATATAATTGTTTGAGGTTCTGAATAAAATTGGCTATCACTTGAGTCTTTAGTCCACCTCACTTATTGGGTCCACCCTTTTAGGTCCCAGCACCTTTACAGCAGTGACAGAAATAAACTTTGAATTTCTGTTTCACAGTCTTCCAAACAACTAAATGATTTTCTTTAAATAAAACAGAGACAAAATCTTTGTTGTTTCACTGAAGATTATCATGTTGGTGTATTATCAATATCTTTTCCCCTTCGTTTCTACATGTCTGTATGACATGAGGCTGAAACAAATTGGATCTCTTCCATAATGAGCCAGGAAATTACCAAAGAGATGAATAATAAAAGGATGTAAGATGTGACAGGAACACAATTGATGCTTTTTTTCCTTGAAAAGGTAATTTGTTTTCTTCTTCATGACTTTAAATGTGTTATGTTTCTTTTCAAGTAGAAAGTAGAATAAGCAACTTTGTTCAAAGAGAAAAAATAGATAAAAATAACTAGAGGTTTACCACTCTTGACTTTCTGAACATATGAAATACATAAAAGCATGAAAATAATTCTTATCAACTCTGTTAAGTTAGCAAGGTTGGCAGGCTTATGCCATTTAAGCAAGGAGAGGGAAGTTTTGAAGCTATTATTAAACACCCAATTAAACTCTCCTTGATCATGTGGAATCTGTGAGTGAATATCGTTGTGTATCTCTGAGTTACAATGCTCAGTAATGCAACAACAATAAACCAGGAAAATCGAGGAAAAAAAGACCAGCTATGGATGAGTGGTCCCTGGGAAGCATATCTTTAGAAACCCCTTTCAGCAATAACATAAAAATAAGCAAAGATGTTGGCAGTAGTTACAGATCAACCATCCTTCAGTTGCCACATTCAAAATAATGTAAAAGGAATTTTGGAATTATGAAGAAACGATGGGATATATGTAGGCATGTACTCTATTAAATTGTATAGACACATAGAAAACTACTGCATGAGATAACTCATCTGAGAATTTTATGTAAGTTTAATTCATAGAATTTGAGAGTATGTAATATCAAGAGAGCCAAGTCATCATTACATAAGAGCAAGAATTTGTGGTTTCCCATGGAAAGGTGGGTATATATATGAGAAGATGATATACTGGGCATTTCAAAAGGCTAGAACAATTATTTGGAGGTTTAACCATAAATAAATAACAAATGAGATGGCAGATATATTTAACACTATTTAAGCATTGCACAGTCTTTACGTGCATTGAGACATTATATGGGAGAACCACATCAATACATTTGGTTAGTATCTGCCCTATCGGTGACAGTAAAGAATACGTTTAAAAATCCTTGTAGCATCAGTGTGGTAAATTATCTGTTTCTCCATTAGGAGGAAGGTATACATTTAGACAAATAGATAATTAAAGAATTCTTTAGTGCTTAATTGTGTATATCCATTGCTGTGGCTTGCCCTAATTTACCTACTTATGCAAACAGGGATAACCTTCCTCAGACACAGAAGGTTTTCTCTTTCCATGGTTCTTTTACCTGCTTATGAAAGATCTAATCATAGGTGTATCAATGTACTGGACTAAGTTATTAGTAAAATTTATTAAAATATAATCTTTCCATACAAGCATATTTATGTGTGCTACTGAGCTCAAATATAGTCATGGTAACACCATGAATGAATTTTATCTATCACCCCAGGAAAAATGCAAATAATTCCTTAATAGACTCTATAATAAAAATAAGTAAAGGTTTATGAAGTCCATTAGAATACATCAAATAATATTAGTTCATTGCATTTTCTCCAACAGGTTTATCACAGGGTGCACAATTGATGAAATGTTTAGTTTTTCACATCTTCTGTAGACTGCATTTTCCCCTTCCATTCACATCTTGTAATTTAACTTGTATCTCAAGTCTATTTGGAGATAACACAATGAAAAGGATAAAAATTATCATGTGAGTTATATGGCAGGTATTAATCTCATGGAGCAATATCCTTGTAAGAAGAGACATCCAAGACTTGACAAGATGATCACAGACAACAGTCAAATGAGTACACAGCAGTAGATATAGGCAAAGCTCTGAGACATTGTTAAAAAGATCCCTGAATGATGTGTGATCTTAGACCTTCCATCATCCCAAACTGTGAAAACGTAGTCATTTGTGTTCTTCATTATCTAGTACTTCATTGTGTAAGACTAAAATATCAGTTGCTGATCTTTAGAATCATTGTGTGTGTCTGTGTCAACTCCAGCATAAACAATAAGAGAGCTGGCTTGTGAGGGAGGGAAGGCTACTTAGTCATAATTGCCCTGAGAACAACTGATACAAAGACATCACCAGACTTGAACTTTGCACAAAAGTTACTGTAAATTAAATTTTAAACATGCTTCAGGTACAAATCCTTCTCAGCAACCATTTGTTCACTTTTGGATAGGTAGCACTCTTGTTTGTAGTCAATTATAATTTTGCAAAATACCTTCTGAAATACTGCTAATTTCATGTTTAAAGCCTTCTTCTTGTCTTGCCATCTGAATAAATCCATATGTAGCACATATTACTAATGCCATGCCATTTTATACACAAATACAATTTATTATTCTTCAGAGAAAACCTCAGATCATTATTTAAATTAACAATATGTATTATTATTTAAAGAGAAGCCATTAAAATCTAAGTCTTGTTTTGCTACTGCTTTATTCAATACACTTATTTTTTTGCTGCCCTCTAAAATTTCTCCTTCTTAATGTTTTCTACAAAGGAAAGGTTGACAGTAATCTACATTGATTAGAATGCCTAACAGAAGCCAGCTGCTGGAGGTACAAGTCTCTAATCGCAGCACTCAGGAGGCAGAGGTTGGTACATCCCTGAATTTGAGGGCAGCCTTTTCTACAAAGAAAGTTCCAGGACAGCCACAGATACACAGGTAACTGTCTTGAAAAACAAACATAAAAACAGCTCTTGATTCTTAGAATATTCAACAGAATTTCATCAAACTGCAATATTAATCAAAGGTGAAAGGTAAAGTCTCAGGATAAGCATATTCATCTTTGTCCATTCAAACATAATGTTCCTTCAGATGATGCATTTGGGGAATAATCGATAAACAACAGTGTATTTTTCTTAATCAAAAATTGCCAATTGTATCTTAACTTTGAATTTGTTACCTGCTGCATACCACACCTTCCAGTCCTTTGTTTTTCAGTTTGGAATCTTTTTGAGAGCTCACCTTCTTCTTGTTAAAGTTATAGTTCTTTAAGTAAATAGAACACTTATATATGTATACAATAGAAAGAGGTTGAACATAAGAACTTGTTGCACTATATACTCTTGTGAAGGTTTCTGCCATTGTCAGTCAGAAGATTGAAGTCATAGAACCTAAGTGATTGTACAAGTATAATGTCTGGAGGGTTGCAGAATTCCCTCTGGCTTGCAAATATTAATTTTGTGTACTATTCACATGTATAATTAATTCAATGCAGTCATCAGTATTAGGGAAAAAGTTGCTCTGCCGAAAGTTGCCAGGTCACTTATCTATTTCAGTGAATTATTTTTGTTTTGGTGCTCAGAATCAAGTATAGGTGACTATGTATTCTGGATCAAAATACTAATAACATCCCATCTTTGCCACCCTGAGGGTCATTATTTAAAAGCTTTAATCTCTTTTCAAATTATTCTGTTGTTGACACATAAAATTTGACCTTTGCTTTGATTTGTGCATTTGCCATGTGTATAAAAGTCGTACAAAAATCCATTGCCTTAGTTCTTCCTTTCATTTTGCTGTGGTAAAATATCTTGATGAAAGCAGCTTTAAAGAGAACACATTGATTTAACATCATAATTCAAGTATAGTGTCCTTCCTGGAAGGGAAGTGAAGGCCAGAGGTGCTTGAAGAAGATGATGCTGTTGGTCACAGCATGTCCATGAGCAGGATACAGTGCAGTGAGTGCATCCTAATGATTGATACTTTTATTTATATAGCCAAGGAATTGTTCCATCCACGGAGCAGGGGGCTGCTGATCTCAATCATCTGCCTGATAATTCTAGATTTGTCGAAGTTAAATATGGACACTATTGCATCCATAAATGTATATAATTATTTGTAATTATTAAAAATAAACAGAACTCCTTTTATCCTTTTCTCTCCAAAAATGTATGATCTTTTCTACTTTATTATTGTCACACATATAACCACACATGTGTGGTTGTATGTGTATATGTAATCAAGGACGTGATGGTAGAGAGAGGGAAATATTATGATGATGTTCTCATGAATGAAAGTCTCAGGAAATGAAATAAAAACTAAACATATGTGATGGCTTGAATGAAAATTGTCCCCATAAGCTCTTGGGAGTGGCACTATTAGGAGGTGTAGCCTTGTTGGAGGAAGTGTTAATGGACGCAGGCTTGAGGTTTCAAGTGCTCAAGCCAGGCCCAATGGCTTTGTCTTCCTGCTGCCTGACATTCTGGATATGGAACATTCAGCTAGCTCCGTGGCCTATTGCATAAATAGTAAAAGACCCAGAGACTGATATTGGGATTCCAGCTTCAAGGTGACGATCAGAAAATCAAAGCAGTTAGCCACTATCTCTTACCTCTACCTCAGACTGAAAGGGTTTATCCTGTCTCCATGAGCAGTCAGGCAAGCCTCAGACTGCTGCCTTTCCTCAACATGAATGGAGAATGAATGCCTGATACTGACTACCAAAGAACCTGCTCTTGTCTTTTATATGTCTATATCTCTCTAGCACTGAGATTAAAGTCCTGAGTTCTATTACTCCTTTAGACTGATACAATCTCATGTAGCCCTGGGTAGCCTTGAACACAGGGAGATTTATCTGCCTTTGTCTCCTTTATTCCTGGGTTTGTGCCACCACTGCCTGGCTTCTATGGCATACTGCTATGGCTGCCTTGGTATTTTGATCTTCAGGGGCTTCATAAACAATATGTCACCATACTGGCATGCTTCACACGATGATGATAATGGACTAAACTTCTGAACTCTAAGCCATTCTCAATTAAATATTTTACTTTATAAGAGTTGCCATGGCCCTGGTGTCTCTTCACAGCAATAAAAACTCTAATACAACATGTGACATTTCAGTTACTTAACTATTATGCTAATAGTGCTGAAATATTTAGTAAATTCCTAGGCCACCATGTCCACATCATTACAGAGATTTCTGTACTTTAGTGTGGAGAAGGTCCTTGTTTTGGTTGTTCTTCTTGAATTATTTCCATGTTTTGTAATTCTAGTAAATGTGCAATTCTTTGCTTAGTATTTTCCATTCTATAATTCATCAATGAACATCTTGTACAGAAACTTATAGTTACAATTATGGCACAGGCTGACTTTGAAAACATATAACAGTTCTCCCAAATGCAGAATTATTTGCAGAAACTCACATATTTTTGTAGAGCTCTGCAAAGCCAGTGTATGTCAGCATCATCACTGTAGAAGCTCTGAACCCTGGCATCTACCTTGATTTCATTAATGGAATGAAATTCCAACTGTTTCTTTTATTTTCAAAACTCAAATCTATTTTGGTATATTATCAACATGCCTTCGAAAAAGTACTCATTTATTCTAAGAAGACATTAATTCTCATTACATATAGATGTTGCTTCACACAGATTCCAATCCTGTAGGTTACGGGTTTGATTTTTTGTGATGCCTCATACTGTGCTGGACTGTGTCACTTGGCATTTGGTCAAAAATAACTTGGAGAATTTCTGGAAAGGCAATTTGGGATAAGAGAAATAGTTTACATCAGTAGACTTTAAGTAAAGGAGAGTAGATAAGCACCTGCTTCAACCAAACAGTCTGAGAATGAAGTAGAACAAAATCTAAGCTTCCTGAAGAAAGGACTCTGCCGTGGCCACCCACCGCTTTCTAACACATTCTCTAGTATGCTCAGACATTTTGCACATTCTTTATACAGTCTTCACAACAGTTGTGGCCAATTCTTTGTCTCTTCGCCCCACCCACTTTCAGGAGCAGATTATCTAAACTAAAAGTCTCTGTCTCTCTGTATAGTTACCAATGTGCTTATGGTTTATTTTCTCCAAAGAATGCTATAGTTTAGCAGTATATAAAACTGTTATGGTTTATTTCTGATGGTTTTATTTTGAGCATATATTATACCAACAGTGTGAAGCACATTTGCTTTTTTTGTACTTGTTTTAGATAATGTCCATAGTAAATTTTTTTAGATAGCTCTGTTATATTGCCCAGATGTCAACTTTGTAGGCTCAAGCAATTCTCCTGCTTCAGATTTCTATGAACATGTATCACAATGATCATTACTAACTCTTTTTTGCCGTTTTTTATTTTTTAATTTCACTTTACATTCCAACCATAGTTCTGCGTCCCACCCCTTATTGCCTCTCCCAAACCCACACCCAGTCTGCTCCTCCTCACAGGTACAGAGACAGCTGAACCAAGCTCATAGAAACTCATGAACTCTACACGTACATCTGTGGAGACTCTAGAGGACTGAACTATGTCTTCCATATGCTGGAGACAATCATGAAGCTTGGATTATTTGAGGAGCCCCTGGCAATAGGACCACCACACAAAAGCTGGTACATGAGCCATCCTGTTGGAGTCCAGTTCCTATGGTGGGATGCCATGTGTAGCCTTAATGCATGGGAGGGAGCTTTGACCCTGCCTGAACCTATTTGCCAGATAATTACTAACTCTTCATGAAAATTATTCAGTGTTAGACACTAAATATAATCCTCTGAAACAGTATCATTATTTCTTACAGTATCTCAGAATACCGTTATTGGTACCGTACCACAAATTTTCATGATTAAGTTGTATAAAAGGTAAGTAAATAAGTTTTTTTCAATATGGAACCAGTAATCTGAAATAAGGATTTGAATATAATATTTAAGTTAATAGATCATTTTAGTTTCTATATTCAGACAAGGCATTATTCTACAAAATAGGTCTAAAAGACATTTGAGAGCAGTGGTTTGAAATATATGACTTCAAAAATATCTTGAGTGTCCAAGATTCAATGATAAATTGAGCCCTGATACATCTATATACATATGTAATATGTGTTCTTATTTTCTTTTTGTGGGTTTGTGTGGTATATGAATGGGTGTTCATGTGTCTGCATACTTGTGCAGGTGTGTGCATGTAAATGTCCATATACCTGTGGAAATGAGAGATTGATGTGAGATGTAGTCCTCTATAACCTGTGCTACATTTTTTCTTTAATTTTATCTTTCCAGTGAACCTGCAGTGGATTAGGAATCCTCTTGTCTTTTCCAGCCTTGCCCTGCCCAGCACTGTGATTACATTTGCAGTCAATATTCACAGTTTGGAAGTCAGTAAGTTTAACTTCTAACACTGGAACTCTTATCCAGTTGTGTGAAATCTCAATCAATACTTTTATCAAATGTGACAGCGTTCTTGCAAAATGTAATCACAAAGGAAGATGTGGGAACTATGTTGGCGCTGAGCATAGTATTTTCCAAATCATGTCTTTCTTTTCTTTCTTCCATTTAATGATAACTGGGAATCTATGATCTCCTTACCCTAGCATCTCTTTTTAGAATACAGGCTCATGGTACCATCTCCAACTGAAAAGTACTTTTTTTTTTTTTGGTTTTTCGATACAGGGTTTCTCTGTGGCTTTGGAGGCTGCCCTGGAACTAGCTCTTGTAGACCAGGCTGGTCTCGATCTCACAGAGATCCACGTGCATCTGCCTCCCAAGTGCTGGAATTAAAGGTGTGTGCCACCGATGCCCGGCTCTGTAAAGTACTTTCAAAATATACATTTTACTAGGTAATTTCAAATCTCGTCATGATTTTAAGCTCAGTCTGTAATTAAAAGTCATTGATCAATGCATTGCAGTTTATCTATGACAAGTGACACATTGCTTCTTTCAGTGTCCCATTATAGTGTTTCCAGTTATCTTCTAAAATTTTTGTTACTATGAGATAGACATTTATAAGTAAATGAAAAAGAAAGATTCCTGATTTTGACATTGATATGAGATCAACCATTCATCAAGGTACCTTAGCAATAATTGCATTTTAAACTGTGATAAACAGTCCACAGGCTAATCAGTGTTGTTGATAATATTAGATAGTTTGTCATTGTATCAACTTAAGCTATGTAGATGACATTGTTGTTTTGAAGGGAGAATAAGTTGAGAATAAAAGGGAATATAAACCTAACATTTTAAAGTGTGTTAGAACAAAACAATATGAAAAGTTTAGATTAAGACATGAATAATTAAAAATCAAGAGAAAAGGATATTATGGATGTGATGCAAAAGGTTTCATTACAGAGAGTGAAGTGCTCTAAGCCAATGTCAACTTGAGAAAATTAGCATGGTGACCTCTGTTGAACTCCCTTTTAGTGTTCTAAAATCCCAATGAAATAAATGTCTTGTATCCTCTCTAGATGCACTTCCTATACTACATCTGTATTCAGAATTCCAAGCTTTCTGTACTTGTTTTTTTTCTTAATTTCTTTATTTGTTTAAACACACAGTATACCTGTGAGGGACAACTCATGAGAGTTGATTGTCTCCTGCCACCATATTTATTCCAGAGATTTAACTCAGAGCCACATAGCCAGGTGCAAGAGCATTTATCCAGAGTCATTCAGCAAGCCTTTTACAGTGTGTCAATGTGGTGCTTCATCAGGAAGATAGGAATCAATCTACAAGAGCATCCAGATACACTACTCTTGGGCATATACCCAAAGGATGTTTCATCCTGCCACAGAGATACTTGCTCAACTATGTTCATTATGGTTCTATTCATAATATCCAGAAATTGGAACCAAAATGGGTTAACATCAACATAAGACTGGATAAAGAAATTGTAGTACATTTACACACTGTAGTATTACTCAGTCATTAAAAAATGAAATTGTGAAATCTATGGATAAACTAGAAAAAAAACTATCATGAATGCAATACCCCATCGTGAGAAAGACAAATGTGGCATGTATTTACTTACATGTAGATATTAGCTCTTAGGTCAATGATAAGCAAGCTACAATTCATAGAACAAGAGAGGTTAGGTATATAGTAAAGGACTAAAGGAAAATGGATAGATATAATTAGAAAAGGGAAATAGAATAGATATTCATATTGGATGGAAGGGCTGGATCAAGTGAGAAGGGTAGGGGGAAGGGATCACTGGGGTGAATGTGGGGAGAGACAGCAAGCATAAGGGCCACATGAAGAATACTATGGAAATTTAATACAGTAGAAGCTTCTTAAAACATTACATATAGGAAAGTGATATAAAAACATCACCACCAAATAATTGGGGAAGACACAAGTCCACCTGTCCAACTTTTGTCACCAAATGATACCTTCAGGACTGAGATTTGGCTCCTCCTAATTGAGTTTTTGGCCAAAGGGTTTCAATGGGAACACCAAAAGAATGCAAGCAGTTGCCAAGACTGTAGGTTGCTTTTCATAAACAGCAAACCCTGTTGCTAAAATCGATACCTACATAACTCATTGAATAAGAAGGGCCAGGATCTGCTGCCTTCATAGAGCTTTGATCCCTATGTGCTATTGTCTTTGGGATAGAAACATACTCTACACACAATGAGAAATGTAAACACCAAGACTGCCATAAACCCTTTGATCTTTGATGGTGTGCTACCTGCAAGGTATGGTAGAGCAATAGTTGACTGAAAATTGTGGGAATAGCCACTCAGTAACTAATTTGACTGAAGGCCCATTCCACAAGCAGGAAACCATGCCTGATACTGCCTGGGTGATCAAGAAGCTAGGGTTACATAGCCCATTGATCTAAGTTAATAAAATAGCTCCTGATAACATTCTGCTATACTTATAGATCTGTGCTTTTCTCAGCTACCACCAGAGAAGTTCTCCCCTGAAGCAGACGGGAACAAATACAGAGACACAAAGTCATACATAAAGCAGGGTCTGAGATCCCTTGGAACACTCTTTTCTAACTGGAATATCTCAGGGCCCAGGGAAACTCAGAGAGGAGGAGACAGAAAGAGTATAAGAGCTAGAGGGGATGGAGGACACCAAGCAAACAAGTCCCTTTAAATTATCATGATCAAAACTCATGAACTCACAGAGACTGAAGCAACATGTACAAGGCCAGAATGGGTCTGCACCAGGTCCTTCGCATGTATATTATGGCTTCTAGTTTAGTGTTTTTAAGTGATTCCTGATTGTGTGAGCTAGTGAGCCTCTATTTCTTGTGTCTTCTCTTGACCACTTTTCATCCTGTTTGTTTAGTTGTCTAATTCCCAAGTGTTAGATTTTCTTTTATTTTAGTATATTGTTATACTTTATTGTCCCTTGGTAGCCTGCTTGTTCTCCAATGATAGAAAGAAAGAGAGTGGGTCCAGATGTAGGGTAGCTACGAAAGAACTTGAAGCTATAGAGGGAAAAAAGCTATATAGAAAAACAGTTTCGTATGTGTATATACTTAATTTTAGTCATGTTCTCTTCCCCCACCGCACCCTCCCGTCCTTTCAAGTCCCTCCCACTCCAACTCAACCTCTTTACTCTAACAATTTCTCTTTCCTGTTTTGTTTGTAACCCACTGAGTTTAATTCATCTTGCATGAATAAGCATGGGTATGGTAGTATTTTTAAACTATGTTGTTTCAAATAAATGCCGATATGTAAATCTCAGGTATTTACACTGAGCATAACTTAATCTCTAACAGCAATTACAATAGCTCTCTTGGCTTTTTAAACCTGATGATTCACCACCTATTTGCTTTTAGGGTGTTAAAACTCAGTTTACTATATAGGCCTTAAAAACCACTATAACAAAACAATAGATTTTTTCATATAAATTTTTATTTTAAAAACTAATGTCTTATACATTATTCTTGTAAAGCAAGTGTCATTGTATGGTACAGCTCCTGTCCTAGTGGGCACAGCAATTAAGTGAGTAAAACAGAACAGTGATAAATAGATCAATGATAACAGAATCTTTTCCAGTAGTAAGAGTGGGGGAATCACAGCATCCTTACATGGAAGTCTATTAGTTACTCCTTCTTGCTCCATACCTTACAAGTGACATTGCCCTGAGATGCTTCAGATTATTGGAGATGAATTTTTAACCAAAGACTGGACTACATAATGCAGCTGTAGGAGTCTATTTTGATCATGACTTTTCCATGATCAATTATTTTGCAGGCAATCATGTGATATACATATCACAGAGCTAATTGAACATAGCCTAAATTTTTCTTTATAGAATTCTTTCATAGACAGATTACTTAGGAATACATTAGTTTCCAAAACATTTTCTGTTATCTTTTTTGTTATTGCTAATTTAATACCTCTATAGTCACAGAAATGCTTTATGATTCTAATTATTCAAACATAACATGATATGTTTTATTGTCTAGGGTCTGCCTTATCTTTTATAAGTTATTTTTGCATGGTTTTGACCAAGATACCTGGGGTAGCAATGTAAAAAAGGAATGACATACTAATCACATGGTTGTTTCAGAGTCCTTGGAACCAATAATTCTGTGTTGTTGTTCATGGTAACAGGATTGTAGAAAGGAGGAGGCTGCTCAGTTCATTGTGGAGAAATTACAAGCTTAGGAAGGCTCCAAGAATCTTGTGTCATCTTCACAAAGTCGGGCTTCTGCCACCATACATGAATATAGCTTATAAGCCTAGAAGAAACAATGCTTCTACTTCCTTTTAGCTGGACACCATCTCCCAAATTCCCCACAGCATTCTGCAATGGTTCACAATCTAGGAACCATGTATATGCTACCCATGCAATAGGGGAGGGAGCATTTAATCCCAAAACACAGCTTGTTTGTACTACATTTGCTGTAATATATACAATATTCTTTTGATAATGTCCTTCTCAATTCTTCTCTTCCTATATGAATTGGCACAAGATATTGGAGAATATAGGAGGTGAATTTTTAAGTGCTTGTTGGTATCTATGATGTAACTCTATGCCTTAAATGTTGAGTGAGGAACACTGATGTCTTCAGCTAAAGTTGTAAGCTGTCTATTTTTTTCTTTCGGGTGTTACTAACTCCACATGTTGTAACTGTGATCTGTGCAGAAATCTATTTAGTACTGATGAATAGATACTTGATAAATTGCTGGCTTACTAATTAGTGTTATTCATTTTATCTGAAACATGATGTGCTCTAAAATGTAAATAATCTGATATTAGTACAATTAAATTATTTTATGTATTGATAATTACTTAGTTATTTATATGTAAATTTTTATCTAAACTGCAAATGAAGGGGATTTTAGGCATTGCCTTTTCTTTCAGTAATTCCTCAGCTCTATTTTTCCTTACTTCTTTGTCAATACTAATGCTACATCAAGTAGAAGAGTAACATATGAATATAAGCACATGCATGCTATGTCTGTCATTAGTTGAAAATTGAAAAAGCTTTATATCTGCTTTGCTTTAAGTTTTGCATTTGAACCTACCCATTACGCATTTTACAACTATTATATAATTAATTTTAACATTTCCGTACAATTCTTATTTAAATTACTTTTTCTTGGTGAACCTTTTAAAGATAATCCTAAGTTGATATTATTCTTTCACGGATTTCTGTAATGATTGTTTTGAAATTAGTGTCCAATAAATTATTACATCTGCTTCCCTGTGCTGGCATCTGCTGATTGCCTTTTATCTGACAGTTTGTAATCTTTTCTGTTTTCCCCCTGATAAGCATTATGTATGAATTGTTATTTTAAAAAGTTTTCATATTGCTACAAAAACAACAACATAAAAAGTGAGAAGAATTTATTCAAAGCAGATAAAAAGAAACGCATTTAAAAAATCTAGAAGTACCGAATAGAAATGACCCATGATTGAAACCTGTGTATAAAGAGGGAAAAATGAATATTTTCTGAAGGTGAATCATCCATAAAAATATGTAATATATTCTGGCCTATGTCATTCTAGCAAAGTTAAAATATGTGAACAAAGTCTGTACATTAACTTACACTTTTCCTTGAAACTTTTCTGTGAAGTGATATGTATTTTATAAGGAAAAGAATTTCCATTAGAGTAGTATTGAATTTCCTAAAGAGTTTGTTATCTTTGGCTTAATACATTTTGATGCTATTGGTTACATTCATTTAGAAACTATCTTATTTTAATTGAAATGTTGGTGGGATTATCAGATCTCAATTACCCATTTCATGTATATTTAATCTGTTTTAGTTAGGATGAGAATTCTGTCTCAACTAACATAGTTTATGTTTATAATTTTGTTTTTATTTATTTTAATCTACCCAAACCTGCTGTCTTCTTTTTAGTGTTACTTATATAATATGACTTACATAAATATTGGTTATCCTTTATTATTTCCAAAATATCAAGACATAACGGTCTGTATATGTTCAGTGGAGACCAGTTGAATTACACTCATAAAGAAGTGATTTTTACTTTTTGAAATAGGGCTTCATTTGGCTCAGGCTAATCTCAAACTCACTATGTGGCTGAGGATGTATTGGGCTTCTGATCCTCCTGCCTCTACCTCTAAGTACCAGTGTTACAGGTATACACCACAACACTCAACTCTTGCAATGCTGAGTATCTAACTCAAGTCTGAGTACATGGCAGAAAAGCACTCTACCAATACTTCTATCTCCAGTTATTTAAAACAAATACTATTTGTGGAATCCTTGTTAGTAAAATATACTTTTGTGAACTCAAATTTGTCAAAACAGTGCATATTATGTGTCAGAACTCTTAAAACACCTAAACAAATGGAGATCTGAGTGTTGCGTTTGTATTGCAGCATGGCATTGTTCTACCTTGTTCTACAATATATGTATTCTCACTACTCTAAGGCAAATGCTTTTCCAGATACCTATAAAGTATATGCAATTATTTGTGTGTATTAATCTTAAAATAAGACCATACTGAAATTTCAACTGTAAATGATTACCAAATAGGTCATTCTAATCTTCTGCCCCTGTTGATGTCAACTTGATACAAGCTAAAGTCAATTGAGAGGAGGGAACTTTAATTAAGGAAATGTTTCCATAATATCGGTCTGTAGGCAAGCCTATAGGCCATTTTCTTAATTAGTGATTGATGGGGGAGAGCCCAGCCCATTTTGTGTGGTAATGTCACTGGACTGGTGGTTTTATAAGAATGCAGGCTGAGCAAGCCAAAAGAAACAAATCAGTATGCAGCACCCCTCAGTGACCTCTGCAACAGTTCCTGCCATGCTTGATCTTTTGTCCTGACCTTATCTGATAATGAACTGTGATGTGGAAGAGCAAGCCAAATAAACCATTTTCTCTCCTTTCTTTGGCCATGGTGTTTGGTCATAGCAATGATAACCCTAATTAAGACACATGAACAGTAAGAGATCTGCCATGCACTCATCCATTATTGCCATCTATTTACTTGATGGTTCAGCTCCAGTTTGTATAAATGCAATAGTGCAATTATTAATTGTATACCATTACCTATCTTGGCCACTGAATGTACATTGCTCATGTACATTTAATTTTATATCTATTTATGCAGAATCCATCATTTAAAAAACTACTGTGTTCAGCATCTTCTTAAACATTCACCTTCAGTAAGGTTGTTTCATGTATTAGTAATAAAGTCAGATTGTTTCATTGAACTGTTTTATCACATCCTACAACTCATTCTGGAATTCTTTGACCTGCTAAATTATGCTTTAATATCCATGTATAATGTTCAGTCATCATAATTTCTACTTTAAAACTCTATGAACTTTGTCAAATGCATAGTGTCCTATATTCACAATTATATATCATACATAATAATTTCATGCTTCATTTATTGAAAAATGCTGGCAGTGATTAGCCTAATCAATGCTCTCACCCTCAGTCCCTGGACAACTACTAATCTTTCCATAGTCACTCTAGCTATGACTTTTCTACAAGGCTGTATATTGCAAGTGCAATGTATGTGGCCTTTTCATTTGATGTAGAACTATCCACTTGTGACTCATGCAGTGATCTGATAGCTCATTACACTTTTATTGCCCAACAATGACCCATTTTGTGGATGCGCTTTGTATATATATTCTCTCATTGAAGGGCATCTCAGTGGCTTCTAGTCTTTGCTGATTATATATAAAACTATATGAAACTTGTAAGAAATTAACTAAATTGGCTAAAGTTTCATATTCATTTGTATAAAAATCAAGGATGCAAACTTGAACCAAATGTTAAAGTAATGCATAATTTAGGAGAAACTGCTTTATTATCCTACAAGGTGACTATATCACCTTGTGTTCTTAGCAGCAATAAATTAGAACTTTCCTGGGTATGCATTCTTGCTAGTGATTAGTATCACCTAATTTTCAGCTTTATTCATTCTAATAGAGGTTGGGTTAACTCTTTGTTTTTTTAAATGTGTAATTTATTCTTCCATGACAAATGATCTTGAGCTTCATCTCTCATGAATATTCATCATTTATGTTTTGGGAGCTGTCCTGATATATTTGTAATTTTAATTTTGTTATTTATTTTCTTAATTTTGAGTCGTAAAGGACTTAAAAATGATCTTCAAATAATTCACATAGAAATATATATATATATATATATATATAAAATCTTGGGATTGTAGAGTAAGAATATTAATTAAATTCATCTGTATTACTATCCTCTAGAACAAGAGAACTAATGAAATAAATATATATTCTAAAAGGGGATATATTAGATTGGTTTACATGATTCGGTCTGGTCAGTGTGATGATGCCTGCTGCTGAGGAGACTGAGAATTCATAGCTTCTCAGTCTGGGATGCTGAATATTCATCTGTCCCATTCTGGTGGTGAATGCCAGGAGAAGACATAGAGATTTTCTAAACTTTACTATACATTAGATGTCAGGGGATACTGTGTCCAACTGCCAGTAAATTATAGCAGCAGCATCAGAATACATGAATTTACCAGGAAGAAGTGAATAGGGGCAGGCAAAAGAAGACCTGAGTTCCCTGGATTTGGGGTATCCTGGGCTTAAGCCAGTATGTATCCTGCATGCTCTTTCCTGGGAAGACCCAGACACAGTCAACAATGAAGTTTAGGCATCCCATCAATGATAATCTCCATTTCTCTATAATTTCTTTTGTCTTTTGTCTAAAATCCTCATCACTTTATACATGTTCATGCATGTCTTACAAGTTTTATGACCTTATAATATCCAAGGAAGTCATTATATACTTTTTAGTGTTCTATGAAACATCATGAAAGAGTACCTAAGTCATGGTGGTGTTTTCTATGAACTTGGATGTCTATTTTTCCATATTATTTCTTTTTGCAGACTCGCAATTAGCCCATAGCAGACAACAATGACTGGCTGTGTCTTTTTCTGCACTCTTTAATCTCCATCACTAACTCAGATATCCATTCACTCAACAATACCACAGAACTGTTATTGTTATTCTGGATTCTTTGTGTGTGTGTGTGTGTGTGTGTGCGCGCGCGTATATGTATAAATGTAAAGTTTTCCTTATCCATAAACAAGTTGCTGGGATAGTGTTGTTGTAAGCATTCATTCACTAAGTTGGGAGAATAGTTGATATCATAGGGATATAAAACTTCTAATTAGTAAATATACTGTACCATGTTGAATTTTTCAAATAGTAAATTGTTATTTTTATATAGAGACATAAAACTTTTATTTTTAGTTATTTATATAAATTTATTATATATTTTATTATATTTTTACTGGTTTCACTTATTAGTATTAAAATAAATTGCATTTTTTAATTTAAAACCCTGCTATTTATTTGAAGATCCTGGAATAGTTCCTATTTTTGAGCCTTTAAGGTTTTTTGCTGACTCAAAAGTGTCTCATTATTAAATTTGATATGCTGACACCTTGTTATTTGACCTAAGCTTAAATAGCAGGTGCCAGATGAGTTCTGCTTTGGATACTTCATGTAGCGTAGCTAAGATTTTTATTGTGTCAAACTTTTCATGTTTTATTTTTTGGAAAATATATATCATTATTTGAAATTTTTTACTTTTATTTTTTACACATTTATCTCTTTGCATATGTTTCTATTACCACAGTGTAAGGTCTTTTAAATTTGTTCTATTGTTCACTTAATCAATAATTAATTACATGATGAATAAAGAGGAATTGATTCTTAGTAATATTTGTCTTCAGTTAATTTCTCTAAGAAGCAGATACTCATCCCTCAGTGGAAGTAGGAAGTAGGAAGTAAAGACAGGAAGAAACCAAAGCAGGCTGCAATGTGAGGGATATTGATTCCTTGGTGATGTTCATGTGCTCCTATCACAGCTGTGGTTTTTGACCTCACTTGCAATGGGAATTTGCAGATCTTGAGATTAAAATGTTATTCCAGATGAGTTTTTCTAGATCCATCCATTTGCCTTCATATTTCCCCATGTTATTGTTTTTGATAGTTGAGTAATACTCCACTCTGCAAATGTACCACGTTTTCTTTATCTATTCTTCATTTGAGGGACATCTTGGTCGTTTCCAGGTTCTAACTATTACAAATAAATCTGCTCTGAACATAGTTGAGCAAGTATCCTTGCAGTATGATTTGTCTTGACCAAAAAATAAATGCTATCCAGGAATGTTGTCATGTGCCAAACCTATCAAGTGGTTTCGTATAAGAAGGAGGTAAATTTATTAGTGTCCAATAGATATAAAGATATAACTATTGGCTTTGAGGAGTTGAAGAAGAAAACTCAGAGAAATATGAAAGTGTCTCCTGTAAGCTGAAGAAGGCTGATAAACAAACTCTCTTCTGGGTCATTTCAAAAACCAGAGCAGGTCACAACTTAATTTTAGTCCAGTGAGAAATATTTTTGACTTGTGATCTCTATAACTGTAGAACAATAAATTAGTGTTGCAGGAGTACATTCTTTCTTTTGTGATGTATGAGACTGGAAACTGAACTCAGGTCCTTACCTCTTCAGTCATCTCTCTGGCCCTTTGGTCCAAAAATTTCAAAATTAGAATGATCCACACCTAATGAAATATCCGTTGGAAAATTTCATCTCATTTATCTCCAACAATAAAAATAAAAAGGATCACCACCTCTTTTTAAATGGCATTCCATAAATATTTAGGTCCTCGAACTGTATTATCTCAATTTTATATTTATGTAATATTGGTTAATGTTTATACAAGCACTAACTAATTTATCATAGCGAATGCAGTGCATTTAAAAATTAAGTCAATTGAACAATAGACACAATAAAAACTTTTAAAAATTGAAAGACTCAGTGGAGTAAGTCATTGTAAACAGAACCTTATTTTTTCCTCAAGTAAGGATGTGTATATTACTATACATCCAATGCATTTTTAAAATACAAACAGGGAGGATTCTGAATATAATTTCTTCTTCCAAAATGAACATATTCTTTATCTTCATGTTTGCTCAGCATTGAATGTTCTTTTACATAAAGCAGGCATGCTTGCACTCTTTTATAGAACTTTATTTAATTTCTAAAACTGAAGTGAGAAAGACAGAAAAGGCAAGGAAAATTAAGGAGTGAGGAAAAGTATCAGGAGAGGGAGTGAAGAAGAGATTGGTGTGAAAAGTGAGATGAACCAAAAGTTAAAATATGTACAATGTTGAATTGTGTGCTATTTTGTTAAAATTTCTAAGGAGTTGAGAGCTAGAAAAATGTTCATTGATCTACTAACAATATTAATGACAATTAACTAGTTGAATATTGAATGTATACTTTTTGATGTGTGGTGAGAAGATCATCATTGCCATTTGTTCATCAAAATATCTTTAGTTTGTTGTAGAAAAAAAATTGAATAATAGCTGTAGTTCCTTTTAGTATTATATGTAGCTTTTTATATTGTACAGATCATGATAAATAAGGTATTTATTTACTAAAAATTTTCCAAGGTATACTTAAACATTGCAACTTATCCTGAGGACTCACTTCCAGTAACTTGAGTACAATTGAATTAAAGAATGTTATACCTAAGGGGAACTTAAGAAACTATCAACCTGTTACAGGTGTAGACATTGAAATTTGAAGAGGTACTGAGGACTTGGAAGAATTTATAGGAGTATGTAGAGTGGCTAACACAGGAAATGCTTCAGATAAACATATAGAAATGTCTGTTTATAAGATACACTTAAAACTCACCAGTTTTTCTAAAAGGAATAACACCCTGTGCAATCAGTTTATTCACTGGTAAAGAACATTCCTTCTAATCTTGATTGCAGCAATTTCTTGTAACTTTTGACTGGTACTATTATTGACTTTTGATGCTGAGAGATCTGGTTGGCTTGATTGTCCACAGTATCTTCAGGAAGATGATCTCTACCAGTCAGAAATGGAACCTAGTCCCAATAGATGTAGCTACAAAACATTCCTACACATTGGACCTTGTGTGCATTGTGGAAGAGAGGGCAAAATAGAAGAGGGGATGGAAATACTTAAGAGCCAGAGAGTTAGGGAGTTTACTCTGAGACTGTGTCTCCTACTCCTCAGAAGCTACATCAACAAAGACCCAATAACATGAATATTTAAATGTGAGCTGAACAAAGATGACATGAGCAAACATGTCAAACTGATAAGAGGAAATCCCACAAGGCCTAACCCTGAACAAAAAACGACAGGCAACTGAGTAAAGTTGTCTGTGGGAGAAGCAATATGCCCCAAAGGAAGATGACACCAATTGGTTGTTCAGTGTCAAACATTAAGCCCTGAAAACATAATTGCAAGTAACATTATATAGGCTCAACAGCTTATATTTGTGAATATATATGTACATATAAATGCATATATGCATTGAAATATATGTAAAATGGATATATGCATCTAATAATGTTTCATTAATAATGCTATGAATTTCATAGACAGCGGGGAGGGGCATATTGGATGGTTTGGAGGGAAGAAATGGAAGGGATATATATTGTAATTAATATACGGTCTAAATAAATAAATAATGTCACATGAGCCAGGAGGTTATCAAACTACCCATGAATAGGTAGCAAAGTTGTGTTAATGGGGGCAAAGAGTATAAAATCAGTGGACACTAACTGCTGGAATTAGAGTTGTAGCCAAGGGATGATCACAGAAATGACAGAACTAAGTTAAAACACAGAGCAAATATCAACAGTTGAAATCTTTAATTAGTTCATATGTCTATTCTTCTGTTCTTTATTTTTTGAACTCACTCTAAATTATTCACTAGACAATATTCAGCCATAGATTTGGGGATTTATTCCTAGCGCATTTTGTGCTTTAAATTGAATGACTTAGATCTGTAGTAAAAATGAAGTCAGTATTGACCAACATAGTGTGTGTTAGGAATGGAAATTCATTATTATGTTGATGGAAGAGTCTTATATCAGTGGTAATGCACCATGACATCAGTAGATAAATAGTAAAGAATATTATTTGTATAGGCCTCTTCTTCAAGAAATTGATTTTCCATGGGATCTTATTTAAAGTTGTATTCTGGAAACAGGCCAGTATTGTTTTATAAAGCAAACACTTTTATACTTGAGGAAATCAATCTTGAAAAGAAAGAAAAAGACACAAAAGAAACATGATTTGATTCAAAGCTGATGTATACTGCTGCGTCTCAGGTCAGTGGCTTTATACAGAACATGAACAAATATCATCACCTGTGTCCAGTGTAATCACAGAGACCTGACAAGGCTAGAAATGAAAAAAGACTCAAAGATGGCCTGTAATTCTAATTTGTTCAAACCCCAAGAGGAAATCGTTTTTAAAACATTGTACTCATACATGAAATTGGATTATGCAATTGAATTCTGCATGAATCCAACGTTTCCCTAAATGTTTCTGATGTCTTTAGATTGTCATTTTACAGTAAGGCAGCCCAACAAGCTGCTATTCCTACTTACCTCTGTGAGTCTGTCATTTGTATTTAATAGACAATCCTTTAGAAGAGCACAAGGCTGTAGGAGGGGGGAAATAATATATATTTCTTACATTATACACATTATTTTGTAGCCAAAGATAATGAGTTAGTAAATAACAATGGGAAATGAATGCTCCACATTGCAAAAACAAAACTGTTTATTATGAAAATCTGTTTCCCTAAGTGTCACACATAAACTTTATGTTAGAAGTCTCTGGAAAAGCATTATTCAAAACATGTTTTTAAGGAATTTAATTTTCTGTGCTAAAATAATTATAATGATATTATAAATAATAATTTTCTGGAAGGTTCTGAAAGTTACAAAGGTAAGTCTATTTATAACACTCCAAAATACTATTATTAATAATTATTAGTTTCTATAACTCAATATTATTTAATAATTTATGGTTACTTTTATGTTATTATCTTAAATTCTTACTTCTATTCATGTTATATTGCATAAGGATATAAATATTCCCATGGAACTATTCAAAGGGGTGACTTTGTGACTATGTTGAGATAGCCTATTTCCAAACTAATAATCATTGTTGTAGAAGGCCAGAGTCAAATGCTAGTTCTGGCCAATGAGTACAAATCTGTTTATAGTGTGAATATTTACCTGTATTCTAACATACTGCTAGCTACCCCTGAATTCCTGGTACCCAATATTGGGTTTTATTTTGATATTTTATCATGAATAAATGTTATGTTTAGTCAAAACATTCCCAATGCTGGTTGTTTTCCTTACATAGCATTTATTCTTTAGTTTGTTAATAGTCTGAGTAAGACATATATATATATATATGTATATATATATATATGCAGAACACACAACTTCCAAAACTATAGAAATGACAAAAATAGCTGGCAGTCACACAAAATTCCTCTTCAACATTGGATTACCCATCTTCATCCTACAGGCCTAGTATATTTGTCAAACATTTTGTAAAGAAGAAATTCTGAAGGACTGGCCTTATTTTTCTTGACAAATTTCAGCAGTCAAATTCTTTATGATTTTCTCATCCAACTTGGCAAGTGGCTAGCTTTGACACATTTAAAGCAAACTCAATATGGATACTTTTGACGTCCATCATATACTCAGAAGTATATTGATGTTGCCAGGTGCAGACATATCTCTCTGTCACAAACCTTATATTATTAAAACATTTTAATGTCATATTCTCTAAATCTCTGAAGAATTTGAAGACCACCTATCTAAAATATATCTCTTTTTAACCTTCAAAACATACCTAACATGACTAAAGTTTGATTGTCATAGAACACTAACTACTAAGCTGCATTTCTTAATTATCATAAGCAGTTTGGAATAATATCTTTCAAGGACTAGAACATTACACTACATTTAAAAATGAGCTGCATATGTTCAATACCTTGAATAAAGGTAGAATCATGATTACAGTATGTCATAACAATAAGAAACTCAAATTTGTATAAATATGGAAAAATCCATGTCATTGCAAAATATATGATGGTTGTAGTTGCTTTAGAGTTTAAAAGTAGACTCAATAATCTAGTTTAATTTCCAGGAGGTCCCATTTATTAATTGTTAAATTAGTGTCTTTGCTACTGGTGTTATGTTCAGGAAGTGGACGTGGTCTCCTGTGCCAATTTGTTCAAGAATATATTCCATGTTTTTTCTTCTAAAAGGTTCAGAGTGGCTGAGTTTATGTTGAGGTCTTTGATCCATTTGGATTTAAGTTTTCTGAATGTCAATAGACATGTATTTATCTGACATCTTCTACATGTCCATATCCAGTTATTCCAGCACCATTTGTTGAAGATGCTTGCTTTTTTCCAATGTATAGTTTTACCTTCTTTGTCAAAAATCTTGTGTTCATATGTGTGTGTATTAATATCAGGGCCTGCAATTCTATTCATGGTCTACCTGTCTGTTTTTGTGCCAATACCAAGCTATTTCATTACTATAGCTCTATAATATCACTTGTGGTCAGGGATGGTGATACCTCCCAAAGTTCCTTTATTGTACAGGGTTGTTTTGTGTATCCTGGGTTTTTTGTTTTTCCATTTAAAGTTGGGTATGATCCTTTCAAGGTCTGTGAAGAATTTTCCTGAGATTTTGATGGGAATTGCATTGAATCTGTAGATTGCTTCTGGTAAGATTGTCATTTTTACTATGTTGATCCTACATATCCAAGAACATGGGAGATCTTTCCATTTTCTGGTATCTTCTTTAATTTCTTTCTTTAATGATTCAAAATCCTTGTCATACAGGTCTTTCACCTGTTTGGTTAGAGTTACCCTAAAATATTTTATGTTGCTTGTTGCTATTGTAAAGGGTGATGTTTCTATGATTTCCTTCTCAGCACATTTATCATCTAGATACAGCAAGGCTACTTATTTTTTTAAGTTAATCTTGTATCTTGACACTTTGCTGAAAGTATCAGCTGTAGGAGTTTCCTGGTAGAATTAATCAAATCACTTATGTAGAGTATCATATCATCTTCAAATAGTGTAAGTTTTACTTATTACTTTCAATTTATATCCCCTTGATCTCATTTTGTTGTCTTATTGCTATAGCAAGAATTTCAAGTACAATGCTGAAGAGATATGGAGAGAGTGTACAACCTTGTGTTGTTCCAGATTTTAGAGTAATCACATTGAGTTTCTTTCCATTTAGTTGGATGTTGGCTGTTTGTTTCCTGTATATTTCCTTTATTATGTTTAGTTTGGTTCCTATTATTCCTAGTCTCTCCAAGGCCTTTATCAAGAAGATGTGTAGAGTATTGTTGAAGGCTTTTTTAGCATCTAGTGAGATGACCATGTGGTTTTTCTTTTTCAGTTTTTTCATGTTGTGTTACATTGATGATGTATCATTGTTGAACCATCCCTCCATCTCTGGGAAGAAGTCTACTTGATCATGGTGGATGATTATTTTGATGTGTTCTTGGATTCAATTTGGCAGCATTTTATTGAGTATTTTTGCAACGATGTTCATGAGGGAGATTGTGTCTTTGTGTGGTTTGGGTACCAAGATAATTGTAGCCTCACAAAAAGAGTTTGACAATGACCCTTCTCAGGCCCATCTCCCCTATCCCTTCCTTGAACATTCAGGGTCTGCTCTGCATGTAGTGGACCTGCCCTGGTAGACCAAAATATCCAGATTCTGGCCACATCTCTGTATGGACCCCCCTACACGCTATGGGTAAAGAGAATACCAAGAGAGCCCGGACCATCCACAGATTCCAACATTGAAGTTTTGTCACAACTATACCCACTGGGAGATGAGAGGAGAGGGAGAGATACCAACTGCACCCACTGGAAGAAAGGATGGGAAGATAACAGTGTAAGAACATATTCAACAACAGAAAGACCATTGTGAAACAACCAGAATCTAGAGACTCTATACCAGTAAGACATGAAAATTCTAATGAAGATTAAGTAGAAGAGAATAAACTTAAAAATAACTTTATGAGACCAGTGCCTGGGGACTGCCACAGAGCATCCCCTCCTGGTGGGAGCATTTGTACTCAAGATTCCTGGTCTTCTTTTCCACCAATGGGACCAAGTAAACTGGACCCCATATCTGGGCCTGCCTTCCAGTGCCTGGGGACTGCCACAGAGCTTCCCCTCCTGGCATGAGCCTATGCACCCCAGGTTCCTGAACTTCTTCTCCACCCATGGGAACAGGCAATTCGGGATACTTTTCTAGTCTCATGCTCCAGTGCCTGGAAACTGCCACTGAGTCTTCCCTCCTGATGGGAGCCTACACACCCCAGATTCCCAGTCTTCTCAACCCATGGGACCAGGAAGAGGAGAACTACCAGAGTATTGGACTTTCTTGCAACCAATGAAAGGGAACTCTGGTCACCAAACCACCAGGCCAGTAAGAGGCTCTTTCTGCACCCACTAGAAGAAGGGATGGGACGGAGACAATACAAAAACACACTCAGCAACTGAAAAAGGAATATGAAACTGGCAGATTCTAGAGAGTCCACACTTGCAAGACTTCAACATTCAAGTGCAAATAAGGCAAAAGAAAATGACATTAAAAGCAACTTCATGAATATGACAAAGGCCCTCAAAGAGGATATGGGAAAACCCTCAAAGAAATGGAAGATAAAACAAACCAAAAAATCCCCAAAACATGCAACAAATAGACAAACAGACAAAGCAAAAATTACAAGAAACAATCCAAACAGTGCATGGGTTGAAAACTGAAATAGAGACAATAAAAACAAAACACAATCTGCAGGAAGGCTGGATATAAAAAAGCTAGGCGAATTGTCAGGTACTACAGATGCAAGCATAGCAAACAGAATACAAAAGATGGAAGAGAGAATCTCAGGTGCTGAAGATACATGAGGAGAAATTGATTCATCGTCCAAAGAAAATCTTAAATCCAACAAATCCCTAATGCAAAATATCCAGGAAATATGGAATACCATGAAAAGACCAAACCTAAGAATAATAGGTATAGAAGAAAGTGAAGAAAATCACCTCAAAGGGGCAGAAAACATATTCAACAAAATCATAGAAGAAAACTTTCCCAACCTAAAGAAAGACATACCAATGAAGGTACAAGAAGTTTACAGAACACAAAATAGAGTGGACCACAAAAAAAAAGTCCTCTCGCCACATAATAATCAAGACACCAAATATGCAGAATAAAGAAGGAATATTAAGAGCAGCTAAGGAAAAAGGTCAAGTAACATGTAAAGGCAAACCTATCAGAATTACACCTGACTTCTCCATGTAAACTCTAAAAGCCAGAAGGTCCTGGATAGAGATTCTACCAACACTAAGAGACCATGGATGCCAGCCCAAACTGCTATACCCAGCAAAACTTTCCATCACTGTAGATGGAGAAAACAAGATATTCCATGAAAAACTAGATCCAAACAATATACATCCACTAAGCCAACCCTACAGAAAGTTATGGAAGGGAAACTTCAACACAAGGGAGATAACAACAACCAGAACAACATAGGCATTAGATAATCCCATCTTACCAACAGCCAAAAGAAATAAGGGGTGGAATGCCACACATAATTCTACCACCTCCAAACCTTCTGAATCATAAAAAAATGAGCAATCAATGGTAATTATTATCCCTCAACATTAATGGTCTTAACTTGCCCATAAAATGACACAAGCTAACAGAATGGATTCAAAGAACTCATCCTGCTGCATACAGAAACACTCCTCAGCCTCAAAGAAATATATTACCTCAGGGTTAAAGTTTGGGAAAATATCTTCCAATCAAATGAACCAAAGTAACATGTGGGGGTAGCAATTCTAATATCTAACAAATTAGACATTAAAATAAAACCAATAAAAAGAGATGAAGTAGGTCATTACATGCTCTTTGAAGGAGAAATCCACCAAGAAATTTCATTTCTGAAAAATGTACGCCCCAAAATACAAAGGCATCTATGTTCATGAAAGAAACATTACTAAAACTCAAATCACATATAAGGCCCCACAAACTTATAGTGGAAGGTATCACCACCCCACTCTCACCACTAGAGAGGAATACCAGACAGAAACTTAACAAAAGAAACAAAGGGACTAGTCGGAGTTACAAATAAAAAAGAATATACCTTCTTCTCAGAACCACATGGAACCTTCTCAAAAGTCGGCAACATACTTGGCAACATAACAAACCTCAACTGGTACAAAAAATTGGAATAGCTCCATGTATCTTACCAGACCACCATGCAGTAAGAATAGAATTCAACAACACAAATTACAGAAACCCTACAAACTCATGGAAAGTGAATAATGCACAATTGCACCATTTCTGGTTCAAAGAAGAAATAAAAGAGAAATTAAAGAATTACTGGGATTCAATGAGAATGAAAACACAACATACCTAAACCTATGGGATACTTTGACAGCAGTGCTAAAAGGGAAGTTCATAGCAATAAGTGTCCACATGAAGAAACTGGAGAATAGTTAGACTAGAGAATTAACAGCAGAGCTGCAAGCTCTAGAACACAAAGAAGCAAACTCACCCAGGAGGAGTAGATGCCAGGAAATAATAAAATTGAGGGCTGAAATAAATAAAGTAGAAATTAGGAAAACAATACAAAGAATCAATGCAACAAAGAGTTGGTTCTTTGGGATATCAACAAGATAGACAAACCTTTATCCAAACTTACCAAAGCCAGAGTGTGACCATGCAAAATTAAAAATATCAGAAACAAAAAGGGTGACATAACAATGGACACAGAGGAAATCCAGAGAATCATCAAGTCAGTTCATACTTTGAAAACCTGTACTCCAAAAAATTTGAAACTTTAAAGAAAATGGAAATTTTTATGGATAGCTATCATGTGCCAAAATTAAATGAAGCACAGATTATCAATTTAAATAGACCTATAACCCCTATGGAAATAGAAGCAGTCATCAAAACTCTCCCAACCAAAAAAAAGCCCAGGTTCAGATGGCCTCAGTGCAGAATTCTACCAGCAATTAAAAGGACAGCTTATACAAATTCTTCTCAAAGTATTTCATGCAACAGAAGCAGAAGGGTATTTGCCAAACTCTTTTTTTGAGGTTTCAATAACCTAGATACCCAAGCCACACAGAGACATAACTAAGAAAGAGAACTTCAGACCAATATGCCTCATGAATACTAATGCAAAAATACTCAATAAAATACTGGCAAATGCCTTTAATCCCAGTACTCGGGAGGCAGAGGCAGGCGGATCTCTGTGAGTTCCAGGCTGGGCTGGACCGACAGCCTCCAAAACAATACAGAGAAACCCTGTCTCATAAAAACCAAAAAAAAAAAATACTGGCAAATAGGATCCAGGAACACATCAAAACAATCATTTACCATGAACAATTAGGTTTCATCCCAGTGATGCAGGGATCCATCAATGTAATCCACCATATAAACAAGCTGAAAAACCAAAGTCAGATGAGCATCGCATGAGATGCAGAAAAAGCCTTTGAAAAAATTCAAAGCCCCTTCATGATAAAGGTCTTGGAGAGATCTGGGATAACAGGAACATACCTAAATATAATAAAAACCATAAACAGCAAACCAACAGCCATCATCAAACTAAATGGACAGAAACTCAATGTGATTCTGCTAAAATCAGGAGCAACACAGGCTGTCCACTCTCTTCATACCTTTTCAATATTGTACTTGAAGGTCTGGCTAGAGCAATACCACAATAAAAGGAGATCAAGGGGGATACCAATTGGAAAGGAATAGGTCAAACTTTTACTTACATAAGAGAAATACGTAAGATTAAAATTATGGAGTAAATACTTAAATCGGAGCTAGCCAGTCAAAAACAAGCAAACGGCCAACAACTTCATAGTTAATACAGCATCTTGTATGTTATTTGGGGACTACAACATGGCAAAGCCCAGGCAACTGGTGCAGAAAAACCAAAACATCTGGCAAGGAAAAGGCTTCATTCCACACCTTAGCCATTAAGGAAATGCAAATCAAATCAACTCTGAGATACCATCTCATGCCTGTCAGAATAACTAAAAACAAAAACACCAATGAAAATTTATAGTGGAGTGAGGGGAATACTCCTCCATTGCTGGTGAGTGCCAACTCACACACCCACTTTGGAAAACAGTATGGAGATTCCTCAGGAAAATGGGAATCAGTCTACCACAAGACCCAGGAATTCAATTGTTAGGCATGTATCCAAAAGCAAGTTGGTGCAACAATCCTAATATCTAACAAATCAGTATTCAAACTAAAATCAACCAAAAGAGATGAAGATCATTTCATACTCACCACAGGAAATGTCCATTAAGATGAAGTCTCAATTCTGAATATCAGTGCCCCAAATGCAAT
This sequence comes from Mesocricetus auratus, assembly GCF_017639785.1. Taxonomy (NCBI): domain Eukaryota; kingdom Metazoa; phylum Chordata; class Mammalia; order Rodentia; family Cricetidae; genus Mesocricetus; species Mesocricetus auratus. The sequence goes on from NW_024429190.1 coordinate 48,678,822, forward strand.
AGCACCCACATTGCTAAAAGAAACATAACTAAAAGTCAAATCACACATAAGACCTCACACAGTTATAGTGGGGGACTTCAACACCCCACTCTTCCACTGGCCAGGACCACCAGACAGAAACTTAGCAAAGAAACTAACAGAAGTTACCAATTAGGTTTATCAGATATCTATAGAACATTCCATCCAAACACAGAAGAATATGTCTTTTTCTCATCACCACATGGAACCTTCTCTAAAATCAAACCTCCAGAGATACAAAAAAAATGGAACAACACCCTGTGTCTCATTGGATCACCATGCTTCAAAGTTAGAATTCAGCAACAATACAAATTGCATAAACCCTACAAACTCATGGAAATTAAACAATACTCATCTGCCTCATTCCTTGGTAAAGGAAGAAATAAAGAACGAAATCAAAATTTTCTTAGAATTCAATGTAAATGAAGGAACAACATACCCAAATGTATGGGACACTCTGAAAGCAGAGCTAAGAGGAAAGCTAATAGCACTAAGTGCCCACTGAAAAATAGCCACGCTAGAGAATTAACAGCAGTACACGTGAAAGCCCTACAACAAAGAGAAGCAAACTCACCCATGAGGAGTAGATGCCAGGAAATATTCAAATGGTAGGCTGAAATTAATAAAGAAAACAATTCAAAGAATCAATTAAACAAATACTTGGTACTTTGAGAAAATCAAAAAGTTAGACAAACCTTTATCCAATCCAACCAAATGGTAGAGAGAGAACATGTAAATTAACAAAGTCAGAAATGGAAAGGGGGACATAATAACAGACAGTGAGAAAATCCAGAGAATCAACAAGTCATACTTGAAAATGTGTATGCCCCAAAATTGGAAAATTTAAAAGAATTGGAAATTATTCTGGATAGATATCACTTATAAAAATTAAATCAAGGCATTCTTAAAATACATAGGATAGTTTAATTCAGCATTTTTCATAATCCAGTGTCTCTCAGTTTCTATAGTCTTTTGTTCATCAGCATTTTAAAAATTTAAAGTTAATGAAGCACTATATAGGGTACTAACTTCTTGTTATAATACTTCCCATCCTTATATGGCTTGTTCTTTATATTCCATTATTCTCTCTTTAAAGCCTTCATTTTTAAAAGATATTTATTTATTCTATGAGTATCTATACTCATTTTTTCTTTCTTCATCTCTTTGTTTTGTGTGTGTAAGATGATATCTCAGAGGCTTTTTTTCTTTTTTAAGTATGTTTTTTAATTTAAATTAGAAACATGGATGCTTCAAATGTCAATTCCAGCTCCCCCCTTCTCCCTCCACCACATTCTCTACATGTTCAGATGTTTTCACAGAATTTACCAGGTTTTCTACATACTGTGGCTCTGGAAAATTTTTTGATAATATTGTAAGTCTATATTGTGGGTATTCAGTCTCCTTCTATGGCTCTACTTATCACATGGTACTGGTGGTTGGCACTGTACCCCTCAGGTCAGTGAGAATGTAGACTCATGCCAGTTCCCATGCTGGGCCCATATTGTGGCAGGGATTTCTACCTAGTCTTCTGCTGACAAGCCCTCCATTTTGGAAACCAAATGCAACAGGTCTTTCTTTGTACTGCATTTCTTTTTCTTTTGGCTCTTTGGGGACCCACCACCCAGCTCCCAAACAAATCACAAGCCTTAGTTTGGCTGTTTCATGCCAGCCTTTATCAATTTAAATTACCCTGTATGTCCTTTTCCTCTGGGTCTTTTACCTTTTTTCTGTTTCTATATATCTCTTCTTTATTTCTTACTCCATATATGACTGTGAGACTGGGTGACTGTTCCCTGGTGTCCTCTTCCTTCATCTCTTGCTCCATCATATTTTCTGCCCAGATTTCTCCTATCCATTCTCTCTGCCTGACAGCTCTGCCTATCCTTTCTTCTGCCTGGCAATTTGCTCTTCAGTTCTTTATTAGACCAATCAGGTATTTTAGACAGGCAAAGTTACACAGCTTCACAGAGTTAAAAAAGTTCAACAAAGAGAATACAATACATCTATGAGTCATTAAACAAATACTCCACAACATAAACAAATGTAACATATCTTCAAGTAATATTCTACAACATTTTGTTAATTATAAAACATAGCCTTAGCTTAAACTTGTTCTCAGCTATCTCTTAAAACTTAAGTTAACCAGTTTATATTAATCCACATTATGACACATGACTTATCGCCTCTTCTCTATGCAATTTATTGGACTTCCTCAGTCTCCCACTGGTGCAACCCCCACCTAAAAGATGCTTCCCATGATTTCCTCTCTGTTTCCATCAGCCCTGCCTATCCTCTTCCGCCTAGTTATAGGCCATTCAGTTCTATATTAAACAAATCAGAAGGTGCCTTTTTTTTTTTTGGTTTTTTACAAGCCATGGTTTCTCTGTATTGTTTTAGAGGATATTGGTCCATCCCGGCCTTGAACTCACAGAGATCTGCCTGCCTCTGCCTCCCGAGAACTGGGATTAAAGGCGTGAGCCACCACTGCCCAGCAGAAATTGTCTTAAGTAAGTGAGTTAAAACAGAGACATCTTCACACAGTATAATCAAATATCCTGCAGCTTTTTTTGTACTACTCATGAATATGTAAAGAATTGAAATAGGAAGATATATACTTGTCCGTATACAGTTTGTGTTTATGTGTGATTGTGTGTATATGTGTACATGCTTGGTGTATATGTGTCAGATGGTTTGATCTATTCTCTATATACTTACACATATAAACACATGATATAGAAGCCAGATAATCTCATTATCTTCTCTATGCAACCCAGAGAACCAAAAACCCAGTGCAATTTAGGCTAGAGGTAAAAGGAATAATGGAGAAGTCCTAAAGTGAAACTGAAAGCTGGGGAATTGACAAATCAGATGTCACAGAGGAGAAAAAGCTGTATTCTTTTTTTTTTTAATTTTATTTTCCAGTTTAAATTGAGGTAAGAAACAAGGTTGCTTCACAAATCAGTTCCAGGTCCCTCTCCCATTCTCTCCCTTCCTCCCGTGCCCTCCCCCCAACCCCCCCCCCCCGTTATCCCCTCATTTCCCCAGGGAGGGTGAGGCCCTCCATGGGGGTGTGCATAGTCTGTCATTTCATATAGGGCAGGGCCTAGACCCTTCCCCAAGAGTTCAGGGTGAGAGTGCACCTCACATTGTTCTATGGGAGTCCAAAGTCTGTGCGTATACTTGGGATGGGTACTGATCTGCTGCCCAAGGCTCAATAGATTCCCTAGGCCTCTTCACTGACACCCAGATTCAGGGGGTCTTGATCAGTCCCATGCTGGATTCCCAGGCTGATGCCTGGAATTCAAGAGTTAACCTTTGTCTGGTCAGCTGTTTCTGGGGGTTAAACCAGCCCAGTCTTAATCCCTTTGATCATCAGTCCTCCCTCTCTGTTACTGGCTTTCTTGAGTTCAGCTCAGTACTTAACCAAGGGAGTCTGTCTCTTCTTCGATCAGCCACTAAATAAAGTTTCTGTTTCCCAGACTCTCTGGCCATAGGATTGTAGGCTGGCACTCCCCAGATCTATGTCTAAAATCCATATATGAGACAGCACATGCCATGTTTCTCTTTTTGTGACTGGGTTACCTCACTCAGGATGGTTTCTTCTAGTGTCATCCATTTGCCTGCGAATCTCATGATTCCATTATTTTTTTCTGCTGAGTAGTACTCCATTGTGTAGATGTACCACATTTTCTCTATCCACTCTTCAGGTGAGGGACATCTAGCTTGCTTCCAAGTTCTGGCAATTACAAATAAAGCTGCTATGAACATAGTGGAACAGACATCTTTGTTGTATGAATGGGCATCTTTTGGATATATGCCTAAGAGTGGAGTTGCTGTGTCTTGTGGTAGGTTTATTCCCATTTTCTGAGCTGCTTGGGACATTATATTTCTCCCTGCATTGCATTTTCCTTTATTTATTGCTGACTGGACTGGATGATATAAACAAGCATTGATTAGAATGATCCTTTGTTGTCATAATCTTTTAACCTACTCCAATGGGAAAATTAAAACAGTAATTTCATTGTTACAGTTTCTAAAATATTGCATAGAATTACAATGGTTTCTTTCTTTGCTAGCAAATAAAATTTTTCTAGTAATACCATAGTAACTGTAAGTAGGTATGTAGCCATCCTCTGGATGTAGATTTTTCTGCTTACATTGGTTTACTTTTCTAATTCTTGATTCTCCTTTAATTTGTTCCAAATGAATCTTTTATTTACTTATAGAAATATGTTATTATTGTACATTTGGGGCAAATCTATACAAATATACAAAGAAGCCTAGGACATTTTGATTTTCTATCAAGTAGGGTTTCTCAAAATTAACAAAATCTCTATATATATTTCTTACACTTAGACTTCCATTAAATGCCCTGAATAATTTTTGTAATAATTTCTAGCAATATTGTACAACGAACCAAGCCTTATCTTGAAACTTAAGTGATCGTGGAATGGTTATTTGTAGGCAAAAATGAACTGAACAACTTTTGGTGGGCTACTCATTTTTGCAGACCTGTTTTGGATTTCTCAGAATTCCAGATATTGTACAGTTTTCATGGATACATGTGAGTAAAAACATTTCTCTTTCTACACTGTCTCTTCAAAGAGCTGACTCTGATTCATATTCTTTGGATGATCATGACTCATCTGTTTGAATTTAACTGTCCAAAAGCTTTAAAGATGACTGACTAGTAAACCCACAATGAAAAAAGGTCATGTAATCTTTTCAATCACTTTTGTTTTCTCATTATTAGATACCATAATAATTCATAATAGAAACTGATTTGAACATGCAACATACAAATTACTAGGAAAGGACAAATACATTGTACCGATTTCCCCTTGTGATTTTATGATGGTTTTTTATGTGTTCTTCAATAGAACATGGTTATGATTTTAAAATTTTCATGCTTCTATACTTCTTAAATACTTATTGCACTAAAAAATGACATATAAGTCTACTTGGACATAATTATACTATCCAACTAGCAGATCATTGCACATGGTGTGTGTTACTAGCAAAACAAAGGATTCAACACTCATATTCTTTATTATAATTCTATTTTTAAAATCATATACCTCCATCCTCCTCTGCCTTCTTATCCAGAAACTCACAGGATAAGGCTACTGTCTCTTGAGGATGGTTATACACAAACCATTTTCTGGTAACAGGAAAGTATATTAAATATCTTCAAAACAATAAAGTATGACAAAAAGAAATACCAGTATTAATAGTATTAATATAGAACTTAAGGTCAAGACTCATGAATTAAATTTGTTTCGGTGCCAAAATCAGCAGTTAGAGTTAGATTTAGTAGTGCAAGCCTGAATCTTTGTATTACATTTGAGGCTCAGGCAATAGGGATCGAAAGACTAGCATGGGCTAAATTTCCTTATCAGATTAGCTAGAGCTATGAAGAAAGATGTCATTTAAAAGGAAGAAAAATAGAAGTTTCAAAACAACCCTGCATGTTTAAATGTGTACCTGCCCTTGTAGAAAGTTACATACACAGGAAAGTCATCAGCCCTTCCAGGCCCCAACCTCCAGTGACCCCAGCTTCAGGTGTGCTTGGGTCTCCAGGGGGCCACTCCCCATCCTTGGCCCAACACCCATCCACTCAATATTCCAGGGGCCCGCTCCTGGCATCCAGAAGACCTACCACACAGGAAAGTCATCAGCCCTTCCAGGCCCCAACCTCTGGCGACCCCAGCTTCAGCTTCAGCTTCAGTGTCAGAGTCCCCAGCTTCAGCTTCAGCTTCAGGAAGGAAGGTGACCAGTGGAGACAGAAAGAACCCACCTGCACTGACTGGAAGAAGAGATGGGAAGAAGACAGAATAAGAGGTAACACAGCAAATGAAAGACCAACATGACTTCACCAGAATCTAGAGAACCAACACCAGTAAGACCTGAAAAGCACTACATACATGAATCAGAGGAGACAGGCCTTAAAAATTATTTTATGAAGATGATAGAGACACTCAAAGAGGAAATGAGGAAATCCCTTAGAGAAATAGAAGAAAAAAAACCAAAAATCCATGAAATGAGGGAAAAATTCAGGAAATAAATCTCTGAAAGAATCTAAAGAGTATCAAGAAAAAACAACCAAACAAATGAAGGAAACAACTCAAACAGTTGAAGGATTGAAAGCTGAAATACAAACAATAAAGAAAACACAGAATGAGGGGATGCTGGAAATAGAAAAGCTGGGTAAATGATCAGGAACTACAGATGCAAGTATCACCAATAGAATACAAAAGATAGAAGAGAGAATCTCAGGTGTTGAAGACTCATTAGAGGATATACAGTCTTCAACCAAAGAAAATCTCAAAACAACAAATCCCTAACACAAAATATCCAGGAAATATGGGACACTGAAGAAGACCAAACCAATAATAGGTATAGAAGAAGGTAAAGAAATACAGCTCAAAGGTACAGAAAACTTATTCAACAAATCACAAAAGAAAAGTTCTATAACCTAAAGAAGGATATGCCTATGAAAATACAAGAATCTTACAGAACACCAAATAGGCTGGACCAGAAAAAGAAGTCACCTCGCCATATAATCAAAATATCAAACCTACAGTATAAAAAGAAAATATTAAGAGTAGCTAAAGAAAAAAAGGCCAAGTAATATATAAAGGTAGACCTATCTGAATTACACCTGAATTCTCAATGGAAACTATGAAAGCCAGAAGATCCTGGACAGATGTCCTACAAACGCTATGGGAACAAGGATGCTAGCCCAGTCTAATATATCCAGCAAAGATTTCAGTTACCATACATGGAGAAAATAAAATATTCCATGACAAGCCCAGATTTAAACAATGCGTATCCATGAATCCAGCTCTACAGAAATGACTAGAAGGAAAACCTAGACCCAATTAAGATAACTGCATTCACAAAGACACAGGCAGTAGATAATACCACTTTACCAAACACACACACACACACAAAAACCAAAACAAAAAACGGAGGAGAACCTACACACAATAACTCCACTACCAATAAATCAAGCACAAACAAGAGTCATCAATCAGTGGTCATTAATATCCCTCAATGTCAGTGGTCTCAACTTGCCTATTAAAAGACACAGACCAGCAGAATGGATACAAAGGCAGAACCCATCCTTCTGCTGCGTACAAGAAACCCATCTCAATGTCACAGACATTACCTCAGAGTAAAGGGTTGGGAAAAGACTTTCCAATCAAACAGACCCAAGAAACAAGCAGGTGTAGCAATCCTAATATCAAAAAGCTAGACTTCAAATAATATCAATCAAAAGAGATGAAGAAGGACATTTCATATTCATCAAAAGAAAAGTCCATCAAAATTAAGTCTCAGTTTTGAACATCTATGCCCCAAATACAAAGGCACCAACATTCATTAAAAAAACATTACTAAAGCTCAAATCGCAATTAAAATCTCACACACTAGTAGTAGGAAACTTCAACACTCTGCTCTCACTGGTAGACAGGACCTCCAGACAGAAACTTAACAAAGAAACAAAAGAACAAATAGAAGTTATGACCCAACTGGGTTTAACAGACATATATAGAACATTCCACACAAACACAAAGGGATATACCTACTTGTCAGCGCCACATGGAACCTTTTCTAAAATTGACCAAATAATAGAAAACATAGCAAATCTCCAAAGATACAAAAAAAATTGGAATAACCCTCTGTGTCTTATCAGACCACTATACATTAAAATTAGAATTCAACAATAACACAAATCACAGAAAACCTACAAACTCATGGAAATTGAACAATGCACAATTGCACCACCCCTGGGTAAAGGAAGAAATAACACCCCTGGGTAAAGGAAGAAATAAAATATTAAATTAAAGACTTGCTGGAATTCAATGAGAATGAAGACACAACATACTCAAACTTATGGGACAAACAGCTGAATGTTCTAGAAAAAAAGAAGTAAACTCACCCAGGAGGAGCAGACTCCAGGAAATAATCAAATTGAGGATGAAATCAATCCAATAGAAAACAGGAAATCACTGAGAAGTATCAATGAAATAAAGAGTTTGTTTTTTGTGAAAATCAACAGAATAGACAAACCTTTGTCCAAACTAACCAAAAGACAGAGAAAAGGCATGCTAATTAACAAAATCAGAAATGAAAAGGGAGACATAAAAATGGACTGAGGAAATCCAGAAAATCATCAGGGCATACTTTGAAAATCTGTACTCCACAAAATTCGAAAATTTAAAGGTAATGGACAATCACTTATCAAAACTAAATCAAGAACAGATAAAAAATCTAAACAGACCTATAACCCTTAATGAAATAGGAGCAGTCATCAAAAGTCTCCCAACCAAAAAAAAAAAAAAAACCCGGGCCCAGATGGCTTCAGTGCAGAATTCTACCAGAAATTCAAAGAATAGCTAATTCCAATACTCCTCAAAGTGTTCCACACAATCGAAGCAGGAGGCTTACTGCCAAACTCTTTTTACAAGGCTACAATTACCTTGATACCCAAGCCACACAAAGACACAAGTAAGAAAGAGAACTATAGACCAATTTACCTCAAGAACATCGATGCAAAAATACTCAATAAAATACTGGCAAACCGGATTCAAGAACACATCAGAAAAATCATTCACCATGATCAAGTAGGCTTCATCCCAGGAATACAAGGATGGTACAAGGATGGTTCAACATATGAAAATCCATTGATGTAATCTACCATATAAACAAACTGTGAAAGAAAAAACACATGATCATCTCACTAGATGCTGAAAAAAAACCTTTGACAAAATCCAGCACCCCTTCATGATAAAGGTGCTATGTTTATCCATGTTTATTGCCATGCACAAAACTTAAGTCCAAATGGATTAAATACCTCAACATAAATCCAGCCACACTGAACCTCTTAGAAAAGAAAGTCGGTGGTACCCTTGAACGAATTGGTACAGGAGACAGCTTCCTGAACATAACACCACTAGCACAGACAGTGAGATCAACAATTAATAAATGGGAACTCCTGAAACTGAGAAGCTTCTGTAAGGCAAAGGACACAGTCAGCAAGACAAAAAGGCAGCACACAGAATGGGAAAAAATATTAACTAATTGTAGGAGGAAGCTTGTGTGCCGCCATTAACCATGTGACTTACTAGAGGCGCATACAGATGAGGTAATAAAAGAGCGGTTTACCACACCCATTTTAGGCATGACTAAAGACATATGCGACAGACGTAAAGACAAATACGTACATAGGCGGTGAACTACATCACTAGCCAAGCCCACTTTTGGGCCTTGCTAGGGGGCTTAACGGGGGAAGGCATAAAAGACTGCACAAAGGAAGTCTTGGGCTCTTTTCCCTGATTTCAGCTTCCGGTTTGGCAACAGAACACTACTTGGCTCATCTGGGTTACTTGTTTGGTATCTTGTGAGTAATTTCTACAATAAATACTTAGTTTTACTTTCAGTAAGTGTGCCGTTTATCCTTACAGTGTCATTTGGAGCTTCAACTAATCCCACATCTGACAGAGGGTTGATCTCCAAAATTTACAAAGAACTCAGGAAGCAAGTCTCCAAAACACCAAAGGATCCAATTAAAAAGTGGGCTGCAGAACTAAATAGAGAATTTTCAATAGAGGAGTCTAAAATGGCTCAGAGGCACTTGAGAAAGTGCTCAACATCCTTAGCCATCTGGGAAATGCAAATCAAAACAACTCTGAGATACCATCTCACTCCTGTCAGAATGGCTAAAATGAAAAACACAAACAATAATTTATGCTGGAGAGGATGTGGTGAAAGGGGAATACTTCTCCATTGCTGGTGGGAGTGCCAACTTCCTCAGCCACTTTGCTAATCAGTATGGAGATTCCTCAGAAAAATGGGAATAAACCTACCACAAGACCCAGCAACTCCACTCTTGGGCATATGGCCAAAAGATGTCTGTTGCACTATGTTCATAGCAGCATTATTTGTAGTACTATTCAGCAGAAATAAACAATGGAATCCTGAGATTTGCAGGCAAATGGATGACACTAGAAGAAACCATCCTGAGTGAGGTAACACAGTCACAAAAAGAGAAACATGGCATGTACCCTCTCATATATGGATTTTTAGACATAGATCTGGGGAGTGCCAGCCTACAATCCCATGGCCAGAGAGTCTGGGAAACAGAAACTTCAATCAGTGGCTGATGGAAGAAGAGGTACACTCCCATGGCTAAGCACTGAGCTGAACTTAAGAAAGCCAGTAACAGACTTTACTAAAATGAAGCCTATCATCTTTAGTCACTCACTTGCAACAACAGATGTGCTTTTTTATGTCAGAGAAATTTCCTCTGAGCACAAATTGATCATTACAATCACATAGCATAGATTTGTACTGTGATGTCCAGAACACCCTGGCCCTGAGGTTATGTTGCTGGGTGAGAGCTCTGAATTTCAAAAAGTCGAAGCCAGGCCCCTAGTCTCTCTCTTTCTGCCTGCTGCCTGTGGAGCAAGATGTAAAACCATCAGGCACCTCTCCAGCATCATACCTTTCTGCTTCCTGCCATGATGATGACAGTGGACCAACTTTCTGAAACTGCAAACAAGTCCATCAGTAATTGTTTTCTTTTACAAAGGTTGATTTCATCATGGGTAAAGAAAGAGTAAAAAGCAGGGCTCAGGGGGTCTGAGAGAACTGATGATCCTATACAGCAAGTTTACTGGTATCACAGCTTTTTATGCATCCCCAAATGTGGAATCACAAAAACAATCAGTAAAGTTTCTAAGGCAAAAGAATCACAGGGAATTCAGGACACCTATAGTTCCTCTTTTGCAAGGTACTTGCCAGTTCAATAAGCAAAGCCTCAATAGCACTGTGTCTGGAATATTTAACCAAGTTTTTACCAGAAACAGTCAATCTACAGACATTGTTCCTTCTCTCACCCATTCCCTAGTTCTGGTGCCTGTCCATTGCTGGTCTTGCCAACTATGATTTTGTGGGGGAACAAATCCATTAGGGACCTTGAAGGGCTTTTGGTCCTACTAGACCCTGACAATTTATTATGAAAACATGCTGCATTTTCAATACTATACTAACTCATTGTATTATAATTATCCATTATAACAATTATTCATGTTAGTATCATTATGTTTTGATTACTGTTGCTATTGAACATTTTTAATGTGTAGAAGAGCATATCTTCATTTATAATAACAGTAGAATTTGTAGTTTGTCCTACATATGTATTCTGCCAGATAAGTTCTGGAAGAAAATACAATTAGAATTGAGATGTCAGTAAATGTACAGTCTTATTTTTAAAAATTAATACATTTATAATACTACTTATCAAAATATGACATTGTTCTATAATGTTTTCTTTTTTTCCTAGCCATAATAAACATTTATTGCTTTCACCAAGTAGACACTGATATTCTTTCTGGACACTTTAAATATTGCTAATGTTACATTTAAAAAAATAACATTGTTTTTGCATTTTATTATCTATTTTTAACAGGAATATTATTTGTGCTCTAGCACCATGACATAAAGAAGCAAAATTTTCCAGTTTCTTTATTCTCAGTCTTGACATTTCTCTGTAGCTCCTGTCACCTCAGCTGTGCCCAGGGCACATTCTTATTGAGAAGGTCAGTGTGGGAGGAAGAAGTCTCACCTTTGTTTGGAAAGAGGAAGAGAGAAACACTCCACTGACAGAACATTCAGTTTTCAATGTCATATGGAAGTCACTTTAAATTTTAGTTCAACTCAATAGGCAGAACAAGGATAAACTAGTGTATGTAGATTTGCACTTGTATTTATGGGCATAGCTGAGGTAACTCCATGGATTTCGATGTGGGAATGTTTGTAATAATTGACATAGGAACACATGAGTCCTTCTTCCATGCTGCCTTTCTTAATACTAATTAATACAGTAATTAGTTCTTTTCAAGACACATTTAGTCACTCAATCACTAAGAATAACATGCTACCACCACTGAACATTTCTTTTACTGTGTCTTCAAGAGAATAGGTTTATGAATGGATTTTATTTTGTACATGAAGAAAAGGATTATTGAAATTTGGGCATTTATTTATGGATCCTGCCCCTGTCTCTCTGTCTCTGTCTCTGCACTTACCTCTATGTCCTTAATTATTCATTAGTTACTTAAATGAATGGCATACATATTTCACTTGTAAATAAAATATACACACACATATATATGTATATATATGTAAGTATATTTGAGAATTTCATGCGCACATATAATGTGCTTTGAGCCAAATTCATCCTCTGTTTCCTGTTTTTCAATTACTCCCACACTACCACCACTAGTTTTCCTATCAAACTTCAAGTGTCTTGTTTTAAAACCCACTAATTTCATTCAGTACTGCCTGGATATGCTTAGATGTAGTACTATATACTAGAGCATGGTGGTTTCTCAGGTGCTATGTCCCTGAAGAAAACTAGTGTTTCTACCCCTACAACTACACACATTATAACATGCTACATTTTTTAAAGGTAGTGCCAAAGAGAAAATAATGGAAGACAACTGTGGAGTTCTCACTTGAACTTCAAATTTACTTGATTGACACACATTCTAAACGTCAGAGACCATTGTTATTTGTAGCTTTCTTCAGACACTGTTTGGTGTTAAAAAAATCTAATAATGGAGCTGGCAAGATGATTCTATGGGCAAAGGCAATTTCCACCAAACCTGATGAGTTGAGGTTAAGCCTGGGCAAGCATATGTGATGGAATGAGAGAACAACTTTCTGAAGATGGTCTCTGACTTCTACTTCAACATTTTGGAATGTGTGTATTCACATACACATGCACTCACACATACACACACACACACACACACACACACACACACACACACCCCACTATATTTGTAACCCAGTAATTAGAATACTAGTAGTAACAGGGTGTGAAGAAGGCAAGCTTTGTTTTACATAATCAATGGGTTTGCCTTTAATGCTTTGGAAATTAGCATAATTAGGTAAACAATTTCACTTCTAACGCCTCTGAAACAAGGATACACATGCACAAAGTTTGTTACTGGAGTTCTCAGAAAGACTGTTTTTTTCTTATATTATGAAAATTATCTTTCTGGAAATTTCAATGCTATCTTCAATGACACTTGTCTGTGCAGTTGTGGATGCACCGGTTCATGCTGTGATAATTAATATGAGCCTAATTTTAATTTCTAATTCTACTTCTTGTGTATTTGGCATTATTTCCTGTGACATGCCCTGCTGTGGAGTGTATTCACACTGAGTTAATCCTTCCCATTCTCATCAACATTGAAGAAAAGCAGAAGAGGATGTAATTTCACATAAGAGCTGCTAAAGCTTCCTGATTTAAAAAAAACATAGATTCCACAATCATTTCCCTTTCAATATTAAGACATTTTCTAGTATTGAGTCAAGAATAAGTGTTCAACCATTTTTGACTTTTGTCAGTGCTCTTTTCTGCTACTAATATAAACTATTTGCAAACAAATCAAGGGAATTATCAAAATGAGTCATAGAAGTCACATGGAAGTTCAAAAACATATGGAATCATTCAAATATTTCTCAAATTAAGTAACACATTATTCAGGCTCATGGAACCTAATGGGCATGATACCTAGAGCAATACTTGTTTTCTGTCTCTGTCACACCAGCAGAATAGTCTGACCACACATAAGACATCACTAACTGCCACCTTTACCTTAAATAAAATAGAAAACAACTTGAGTTTCTTTTATAGAATAAAGAGTGCCTGAGTAAGATGAACTATAATAAATATGTTTATATTGCTTTTTATGGTTTTCAGAGATCAAACAAACCAAGACTTGATACATGCTAGAAACTATACTTCTATAAACATTGGTGGTTTTGATATCTATATTTTCATTCAATTTTAGAAGTCTACCAAAAAGGGCATTTTACTTTATACAAGGAAACTTTTTCTATCTGAGAAGAGCATAGGTTAGAATTTAGATATTTTGAGATTTAGAATATTTCTGTAGGGCAATTGGCTGTCTTGTTTGCTTGTCTGGCCTTGTTACCATGAACAATTTAATTTAGCATATATTGGCATTCTGTCATTAAAAGATAATGTGATTTTTATGGTACTAAATCCTTCATTTAGAATTTTTAGCAACAAATATTTGACTGTGGTAAGACACTATTATATTTCCCCAGGGAACTTCTAATGACCAGAGACACAAAACAGCTGTGGCAATTGTGGCTGTTTCCAAAGGAGCAGAATTGAAGATCTGTGATAATTTACAATTCAAAATATTTAAATTAAATCTTATGTTATTTCAGAAGTCATTGATTTTTTAAGCTCCTTTAGAAATACATGCTCTAAATTGTCCTGTTCATTTCATTAAAAAAATCTAGTTCACTGTTTTCTTGAGAGGCAGATATGTTCTCCCCATTTAGCACAGGAAATTTGGTAAATCTCTTGTCCTACTATCTCAGTACCACATCCAGATCTCTAATTGCTTTATGTTTTCAAAGAAATTTTAATTGATATATAATTGCCTCATTTCCCACGTGTCTTTTCTCCCTGTTAGACACTCCCATGTACCCTTCCTGTAAAACTTCCCATTCCTATACTCTCAAATTGGGCAACTTTTTCCTTTGGTTATTACAAGGATAAAAATACAAAACAAAACAAAAAACCATAACCTGAGGCAGGCAGTTTTGGCACACGCTTTAATCCCAGCACTCAGGAGGCAGAGGCAGGAGGATCTCTGTGAGTTCCAAGCCAGCTTGGTCTACAGAGTAAGTGCCAGGATATCCTCCAAAGCTACACAGAAAAGTCCTGTCTTGAAAACAAAACAAAACCTTTTGGTTCCATTTTTGTTGTTCCTGTGTATATTTTTTCAGTGCTGATCACTTTTGATTATATAACCAATTTTGGCTGTTTGGGGTTATCCCTAGGAGAGGTTAATTCTCCCTTTATAAGCAATTAGTTCCCAGTAATTCTTTTTTTATATGTTTCATTTAATTTAAATAGAATTATGTAATAATGCCTCCTCTTTTTCCCCCAGGCTACTCTTAGCTATTCTTCATTGGACCCCTCTCTCACATTCTCCCCCTTTCTCAGGGTCACAACTTCTTTTACCTTGATAGCATTGTTGCATACATATGTATATGTTCATACAAAGATGTATATATATATATATATATATATATATATATATATATATACTGCTGAGTCCACTTTTACTGTTCAAAGTTGACTACTAAGTATTAGACAATTAGTAAGGGGCTCTTTGCTAGAATGGATAGTCAGAGTAGTTGAAATGATCTCAAAAGAGTAAAGATTTCCAGGTAACATTTTGTTCTCTTTCAGGGGTTGAAGGATGACCCATATTGTAGAAGATATTGACCCAAGCTGAATCTGACCTAAAAGTCTCTTTTCTGCAGTCTGAATCTCATAATTTCTAGAAAATACTATGCAAACTTTCAAGAGAGGGAAGCAATTATACAATGCTACCTAGCTGTGACAACTATGAACCTTGACAATTCCTAGTATGTATGGTATGCATAAAGATAATAAGTGGCTGGTACCCCTATCAGTGACCACCAACAGCTTCTAATAGGATTTAAAGCCCACCCAATGGGGTCTCATTCTTAGAGAAAATATAATAGGCAACTGACTCAACATTCTTGGAAATCAAATTTAATGGAAAATAAATCCATGATAAGGAAATAGCAAATTTTCCTAGAAAGGAAAACTGTATTGTGCTGCTTACTCTTTGCCAACTTCAAATAATCCTAGATTTATATTGGGAGATAAGTCTCAGTAGAGGAATTGTCTCCAGCAGATTATCTTCTGGGCATGTGTGTCAACATTTTTCTTGATGAATGATTGATGTGGGAGGGTCCAGCCCACTGTAGGCAGTGAAAGACATTGGGAACAAGCAAGTAAGAACTGTTTTATTCCATAGTTCACAACTTTGCTCCTGCTTGAGTTCCTGCTATGGCATTGATCACTGATTGGCTGTAATCTGATATGTAAGCCAAATGAGCCCTTTGTTCTCCAAGTTGATTTTGGTCATAGTGGTTATCACAGCAATGTGAAAGGACCTAGGACAATGATCATCAAATTGCATAGCTTAATTGAAATTGGATTTCATTCTCTGAAACAAAGATAAACATTTATGCATGGTTTTAAGAAGCAATTCAAATTGAATCAGGAATATCAATTTCTAACATTTAAGTAATAGTGTCATGAAATTAAAATGATCATTTGTGACAGCCCAAAGGATATAGAGACAGGACAAAGTAGATATCTTTGATAATTTATATAGATCATAAAATTAGAGGTTGCAGCAACCAAAGTGAGAATTTTTAGTATTTTTTTTTACCTTACGGTATATAATTAATATGTCATGTGGTGATTTAATACAATACAATAGGTCATCAAACAAAGTAGCAAATTTAATGCCTCCCATAGTCATTATCCATTTGTGTGTAATGCATGATAGTACCTTAAATAAGTCACTAATTTAAAATTATTTATTTACTTTATATTAATTATATCTAATACTGGCTTAGTAATGACACTTTCATACATGTGAAGGGTGTATATTGAACATTCTCAAACACTTTCAGATGCTGACTTACCTACTGTTATGTCTTGTCTCTTCAAATCTTGCTGATTCTTTCTTGGCAATGAGTCTCCCTTTCTCCTTTCAATTTATATATCTTTATTGAGTTTAGTTATATATTTATTTATTCACAATATTCAATGATCCACTAGCCTTACTGGTAAGGGCTTGGAAACTTGCTGATGGCTGTAATAATGAAGCAAATCTCTCTTCTCAAATACAATATTTAGAAAATTCCAAATTACAGGTTTTTTTATTTTTTTAACATTTTTTAAAAATTTTAAATAGCTTGTTTTACATGTCAATCCCAGTTCCTTCTCCCTCCCCTCATCTCGCACCCCCCCCACCATCCCCCCATCCTCCCACCCTATTGTCAATTCCTTCCACATAGGGGATATCTGTAGTCTATCATTTCATTCAGGGTAGGGTCCAGGCACTTCCCTAAGTGTGCAGGCAGAGAGAGCAATCCTCTTTGTGTTATGGACACACGATGTCTGTTAGTATTCAAGGGATAAACACTGATCCACTGCTCAGGACCCCATAGGTAGCCCAGGCCTCCTCATTGACTCTCACATTCAGGGGGTCTGGATCGGTCCCATGCTGGCCTCCCAGCTGTCGGTCTGGGGTCCAAGAGCTCTCCCCTGTTCAAATCAGCTTTCTCTGCTGGTTTTGGCAGCCCATTCTTTGCCAATTTGCTCTTCGCTCCTCTCTGTCTGTCGCTGGGTTCCTTGGGTTCTGTTCAGTATTTAACTGTGGGTGTTTGCCTCTGCTTCCATCAGTCACTGGATGAAGGCTCCAGGATGGTTATAAACATCAAGTTCACTATCAGGAATAGGCATTCGAGGTGGTCTCTACACTATTGCTTAGCTTGCCAATTGGTGTCATCCGTTTAGATCACTAGAGGTCACAATGGTGCCTGATTTGTCTTCTAACCTATGATTCCCTCTTCCCCCTATCCTACCCCCCCAGTCGACCTTCCTGTTCCTCCACGTCCTACTCTCTCTTCCACTTCTCCCAAATTACACTTTTAACTTCGCCCTTGTGTGGCTTACATTCTAAACTTCTTTATTTAAATAAAATTTTAGTTAAATAAAAGACATTCTTAGTTTACATACCAATCCCAGTTCCCTCTCCCCCCTTCTGTCCTCCCATGCCATGCATCAACCCCCTATTCTGGCTACTACAAATAATGCTGCTATGAACACAGTTGCACAGATGTCCTTGTGATATGAATGTGTTTCCTTTGGGTGTATGCCCAAGAGAGGACTTTATGGATCTTGAGGTAGACTGATTCCCATTTTCCTGAGAAACTGCCATACTGACTTCCAAAGTGGCAGTGACTGTACAAGCAGTGGAAGAATATTCCCCTTTCTCCTCATCCTCCCCCACATAAATTGTCATTGGTGTTTTTGATTTTAGCCATTCTGACAGGTGTAACATGGTATCTCCGAGTTGTTTTGGTCTGTATTTCCTGATAGTTAAGGATGTTGAGCAATTTCTTAAGTGCCTTTCAGCCATTTGAGATTCCTCTATTGAGATGTCTTGGTTTAGTTCTAATGTTAGCACCATTTCTTAAAGATGCTTTCTTTTTTTCCATTTTATAATTTTAGCTGTTTTGTCAAATGCCAGGTGTTCATAAGTGTGTGGTATATTCCTTCTTTATTATTATTATTCCCTCCTCCCTCTCTTATGTTGGAATCCCAGAGCTGGGCCTAGTGCTAGGTTATGGATTTCTGCATCTGGTTCCATTAATCACTGGATGAGGGCTTTGCGATGATAGTTGGTGTATTCACCAATCTTATTATAGGGGTGTCAGTTTGGCACCCACTCCACTATGTCTAGGAGTCTTAGTTGTGGTCATCTCTTTGAATCCCTGGGTATTTTCCTAGTACCAGATTTCTACCTAACCCCACAGTGGCTCTGTTTATCAAGATATCTTTTCCTTTGCTCTCCGTCTCCATTCCTTCCTCCTACTGGACCATCCTGTTCCTTCATGTTCTCATTCCTCATCTCCTCCCCTTTACCTGAAGAACCTGACATTAATACACATACCATGGAACACCCAATTTTTCACAAAGAACCCATACTGGTACAATGAAAAAAGGAAGGCACCTTTAACAAATGCTGCTGACATAACTGGATGTCAACTTTTAAAATATTGCAAATAAATCTGTATCTATCACCATGCACAAAACTCAAGTCCAAGTGTATCAAAGACCTCAACATAAGTCCAGTTAAACTGATCACAGAGAAAGTGGGAAGGACCCTTGAATGCATTGGCACAGGAGACCATTTCTTAAATATAAAGCTTGTGGCACAGGCACTGAGAACAACAATCAATGAATGGGATCTCCTGAAACTGAAAAGCATCTGTAAGGCAAAGGATAAAGTCAGTAAGACAAAATGTCAGTCTACAAAATAAGAAAAGATCTTCACCATCTCCACATTGGACAGAGGGATGATCAACAAAATATATAAACAACACAAGAAACGAGACATAAAAATAACAAATAATCTAATTTTAAAAATGGGATACAGGGAAAAATAGAGAATTCCCAATAGAAGAATCTCAAATAGGTGATAGGCATTTAAGGTATGATAAATATTCTTTTTTTCTTAAGAATGTTTTTTATTTAAATTAGAAACATATATGCTTCAAATGTCAATCCCAGCTCCCCCCTTCTTCTTCCACATGTCCCACACCCAGCCACTCACCCCCAGCCCAGTCCCCACATCATACCCCAGGGAGGGTGAGGCCTTACTTGAGGGAATCTCCAGAGTCTGTCATTTCATCCAGGGCAGGACCTAGGCCCTTCCCCATGTGCCCAGGCTTAGAGAGCATCCCTCCGTATTGAATGGGCTCCCAAAGATCATTTGTATGCCATGGTGAACACTAGTCAAATACCCAAGGCCCCAGAGATTTATGAGGCCTCCTCACTGACACTACATTCATGGAGTCTGGATCAGTCCCCTGTTGGCATCTTAGTCATCAGTCTGGGATTCAAGATGTCACCCTTGTCCAGTCAGCTGTCTTTGAGAGTTTCACCAGCACGGTCTTGACTGCCTTGCTCATCACTCCTCCACCTCGGTCACAGGGTTCTGGGAGGTCAGTTCAGTGTTTAGCTGTGAGTATCTGTCTCAGCTTCCATCAATCACAGGATGAAGGTTCCAGGATGTCACATAACATAGTCATCAACCTTATCATCAAGTAGGGGATATTAGTGTTGTCTCTCCACTATTACTTAGTTTTCCAGTTGGTGTTATCCTTGTACATCTCTGGAAATCTCCCTCGTGTCAGCTCTCTCCTCAAAGCTATAATGACTCCAACTGTTATGGTATCTCTCATCTTGGTCTCCTCTATTCTTAACCCGACTCAACCTTCCTTTTCCCCCATGTCTTCTTCTACACTCCTCTTATCCCCCTCTATTTTTCCTGGTTCCATGACTTCTAACCCATGTTCTCAATCTGCCTAGGAGATCTTGCCTCTTTCCACTTTTCAGGGGTATAATGCACTTCTCTTGGGAACCTCCCTGTTTCCCAGAGTGTGGGCCTTGGGATTGTAGGCTGACACTACACTGATCCATGTCTAAAATCCATATATGAGTGAGTATATAACATGTTTGTCTTTTTTGTGACTGGGTTCCTCACTTAGGATGGTTTCTTCTAGTGTCATCCATTTACCTGCAAATTTCAAGATTCCATTGTTGTCTTTTTTCTGCAGAGTAGTACTCCATTGTGCAAATGTACCACATTTTCTCTATCTACTCTTCAGTTGTGGGGCATTTAGGTTGCTTCCAGGATCTAGCTATTACAAATAATGCTGCAATGAACATAGTGGAACAGACATCCTTGTTGTATGAATGGGAATCTTTTGGGTATATGCCTAAGAGTGGAATTGCTGGGTCCTATGATAGACTGATTCCCATTTTACTGAGGAATCTCCATACTGATTTCCAAAGTGGCTGTACAAGTTTGCACTACTACCAGCAGTGGATGAGTGTTCCCCTTTCTCCATATCCTCTCCAGCATAAGCCGTCATTGGTGTTTTTGATTTTAGACATTCTGACAGGAGTAAGGTGATATCTCAGGATTGTTTTGACTTGCATTTCCCTAATAGCTAAGGATGTTGAGCACTTTTTCAAGTGTTTCTCAGCCATTTTAGTCTCTCTGTTGAGAATTCTCTATTTAGTTCTGTCCTCCACTTTTTTATTGGGTCCTTTGGTGTTTTGGAGAATAGCTTCTTGAGTTCTTTGTAAATTTTGGAGATCAGCTCCCTGTCTGATGTGGGGTTAGTGAATATATTTTCCCAATTTGTGGGTTGCCTTTTTGTCTTGCTGACTGTGTCCTTTGCCTTACAGAGCTACTCAGTTTCAGGAGGTCCCATTTATTAATTATCAATCTCAGTGTTTGTGCTACTGATGTTATGTTCAAGAAGCAGTCTCCTGTACCAATTCGTTCAAGGGTACCTCCCACTTTCTATTCTAACAGGTTCAGTGTGGCAGTATTTATGTTGAGGTATTTGATCCATTTGGACCTAATTTTTGTGGATGGCAACAGATATGGATCTATCTGCAGTCTTCTACATGCCAGTATCCAGTTATGCCAGCACCATTTGTTGAAGATGCTATCTTATTTCCATTTTATAAATTTAGCTTCTTTGTTGAAAATCAGCTGTTCATAGGCTTGTGGATTAATCTCAGAGTGTTTAGTTTGATTCCACTAGTCTACCAGTCTATTTTTGTGGCAATACCAAGCTGCTTTCAGGACTACAGCTCTATAATAGAGCTTGAAGTCAGGAATGGTGATGCCTCCAGATGTTGCTTTGTTGAGCAGGGTTGTCTTGGCTATCCTGGGTCTCTTGTTTTGCCATATAAAGTTGAGAATTTTTCTTTCAAGGTCTGTGAAGAATTGTGCAGGGATTTTGATGGTGCTGGCATTGAGTCTGTAGATTGCTTTTGGCACGATTTCCATTTTTACTACATTGATCCTACCTATCCAAAAGCATGGGAGATCTTTCCATTTTCTTATGTAGTCTTTAATTTCTTTCTTTAAAGACTCAAAGTTCTTGTGAAACAGTTCTTTCACTTGTTTGGTTTGTGTTACCATAAGATATTTTAACTTGTGTGTGGCTATTGTAAAGGGTGATATTTCTCTGATTTCTTTCTCAGCCCTCTTATCTATTGTATATAGTAGGGCTACTGATTTTCCTGTGTTGATCTTGCTTTCTGCCACTTTGCTGAAGGTGTTAATCAGCTCTCAGTGTTCCCTAGTAGAGTTCTTTGGGTCATTTATGTAAACTATCATATCATCTGCAAATAGTGAAAGTTTGACCTCTTCCTTTCCAATTTGTATCCCCTTGATCTCCTTTTGTTGTCTTATTGCTCTAGCTAGAACTTGGAGTACAATATTGAAGAGGTATGGGGAGAGGGGAAAGCCTTGTCTTGTTTCTGATTTTCTGTCCATTTAGTTTGATGTTAGCTATTGTTTTGCTGTATATAGCTTTTATCATGTTTAGGTATGTTCCTGGTATCCAGGATCTCTCCAAGACCTTTATCATGAAGGGGTTTTGGATTTTATCAAAGGCTTTTTCAGCATCTAGTGACATGATCATATGGTTTTTGTTCCTCAGCTTGTTTATATGGTGGATTACATTGATAGATTTTCGAATGTTGAACTATCCCTGCATCCCTGGAATGAAGCCTACTTGATCATGGTGGATGAGCTTTCTCATGTGTTCTTGGATCTGATTTGGCAGTATTTTATTGAGTATTTTTGCATCAATTTTCATGAGGGAAATTGGTCTGAACTTCTCTTTCTTAGTTGTGTCTTTGTGTGGCTTGGGTATCAATGTTATTGAAGCCTTATAAAAAGAGTTTGGCAAAGACCCTTCTGCTTCTATTGCATGGAATCTTTGAGGAGAATTGGTATAAGCTGTTCTTTGAATTTCTGGTAAAATTCTGCATTGAAGCCATCTAGCCCTGGGCTTTATTTTATTGGAAGACTTTTGATGACTGCTTCTATTTCTTTAGATGTTGTGCCTCTATTTAAGTTTACTATCTGATTTGATTTAATTTTGGCAGGTGATATCTATCCAGGAAGTTGTCTATTTCTTTTAAATTTTCAAATTCTGTGGAGTACAGGTTTTCAAAGTATGACTTGATGCTTCTCTGGATTTCCTCAGGATACACAAATCAAAATGACTCCAAGATACCAACTTATACCTTTTAGATTGTAAGATAAGAAATACTTAGGACAACCTAGGTAGAATAAGAAGAATATTCCTCCACTGTTAGCATGGATACAAACTTGTACAATCTTTTTTTTTTGATTTTCAAGTTTCTTAGAGTACATATTTTTGTAATATGACCTAATGATTTTCTGGATTTCCCCAGTGTCTGTTTTTATGTCTGCTTTTTCTGCTCTGAATTTTTATTGGACAAAGTTCATTATTTACTATATTTTTACTTGGGTAACTCTTTTTTTGTGATTTTCAAACATTATGATATTTTTCCCCTTGTAAGAGATCTTCAACCACAAATATCCAAAAAATTCTAGTAATATTGTTTAAAGATATAACCAATGTTTTTCTCTATAAGGATGGAATAAGTTAAAGAACTGAATATTAGAGAAACTAATTCATGTATATTTTGGAACTGCTAATTTTAAAAACATTAATGGGCTTTAATTTCCAATTCAGTTTTAACTATCATGTATCATTTCGTATTTCATTTGATTTTTGAACAAAATTGTGTTGTTTGAAATCTTAAGTTACTTGGATAAAATTGTACTTTAAATTGTTTCAAATAAGAAACCAGCAGATTTAGGTATCACAAGTTTCAGGTTGATCAACATTAATTATGGCAGATTTTATTTAGAAAAAATAGTATAGACTCTTTATGAAAATCAGAGATAGTAGAAATATCTGAACAAAATGCAGCCAGTTTCCATAGTAACAAGAAACATTCGCACTGGTTCTGATTGAAAGGAACAAACCTCAGAAATCAAATAGGCTCTGGATGAGGGAAATCTTTGGAAATCTTTCTCTTGTTCAACTTTTCACCCTAGTTAAAGATTTAGAGATTGAAGGTCATGCAACCAAGAAGATTTTGCAAATGAGAAAATTCATCTTGAACTTAACTCTACTGGAAGACTGCAATGTGGAAACAATGTAGAATCCAGAAAGAGCAGAAGCTTAATTAAACATTTAAAGTTGACCCAGGATTGTGAACAAATTTCTAATTAAGTAGTATCTTTAAACATTACCTGGAAGCATAATTAGCATAGTCTCTGTGAATATCATAAAAGATTATGAGTCATTAAGAAAGAAGTCACAAGTTTAGTCAGGGGGGATTATCTCAAGTATTCATATTGTCATTTACAAACATATTGTATTTAAGAATCAAATGACTTTTCAGGGATATGGAACATAGTATATATCTTATCTCATTAGTATTTTCTATAGTAATGAAGAATGTAATTGATCTATAGGAAAATATACCTTTATTTGTGAAAATGGTGTCAAAATAATTTCTTAATGTCTTCCCTTCAATCAAAATGAGGTAAAAAAATAATATATAACAAATAACTGCACAATTCTCTTAGCTTAATCTGATCTTGAGAACTGGGTGTTTCAAATTCTGAGGTTATTTTTGAAACTGCCACACCTTCATTTAAACAGTCTCTAAGTAGGGCATCTCTCAAGGGAGGAAGATCATTGGAAACCAATTTTTGAATGAACTTTGACCCTTTGTCTTTGTAAATGTAACAGTGGCATTAATAACTGCAGATAGTAATATCAAATTTCAGCTTCTTTTAAATACAAAACATATGAAAGAGACAAAATTATCTGAGAACAGATCACTATGTGATGAATATGTCTGTGTACAGATTTAGATTAGTTATAGGAATTAGAACCCTAAAGCATTAATCAGGAAACATTGTTTTTGCTATCATGGTCATGATAGTAAGGTTATTAGGTAAGAGAGGAGAGACAGACAGGAATGGAAAGATTTAATTGATCCAATTAGGTTGAATGTTGCTAATAGATATTGGGAAATAAAGAGAGAGAAGTCAATGTAGAATACTTCACCTATATTGCATGTCATTGTTCAAAATATCCCAAATCAAGAATATCTGAGTATGTGGAATAACCTGTGAAAATAAAAATTAAAAAAAATAATCCCATTGTCTCCCATTTCTTTTTTTAATTGTTTTATCACTTTAATTTTAAATAGCTTGCTTCACATGTCAATCCCAGTTCCCTTTCCGTCCCCTCCTCCTGAACTTTCCCACCATCCTCCCCAGCCTCCCACCCTATCTCCACTACCTTCCACATAGTGGATATTCAGTCTGTCATTTCACTCAGGGCAGGGTCCAGGCACTCCCCTAAGAGTCCAGGCTGAGAGAGAATCCCTCTTTGTGTTATGAACACACGAAGTCCACTTGTATCCCAAGGATAAACACTGATCTACTGCCTAGGGCCCCATAGGTTGCCCAGGCACACTTAGGGGCTCTAGATTAGTCCCATGCAGGCCTCCCAGCAATCGGCTGGGGTCCGAGAGCTCTCACTTTTTCAGATCGACTGTCTCTCTCTGCTGGTTTTGCCAGCCCATTCCTTGCCAATTTTCTCATCACTCCTCTTTCTCTGTCACTGGGTTCCATGGGTTCAGTTCAGTGTTTAACTGTGGGTGTTTGCCTCTGCTTCCACTAGAGGAAGATTCAAGGATGGCATATAGTGTAGACGTCAAGTTTATTATCAGGAATGGGAATTTTAGGTGGTATCTCAACTACTGATTATCTTGTCAGTTGGTTTCATCTGTTTAGATCACTAGAAGCTTCACTGGTGCCAGATCTGTCTTCTATCCTATGACTCCCTCTTTTATGGTATTTCTCATCCTGTTCTCTCTCTATTCTACCCCCCACTCAACCTTCCTGTTCCCCCATGACATACTCTCTCTTCCTCTTCTCCTCCTCTCTTCTTCTCAGCTCCCACTCGTCCCCACCCCTTGCCGTGTTCCCAATCTGCTCAGATCTTTCCTCATTCCTCTTCTCTGGGGTACGATGCATATCTCTCTTAGGTTCTATCCTGTTTCCCAGACTGTCAGTGGAAATGCAGACTGGCACTATCCTGATCCATGTCTAAAATCCATATATGAGTGAGTACATACCATGTGTGTCTTTTTGTGACTGGGTTACCTCACTCAGGATGGTCTCTTCTAGTGGCATCTATTTACCTGCAAATTTAAAGATTCCATAGTATTTTTTTTTCTGCTAAGTAGTACTCCATTTTGTAAATGTACCATATTTTCTCTATCTACTCTTCAGTTGTGGGACATCAAGCTGCTTCCAGTTTATGGCTATTGCAAATAATGCTGCAATGAACATAGTGGAGCAGATGTCTTTGTTGCATGAATTTGCATCTTTTGGACATATGTCTAAGAGTGGAATTTCTGGGTCTTGTGGTAGATTGATTCCCATTTTCTTGAGGAATCTCCATACTAATTTCCAAAGTGGGTGTACGAGTTGGCACTCCCACCAGCATTAGAGGGGTGTTCCCCTCTCTCTACATCCTCTCCAGCATAAATTGTCTTCAGTGTTTTTTATTTTAGCCATTATGACCGGAGTAATATGGTTTCTCAGACTTGTTTTGATTTGTGTTTCCCTGATGGCTGAGGATGTTGAGCACTTTCTCAAGTGTCCCTCATCCATTTTAGACTCCCCTATTGAAAATTCTCTATTTAGTTCTGTACCCCACTTTTTAAGGGATCTTTGGTGTTTTAGAGACTTGCTACTTGAGTTCTCTGTAAATTTTGGAGATCAGCCCTTTGTCAGATGTGGGGTTAGTGAATATTTCTTCCCATTCTGTGGACTGCCTTTGTCTCCCATATCTATTATTCTCCAAGCCTAAGTGGAAGGATGCAAAAAAACTGTCATTATCTAGTTCACTATTATTTGTCTTCTCAGAATATAGCAGAGGGAAAAGGATGATGGAAAATTGACAGGTGGTGAAAAATATCCCAAAAGATTGCTAATTTGCAAGATGTGGTACTCAAATATTTTTCCACTTGTGATACATTTTGTATAATACTTCAATGACAGCCACTAACATACTCTGAAAATAAACTGTTTCCAGAATCTTCTTTTACTCATTACACTTTCATTTACATAGCATAATGAGTTAAGTATCATACATTTGCTGGCACTGTGAATTGCTACAACAACCTTACATTTACAAATACATCTCTGTGTTCCTTTGAAATTCTGCCTGTATAATTACCACTTCACTCAGATACATCCATGACCTCTTATCTTCTACATTTCATAACAAAACTCTCTTGTCTTGGATGGTGTTTTGTTTATAGTTTTGATTAATTACATCATTTTGTTACAAATTATATTTCATTCCTTTGGAGTCACATATAAAGTAAACAAACAAAAACCAGCCTCACAGATATTTCAAGACATTGTGTTTACCGAACTTCTATCACATGATATAGTTGAAATAAATAACACTAAGACTATCTGAAAAAGTTGTATGAAAATCTATTATTTCTTATTTCTAAAATATATATATTTAAATTTTGTTTAATTCAAATTACCCAAAAGGAGGTGTAATGTTTCTCCTAGAAATTATAAACTATCAAATAAAAAGGCAAATTACAGATGTGTGATACCTCCCTTAGGATTATTGGTAAAGGGATGTCCAAGAAACACTTCATACAGTGCAAGTTATTGCCATTTCTCTTGTTTGCTCACCAGAATTTTAGGTAAAACATAATTGGTGAAAACACCACACACTTTGCCTTGGGGCTTGTATAAGCCAAGCAGGTACTAGAAACTCCCTCCCTGATAGCCAGCTTTCTTATTGCTATAAGTTGCTAAGACAGTTATGTAGAGATGAAGAGTCCTACCTGGGTGAGAACTAGGCAAACAGTAACTAACCTGTAAATATCTGCGTGTTCATAAAACAAGGACATAAGTGTCTTGGGGAATAACAATTAATCATTCTTATTAACAGAAATGAATCCATACTAGGACTCTAATCCTGTCCCAAAATAGAGACTAGATATTGTACCACCTGGTAAGAACACATTTTTACTCCTCCTGAATGGGGGTGTCAATGAGGAGGCCTAGGTAATCTATTGAGCCTTGGGCAGTAGATCAGTATACATCCCAAGTATACACATGGACTTTGGACTCCCATCCAACAACGTGAGATGAACTCTCACCCTGAACTCTTGTGGGGAGGGTCTAGGCCCTGCTCTCGATGAAATGATAGACTATGGACACCCCCATGGAGGGCCTCACCCTCCCTGGGGAAATGAGGGGATAATGGGGGAGATGGGGGGAGGGTACGGGAGAAGGGGAGGGAAAGGGAGAGGGACCTGGAACTGACTTGTGAACCAGCCATGTTTCTAATCTAAATTTAAACTTAAAAATAAAAAAATTAAAAAAGAACACATTTTTATAATTTTGCTAACACAAAATAGTTTACAACTACCTTATAAATACTTACTGCTAAACACATAAATTAATCAAGCTCTCTGTTAGCACCAATTCAGAAAAGATGATGGCCATAGAAGAAAATCCATATGGTTTTTGTTTGCTTTATGTCAAAAGCTAACCATATGGGCAAAGAAAATGCCTTTGTCCTTTGTCTCAATTGCTTAATGTAGTTGACCAGCAGGACACAAGAAAAGTGACTGCCTAACTATGCCAAGACAAGGTAGGACAGTCTTTAAATTTTTCTGCTTAGAAGATAAGACTGTTAGATATACTATGCTTATAGGTCTGAAATGAATTCTCCAACATTGCAAAAATTTGAGTGACTTTCTAGGCTTCAAGATGCTCCTGTCATTAGGTAATATTTCCCCCTTCTGAGGTCTTTGATGGAGTTGAAAACTAGATAGCTATAGTATTTTTATTATGAAAAATCACAAATTAGCTTCAAAATTTTGAACTCACCAAGATGAGATAGGTAATAATATATTTTCTGTTATTTTATCAAATACAAATAGACTGGATATTATAACTGCAATTCTTACTTAAAACTCTTGTTGTTATATATAGTTTTATTGTATTGAGGTTAAAATCCTCCTTTTTAATTAGATGCAAAGGGGGAATGTTGTTCAATAATCATACTGTAAACTGTAAGGTTTTACCACTCAAATTGGGTTAGTAAAGCACTGATTGGCCAAAAATCAAGCAGGCAGTATAGGCAGGGTGACTAAACTAAGGATAATGGGATGTAGAAGAGGAGAGTGAGGAGTCACCAGCTAGATCCAGAAGGAGTTGGAGATGAATATGCCATACTAATAAAGGTACCACCATGTGGCATAGCATAAATAAGGAATACCATTTAGCTTAAGAATGTGCTAGTAATAAGCATAAGCTAATGGTTGAGCAGTTATATTTAATATAAGCATTTGAGTGATTATTTGAGAATAGCTGTGGGACACAAAAACTTCTGTTTTCATTTAGATGCTATAGAAGCCTAGTCAGTAGTATTTCAGCAAGGATTACTCTTAATTGTGAAGCTGCAGACAGTCCTTTGCTGCTTGAAGCACATCAGTTTTCTTCAGGTAGGGTGTCCCTGATAGATTGCCTATAAGTGAACCCAATGATTTTAATAAACATACAAATGCAGGCATAAACAATCTATGTGTATGCATGCCTGCATGTGTGAGTGCGTGCTTTTGTGTGTGTGTGTGTGTGTGTGTGTGTGTGTGTGTGTGTGAACATGAAGTTTGGAGAGGAATATGATAAAGGATACAAGAATTGGCAAGGGTTTTAGGTTTCCTTATTACCCTCCCATTTTATTATATTTTTTAGTTTTTCAAAAATGTTTAATAGTTCATGTCAACAGATTACTATATTTTCTGTGTAATTTAAACATGTTTCTCTACATTCAGCATCCTAAAAATATGTATTATCCTGTGATGATATGTTGCACGTGAAAAATGTAAGACTGAGAAGTTCTAATATATTGGTCAAGATTTTCGTATACTAAATTGCAAAATAATTATTTCATCCTGATTTACTGGCTACATAATTGGCTCACACTTAATTTTTATCAGTATGTACAGTTTGTTTACACAGACTCTTAAAATTTTACTGTTAGAGATAAACATATTAGCAATTCTTCATATTACTAAGATAAAAAATACTAAGCTTATAAGGATTTTAAAAGGAAAACAGATCCTGGAAAGAAAAAATAGCAAGCATATATTTACCTTACCAGCCTTTTACAAGAAAATAATTAGACAGAACACAGAGATACAGTGGGCCACCTCATAAAAGGACAGTGTTTACAAGCCTTGATAAGAACAGTAGTATTACGATCATGCAACCTCCATATATCATATATAAAATACAAGTAATGATAAGATTTGGAAGTCACTCATCTCCAGCTCAACAAGCAACCAAGAGACTCCTATGATTGCTGGGCCACTCTCACCCCCACGCAGGGCAGAGGTGAGCTCCAGCCTCCACCTCGGGCCCCAGTTCTGCTTGCCCACTCTGGGATCTCCTGGCATGGGGACCGCAGGCAGGTCAACTTGTTCCTAATGGAAGAAGCAACCATGAGTTTGTGGAAGTCACTGTGATAATCCAGCTCTGACCCACCAGAGAGAGAGTACCTTAGACACACCTGCACTAACTGTGAGATCCATCAGAGTATCGGACCTGCTTGCACCCATTGGGAGAGAACTTTGGACACATACATACAAGGAGAAGAAGAGACCCCGCCTGTACCCACTGGAAAAAGGGAGGATGACAATGTAAAAATACATTCAACAGCAGAAAAAACAATATGACACAACCAGAGTCTAGGGACTCTAACCAGTAAGGCCTGAACATCCCAACACAGGTGAAGCAGAAGAGAATGACCTTAAAACAACTTCATGAAGATGATAGAAAGACTAAGAGGAAAAGAAAAAAATTCTTTAAAGAAAATCAAAAATTTCAAGAAACAATTCAAACAGAGCTATGTTTGAAAGCTGAAATACACACTGAAAACCACAGTCTGAAAGAATGCTGGAATTAGAAAATGTGGGAAAAAATGAGGAACTACAGATGCAAGCATGACCAACAGAATAGAAGACTTGAAGGAGAGAATTTCAGGCATGAAGATACACTAGGAGAAATAGATTCAGCAACCAAAGAAAATCTTATATTTTTGGTTGTGGAGCTACTAGCCTTTAAAGACTGAGCCATCTCTCCAGCCCAAACCAAGGAAAATCTTAGCTTCAAAATCTCTAACATAAAATATCCAAGAAAAATGCATCACCATGAAAAGGCCAAAGCAACAATAATAGATGTAGAAGAAGGTGAAGAAACCCAACTCAAAGGTACAGAAAACATATTCAACAAAATCATAGAAGAAAACTTTCCCAACCTAAAGTAAGACATGCCAGTGAAAGTACAAGAAGGCAATAGAACATCAAATGGAATGAACCACAAAAAAATTCTCTTCAGCATTTAATAATTAAAATGTCAAATATACAGAATATAGAAAAAACATTGGTTGTATAGTGGTGAGCATAGCTGCCTTCCAGAATAAAGAAAAAATATTAAGAGCAACAAAGGAAAATGGCCAAGTAACATATGAAGGCAAACCTATCAGAATCACACCTGATTTCTAAATAGAAATTCTGAAAGCCAGAAGATCCTGGATAGATATTCTACAAACAGTAAGAGACCATGGATGCCAGCACAGACTACTACCCAGCAAAGCTTTCAATCACTGTAGCTGGAGAAAACAAGATAATATACATCAAAACCAGATTTAATCAATAAATATCCACTAATAGAGCCCTACAGAAAGTAGGAAACCCCAACCTAAGGAATTTGAATGAACTCACAAAAACATTGGCAATCAATAATCCCATGTTACCAAAAGTCAAAAGAAAAAGCAAGGTAAATCCACAAACAATAACACCACCAAAAAACAAGAATTAACACTCAATGGTCCTTAATTTCCCTCAAAATTAATGGTCTTAATTTGCCTATTAAAAATCACAAGTTAACAGAATGGATACAAAGCCAGAATCCATCCTTCTGCTGCATATAAGAAATGCACCTCAACTCTTAAAGACAGTCATTTCCTCAAAGTAAAGGATTGGGATAAGATTTTTTTAATCAAATGGACCCAAGAAACAAACTGGTATGGCTATTCTAGTAGCTAACAAATTATACTTTAAACTAAAATCAATCAAAAGAGATGAAGAAGGTCATTTCATATTTACCACAGGAAAAATCCATCAAGAAGAAGTCTCAATTCTGAACATCTATGCCAAAAATACCAATGTACCAATGTTCCTAAAAGAAATATTACTAAAACTAAATCACATGTAAAACCGCACACACTTATAGTGAGAGACTTGAACCCTCCACTCTCACCACTAGACAGGACCACCAGACAGAAACTTAACAAAGAAACAAAGGAACTAACACAAGTTATGACGAAATTCGTTCTAACAGACATCTATAGAATATTCCATCCAACCACAAATGAATATACCTACTTCTCAGCGCCACATGGGACTTTCTTTAAAATTGACCCCATACTTGGCAACATAGTAAACCTCAACAGGCACCAAAAAAGTGGAATAATCCCCTGTATCTTATCAGACCTCTATGCTTTAAAGTTAGAATTCAACAAAAATGCAAATTGCCAAAACCCTACAATTCTTCACAGACCTTGAAAGAAAAATAATGAACTTTATTTAGAAAAACAAAAGATCCAGGATAGCCAAAAATAACCCTGTACAACAAAGGAACTACCTAAGGCCTCACCATCCCTGACTTCAAGCTCTGTTATAGAGCTATAGTCTTGAAAACAGGCTGGTACTGGCACAAAATTTACAGGTATACCAATGGAATCAAATTGAAAACCCTAAAATTAACCCACACATATATGATCATTTTATTTTTCACAAAGAAGCTAAAATTTTAAAATGGAAAAATGAAATCATCTTCAACAAATCAGCTAGCACAACTGGATATTTGCATGTAGAAGACTGCAGATTGATCCATGTCTATCGACATGCACAAAAGTTGAGTCCAAATCAATCACAGACCTCAGCATAAATCCAGCCACAATGAACATCTGAGAAGATAAAGTAGGAGGTACCCTTGAAAGAATTGGTATAGGAGACTGCTTCCTGAACATGATATCAGTAGCACGGACACGGAGATCAATGATTATTAAATGGGACTTCCTGAAACTGAGAATATTCTGTAAGGCAATAGACACAGTCAGTAAGACAAAAAAGGCAACTCTCAGAATAGGTAAAGATGTTCACTAACCTCACATCTGACAGGGGTCTGACCTCCAAAATTTAAACGAACTCAAGAAGCAAGTCTCTAAAACATCACCTTTGGTTTCAATTAAAAATTGGGATATATAACTAAATAGAGAATTCTCAAAAGAGGAGTCTAAAATGACTGATTGACACTTAAGAAAGTGATCAACATCCTTAGCCATCAGGGAAATGCAAATCAAAAGAACTCAGAGATGCCGTCTTAATCCTTTCAGAATGGCTAAAATAAAAAATACCAATGGCAGTTTATGCTGAAGAGGATGTGGAGAAAGGGGAACACTCCTCCACTGCTGGTGAGAGTGTCAACTTGTGCAAGCAGGAATCACTATGGAGATTCCTCAGGAAAATGGGAATCAGTCTACCACAAGATCCAGCAATTCCACACTTAGGCATATACTCAAAAGTTGATCATTCATACAACAAGAACATCTGTTCTACTATGTTCATTGCAGCATTATTTATAATAGCCAGAACCTGGAAGAAACCTAGATGCCCCTCAACTGAAGAGTGAATAGAGAAAATGGAGTACTACTCAGAGGGAAAACATGGAATCTTGAAATTTGTAGGCAAATGCATGGCACTGGAAGAAACTATCCTGAGTGTTGTAACACAGTAACAAAAGTAAAACATGGTATGCACTCATTCACATATGGATTTTAGACGTGGATCTGGCAGTGCCATCCTATAATGCCACCCCCAGAGAGTCTGGGAAACAGGGAGGACGGTAAGAGAGATATGAATAGTACCCCTGTAAAGGGGAATGGGACAGGATGTCCTCAGCAGTTTGGGACATTGGGGGAGGGTACAGCTAGCTGAAAGACAGCAGGAGAAAAGGAGGGGAGAAGAGGACATAGGGGACCAGGAACAATGAGCTGAGGGAAGAATAGACAAGGGCAGGATGAGAGATACCATAATAGAGGGAGTCATTCTAGGTTTGAGGAGAGATCTGTCAGTAGGAAGAATTCCAGAGACCTACAAGTGTGACACCAACTGTCACTCTGAGCAATACTGGAGTGGCTACTTTACATGCTCTTCCTCCTTAATGAGATTGCTGACTACCTTATATTCCATCATAGAGCCCTCATCCAGTGGCTGATGGAAGCAGACACAGCCAGCCATAGGTGAACAGCGAGCTGAACTCTTGGTACCCAATTGCAGAGAGGGAGGAGTGATGAGCAAATAGGTCATGACCAGGGTGGTGAACCCACAGAAACAGCTCACCTGGAAAAGGGGGATCTCAGGGAACCCAGACTGTTGGCTGAGAGGCCAGCATGGGACTCATCCAGATGCCCTAAATTTGGGTGTCAGTTAGAAGGCCTCAGAAATCTATAGGGCCTTGGGTTGTAAATCAGAATTTATTCCTGGCCTATGAATGGACTTGGGGTACACATTCGACATGGAGGGATGCTCTCTCAGCCAGGACACACGGGGTAGAGCCTAGGCCCTGTGCTGGATGTTATGACAGACTTTGGAGATCCCCCATGGAGGACCTCACCCTCCATGAAGAGTGGAGGGGGGATTGGGTGTGGGGGTTGGTGGAGGCATGGGAGGAGGGGAGGTAGAAGAAACTGGAATTGACATGTGATGCAAGCTTGTTTCTAACTTAAATAATAAAAATTTTAAAAAATTGCAAAAAAGATTTGGAAAATGGATATGTCTTGGCAGTTCTGGGTTTACATTGGAAGAGTTTGTGAATGCTTTTCATAAGATTGTCTCTAGTATCATTTTTTCCTCATTAAAAGCAATCAGACTGTCAGCAGCACAGGTAAGGCAGAAGCAAATGACTCTAGGTCTAGCATCAGAAGACAGACATTTCTGCAATCAAAGTGTAGTCCTGGGATCACTGAGAACATTGAGCAGCTGTCTTTGCACCCTGTCAAAGAGGCAAATTAAGGTTTTGGAATGTGCCCTCTTGGTGTTGCTACTGAACTCTCATAGGGCATAGTTGCCTTGACATTCCAGTTGTATTTCATTTTTCACTCAAAGCCACATTTCACTCAGACTGTTTCAACTTCTGTCATTTGCCATGTGTTCACCTTAGTCTTTCAGCAGTAGCTCCATTCCATGTGAAATACAACAGGCTAAGAAAGATATAACACAGGTTTCAGTGCTGACATCCCTTCCTTCAAACACACTTATTTCCATCTAGCTTAGCATGAATAAAGGACAAAGATTTCAGTCTTACATTTGAAAAGGTGGTTATTTAAACCTGTGATTCCCAGGTTTCAATATGAAATGTTATGATATGACTTTAATAAAGATGTCTGGGTAGTTTATGTTTATTCATTTTGATATTACTGCATTTACTAGGATTGGTTAGTTTTGGATAAGGAATTCATAGAATAATTCTAGTACCATCATAATTGGTCAATATTATTTTGTGATATATTATTTTTGAAAGGCAAATTTGATCATGGTTAATTTCTGTATGATTATTCTTTGTTTGTATATCAGAAATAAGATACACAATCCCAAGATATACACACAAACAACATCAATTTTTTGTTTGTTTTTTTAAGACAGGGTTTCTCTGTGACTTTGAAGGCTGTCCTCGAACTAGCTCTTGTAGACCAGGCTGGTCTTTAACTCACAGAGATCCATCTGCCTCTGCCTCTTGAGTGCTGGAACTAGAGATGTGCACCACCATCACCAGGCACAAAATCAATTTTTAAAACATAATTTATGTGTATTCATTTGTTAATCTATGCTTTATCATATGTGTGTTTACATGCCCATGTCATTGCAGGCTTTTGGGGTTTAGAGTATAAGTTGTGGGAGTAAGTTTTCTCTTTCTCTCTCAGTTTTGTCACTGGGATTAAACTCAGCTCATCAGAAGGAGCTTTAAGTGTTGAGTCACTGGACTGTCCCAAGAATATTAAATTTTATGCATTTACATATTTTGAAAAGTTCCTCCTGATTTCAATAAAATTTGATGTCTAGATAATTTCTTCCTAAAATGTTCAGTTTTGTTTAATTTATCTTAGTTTCTAATTAGTTGTAATGTTACAACTTCTACATATAATTAGACAATATATAATATTCCACAAAGAAATCCTTATTTCCAAGGAGTAGAACAGAGACAGTTAACATCAACTTTCATCTTTTTTTTGTTTTTGTTTTTGTTTTTTTTTTTTGGTTTTAACGAGACAGGGTTTCTCTGTATTGTTTCAGGGGTTATCGGTCCAGCCTGGCCTCGAACGCACAGAGATCCGCCTGCCTCTGCCTCCCAAGTGCTGGGATTAAAGGTGTGCGCCACCACCGCCCAGCTCAACTTTCATCTTAATGAGAACAAGAATCCCCAGAGAGACTGACCTCTGGATACACTGTGGGATATTCTCTTGGTAATGTGATGTGAGGTAGAAAAACCTGACAAATGAGAGTTGTTCCATTACCTGGGATGAGATCTGTATAAAAAAGTAGACTGTCAACTCAGTGATTCATCTCTTTCTGAGTCCTGGTTTTAGATATAATGTGACCAGCCAACTCAAACTCATTACCTGAACTTTTCTGACATGTTGGACATTTTCCCTGACCATGACCCAAAATAAGACCTTCATCCTTGACTTACTTTGATCACAATAATATAATACAGCAACAATAAAAATAAGTGAGATCCCAATTTATTTGCCAAACATAAATGTAAAATGACAATAGAAATCTGTTTTTTAAACTTTTGATCAGATAAAAAATTGAGTATAATATAGATTTTACTTTTAAAATACTTATCCATTAAGAGAACTAATATAAAACGAATGAATGTTTATAATATAATAGTGACATGACAAGCACTTGAGTAGAAACTGAAGAAAGTGGTGAAGTTATTAGGAAAATTGGGAAATTAGATCCCAAGAAAGTTTTACTTCACATCAGTTAGAGATTTGAATGAGATCTAAAAAAAATTCTCCATGAGATCACAGCCCATTAAATCAAATATGCAAGGATTATATAGACTCATAGAGACTGAGGTGACAAGCACAGCACCTGTGTGTGTAGCACATCCTCTGTGTATATATTATAGCTGTTAGCTTGGTATTTTTGTTGCACTACTAACAGTTAGAGCAGGCATGTCTCTAACTTATTTACCTTCTCTTGAGACCCTTTTCCTCCTATTGTGTGGTATTGTCCAACCTCGATGTAAGGGCTTTTGCTTTGCCTTGTATTTTCTTTTGTTATGTTTGATTCTTATCTCTTGGAAACCCACTCATTTCTGAAGGATAATGGAGGGGAAGTGGGTCTAGGGTAGAGGAGACATAGGGGACTTCAAGGGGAATAGGGCAGAAAAACTGTGGTTGAGATGTACTGTATGAGAGAAGAATATATTTTCAATAAAAATTTATGGAAAAAACAGTGATCATCAGAGAAAATTAATAGAATTATCAAATAATCTTTAAAACACAAGTAACGAGGAAAACACACTTCATCTTGTCCAGTTAGTACCTATACTTAATAAACAAAAGCTGAGATGCAGTTAATTTCAATTCGACTTAATAAAAACTGGGGGTTTATGTTACAACTGATGAATTAGTCATGCACATAATATACATAAGTAAAAGGCATAATAATCAATAGAAAATTATATGGAAATGTATAACATATAAATGATAACATGAAATACTCATACTATGTGAAAAGACATCAAATCTCTCTTAATCAGGAAATCAATAACATGATATTTTGTATCAATTAGAAAGGAATTTGGATTGTGTCATGAATTAGATAAAATAAGTCATAGTATAAATGACTATGTAAAATGTAAAGAGGCAAGAAAATTAATAAAATTATTAAGGAATATGAGAATCAAATACATATGTGCCCAGAAACTTACCCTCAAAGACAAATCCAGTACATTTACCTAATAGGTAAGAGCTATGTTTCTGTTCAATAAGGAATTTTGGAAACTTTGGCACAGATCTTACTAGTGTATATCTTTATATCAATAAATATAGTCTGAAGAAGAGAAAGAGTATGTGAGAGTGTGAACATAAAGGACAGGATGTGAAAACAAGATACCTGAGTCTTTCAAAGGGAACACTGTATTATCTGAGCAAACAGAAAATGTTTTCCTTTGGCTTTTGCAATGAACTTATTTATGGAATTTCTATTATTATTATTCAGTTTAACTTGCTGAATACATGCTAGTGTATAGGACATCTCACAAAGACTTGATGATTTATTATGCCTATTGTGATGACTATTACTGTTTGGAAACAATATACAAATATTTTTTAAAATGAAAGGTTATTTAAAAATCTTCTTTGGAAATTATTGATATTCTTGATTTTGAATATTGACTCAATTTTCTAAAAAATTCCCTCAAATTTCTATTTTTACTTAATATGTAAATATTTTAAAAATAATGTATAATTATTTTAATCAAAAAAATAAAACACTGAGAGTGGGTATTAAAACTACAGCATTATTGGACCCTTGAAGTGCTTACTCTTTGAAATTTTCCAAGAAAATTCCATGTTGTGATTATAAAGTACTACTGTGTATCTCTATCAACATTTATTCACATAGCCACCAGACACAGAGAATTTCATAAAATGTCATTATTATGGCATAATACATTTTCTTTAAATAGTTTCCTAACTATCTAGCAGTCTAGAGGCTGAAAATCTTGCTTTCTTTTCTTTTTATTTTAAATCAGTGTTGGTGTGTGTGTGTGTGTGTGTGTGTGTGTGTGTGTGTGTGTGTGTGTGTGCATGCACACATAAGCATGTGGACATGCACAGACATGACTTATGTGTAGAAGTCATAGGAAAACCTTGGTTGTCAGTCCTCAGACACCTCTTTCCTTGTGTGAATTAATATCTCTAATTGTCCAGAATTTCATCACATGAATCAGGTTAGCTGGCCTGTGACCCTCCTATGCTCTGTCATCTTGTTATCACCGAGGAAGCAAATTTTACATGAATGTAGGAGCCTCACATTTACAAGATAACTGATCTGCCAATGGAGCTATCTTGATGACTCTAAAGAACTTTATTTTTTTAAATCAGCTATTGATAATCAGGCACATGCTACCTCTAATTTTCTTCATACCTGTGAGTCATGAATATCTATTTAATTATTCTAGATTTTAGTAGCCACAAAGCAATTTTTTTCTGTCCTCCAAGATGTTTGGAAACATAGCAATTTTAATATTTATGTTGAACCTGCTATTGCCCAACACAAGATCATGTTAAATTTTAATGTATTTATGAAAATCAGCAAGGCAAATAAGCAAATAATACGAAAGATCTTTGCAAGATCTTGGTCAATGATTATTATCTCCCACCTCTCTGTTTCTCCATGTCCGTTTCTCCTGCAAACGTGGATATTTATTATCCTAAGTTAAATAGATGAAGATAAATTTAGAATGTGAGGCAACAAGAGTCAAAGATTGAGAGAATGAAGTCAAGGCAAAGGATGAGAAGAAACGATGAATAGGAAATGAGCATCCAAGGAGCATGATGTCTTGAATGAAATGTGTCATGGAACATGATTGAATGTTGCCATGGAGTCTTGCAGCTTCCAAATTCCAGCTTGAAATTATCATTCACAGCAGAAGATGTTTAATGCACATAGAACTCACAGGAAGCCAATAAAGTAGGCTTGCTTTTTGTTAAGCTGATTTTTCACTTGTTAACAGGTGTACTTCATTTGACAATTCCAGCATCCTAACAGTTAATTCTCATCTATGTTATGTTTTGCATATCCTTTATTTTCTGTCTAGTGATTGTGATAGGAACAAATGTTATAGTTGTAAATCATTACGTCACATATTTTAGACTACATATGAGTATTTCACATATGTTGTATACTTGTCAGATGAGATTTGGTGTGTTCATGGTAGTATTGCCCTAAATATTATTTATGAATTTCAATGGTTCTTCTCATCTTCTAAGAAAGAAAAAATACTTACCTACTAAAATATTGAAGCTTATGACCCTTCTATGACTGTGGCAATATAACTTTTTTTCCTAGTAAAATTCAGAACCAATATACGGCTACAACAGAATATAGTCAGACAATCATCTTACGTAGTAAAGCATCGTTAATTGACAGTACCAAGTCTTTTGAAGGCAGATCACATTAGGAACCAACAAAAAGGTGAATTCCAAAAGACATTTCATAAGTAACTTTATGGAAGTTTCATCATTTTTGAAGGAAATTGCTATTAAACTAAGTCACTAGAGCAAATAGTAATACAGGAAAACTTTCTCAACCTGAAATTAAATATGCTATACAGTTTGAAAATTAATCAGGCTGGGAAGCTATGATAAATAAAGTCTAACAGATGGTGATGAAGGCAGTGCTCACAGCCTTCAGTGAATGGTGACACGCAAAATTATTCAGAGACTAGGTAGGCAATGGAAATAACAATTACACTTAATAGCAGACAGCAGTGTGGGCGTGTGCTTCCATGTCCTAAGCAGAGAAGCAGATTGCTATTTAAATTATGTATTTTTAAAAATTGTACAGTATGTTAAATAAGGAAAGTAGAGAATTATGAAATTTACCCTATATTTACTTGAGTGAAAAATGTATTGTTCAATTCAAAATACCATTGAAATATAGCTTATTATGAATTTGAATATCTATCATTACAGTGTGTGTTAATCACAAAGAGATGAAGTTTGTAACTCGTGAGTTTCCCCATAGCCATACCTAGTGTCTTAATCAGAGTTTTTGTTACTGTGACAAAATTGTGTCACCAAAACAAGTTGGAGAGGAAAGGGTTTATTTTATCTTACAGCTTGTAGTCCACCATCCAGAGAACTGAGGGCAGAAATGAAGGGTGGGACTGATGCAGAGTCAGCAGAAGAACGCCTCTTTCATGGTTTACTCAACTTACTTTTTTATAGCACCCAGTGCTGTCATCCCAGAAGTAGCACTGTCCGCAATGCGCTGGGCCCTCCCACATCAATCATCAATAAAGAAAATGTAACTGAGTCTTACCCACAGTCCAGTATAGGAAGGGAATGGTCTCAGTTGAGGTTCCCTCTTCTAAAATGACTCTATCTTGTGTCGACTTGACATAAAAAAATAAAAAATACCACTTTCTAGCATAGTCACCTAAAAGAAAGGGATAAAAGAAAAATAATTTCTTTTCTACTCTTTGTATTGTTTTCATAATAATTGATACATTGACAAAATAAAACAAATTAAAAATGAAATTTATGCTAATGATTTTAACATGTGTGTTTGTGAAAACAGTGTTTCTCAAAAAACTATAATTGCTTAGCTGGATGGTGGTGGCTCATGCCTTTAATCCCAACATTCGGGAGGCAGAGGCAGGTGGATCTCTGCGAGCTTGAAGTCAGTCTGTTTTACCGAGTGAGTTACAGAATACCCAGGACTGTTACACAGAGAAATCCTATCTAGGAAAACAAAACAAAAATAAGAATAATACTTTTTACTGCTCCACATCTTTCTTCCTCAAGTTGAACAAACTGTAAATTGCCGTTTACAGCAGAACTGCATTGTTCTTATTTTCATGGGACCCATTTCTTCCTATTTTCACTTAGTCAAGGTAATATTTAATGCTTCCAAAATCATTTTTGGTAAAACAACTTCACCAGAGACTTTCTAAAATGCCACATTCTGCATCTTTTTTTATTTCCAAAATTGATTTTGCAATATAGCATAAACTTTGGGTTTCATTATGGACTTTTCACACAATATCATTAAACATTGTTCTACTGTCTTTATTTAATGATATTGCTACTATGATAATAATTACAATATAAAGGTTGCATGAACTTATAGTAATAATATGCCAGGAAGACTAATTATGGAAGTGATTCAAATGTAGTAATTTCATAATGATATATGCTAGATTACTAAAGTTTAACATGAAGGAATACAACTCATCTTATATACCATTGTTTAGTCATAATTGGATGTTCAAATGAAAGTATTGATATGTGGAAAAAAATTCATGTAACTAAAATTCATCTCATTCATATGTTTAATAAGTAATAGGATATTGAGTAGGTCTCTCTCATTATCTTCATGTTGGGGAGGGGTGACAAATGTGGGGGTTTGGAACTCACGATTGTTTAGTAAATAGTTTTGTATCATTTTGAAAGAAATAAAAAGGAATATATTATACTATTATGTTTGTCTTAATACATAAGCCACTTGAAAAGCTTACACATTATTTTATTAGAACCTTAACTGAACAAATTTTACCATGCTACTTATTGAGTATGTATATATAGCTCAGTAATGAACAGATGACATTTACATTTTAGTTTATCCCATCTTGTTTTCTTGTAGAGATATTTAAGCAAGGATTTATAAATACATTCTATGTCAGTTGATTTTTTTAAAATACTTTCTCATGTTATGTGAGGAAGTTTGATCTTTGATGCAATAAATATCCAGTTCGTACATAGTTTTGTGCAGCCAGTTATAATTATTAGTTATTGATATTGATATTTAGAAAAGTTTTATTAATTGATGATCATGGAATCTGTGCAATGGCTTGGAAGACTTATTCATTCTTTTCTTTATCTGATATATTGTAAAGGGAACAACAGGGAAATCATCATTTCTACCAAAATAAAGAAGCTATTATTTTATTACTCTTCCCTTCGAAAGGGAATATTGAAATGTCTGAGGCTGCAGCATCTGACACCATGCCTGATCCATTGGAACAAGCAGATCTGTGATGCAGCGCCTCTCTGAATATAAGCCCCCTGGGAGACGTGAGGCTGCATGACCATCTGCTTGGGTATCATGGCAGAGGTGTATTCCAAACTCTTTCTTTCCATTTCCCTATTTCTCAAAACAGACATTCCAAAATCCATAAACAAATGTTTTAAAGTGTTTTTCCCAGGGCATTTGAATCAAAACAGCATGGATTTGGAACGAGAGACCTAGTTTCTATTATGGCCTGGGCCACTAATGAGTTCTGTGACTTTGGGAGAGCCATTTATGCCTGAAAGAGAACGAAATACTTTAAAACAACTGTTTCAAATATAATTGTTCAAAATATTTCATCATGTCACA
The DNA here is from genome assembly GCF_017639785.1 of Mesocricetus auratus. Classification (NCBI taxonomy): domain Eukaryota; kingdom Metazoa; phylum Chordata; class Mammalia; order Rodentia; family Cricetidae; genus Mesocricetus; species Mesocricetus auratus. Next base: position 48,721,735 of record NW_024429190.1, read on the forward strand.
AATACAAATGTTATTTATTGTTCTTCCACTATCTTCTTAATGCCAATTTATTTTATGTAATAGTTATTCTTTAATACAATCAGAAAATATTTGAAGGTCCATTTTAATATAATTTGATGTTTTAGGGGAAAATACTATATAAATATAACCCTGTGGATCTTACAGTCATGGCAAGAGAAATAAATATAAATAAAATCATTTATACTCTCATTTATACAAAAATACATATAACTAATCTTGTGACAAGTGCAGTGAAGTTACAGTATTAAGTGATACACAAATAATGAAATTCTATGGAAAATAAGGTAGTGTACACAGATGCATGGCAGTATTGGTTATTTTCAATTTAGAGTGTCATACATAAATACAGGATTTAGTGAATTAAATAACATAATCATACAGCATTCGTATTTATTCAGATAGCTGTCATACTCTTCTTATATTGATTTTGGAGTGATAAATAAAACTGAACTTTGTTCTATTGACAGCATTCCCACACTTTGAAAAGATAAAAGAATGCAACTCTTATCCAAATAATAATAAAAGCATGATTTTTTGTTTGTTTTTTGATCTGTTCAAAAGCTGTTATCTACAGATAATCAAGGGAACTGAATCTCAGAGTATGACACGTTCCTCCTTAGAGAACAGGGACAAAGAACTGTTTCTTTTTATCAGAGCACAGCACATCTGGGAGAAACTCTGGAAATTATCTGTGAAAATGTCATCAATCAGGCAAATGTAAAAAGTGTCTGTACAAAGCATAAAAGGATTACTCCTTTACATCTAGTGTGAGCCCAGGAAATCTCATATTTGTGATCTGTATGGCTGAAAATCAGAAAGATGTCACCTTAAGAGGGTGTATCCTTCTGTCTATCCAGCTCTTCCAAATACAGTGCACATCAATCCCAAGGGTGATAGAAGAAAATAGAGCCTATATTATAAAAAACAAAATAAACCCAAATATTGTGTTGCCTGGTCATGCCATAGGGATAGTATTTGTAAGTGGGATCTTAGGGAGTTGATTCACTTACAAATAGTTGAATCCAACTAATAATAATCATATTTTTCAAAAGAAAGCCTGTAAACTCTCTCTCACTTCTACCACTTGAGAATCCACATGAAAACAATCTCTAAATCTGCGTGTAACTCTTCACTATATGCCAAATCTCTCCATGCTTTCTTTTTGGACTTCAAGAATATGAGAAATACTTTTCAAAGCCATCTAGAAAAGGCAAATTTGTTATAGCAGTCTTAATGAACTGATACAGTAGACTATGAGAAAAAATGGAGCCAGCCCTACCACTGGGACGTAAAATCTGTGAATCCTTCTTTTGTCCCTTCTAGTGTATGGAGTCAAGCAGTAGGATACCCATAAGGGCAATTGATGATGCCACAATCATCCTGCATCACACTGGGAAAAGTTTGTATCTGGCCATGTGGAAGAGACAAAATAATGAGCTCAATGTTAACCACAATGTAACATATTATTCATTCTTTTTCCAGGGAACCTACCCAATTGACACATACACAGGGGAAAAAAAGAGTCTACATCCTCAGATGTTCCAGCTTCAATTCAAAATCATTTTCAAACATTTGTGGTTTTATACCCACCCTTCGTGAACCCCTTAAGTGTCCTTTCCTAGAAATAGTTCAAGCTTGCTATTATTTGGAGAGGTGCAGGGTTGTTCCACATCATGAATAAGCCAACCATTTCATATGAATGCCATAAAATGTTCAGTTCATGGAACAAAGTGCTGCTTCATGCTCCTTTCTGGGCCAAATATGTCCAGAGTTTTCCTAGTTTTAAATTACTCTGCTAAATAAACCTCAACTTAGTTGGCTGTGATTCTGAGCAAATTATGTCTTCCAAGAATACAAGAACTTCATCCAGGAATAGCCTTCTGAGTGGTCTATAAATTTTCTTTTAAATAATTGAACTGCTTTATCTTTTTTCATGTACACTTGTGGGGATGTTTTCTGTTCTGCTCTTCTACCCTGATGTTTTCCTTCTACCAATTTTATTTTTCTCATATCCTCTTTATGCCTCCCAGACAAGAATTTATATCAAACCAAGATTACTTTACATGCAATATTTGTAACCACAAGTTACATATTTTCCAAAAGCAAATTAAAATCGTTACACATGAAGAAATCATATTATGATCACAAGTTATTTGTTTTCTTAGAAGTTCACAAGGAGTTAAATATTTTCCTTTGTATTAACTTTGCAACCAAAACATTTCACACCAAAGCAATGATTATTCTTACTCCAGTTTCCTTCCCCCCACTCATTTCACCTTCCCTCACCACTCCCACCCCCTCCAGCCAAACCTTGTCCATTTCTCTTCATGTTTAAGAGCTTCCATGAGAGTCTTGCACATTAAGTTGGGGCAGGACCAAGCTCTTCTTCCATGTACTAAGACTGAGCATGGCATTCCACCATACGAAATGGTCTCCAACAAGCTAGCACATGCACCAGGTTAGATCCTGGCCCTGCTGCAAGGGGCTTTCAGTCCAAGCTTTACAACTGTCTCCCACATATGGAAGGCTTACCTTAGTTCAGTCTGATGGAGTCTCCACAGCCCTTGGTTGAAATTAGATGAGATCTCCTCTGTAAACTGTGGGCAAGGAGGGCTTGTGAAAGGGAGGGGATAGGGGATGAGAACAAGAGGGGACAGGATGGTAAACTCAGGAGTAGGGAGTGGAAAAACAATGAAAGAGATACCGTAATAGAGAGAGCCACTATGGGGTTATGGATAAGCCTGATGATAGGGTAATTCCCAATAATCCACAAGGAAGACTCCAGCAAAGACTCCTACCAATAGTGGAGAGGGTGCATGAACTGGCCTTCCCCTGTAAACAGATTGGTAAGTGCCCCAACTATCATCTTAGAGCATTTGACAGAACCATATGTAGAGATCCATGGCCAAAGAACCAGGCTAAGCGCTGGGAATTCAGTCAAAGAGAGAGGAGGGAAATGTGAGCAAGGGAAGTCAAGATCATGATGGAGAAAACTGCAGACAACTAAGATGGGCTCATGGAAACTCATCAACTCTAGACCAAAGGGATTTCTTAAAATTGCTCTTCATAAATTAATTCAATCATTTATAGTATGTGTGAGTGTGTGCCTGTGCCTGTGTGTGTGTGTGTGTGTGTGTGTGTGTATGTGTATGTGCATTCACAAATTCAGATCCTATGTCCTATAATAACAGATGGTGGAAACCTTATAAAGTCAGTTCAATCACTATCCCATGTGATTCCCAGAGATTGCATTCAGCTGATCAGGTGTGGTGTCAAACACTGCTGCCTGCTAAGTCATCTCATTGGACATACACATGGGATTGCTTAAGCATCCAGTTTTAGAAACTGATGTTGTTGACTTTTTCACTGTGTCCAGCAAAGTATGTAATTAAAGTAATCACTTCAGAAGTGCATTAGGATTGCATAATAGTAAGTAAAATTAATCATAATAATTGGAGACTCTCAAAAGTTTAAGCAAAAAATTTCCCCTAGTATTCCAGCATTTATATTTGAACAACAGATTTCTTTGGACAGCTAATGTAAATTGAATTATACACTATGTTTTCTTTTGGGTTTGTCTTCTTTCATATGTCACATTGCTTTCAAGATTAATTTATGTTTCTTGTTTCTTGTCTTATTCTTCTCCATTTATATTGAGACTCAGACTTCAGATTCATTTTATGCATCTAATTTTACTAATTCTTTTTTTAACATTATGTCACTTATGTTTAGCTGTTATACTACTGCTTTCTCCTGATTCTTGTTTGTTGTTTCTTAAGTTACCTCTATGTAAAGTTTTGACAGTCACCTTCTGCCTTCTATTAGTATAGTTGAAGAGGATGGTATTTTAAATTACCTTTTTTGTTATGAAGCATCAGCTATGGTTGGTTACACATAGAAGAGATTAAATGGTTTCAGTGGGTTCCCAAGGATTTTAGTTCATTTTCAGCATATTCATGTGAAGTGATAAAATCTTATTAATTAGTAGCTCCCTTGGCTGTGTTGAGGGCACTGAGAGGCAAGAAAAGCATGGTACCATGCTGTCATATTGTTTTATTTACTAATTTAAAATCCAAATAGGCAAACTACATATTTAGAAGAATCCTTATCTAATAATTCCCCCAAATTTGGATATAACTTTTCATGGTTTCCCCATCACTGAAATAGTTATTTTGGTAATCATACAAAATGTCCTTATTACAATTTATCAAATTCTTCATGCTATTTTCCAAAGTTGATTTCTTTTTTTTATCATTTTTTATTTTAATTTTAAATAGCTTGTTTTACATGTCAATCCCAGTTCCCTCTCCCTCCCCTCCTCCCGCACTCCCCTTCCCCCCCTCCCTCCCACCCTATTGCCAAATCCTTCCACATAGGGGATATCTAGAGTCTGTCATTTTACTCTTGGTAGGGTCAAGGCACTCCCCTAAGAGTCCAGGCTGAGAGAGCATCTCCCTTTGTGCTATAGGCACATGAAGACAGTTTGTATACCAGGGATAGACACTGATCCACAGCTCAGGGCCCCATAGGTTGCCCAGGCCTTCTCACTGACACTCACATTTGGGGGGTCCAGATCAGTCCCATGCTGGCCTCCCCACTGTCGGTCTGGGGTCCAAGAGCACTCCCCTGTTCAGATCAGCTGTCTCTGCTGGTTTTGCCAGCCCATTCTTTGCCAATTTGCTCATCACTCCTCTCTCTCTGTCACTGGGTTCCTTGGGTTCAGTTCAGTGCTTAGTTGTGTGTTTGCCTCTGCTTCCATCAGTCACAGGATGAAGGCTCCCGGATGGTTATAGACATCAAGTTCATTATCAGGAATGGGCATCCGAGGTGGTCCCTCCACTATTGCTTAGCTTGCCAATTGATGTTATACCTTTAGATCACTCGAGGTCACTCTGGTGCCTGATATGTCTTCAATCCTATGATTCCCTCTTCCCCCTATTCTACCCCCACCCCCTCAACTTCCTGTTCCCCCATGACCAACTCCCTTCCTCTTTACCCCCTCTATTCTTCCCAGGTCTCACTCCCCACCACCCCTCGCCGTGTTCCCCATCGATTCAGAGGATCTTGTCTCCAACCTCTTCTCTTGGGTACTATGCATATATGCATATCTTTTAGGTTCTTTCCTGTTTCCCAGACTCTCTATCTGTGGAAGTGCAGACTGGCACTATCCTGATCCATATCTAGAATCCATATATGAGTGAGTACATACCATATTAACAATCTGCGAAAGAAAAACCACATGATCATCTCACTAGATGCTGAAAAAGCCTTTGACAAAATCCAGCACCCCTTCATGATAAAGGTCCTAGAGAGATCAGGGATAACAGGAACGTACCTGAATATAATAAAAGCAATATACAGTAAACCAACAGCTAACATCAAACTAAATGGAGAGAAACTCAAAGCAATTCCTCTAAAATCAGGAACAAGACAAGGCTGTCCACTCTCTCCATATCTCTTCAATATTGTACTTGAAGTTCTAGCTACAGCAATAAGACAACAAAAGGAGATAAAGGGGATACAAATAGGTAAAGAAGAAGTCAAACTTTCATTATTTGCAGATGATATGATCGTTTACATAAGTGATCCAAAAAACTCCGCAAGGTCACTCCTAGAGCTGATAAACACCTTCAGCAATGTGGCAGGATACAAGGTAAACTCAAAAAAATCAGTGGCCCTAGTATATACAGATGATGAAGTGACTGAGAAAGAAATCAGAGAAACATCACCTTTTACAATAGCCAAAAACAGCATCAAATATCTGGGGATAATGTTAACCAAGGAAGTGAAAGACCTGTATATCAAGAACTTTGTGTCTTTGAAGAAAGAAATCAAAGAAGATACCAGAAAATGGAAAGATCTCCCATGCTCTTGGATTGGTAGGATCAACATAATAAAAATGGCAATCTTGCCAAAAGCAGTCTATAGATTCAATGCAATCCCTATCAAAATTCCATCACAATTCTTCAAGGACCTGGAAAGAACATTAATCAACTTTATATGGAAAAACAAAAGGCCCAGGATAGCCAAAACATCCCTATACAATAAAGGAACTTCAGGAGGCATCACCATACCTGACTTCAAGCTCTATTATAGAGCTATAGTCCTGAAAACAGCTTGGTATTGGCACAAAAATAGGCAGGTAGACCAATGGAACCGAATCGAAAGCCCTAATTGTAACCCACACACCTATGAACACCTGATTTTTGACAAAGAAGCTAAAACTGTACAGTGGAAAAAAGAAAGCATCTTCAACAAATGGTGCTGGCATAACTGGGTACTGGTATGCAGAAGACTGCAGATAGATCCATGTTTATCGCCTTGTACAAAACTTAAGTCCAAATGGATCAAAGATCTCAACATACATCCAGCCACACTGAAACTTTTAGAAGAGAAAGTGGGAGATACTCTTCAACGAGTTGGTACAGGAGACCACTTCCTAAACATAACACCAGTGGCACAGGCACTGAGATCGACAATTAAAAAGTGGGACCTTCTGAAACTAAAAAGCTTCTGTAAGGCAAAGGACACAGTCAAAAAGACAAAAAGGCAGGCCACAGAATGGGAAAAGATATTCACTAACCCTACATCTGACAGGGGGCTAATCTCCAAAATTTACAAAGAACTCAAGAAACAAGTCTCCAAAACACCAAAGGATCCACTTGAAAGGTGGGGTACAGAGCTAAATAGAGAATTCTCAGTAGAGGAGGCTAAAATGGCCAAGAGACACTTAAGAAAGTGGTCAACATCCTTAGCCATCAGGGAAATGCAAATCAAAACAACTCTGAGATACCATCTTACTCCTGTCAGAATGGCTAGAATCAAAAACACCGAAGACAATTTATGCTGCAGGGGATGTGGAGAGAGAGGAACACTCCTCCACTGCTGGTGGGAATGCTGACTCATACAGCCTCTTTGGAAATCAGTATGGAGATTCCTCAGGAAAATGGGAATTAATCTACCACTAGACCCAGCAATTCCACTCTTAGGCATTTATCCAAATGAGGCAGGTTCAAACAACAAGGGCATCTGCTCCACTATGTTCATAGCAGCATTGTTTGTAATAGCCAGAACCTGGAAGCAACCTAGATGCCCTTCAACTGAAGAGTGGATAGAGAAAATGTGGTACATTTACACAATGGAGTATTACTCAGCAGAAAAAAAAACAATGGAATCTTGAAATTCGCAGGGAAATGGATAGCACTGGAAGAAACCATCCTGAGTGAGGTAACCCAGTCGCAAAGTTGATTTATTTTTGATATATTAAGCAAGAGCACTTCAGTTTTAAGGTGCAATATTCAGACAGAATTTACAAGTGATTGCACAGGCACTTCTTTCTCTTTTCTTGTCCAACAGAGACTTCACTTCTAAACTAAATTTAATTAAACCGCTCTAGGAGTGTATCTCTGATTATTAAAATGTATCTGAGGAAAATATGTCATTTCTAAACTAAGACAGAAAATAACTCATTAGGAGAATCTCTGTTCTCTATTCCTCTGCCTGAACAATAATGGAGAAGGCATTACAAATGTAATAGTAATAGCTAACCCTACACAAAGAAACACAGATAGCCAAGGAAAGTTGCTGAGAGCAGAAGAATGATTCTTAACCATGAACAAGCACATCAAACTAGTTATCCAATACCAAATGATCCTCTCCCAAATCATGAGTATATAAGTAACATTTTATGGACCAAGCAGGTTATATTTAATAATATCTATGTGTACAGCAATACACATATATATCTAACAAAAATTAACAAAAAAGAGGTCATGAATTTTAAAGAGATCAAAGAGAGTTGAGGTATCTAATAAGGTTTGGAGGGAGAAAAGGGAAGGAGAAAATGATGTAATCTCAAAAAATAAAAGTAAGTTTCTAGAACACCATTGTGTTGAATAATAACTTATCCACATGAGAAATAGATCTCTAGAGAGATACTTGAGATGACATTATATCTGAATAATAAAATACACTACACATTTGCTTTCTGGAAATGACAGTTTCTTATGGTGTTTATCACTAATGATGTTTGTTAATCTATTTTAATAAACACAGTTCATTTGAGTCCAGAAATATGCTCTTCAGAACAGAAAATATGTATGTATCAAGAATCCAATGTTGTTATTTAAAATCATTTTAACACAACAGACCAGAGAGACTTCCCTACTCTCTCTGTTACCCTAGACTCAATTTTCAAGATCACCACTACCACTGCATCAGAATAACCATTGCACTAGAGATAAATACTTGTTCCACTGCCAGAGGTATCATAGACTGCCCAAGCCCAGTATTTATCCCTAGTGAACAAATGAGCTTTTGGAGTCCATTCCCTATGGAGGGATACTCTCTCAACCTAGATACACAGAGCAGGGCCTAGGCCCTGCCCCAAATGATGTGACAGACTTTGATGATCACCCATGGGAGACCTCACTCTCCCTGATGAGTGGATGGGGGAGTGGGATGGGGGATGGTGGGGGATGAGAAGATAAAAGGAGAGGGAACTGGGATTGGTATGTAAAATAAGATTGTTTTTAATTTAAAGAAAAATAAATTTAAGAAAAGAATAGCAGTTGTAATTCCTTGCCTCTTGTGGATCCCTTAGATAATCCACCCCAGCCACCCTTTACATCCCAATCTAGTTACTGTGTCAGAGACCAGACTTGGGTGGAAATTCCCTGCTTAACCTCAGGCCACACCAGTCAGAAGACCAGGTAGGATATCTATCCACAGACCTTCCTCACTCTTTCTGTTAGCTCAGACAAGATTCACAGGACCACCCCTAGTACTACAACAGATCATCCCTCCCTGACCTCTATTTCCACTGACTTCCATCACAGCAAGCATTCACTGAAAACACACCAGCTACACATTCCAGTAAAACAGGCATCATTCAGACAATATATTATCTGAAAGAACAGAGAAGAAATAGAAACCAAAAACAAAACACTCATTCAACAAAGATGAACCCAGAAATCAGCACCTAGACCTATAATGAGTACAAACCCAGATACCTTGATTGAAATCTAAGAACAAAGTCAAACGTAGCCAGAGAAATTTATCTCCAGCAGAGTCTAGCTATGTTTCCACAGTGGGACCTGAATATTTCAACAAAGCTGAATAACAAGAAAAGGACGTTAAAACCAACTTTGTGATGATGATAGAGGTGTTTACAAAGGAAATGAATTAAAGAAATCCAGTTAAACACAAGCCATTGGAGGAAATAATAAATTACTTAAAGAAATCTAAGTAAACAAAACAAACAATTGGTGCAAATTAATAAATCACTTTAAGAAAGCAAAATAAATAAGTAAATAAATAAATAAAGTGAAGAAGGCAAATAAAACTTTTCAAGACTTGAAAATGGAAATAGAAGCAATAAAGACACTACAAACTAAGGGAATCTCAGAATTGAGATATTTAATAACAGAGGTAAGTTTCACCAACGGAAAAGAGAATCTCAGCTTTAAAGATATGATAGAAGTAATGAACATATAGGTAAAAAAATGTTATACTCCAAAACTTCCTGACAAAATCATCCAGGAAATCGGGGACATTATGTTACAACTAAACCTATAAATAATGGGAATGAGAAGAATATCAACTCAAGGCCCAGAAAAAAATTTAACAGCATAATTTTAGAAGAAAAATTTCCCAAGCTAAAGGAGATGCCCATAAGGGTATAAGAAGCATACAGAAAACCAAATAGATTGGGCCAGAGAAAGAATTCTCTTACTACATAATGATCAAAACATTAAATGTACAGAACAAGGAAAGAATTTTAAAAGCTGCAAAGAAAATAAAACAAAATAACATACAAAGTTATACCTATCAGAATTACACTTGACTTCTCAATAGAGACTCTATCAGCAAGAAGGGGCTGGGCAGATGTGCTGCAGAGTCTAAGGGATCACAGATGCCAGTCCAGACTACTATAACCAGAAAGAATTTCAATCTCCATAGGTGGAGAATATAAGATATTCCATGATAAAGCCAAATTTAAATAATGTCTACAACTTTAGCCCTACAGAAAGTGCTAGAAGGAAAATTCTAAACAAAAGAGGTTAACTACACCTATGAAAACAAAAGAAATAAATAATCTTACACTAGCAACAGCAAGAGAATGTAGCATAATGCTACCACCACCATTAGCATCAACAACAACAAAATAAAGGGAATGAACAAACCATCATTGGTCATTGATATCTGTCAATATCAGTGGCCTCAATTTCCTAATATAAAATACACAGAGTAAGAGATTGAATGTGAAAAGAGGACTTATCCTTCTGCTGCATACAAGAAACACGTCTCACATCAAGGATAGACATTGCGTGAGGGGAAAAGTTGGAAAACAAATATTTCAACTTAGTGGACTTAAAATTGAATGACCATTTTAGCATCTTACAAATAGACTTCAGGCGGGGCAGTGGTGGTGCACGCCTTTAATACCAGAACTCGGGAAGCAGAGGCAGGCAGATCTCTGTGAGTTCGAGGCCGGGCTGGACCGACAGCCTCCAAAACAATACAGTGAAACCCTGTGTTGTAAAGACCAAAAAAAAAAAATAGACTTCAAACCAAACTAATCATAAGAGATTAGGAAGGTCACTACTTACTAATCAAAGGAAAAATCCGCCAACATAACATTACAGTTCTTCAGATCTATGCTTCAAACATAAGGGCACCCACTCTTACAAAAGAAAACTTACTATGGCTTAGTCAAATATTAACCTTCACATTGATAGTGAGAGACTTTAACATCCCACTCTCACCAACAGACAGGTCACCCAAACAAAAACTAAACAGAAAAATGCTGGACCTAACCTACTTTGTAAACCAAATGAACATAACAGATATTTACAGAACATTCCATCCAATCACATGTGTGTGCACACACAGATACACACAGAGGTATGGGTAGAATGTTCCATAAATATGTGTATTGTGTATATATTCTTCTCAGGACTTTATGGAACTTTCTTCAAAACTGACCACATACTTGGACAAAAATCAAGTCCACCATGCATTAAAGTTGCATACCAAGATCAGAACCTGAATAGCTCTCTCTTGAATGAAAAGTGGGTAAATATGGAAATGAAGACAGAAATTAATTATTTTATAGAACTCAATAAAAATGAGTGCGCAGCACAACCCAATTTATGGAACACAATAAACTGTGCTAACAGAAGAATGCATAGCATTAAGAGCCTGCAATTAAAAAGTAAAGGAGAAATCTCACAATACACCTAAAAGCTCTAGAAGGAAAAAAAAAGTAAGCACACCCAGGGAAGTAAATGACAAGAAATAATAAAGCCAAATGATAAAATCAATAGAAACAAAAGAACAATATCTTAAAATATCAAAACAATAGAGATGAGTCTTTGAGAAAATCAACAGGATACATAAATACTTATGTAAACAAAATAAAATACATATAGAGAATATCCAAATTAACAAATTAAAAACAAAAAAGGAGGCATAATAAACAATATGGAGTTCCAGAGCATCACAAAGACATGCTTGAAAAAATGTGTAATCCGACAAAATGGAAAACCATAAAGAAGTAGATAATTTTCTCGATAGGTACCACTTACCAAGGATGGTCAAGATCAGATAAATAACTGAAGTAGACTATAATGACTAAGGAAATAGCAGAAGGAATTAAGTCTCCCAACAAAAAAGGAAAAAAGTACAAAAACAAACAAGCAACAACAACAAAACAAATCTAGGGTTAAATGGTTTTAGTGCCAAATTCTAGAAGACTTTCAAAGAAGAGATAACAACAACACTCCTTGTAACATTCACAAAATAAGGGAACAATCTGCAATTAATTTTATGATGTCACAGTTACCCTGATACTCAAACCACATAAAAACTCAACGTAAAAAAAAAATTACAGATCAATACATGATAAAGTACTTGCAAACCTGTAGTATCCCTTGTTGCATGGAGACTTCATCCTTATATTCTTGTAATCTATATGGTCAAGAAGGATTCTCCAAGTTACAAAAAGAGAAATCTGGATACCACCGCAGCTACAAAACCCTCCACCTACAATCTGCACTACCTGTACAGTGTACTCGGGCAATCGTGCCACAGAACTTGTGGGAGTGGCTAAGCAATGTGTGATTTCACTTGAGGCCCACTTCAGAAGAGGGAGCCCATACTCTATACAGCCTAGGGGTAAAGCTAAATAGGACCGGCAAAAAAAGAAAAGACTAAATGATGCCTAATGATGTCATGATATTCAGCCGTATTAATAGATCAGTGCCTTGTCCAGTCTTCATTATAGAAACTACTTCCTGCAGCAGAAGAGAGCAGGCACAGAGACTTATAGGCAGAAATTCTCCAGAAAGGGAGTATAAAGTCTCCATTGGGTTCTCAGAGCTTGTGGAACCCTACATGAGACAGCCAGGAGGGTTGCAGAGCTGTTGCAGGACACCAGGAGAGCATGGCACACAAATCAGCTAAGTAGGACTCGAATGTACTCACACAGACTGGAGCAGCAAGAAGGGGGCCTGCATGTGTCTGCACCAAGTTCTCTACGTACATGTTATAGCTCTTAGCTTGGTGCTTTTGTGAGACTCCCAACAGTGGGAGTGGGTGTTTCTCTGACAGTTCTGCCTGCTCTTGCTGGTTACTTTGTACAGCCTAGACATAAGGGCTTCTGCCTTATTGTATCTTGCTCTGTAATATTTGGAGGTCATCTCTTAGACGGCCATACTCTTCTGAAGAGGAAATGGAGGGGGAGTAGATTTTGATGGGGAGAAGGGAGGTGGTGGGAGCTGGAAGGAGTGTATAGGAAACTGTGGTTGGGACACATTGTAAGAATAATCTATCTTCAATAAAAACAAAAACAAATAATGAAAAAAGAAATAAAATTATTTTAGCTGCATTAGTCAAGAAAATAAATTATATATATCCTAAAACAAATTATTTAATGAAACTTTAGAACATATTATTACTAAGAACCTAAAGGACTACCATATTCCTCTAGAAGTTGCATGTTTTCAGGGAAAAGGTGAAAAGCACAAGCAACCTCTTTTCTAAATTATGAATACTTGTATTATCACAAACGTACAGGTATTCCTAACATATGAAATTTGTTGAACAAGTGGCTAGAATTTGTGAGCAATACCTCCCAGGACCTTTGCCTATCTCCAAATTTGTGAAACCACCAAAATACATGAAAATTAAAAATGATTCTTTTGTGTAAATGCGAATAAATCACAAAATTGGAATGCATATAAAGCAATTTTAACTTCATTTTAATTAATTTAACATTAAGTTAATGTGTCTTTCCTACTGACATAAGATATACTGTGTAATTTTATGTGTCGAAATTGCAGTACTACTATTGTGAACCTGTTCTGAAATGGCAAGTCTAAACAATGACAGTATGCAGCTGTTCTTGATTTATATTATGTGTGAGTTTTCACTACACAATATGATCATATGTTTAGAAATATATTTTCCTCCCTTACCGAATGATTTAATGCTAGGTGGAACTTATGTAGGTTTGTCTCTATGCCCATACTTTAGTAGAGATTTGCTCTCTGTCATGTATTCTGCAGACACCTCCTGTGGTATTAACTTCGCATTATGCAAATGGAAATGCTTCTTAAAATGCTTGAACCAATCTTTGCTCAGAAAATTGCTTGCTTCAAATGTTGTGCTGATATCTTTAGCACCTGTGGTTATGTGGAAATAGTTTTTAATGTCTTCTGGCTTCTAAAATTATATTTCCATCCAGAATCACATGTTCCTGTGCACATCTTCACACAACACATTCATTATCTTTTCAACTGCCATGAATAATTCTCTTTCCAACTATGAAAACTTCTGGCACTGACTCTAACACATTAAAAAATATAATCTTTATTTCCATATGGCAAACATAGGGACCTTTACATCCTAACTTCCTTTTGTAATTATCATTTCTTCTTCAGATCTTTCAGTAAATACAATTTGAGTTTATTATGTACTCAATGTGGCATATCATTGTTTTGTTTATTTTAAATCCAGGCTAGCAGAATATTCTAAAATTTTACCAAACATTCTAATGAAACAGGATAAATGGGTAAGAAATTTTGTCTGTTCCCTGCACATAAAGAATTGCCTAGTGATGCAATCTACAGTAGCAAATTAGCAAAGCTTTCACCAAATTTTAGTTCATTGGGTTTGCATTATTTTAACTTTGGCTTAAAAATGAACTACAATTTCCTAAGAGAGAAAACATCACCCAAATGAGGTAATAGAATTTTTAACTGGCTTATTATAATCACTTACAACTTTGTTCAAAATTCTTTCATGCTCCAAATCAAGATGACCAGTCTCAAGCATTTTACAATAACCAAAAATAATTGCTAGGTTTTTAATAATAAACTGTATTTTTGTAACTTGATTTTTAATAATAGCTGGCATATGACAATTTTAGAGCTGATATCCTGTATTCAACTGTTTTGAGATACATTTGCTTAGCAATATTTCAATGAAATATTGGCAAATATACGCCAAATAACTATGTGTCTAGTTTTGCTATCTAATTCAGATGAGATAGCGAGATAACACTGATACATAGGAGGCTGGAATTCCTTTCTGAAATTTGATAAGCTACCAATCCCATTCACCATAAGCAGTATCAGGATTTCCAGATGTCCACAGATTCGTACTTTAGTGGACTCTTTTATTGCTTATATCAAAAATGTTCTTTGTTTAGTTTGTCAGCTTCTTGATAATGTTTGTCATTCTCTAATAATAGCCAGTCGTTCTCAAATATAAACTGCTAGAGGAGTTGGAAGCTAAATCACAATACTATATAAACCCTATGACTAATTTCATAAAACCACTGAAATACATTACTCAAAATGAACTATGACTGTATGAGCAATATGTCTGGACTCAGAATCATTATGTGTGAGCAGTTATCTTGTTTCCAACCACGCATTTCATGTTCCACAAATTCCCCATGATGATACTATGGTATGTTTTCCAGAGGTGGATAAAACAGTTGGAAAATAATCTCATTTATCTATTTAGTGATTAATTAGTCATTATTTCTGATTTTTATCTTTATTTTATTTTTATTTTTTTGGTTTTTACGAGACAGGGTTTCTCTGTATTATTTTGGAGGCTGTCGGTCCAGCCCAGCCTCGAACTCACAGAGATCTGCCTGCCTCTGCCTCCCGAGTGCTGGGATTAAAGGCATGCGCCACCACTGCCCAGCTTTTCTTTTTATTCTTAAAGCAGATGCTTTTCACTGTCTGATATGAAAAAAAATTACAATAGAGAAAATAAAAATCTTTACAAGTTAGATCCAATATGTTTAAAAATCACAAGTCATACAAAATCATATCATGAATAATTCTTGTGCTGGAAGTGGTGTAAAAATGAGATGAAATTTAAAGTCACATCCCAATACTTAGAGAAATGTCTCAGACACGTGAAAATAAATGCAATTTATTTGTATGTATTTAGTCCAGAGTCTTCACTCCACCCTTTATATTGAAGCCTGTCTAAACATTAGATGAAAAACAGAGAACAACCTTTTAGATGTGATATTTGCATTTCATAGGAGATGAGTGCAGAAGCCTTGGGATTTTCTGAGCATTTTGTAAAGGCTGATTTGAAGTGCCCAGTGTGTATCACTGTATTCCAGTTGACATATTTCACACTCTCTCATGAAATAAATATCACATTATTCCCACATAAATAATTATCACAAATATGCCCACAATATAATGATGCATTCACTGAACGCACTTGGACAGTTTACCATGTGGTCAGAAACAACACAGGAGAAATGTGTCACGATATCAAAATTAATGCTGTACTTTACCTCCCCAGAGAGAATATCAAGGATTGCCCTCCTGTCAGCACTATTCATTAAATAGTAATGAATAAATAGTAATAATGAGATAATAATTAACCCCAGATAAATGACGATCATCTATTGAATTAATGACAATGAGAGTCTAAAAATATATCCTTCACTTTTACTCCAGTTTGTAAGGCAATCAAGGCTGATTTTACAAAATAGGAAGCAAAAAAAATACTTTAAATTACATGTTTTGCTGACCTGAACAAGGGGGAGCTCATGGACCCCAGACTAATGGCTGAGAGTTCAGCATGAGACTATTTCAGATCCCCTGACCATTTGTGTCAGTGAGGAGGCCTCGAGTATTAGATCAGTATGTATCCCTGGCATCTGAATGAACTTTGGGAGCCCATTCCACATGGAGGGATGCTTTCTCAGCATGAACACATGGGGAAGGGCCTAGGCTCTGCCCCAGATTATATGACAGACTTTGGATATCCCCATGAAGGGCCTCAAGCTTCCTTAAGAGTGGATTGGGGATTGGGTGGGAGGTTCAGGGACTGGTAGGGAGTGAGGGAGGAGAAGAGGGAGAGGGATTTGGGATTGACATGTGAAGCAAGCTTGTTTCTAATTTAAATAAAAAGAAAAATAAATAAATTACAAGATTTAATATTATATATTATTTTATTTTGTTTTTAAGGCTCTATTGAACACAAATTTTACTGATGAGTACTTATTCAAACAAATATAAAAAAGAAAAGTACAAATGATTTAGTTAACTTCTGTGTCCCCATTTGTTTGTTGCGGGACCAAGACTACATCAAAACCCACTAATAGAACTACCTCACATTTACCAAAGAAAATTAAATGAGGTCAAAAAGAGAATGACAAGTTTTTTGTTTGTTTTTAAAATAATATTTTATTGAAATTAGAACAATCTTATTTTACATACCAATACCAGTTCCCTCTTCCTCACATCCTCCCATGCCTCCCACCACCCCCATCCCACCCTCCCAAGGGATCATCAAAGTCTGATACATCATTTGAGGCAGGCCCTCTCCCATGTATCTAGGCTGAGAGAGTATCCCTTCATAGGGAATGGAATCACAAAGCTCACTCCTGCACCTGGTTCCACTGTCATAGTCCCTATAGACTGTCTAGGTCTCCCAACTAACACCGATGTTCATGGGGCCTGGTTCTATCCTATGCTGATTCCCCAGCTGTCAGACTGGGGTCTGTGACCTTCCACTTGCTCAGGTCAGCTATTTCTGTGGTTTTTCTCAGCATGGTCTTGACCCCTTTGCTCATTTCTCCTCCCTCTCTACAACTGAATTCCAGGAGTTTGGCAGTTACTTGATGAAGACTCTATGATGACATTTAAGGTAGTCATCATAGGGGAAGAGCATTTAAGGTAGCCTTTCTATTGTTGCTTAGATTCTTAGTTGGGGTCACCCTTGTGGATTCCTAGACGTTTCCTAGTGCCAGATTTCTCTTTAAACCTATAGTGGCTCCCTCTATTAAGGTATCCCTTTTCTTGCTCTTTCTGTATTCTTTCCCCAACTGGATCTCCCTAATCCCTCATGTTTTCCTTCCTGGCTTCTCCCCCTCATCTTACTCCTCCGTCCCTTCCCTCTCCTCCCTCCACATGCTTCCAATTCACTCAGATCTTGTCCCTTTCCACCTCTCCAGGGTGCCTTGTATGGAGAATGAAAAGTTTTTAGTGTATTTAGTTTTTCCTTTCTGTAAAATTGTACTGTTTGGTAATCACATGCAAATAAATTACTTTGCTATTGCTATTCATTTTAAGATAAACAGATGGTAGGATCACGAACTAATATTTTATCACATTAAATTTTCTCATATGATAAACTTTTTTCTTAAAATTAAATATTAAATGAAAATTTGCCTCTGCCAATAAAGAATGAATTGACATGGAGATAATCTACATGACATCACCTGATAATTATACTCATTTATAATATGCAGTTATAAACTGAGCACCTCAGCAAGAATCCGGTAAGTACAAGAGTAACACACATCTCTGAAGAATGAATTTGAATAACCAAGTTTCCACTTTAGGCCCCAAATTGTATTTGTTCCCTTCGTAGATCTGCCCAGAAATAGGGTAGCTGTTTTATGTTCCACTGTTATTCCCATTAACTACAATAGGGGAGGGTTTTGTACTTACTTCTTTCATACAAACCACTCTTCTGTCTTGTCAGGCTTTATGTGTGTTCCAGGAATCTGAACCAAGGTCCTCATGCTTTCATAGAAAGTCCTTTACCCACTCAACCAATTCAGAAAACTAAGCAAAAATATGTGAGCACAGCATTTAATAAAAATATGAAGAAATGTTTCCTAAAGCACTAACCTCAGAAGTTTACATAACTAAATTCTACCCTTTCACATGTTTTATATGTTGTCTTCACAGCAGTCATGTGAACTTTGTTTCATTTATTCTTTCTTTTTTCAATATATCTATGATTTGAATACAGTATTACCTTTTTTATATCTTAAATATTTTCAACCATTCTTTTCAATTTTCTGTACTGACCTGTCTTTATATTTAAGTTCTTCAGTTATCAATCATCAATAATTTCTATTAGGTGGTTTGCTATTATTTCTGCATGATATTATACTTTAGGTGTCTGGTTATATCCAGATTAGGTAATAATACATAGTTCTGGTCAAATAGTCATTAGCTCCCCAAACATTATCAAGGCATGATATCATTCCAAGCAGTGCTCTTCAATAAAATATTATTCATTACAAATACCACAGTAAAACATTTTTCAGTACTTTACTGGGAATCTTTATTTACCTTTCTTATGGTGGCATCTAAAAGGCTATTTAGTCTAAATGTTAGAATTTCTTAGCTGTAATCACTTTGGTAGTGTACCCAGTTCAAGTACCACGAACATTAGCTCATAGGTATGAAGGCTCTAGATAGGCACTATCTCAACTTCATCATGTTCAGCGAGTTATGTAGACATTTCTCTAAAACTTTAAGTTTGAAGAGAAAATACAAAAGCATTAGTAATAGCTTTGGTTGCTTGGGAGTTCCTATAGCATAGACACTAAGACAACAAATAATAGAATCTCAAGAAGCTGATATGCTTGTGTATGGCACAGGACACTATCACTTAGAAAATAGCAGGATACAAAAAGGAAAAGATTTTATCAACCTAATCATCTATAGAGGGATAATATCTAAAATATATTAAGAACTAGAAAAAGATCATCCTGAGTGAGTCAACCCCAGATCCAGGAAGAAAAATAAGTTATGTATTCACTTTTATATGGACGTTAACCGTTAAGTCTTTGATAAGCAAGTTACAATTCATATAACCACAGAGGTTAGGTACATAAAATTAGAATGGAGGAAGGATAGATCTCCTAAGACTAGTTATAGATATAGTTATAGAATATAGATATAGAAAGAGTAGTTACTTATAGTATTGAGCTATAGAAATAGAGAGCTATCAATGAAGGGGTGGAACAAGGATGAAATGATAAATTAGGGAGGGGTAGGAGAAAGGAGAAGAGGAAGAGAATACCAGGAGAAACAGCTAAAACAAAGGGTCATTTGACAAGTCATGTGGAAATAGAAGCATTCTAATATACATACATGTATGAAGGCAATCTAAATTCAATTGCCATATAATGGGAAAACAGACTTGAATAGACATCTCTAGTCACCAAATGAAGTTTCCAGTACTGAGAGTTGCCTGGTTTCATTTAATTCAGTTGTTGGCCAAAAGTCCCTGTTCTAATGGTGTCTGAAAATATTGACATTTTTGTCCCAATTTCTTTAGGCTCCACACAACATTTAGGAAGTAATACAACAGTAGCCACCTTAAAAATTCCACATATGCTTCAGACAGATGTAGCTGAAGAAAAAGAATCATTATCTGATACTTAATTCCTACTTCATTATCCCCACATACTAATTGGGTAAGACTAGAGAATTTATTCAAGCAGAAAAAAGATAACACTCAAAGTTGTGGGTAATAAACTGAATTTGAATCCAAATTTTCTGCATTAACACAGGTCCATTTTTACAATATCCAATAATGGAAAAAATGAAGCCATACAATAAGGTGAAAATAGTTTAAAATTACATAATAATAAAACTTTAATATAAATGAAGGAAAATATCATAGCATATCACACATAAATAATTTGGCAAAAACTTTTTTTTTATATATTTTATTTTATTTTCCAGTTTAAATTTAGATAAGAAACAAGGTTGCTTCACAAGTCAGTTCCAGGTCCCTCTCCCTTTCCCTCCCCTCTTCCCGTGCCCTTCCCCCAACCCCCCCCCGTTATCCCCTCATTCCCCCAGGGAGGGTGAGGCCCTCCATGGGGGTGTCCATAGCCAACACTTTTAAGATAATGAAATTTCTAGACAAGATGCAATCCCTTTGTTTTAAGATTCTCCAGAAGAACAGAACTGACTGAATGTGTATATGTATAAATAAAGTGATTCATTAGAATAGCTAATAGGCTATAGTCTAGCCAGTCCAACAATAGTGGTATTCCAGTGGAAAAGGAAATAATTTGATTGTTGTTCAATCCATGAATGTGGCCATGTCAGCAGTTACAATCTGTTGCTGAATTCTTGGAAGATTCCCAGAGAACTTCTGGTCTTCAGGCAACATCAGAATCACAAAAAAAGGAGGTTCTCTTGTTAGTGTAGGGATGCCTTATCAGCAGAGTACATGAACTTGTCTGTGAGACTGAAAGCAAGAAGGCAAATGTGGGAAAACTTAAGTTTTCCATGTCATCTTAAAAAATAATTTTTAGACTATAAGTACATGATTTCCCTTTCCCTTTCCTTATTCTAAATACTTCTCTTTTAAATTCATGATCTCCTTTTTCATTAATTATTGTTTCATACATACATCATTCCTAAATATATAAATGCAATTATCAATCAGTATAAAGTTTCTAGGTGTGTGGGAAACCACTAGATAGTATGGACCATCTTTAAAGTGGGTCTTCCTACCTGAAATGATTCAATCAAGAAAATTCTTCACTGGCTTGCCCAAACACTTGAATTTTAATCAATTCCATATATAGTCAAGATTACATCATGACATCCTTATATTAACACTAAGATCATATTTAAATTAAGGGATTATATATGAGAAGTTAAAGCACATTATTAAAGCATATGTTCTAATAAGCCCTTTGATGGTAACTGTTGGTTTTAGAGGAGTAAGTTCAGCCTTTTTATCCTAGCCAATGATGCACTGGAATCTTTCAAAGAAGATCAATATTATGGTCTCAATATACATTATTTTGTGTCTACTAGATATATATGTAGTGTCATGAAAATGTCAGTCAAGGATTTGTGTAACCAGACAGTATTTCATTAAGAGAGATAGGAAGTAAAATGAACTTAAATTTCATTAGTGTTTAAGAAAAAAGATACAGGGGTAAAATCCAGAACTTAACGACAACTTTGCAAGATGACTGAGTAAACAGAGAAGCAGATGCCATTGCTTATAGAAACCTTGAGACACATCACAAAATAATGATTCAAATTAGATTTCTACTAATTAATTGGGCATTATGCAAATGTTAAGACCTTTGAGTTTTCCCACAAGACTTGTAGAATGGAAGAGTTAAGGGACATGAGAGTAGCTTCAGGGAGAAAAGGGAAAAGGGAAGTGATGTAATTATATTTTAATTGAAAGTGAAAATAAAAATTTAATCACAAATTACACTGCAAGTATCCAAGTTGCAAAAGATTTCATTGTATTCATTTAGATGTTTATAATGTTCAAGTTGTATAGATATAAAAGTTCTATATCAGAGCAGGGTCTTCGTTAATTCTTTATCAAAGTATTCATTTATTATTGCAGACACAAAATCAAATTATTAATAAGTTCAGAAACACTCCGTTTGAATGTTAAAGTATATTTTGGATTTGCTTTCATTTAATTGTGTTTGTGTTCGTGTGTGTGAGTATGGTAAATGCAGCTAAGTGTTGATATCTAAAGAGGCCGGAAGATGTCAGATACCCTGAAGCTCAAGTCATAGATAATCATGAACTAACCAACATATGTAATAGGAAGCAAATTTGGATCCCCTCTATTGCCAGAAAATATTCTTAATCATCAAGTCGTATCTTCAGCCCCTGAAATGTATAATAACTTACCGAACTGTCATCTTTCAACATTTGGATATGTCAGATGACACAACACCTGCTTTGATGTTTTGGAAGAGGGAGTCTCACCTTGTAGTTCTGGCTGACCTGGAATTCACTATGTAGAACAAACTCTCAACTCTTTGCCTACCTGTGAAAAGTTACTCATAAATAAACTATTTGAAGTTCTTAATTTATTTTGTGTTTTCTTCCAAATAAAACTGATTTAATTTATCATGATTTTCTTCTACATCACCATATGATATAGTTGGAAATTTTCAATTTGCAAAGTTAAAAGTGATAAAGGAAATTATGCAATTTTCATACACAACTGGTACCTGGCTTTTTATTTCATTAAGTAGGTATTTACATTTCACATCTCAAGTTAATGATATATAAAGTAGTAACCGGTGTTTGACACAGAGACTTTTATTTAATAAACCATATCCCCTGGGAATAGCATGGTTTCCCCAGTTGTATTATTTCTTTCAAACTTCCTATTTCTTTTGAAGTTTTAATTAGTTTACAAACTTGTACAGTGTATTATAAATTTTCTCCACATGCCTTTAATTTGGAAGACATTGTCCCTCTTTTACGTCTCCCTCCTATCTTCATTCCAGCTTTATTTTACTCAGAAGAAAATCCATGTATTTTATTGTAAACATAATCTATGTCCAAGAGTAGGACATCATAGACCAAAAAGGCCACACTTTGATGATTTGTTTGTTCTGTTTAATGGCCTTGGTGTCAAACTGTCTTCTGTGCTTATATTCATATGGTTGTGATGCTCAACCTTGAGCAGAGAAACTTTATTGTAATACTTAGTGGCTAGTGTCAAAATCATAACTTTATAAAGTTGTGATATAAGTGATTGTGAGCATTTTTCTATAGGTAGAACATTTATATTGTCATCTATAATCTCATGGTAAGAAGAGAGAAAATAAGAGGTGGAGGATGAGGGAAAGTCTGGTATAAGCAGTCCTCTAGTCATAGCTGCTGTGTACACAAGAATTCACAGCAAGTGTTCATTGCAGACAACCTGTACAAGCCAGACTAGTTAAACATTCCTGTATGAGATTTAGTTGATTATCACACTGGCTCTAATTTTATCTGCAAATGCTTCTAATGAGCAATCAAACATATCAAAGCAGCATGAATGGGTTTTAAGGCACTTGACAGCATGTGGGAATCATGAGGATTCTAGGGAAAGAAAAGTTTCTTTTCTTTGGAGAAATGGCCATAATTCCCAAACCCTCTGTGGATGATGACCTCCTCTGATCCATGTTCTCATAGAGCATCAATAATTGGAGTCAGTGGAAATTGTGTGTGTATGTGTGTGTCCATTTGACACAGTATTTGAAGTGCATTGTGGAGAGGAAGAGATGGAGAGAAAGGAAAGGGATTTGATTAAAATATATTCCATATATTTATGAGAAATTTTAGGAATAAATAAAAAATCACAAACTATGTCAACTTATCATGAGTAATGCACAATAAGCAGATTAAATGAACAATACTTTTTCTATGTCACAATGTTTTAAAAATATGTAGAATCATGGTGCTCCCTCATGTTCTCCTGCACCCTCCTCTTCTCCCCTTCTTTATAACCTAACTCTCTCCCTCCTCTCGCAGTGCTCCCAAATTGTTCAGGACATCTTGTCCCTTTCCCCTTCTCCAGGGAACCCTGTATGTCTGTTAGGGTCCTGCTTCTTTCCTAGCTTCTCTGGAGGTGTGGATTGTAGACTGGTAATCCTTTGCTTTATATCTAATATGCATATATGAGTGACTATGTATGATGTTGATTTTCTGTGACTAGATTACCTCACTTAGGGTAGTTTATACTAGTTCCATCCATTTTTCTGCAAATTTCAAGATTCTGTTGCTTTCAACTGCTGAGTAGTACTCCACTGTGTAAATGTACCATATTTTCTGTATTCGTTCTTCAGTTGAGAGACATCTAGGTTGCTTTCAGTTTCTGGCTATTACAAATAATGCTGCTATGAACATAGTAGCATAGATGTTCTTGTTGTATGAATGTGCATCCTTTGGGTATATACCCAAGGGTGGAATTGCTAGATCTTGAGGTAGACTGGTTCCCATTTTTGGAGAAACCACCATATTGATTTCCAAAGTGACTGTAGATATTTACACTCCCACCAGCAGTGGAGGAGTGTTCCCCTTTCTTCACATCCTCTCTAGAATAAAATGTCTTTGGTGTTTTTGATTTTAGCCATTCTGACAGGTGCAAGATGGTGTAACTGGAAGAATAGAGGGGAGCAAAGAAGAGATACCATAATAGAGGGAGTCATTTAGGTTTAAAGAGAAGTCTAGCACTAGGGAAATGTTCAGAGATCTACAAGGATAATCCCAACTAAGAATCTAAGCAAAAGTGGAGAGACTACCATCAATGCCCTTCCCCTATAATGAGATTGATGATTACTTTTTATGACATCCTACAGTCTTACTTCAGCAGCTAAGGGAAGCTGAAGCAGAGTTCCACAGCTAAGCACTGAGCCGAACTCCTGGAACTCATTTGTAGAGAGGGAGGAGTGATGAGAAAAGGGATCAAGACTAGATTGAGGAAATGCACAGAAACAGCTGACTTTAACAAGGGGGAGCTTATGGTCCCCAGACTGACAGCTGGGAAATCAGCATAGTACTGAACCCGGCCTATTGAACGTGGTTTTCAGGTTGGAGGCCTGGGAAGACTATGGGACCTCTGACAGTGGAACAGTATTTATCACTAGTATACGAATGAACTTTTGGAGCCCATTCCCCATAGAGGAATGGGCTCAGCCTAAACACATGAGGGAGGTCCTAGGTCCTGCCCCAAAGGCTGTGACAGACTTTAATGATCCCCCATGGAAGGCCTCATCCTCCCTGGGGAGCAGAAGGGGGATGGGATGAGGGGTTGGTAGGGGGCATGTGAACATTGGAGGGAGAGGAAACTGTGATTGATATGTAAAATTAGATTGTTTCTAATTTAACTAAAAATATAAAGGAAAAATATATATGTAGAATCAGAAGTATATGTAGATAAGAAATATATTTTTGGGAAGGATATGCTCTTAGGTTTGACACTAACATCTCTTTAAACAAAAGAGGAACATTTCATACATCAGAAAATTATTACATCCCTTGGGATATCAGAGCATGAAAATTGGACAGAGTGTGAGTTTACATATTTTTAGCTGAGATGTGGTAGTATGAACATCTCTGACACTACACACACTTTCTGTCATTATTCCCTTTGTTGGTAGGAAAACTTTCAAGGGTGAAAATTCTGGATAAATATTTAAGGGTAGCAACGTGCCTTTCTAGATATGTTTAAAAATATCCAGACTCAAGTGTGCATCTGCCAAAAGACTAGTGTTGAGGGCTATTTGGATTAATGTGCCTTATACCTACTCCACAGGTTAATCTAAATCACCTGGGATATGAATGGCCATGAGCCACCTTATCTGTTCTCTGCAGGTACCTTGAGTAGTTTGCCACCTGCAACATAATTGTCATTCTACTCTGGTGTAGGCAGTACTGCAGGAGCTAACACCATTGTCTCTTCCTCCCTTAATTTCCCACAGAGAAATGCAAGGCAGTGCAACCTGTTTTGAAAACAATTTGTTTCCTTGTATTTATATGGTAAGATGCACTCATAATGAAGAGCCAGCTAATGTATCCTTAACCTGAAAATGGAGCAATTATTGTCTATAGGAAGTGACAAGAACAAAATTAAATGTAGATAACAGGTGAGGCCTTTTTTACTTTGTTAATTCGATTTCTTTGGTGCCTTTCTGAATCAAAATCATTCATTCAATGCTATGATCACTTCTTAAAATATTTCTTCATTTTGTTCTATACAATGAATTAATAGTTCAGCTGAAAAATTAGGGAGTAGATAGGAAAATGTTATGAGTCAGTATATAGGGTGTGTATGTGTGTATGTGTGTGTGTGCATGCGTGTGTGTTGGAAGATGAAAGAGAGATATAATATAGGGAGGGATATATGTGAAAATATTTTACCTGTTTTGATATTAGATTTCAGTAATTTATATATTTTCTGTATGCTTCTTAAGGCATACTAAACACAGTTTATATATAATATGAGAATAGATCACAAAAAAGCCTATATCAAATAACCCTAATTTATAACTATATTTTAATGAGAGACAGAAAGTAAGTTGATCTGGATAGAAGAGGAGATGGGCAGGAATTGGTAGGAATAGAGAGAGGAAGTTGTAGTAGTGAAACATTTTTTTGAGAAACAAATTTGTTTTCAGACGAAAAAGAGTAAATATCTTAAGTGGTAAAACTGTGCTTCAGGTTGAGCTACAAATAGAAAGCTGATGCTAGTCTATCACACCTGCTCCGTTCTAATCTGCACACCCTTAAAGGCAGGGAATTTCTAATTCACAGAAAGCCAGAAACACTCAAAGTGTGAGAGGCCTGGGACATTGCTTCTGATACAAGAAATTATGAGAAAGAAAGAAGATGTCCTTTAGGGGTGAATACAGGTATCAAGCTGACAACCATGGTTAAAGAGGACCTTCATCAGCTGGGCGGTGGTGGCACACGCCTTTAATCCCAGCACTCGGGAGGCAGAGGCAGGCGTATCTCTGTGAGTTCGAGGCCAGGAATAATACAGAGGAACCCTGTCTCGTAAAACCAAAAAAAAAAAAAAAAGGACCTTCATCTTTATGCCATAAAGAGATTGAAGCAGCTAACAAAATCCATGGTTTAGGAAGCATACAATTCTCCTGTAGCTCCAAGAAGGGTAGTGGTTTGCTAATTCTGATTTCTGTTTCATGAAATGGAAAAATCTCCCTCACTTCTTTACATAAATGTAAAAGGTGAGTCTGGTTTGTGGTATGCATCTGTCTTCAGGGGCAAATGTGGTTGCTACTAGACAGTAGTAACATATGTGTTGAGATAGTTCCTCTAACTATAGGGCACAGGACATGTTGTTTGTAATTGGATCAAGTTTCCAGTGTAGAATTAGGTTACTTACATAGCCCTGCATTGAAGTCTGATGACTTTTTGTGTTTTGTCTTTCTCTATGATCTTTTAATTATATAGCTAATTGCTCCTCAGAAATATTTTGCATTAGAAATTCGCATTTCCACATCACTTTTAGCAGGTGAGGGGGTCCATCTGAACATTTCACTAACTTTTTTGATTTTTGTCTTTTCTTATTTTGGCAGGGGATATCTTGGGATTTTTCTGTTTTCTTTTTTTCATTTAAATTAGAAACAAGCTTGCTTCACATGTCAGTCTCAGCTCCCTCTCTTTCCCCTCCTCCCCTGCTTCCCACCAGCCTTCCAACCTCCACCAAATCCCCACTCCACTCTCCTCGGGGAGGTTGAGGCCCTTCCATGGGGGATCTCCAAAGTCTGTCATATCATCCGGGCAGGGACTAGACTCTCCTCCATTTGTCTGAGTTGAGAGAGTATCCCTCCATGTGGAATGGACTCCCACAGTCCATTTGGATGCCAGGGATAAATTCTGATCTAGTACTCAAGGCCACAAAGATTGCTGTTTTCTTAAAACTACATGTTTTTCAATGGTTCTTTGCTATCATTTCGCTTCATCTGTGCAAAGTTCACTGGTCGTTTCTAAGAGTCACACACCAGAGTTTCTTTTTAGAAAAAAATATTCAAAACGTTAGGATTTCATTCATAATTATAAAACTTTATTTGCATGAGCCTTTAGTTTTTAAATTATTTATATAGTCAGTTAGCCTATATCTGTTGAATCCCTATCCTTATTTCAACACCTGGATGTAGAAATAAAGAAAATAAACAGAATTTTCTATCATTAAGCTTATGTTCCAGTGGGCAGAAATAACAAATAAAAATGAAAAATAAATATCAATAAGGAAAATCAGCATGGCTAAAAAGGAACAAATCAATATTTCAAACAATATAATATTAATGTGCTTCATATGGCTTCATAGTGGAATTGATCATTTATGAAAATTTCTAATGAAACAAAAGCACACAAATAGAAATGCCAATACAGAAAGCATTCAAAACAAATAAATATAATATGCAAGATTTGATATTAGAAATCTATGAGATACTCAGAATAATGGGGAGCATGAAAATATTTTGAAAAAGCAGAGGAACATTTCCTCTGCTTTTGCAAGTTTCTTGAAAATTCAAGTTTCTTGAAAACAGATTTTGGGAGAATTATTGAACGTCAGAAATATGTACAGACATACCAACATGATGCTGATGAATTCCTAAAGTCAAAAACCAAAGAATATACAAAGAATCTAGAAGAAAAATGGCACACTGTACTCGGCAAATAGAATAACTCACCAAACAAAAGTTTCGTAATTATTCCTCAGGAAAATGGGAATCAGCCTACCAATTCCACTATTGGGCATATACCCAAAAGATGCACACTCATACAACAAGGACGTCTGTTCCACTATGATTATAGCACCACTATTTGTAATAGCCAGTACCTGGAGGCAACCTAGACCATGGCTATCAACTGCAGTCTCTCCTGAGTTGCAGATCAGGCAGTAGAGTGTTTTACCTGTGTTCCTTCAGAAAGTACCATCTTTAGTGAGAATATCAGCATACAGAAATAACACCAAAAAGTCAGACATTATCAGATGAAATGAACCACCTCTTGAGTAAAGCTTTCTGAGGCCCCACATTAGCAAATCTTGAAAACGAACTTCAAAACCATCTGTACACACAACATGGAACTTCATAGAGACTAAGAGCAAATAAATATGATAAGTGCAATGTGAAGAAAAATCTGTGGAAATACAGATTTACAGACACACATGCACGCACACACACAAACACACACAACACCACCACTACCAATCCAAACTTAAAACATCATGAAGTGGAAAATAGCAATAAAGAAGGACGAGCTGGTTTTGTGATTTTAACACAGAAAATATGAATTCCAGAAACATAATGAACCTGAAAGTAGGTATAAAAATTTCAAAATAAAATAAAAGGTAGAGATACTAAAAATCATGATTAATATAACATTATAGCCATGGCTGTATGTTTAAAAATCTCAGATTTCTTTTCTCTGTCTTCTTAACAAGTGTTACCTACATTCCCCTACACTAGTTTACTAAGAGAAATTTTACAATTCAGGTAAATGCAACTACACTTTATATGCTCCTTACAGCTGACCATTTTCTCTACTGTAACCTCAGTGAGATTAATTCTTTGTATTTCATGCTACATTGCTTCCTGATAACACCCAATCCTATACTGCTTGGTTGTTTCATAGTTTATTTACTAATGTACTGATGAATACAAGTAGGATTTTATTCAATCTTATAGCTATAATAAATAAGGCTATTATAAGAAATGTTGCATATATTTGTATAACCTAATACTGTTATGTACACTAATAGAGTGAATGACTAAATGTGGAAAAGCTGGGTTCTAGCATTTGCATATTTCACATATGTAGAGGATTCACAATAGCCTTTCAAAATATTTAAGGTAAGTACAATGTTGGTATATTTAGATCATTTGAACTTATCCATCTGGCAATCTGTCATCTTTGTATCATATGTCTGTCTATTATTAGGTTCCCACATAGAAATATTTTTGTCAGATTATCTCATGAACTTTTAAATTTTGATTTCCTCTTCAATGGAGGATATTGAATATTCTGTGATATCTTTAGCCAGGTACCTAATAAGTATTTTGCTTAATTTCTCATTTAGGAATGGAAGGGTATATTTTCCTGACTGTTTTGTAGGGAAACTACATTCTTTGTAGGAATTAGTTCTACTTCATATATGAATATTTCCATATCTTCTCACATTCTGTGAGCATTTCCCCCAAAGAAGGTATAGTTTAGTACACAAAAAGCTACTTCTCATGTTTTATAACTCATCAGACTGTATATGTGTCTTGCTTATTGCTTCTGGTTTAAAATAAACACTTGCCTTCTGAAATTCATGTGGAGTTTCCTTTGTTCTTTCAAGACAATCCTTGTATACACATACTTAGGCCTATGGTGTGCCTGGGATTCCTTTATGAAAGATATAAAATAGAAATCAATGTCTAGTGTTTGTTCCAGTTAAAGATTCCATTGGCTTTTCTTGCAGTGCTAGTGAGCAAACACAGGACCCTATGCATGCTGTGAAAGCACTCCATTACTGAACAACATCCTCCTCATCCCCAAAATATTTCATTGAAAGTTAACTATTCTCACTGTACTTCAATGATAATGCTTTTATTAAATTATTGGATACATATATTTCAGGGGACTTCTGGGCTCCACAATCTGTTTCATAATTCTGTTGTCCCTTTGTACCAACACCTTAAAGAATTAATCACTGAAGCTTTGTAATATGTCCTTCATAAATTCATTTCTACATCAACTTGGCAATCAATTTCTTTGAGAAATGTATAGTCAATCTAAGCACACAATATTGACATTCTATTAACATTGCATTAGATCTTCCAAGTAAATTGCAATAAATTTCAGGTGATTAAGAATTTTATGTTTGGTTCATTAATGTGGATTCTGTGGTGTAGACTCTGGATGCGTTGGTCTTCCATGAATGTGTAAGTCCTATCATGCCCCCCCACCTCGTGCACAGTTCTCAAACTGGAGGAAGCTCCAAGCAGGGCATTGGAAGGCAGGCCAGAAACAGGCCCATATTACTAACCCTAAAAACAACTTTATGAAGATGATAGAGGCCCTCCAAAGGAAATTAGAAAAGAAATGGATGAAAAATAAACAAAAAAAAATAAATGGAGGAAAAGACAAACCAAAAATTGCAAGAAATAAATCTCTTTAAAAAACAAGGAAATCCAAGAAAAAACCAACTGAACAAATTAAGGAAACAATTCAAACAGTGCAAGGCTTTAAAACTGAAATAGAGACAATAAAAAAGCATAGTCTGCGGGAATGGGGAATGCTGGAAATTAAAAACTGGGGCAAACTACCAAGAACTACAGATGCAAGCATATCGAACACAATACAGGAGATGGAAGAGAGAATCTCAGATGTTGAAGATATACTAGGAGAAATAGATTCATCCACCAAAGAAAATCTTAAATTCAACAAATCCATAACACACAACATCCAGGAAATATGGGACACCCTGAAAACTCCAAACTTAAGAATAATAAGAATAGAAGGTTAAAAACACCACCACAAAGGTACAGAATACATACTCAACAAAATCATAGAAGAAATCTTTCCCAACCTAAATGAAGACATGCCAACATAAGTTCAAAAAGTGCACAGAACACCAAATAGAATAGACCACAAAAAATCCCCTCGCAAAATAATAATCAAGACCCCCCCAAACATACAGAATAAAGAAATAATATTAAGGGTAGCAAAGAAAAAATGTCAAGTAACATATCAAGACAAACCTATCTGGATTATACTTGACTTCTCCTTGGAAACTCAAAGCCAGAAGGTCCTCGATAGGTATTCTACCAAAACTAAGAGACCATGGATGCCAGCACAGACTTCCATACCCAGCAAACCTTTCAATCACTATAGATGGAGAAAACAATATATTCCATGACAAAGCCAGATTTAAACAATACATATCCACAAATCTAGTCCTACAGAAAGTTTTTGAAGGAAAATTCCAACCCAAGGAAGTTGAATACACTCACAAAAACATAGGCAACAGAGAATCCCACTTTACTAACAGTCGAAAGAAAAAAAGGGGGGGTATACACACACAATACCACCACCACCACCAAAGCCAAAGCAAACAAGAAATAACAATCAGTGGTCATTAATATCTCACAGTATTAATGGCCTTAATTCACCTAAAAAAGACACATAATATTAGAATGCATAGGAAGACAGAATCCATTCTTCTGCAGACAAGAAACATACCTCAAATTCAAAGACAGACAGAGAGAACTTCAGAGTAAAGGGTTGAGAAAAGATTTTTCCAGTCAAATGAACACAAAAAACAATCTGATGTAGCAATACTAATATCTAACAAATTAAACTTTAAACTAAAATCAATTAAAAGAGATAAAGAAGGTCATTTCATACTTATTACAGGAAAACTCAACCAAGATGATGTCTCAATTCTGAACACCTAAGCCCCAAATACAAATGCATCCACATTAATAAAAGAAACATTACAAAAACTAAAATCATACATAAAACTTCACAGACTTAGAGTGGGAGACTTCAATACCCCACTCCCACCACTAGAAAGACCATGAGACAGAAAAATTAACAAAGAACAAAGAACTAACAGAAGTTAAGACCCAATTGTGTTTAACAGACATTGATTGAACCTTTCATCCAAACACAAAAGAATATACCTTCTTCTCAGTGCCACATGGAACCTTCTCTAAAATCGACCACATTCTTGGCAACATATCAAAACTCAACAGATACAAAAAAAATTGGAATATCCCCATGTATTGTTTCTGATTTAAATTAAAAATATAGAAGTGAAAAATAGAAAACAAAAAATAAAAAATATTTTTATAATTGCAAGCTGTAAGTTAAACCACCAATCAAATGTTTTTTCTTAATAATTTTATTTTTAATTTATTTTTTAATTTAATTTAAATTAGAAACAAGTTTGCTTCATATGTCAATCCTAGCTCCCTCTCCCTCCCCTCCTCTCCTGCCCCCTTCAACTTTCCCTCAACCCCTTCCCCAATCCCCACTCCACTCCCTAAGGAGGGTGAGGCCCTTGTTAAGAGATCTTGAAAGTCTGTCCATGTGTCCAGACTGGGACAGCATCCCTCCATGTGAAATGTGCCCCAAAGTCCATCTGGATGACAGGGCTAAATGCTGATTTATTGCCTGAGGCCCCAAAGGATGCTGAGGCCTTCTCACTGCACCCACATTCAGGGGGTCTGGATAGGTCCCATGCTGGCCTCTCAGCTATCAGTCTGGGGTCTATTAGTTCCCCCTTGTTCAACTCAGCTGATTCTGTGGGTTTCACCCATGAAGTCATAACCCATTTGCTCATCACTCCTCCCTCTCTGCAACTGGGTTCCAGGGGTTCATTTCAGTGTTTAGCTGTGGGTGTCTGCCCCTGCTTCCTTCAGCCACTGGATGAAGGCTCTAGGATGGCACACAAGGAAGTCGTTAATTACCTTATAGGGAAAGGCATTTAAAGTAGTTTCTCCACTATTTGTTAGATTACTATTTGGGATCATTCTTGAAGGCCTCTGGACATCTCACTAGTACCAGCTGTCTCTTCAAACCTATAATCACTCCTTCTATTATGGCATCTCTCATCCTTCTCTCCTCTATTCTTCGCCCTACTCAACTATCCTGCTCCCACATGTCCTCCTCCCTCCTCTTCACCTTCTCTCTTTCTCCCAGCTTCCTCTACCTCCCAGTGCTCCCAATCCCCACAGAAGATTCTGTCCTGTTCCCCTTCTCTGGGTTACCATGTATATCTCTATTAGAGTCCTCCCTGTTTCCAAGACTTTCTGGTTGGGGATTGTAGGATGGCACTCCCCTGTTTCAGGTCTAAATTCCATACGTGAGTGAGTACATACCATGTTTGTCTTTTTGTGACTGGGTTACCTCGCTCAGGATAGTTTCTTCTAGTGCCATCCATTTGCCTGCAAATTTCAAGATTCCATTGTTTTTTTTCCACTGAGTAGCACTCCATAGTGTAAATGTACCACATTTTCTCTACCCACTCTTCAGTTGATGGGCATCTAGGTTGCTTCCAGTTTCGGGCTATTACAAATAATGCTGCTGTATGAATGTGCACATTTTGTGTGTATGCCTGAGTGGAATTGCTGGATCTTGTGGTAGACTGATCCCATTTTCCTGAGGAATCACCATACTGATTTTCAAAGTGGCTGTATGAGTTTGCACTCCCACCAGCAGTGGAGGAGTGTTCCCCTTTCTCCACACCCTCTCCAGCATAAACTGTCATTGGTGTTTTTTGTTTTGTTTTGTTTCATTTTGTTTTAGCCATTCTGACAAGAGTAAGATGGTATCTCAGAGTTGTTTTGATTTGCATTTCCCTGATGGCTAAGGATGTTGAGCACTTTCTCAAGTGTCTCTCAGCCATTTTAAGCTCCTCTATTGAGCGTTCTCTATTTAGTTCTGTGTCCCACTTTTTTAAATTTATTTTTCAGTTTAAGTTTAGATAAGAAACAAGGTTGCTTCACAAGTCAGGTCCAGGTCCCTCTCCCTTTCCCTCCCCTCCTCCCATGCCCTCCCCCCAAACCCCCATTATCCCCTCATTTCCCCAGGGAGGGTGAGGCCCTCCATGGGGGTATCCATAGTCTGTCATTTCATATAGGGCAGGGCCTAGACCCTCCCTCAAGAGTTCAGGGTGAGAGTGCACCTCACATTGTGTCCCACTTTTTAAGTGGATTCTTTTTTGTTAATTTTTACTTAAGTTAAAAACATGCCAGTTTCCTCCCCTCCCATCCTCCCAGTTCCCTCACCAACCTCATATCCCACACTTTCCTATCTACTTCTTGGAAGTGATGCTCTCCTTGGGATTTGAACAAAGTCTGTCACATGGCATGACCTGGGCCCTCCCCTGTCTATCTACGCTGAGAGAGTATCCCTCCATAGGGAATGGATTTCCAAAGTCCATAAACGGCCTAGGGATAAATACTGGTTCTATTGCCAGAGACCACATAGATTGTTCAGGCCCCTCCCAACAGTCACCCAGGTTCAGGGGCCTGGTTCAGTCCAATGCTTATTCCCCAGCTGTCAGACTGGAGTCTGTGAGCTCCCATTTGCTCAGGTCAGAACTAGAAGAAACCATTCTGAATAAGGCAACCCAGACACAGAAAAAAAATCATAGTATATACTTACTCATAAGTGGATATTTTACATAGAGCAAAAAATAACCAGCCTATAATCCACAACCCCATAGAAGCTGGGATACAAGGGCAAAAGCGTCAAGACCTTGCAGGGGAAAACCAAATGGTTTCTTAGGTAAAAATGTTGAGAATTTCCTTAAAAGTTAATATGCCTATAAGTATTGATGTATTGATTCTTTTTCTTCTTTTTAATTTAAATTAGAAGCAGTCTTATTTTACAAATCAATCCCAGTTCCCTCTCCCTCTCATCCTCTCATACCCCCACCAACCACCATTCCATCCCTCTTCTGCAGGGAAAGGGTGAGGCCTTCCATGAGGGATCATCAAAGTCTGCCACATCATTTGTAGCAGGGCCTCAGCCCTCCCCTGTGTGTCTAGGCTGAGAGTATCCCTCTATGGGTAATGGGCTCCCAATTAACATTCGTACACTACAGACGAATACTTTTTCATTTCCAGAGGCCCATAGACTGCCCAGGTTTCCAAGCTGACACCCATATTCAGGGGGCCTGGTTCTGTTCTATGCTGGTTTTAAAGCACAAAAGCCATAGAATTTTTTCAAACTGCGGCTAACATGGGCTGTATTTAAAGAACTCTTTGCACAACTTTTGAAAAACTTCCTATTCAAAGAATATTTACCAAAGGATCAAAGTTTCTATCAATTAAAATGTTACCTCTTTATATTGGAATTGAAAATTGGAAAAATATGAACTGTAGGCTTTTTTAAAAGGCAGATATTAAAGATATAGTTGACTCTTCCATTTTTATTTTTTCCAAGATAATATTCTTTATTATTTGAAAGTTTCATGCAATATACCCCAAACACACTCACTTCCCAGTCCTCTCAGGTTTACCCCTTCCCTTGGGACTACTTCCCTCAAAGACTAGAAGTGGAAAAGTATTATTACAATATTTGTTAATTTATTGTGCATGATTACAATGTTCTTTAAATGAATTTAGTTTTGTTTGTCATCTCATTGAATTGTATAAACCTGACTGTTTAAATGTTATAACATTGTATATTCTCCAACATGATAAAATGTCATAAGAAAAATTAGTTTTAATAGTAAAATTCTTGCTGCTAGCAATATAGATTTCAGTATGTAAGACCAATAAAATAACCCAATAAGATCAGGAAACAATTAATCTCTCTGGAAATATGAGGCTGTCTGACATATAATAAATATTGTTTCTATGTCTTAATAATTTTGTTACATGTGGTTTAAAGGAAATTATTGATGCTCTTTGAATGCTAGTTCCTACATTTGTATGTTAACAGTGATAACTAGTACTAAAGTTATATGTTTATGGAGACTAATTTAGCAAATAAGTGTAAAAGTGTCTATAATCTCAAAATATATTATGTTCTGAATAAGTTACATTTGTTTTTTGGATTTATTTTACTTTAGTAATAATCTTATTTTACATAAAATTCCCCCCATTACCTCACCCTCCCATCCTCCCATGGCGCCCATCAACACCAACACCCATGACCCATCCACTCCCCAGGGATAGTAAGGCCTTCCACTGGGGATCATAAAAGTCTGTCACATAATTTGTGGGAGGGCCTAGGCCCTCTTTTGTGTATTTGGGCTGTAATAGTATCACTCCATAGGGAAAGGGCTCCCAAAGTCCGTTTGTGCATTAGGAATAAACACTGGCTCCACTGTTAGAGATCACACAGACTGCCCTGGCCTCCTAGCAGACACCCACATTTAGAGGGCTTGCTTAGGTCCAATGCTGCTTCCCCAGCTTTATGACTAGTGTCCCTGTGCTCTCACTAGGTCAGGTCAACTGTTTCTGGGAGTTACTCCAGCATGATCTTTCCGTTTGCTCACCCTTCCTCCTTCTCTACAACTGGATTCCAGTAGCAGCTACTTCTGCTTCAATCAGCTACTTCTGCTTTGATCAGCTACTGGATGACGGCTCTAGGATGACAACCAACACAGTCATCAATCTCATTATAGAGGGAAGGCATCAAAGGCACTCTCTCCACTACTGCCTATATTTTTAATTGGAGTCATCCCTGTGGATCCCTGAACATTTCCCTAGTGCCAGCACTCTTTCTAAACCTATACTGGCTCCTTCTATAAAGGTATTTCCTTTCTTGTTCTCCTCTATTCCTCTCCTTTCTCAGTCTTCTGATCCCTCTTGTTTTCCTCCTCCCTCCTCTCCTCCCCTTCTGTTTTCCTACCACCCTCCTTTCCCCCAACCTTCGTACTCCCAATTTGCTCAGAGATTCTTGTCCCTTTCTGCTTCTTCAGAGGACCATGTGTTTTTACCTTGGGGTCCTTCTTGTTTCCTAGTTTCTCTGGTGGTGTGGATTTTAGGCTAGTAATCCTTTGCTATATGTCTAATATCCATCTATGAATGAGTATATACCCTGCTTGTCTTTGTGTGACTGATTTACCTCACTCAGGATGTTTTCCTTCAGTTCCATTCATTGGACTGCAAATTTCAACATTGCATTTTTTCCCACTAAGTAATACTCCATTGTGTAAAGTACCACATTTTCTCCATACATTCTTTGGCTGAGGGGTATCTCCGTTGCTTTCAGGTTCTGGCTATTACAGAAAATGCTGCTATTATCATACTTGAACATATGTCCTTGTTGTATGAATGTGCATAAATGCCCAAGAGAGAAATTGCTTGATCTTGAGGTAGACTGATTCCCGTTATCTTGAGAAAATGCTATACTGATTTCAAAACTTCCAAAGTGGTTATAAAAGTTTGCACCGACACCAGAAATGGAGGATCGTACCTCTTTCTCCACATCCTCTCCAGCATAGACTGTCATTTGTGTTTTTTATTTTAGCCATTCTGGTCAATGTAAAATTGTATCTCAGTGCAGTTTTGAGTTGCATTACCCTGATGGCTAAGGATGTTGAGTACTTTTTGACGTGTCTTTCAGCTATTTTAGGTACCTCTCTTGAAAGAATTCTTTATTTAGTTCTATACCACACATTTCTAATTGAACTGTTTGTTGTTTTTGTGGCTAGCTTCTTGAGTTCATTGCATACTTCGGAAATCAGTCCACTGTGAGATGTGGGGTCTGTGAAGATCTTTTCCCATTCTATGGGCTGCCATTTTGTCTTGTTGAATTGTCCTTTGCATTATAGAAGCTTCTCAGTTTCAGGAGGTACCATTTATGAATTGATGATCTGTGTGTGTGCTACTGGTGTTATGTTCAGGAAGAGGTCTCCTGTATCACTTCGTGGGACAATACCTCCCACTTTCTCTTGTAAGAGATTCAGTGGGGCTGTATTTATCTTGAGGTCTTTGATCCATTTTGCTTAAGTTTTGTGCATGGTGATAGATATGGATCTAGCTACACTCTTCTACATGTTAGCATCCAGTTTTGTCAGCACCATTTGTTGAAGATGCTTTCTTTCTTCCATTTTATAACTTTAGCATTGTTGTCAAAAATCAGGTGATTGTAGGTGTATGGATTAATATCAAGGTTGTCAATTCAATTATGTGCCAATAACAAGCTGTTTTCAGGACTAGAGCTCTATAATAGAGCTTGAAGTCAGGGATGGTGATGCCTTCCAAAGTTCCTTTATTGTGCAGGGTTGTTTTGGCTATTCTGGATTTTTTTTGTTTTTTCCATATAAAGTTGAGTATTGTTCTTTCAATGTATGTGAAGAACTGTATTAGGATTTTGATGGGGATTTCAGTGAATCTGTAGATTGCTTTTGACAGAATTGCCAGTTTTACTGTGTTGATCGTACCTATCTAAAAGCATGGGAGATCTTTCCATTTTCTGGTATTTTCTTTACTTTATTTAAAAACTCAAGGTTCTTGCTGTAGAGGTCTTTCGGTTGTTTTGTTAGCATTACCTCAAGATATTTTATGTTGTTTGTGGCTATTGTAAAGGGTAATGTTTTACTGATGTCTTTCTCATCCCTTTTATCATCTATGCTTAGTAGGGCTACTATGCTACTGATGTTTTTGAGTTAATCTTGTATCTTGCCAGTTTTCTGAAGGTGTTTATCAACTGTAGGTATTGCCTGGTAGAGGTTTTCAGGTCACTTATGTAAACTATCATATCATCTGCAAATAGTGAATGTTTGACCTCTTTCTTTCCAATTAGTATGCCCCTGATTTCCTTATGTTGTCTTATTGCTCTAGCTAGAACTTTCAGTACAATATTGAAAAGATATGGAGAGAGTGGAAAACCTTGTCTTTTTCCTCATTTTAGAGGAATCACAGTGAATTTCCCTCCCTTTAGTTTGATGTTGACTGAAATACTGTGGCAATTGTTCTGCTGAGTAATGCTAATTTACAGGAATATGCCAGCAATATAAGCAACCTAGGAAGGCTGAAAAGATTATAATTGGGAAAATATGCATGTAATATACATATATATTTTACACATATACATGGGCAACTCTGTTTAAATGATTACTATTATTGATTTTATGTCTGAGGAACTAGACTGTTCTTCCTAGCCTCTAAATTGAGATTCTCCTACTTCATCCTCACAAGTTCTGATACTGAAAGTGTGGTTTTCCATATTTATCTAATAAACTTTTATTCATTTTTGATAGTTTATTTTTGTTTAAAATATGAAGAAATAGAAAATATTCTATCATCGAGTCTTGTGAGCAAGTACTCCCAGAGCTTACTTTATCTTTACATTTATCTTCAGTGTATATGGCAAATATAAAGTAATCGACAACTAAGAGTTGAATGAACTTGGGGAATCTAAGCTAATCAACATACCTAAGTAAAGGGAAAATAAAATACACGTCACTATGTACATATTAAAAAGTGTCGTAGGGGAGCGCAGTTGGTAAATCTGTTAGACATTAGTGAAATTATTCTTTTCATTCTGAAGACAGCCACCTTTCTCTCCTCTTTCAGGGGAGGAAGAATCTTCATTCATCAGTGTCTGAGTTTCAGTGCCTTCTCCATTGTAGGTGCTCACCAGTTGCTGCAAGCTAATTGGTTTGGCTGTCTGCATTGGTCTATTTTACCTCTAGTCATTCCGCCTTTGAAAAGTCCATGATTCTATTTTGGTCTATGTGGAATTGTGATTGAGACTGTCAGCCAAGACTAATGAGAATGTGGTGAAGAATTTTATTAACTTTTAAACAAGATCCCAGTCTTTCTAGAACACCACTGGTGATGAGTCATCCTGCTATTTCTGTATGACGATCAAGTCTGAGTTCAGAATAGAAACTTGGGTTGTGACAAGACTCATTTATATAACATTTTACATAATGTCAAAGTGATATTTTAATTCATAGTGTATCCCAGAATAAAATACTTCTAAGGGAAAGAGTAAAGAAGTTTACAGAAAATATTAATCTTGGAAAATAGCAAACTTCCTTCATAAAATAATAAAGTCATATATAATGTTCACCTATCAACACAGACAGAATTAAGGAGTCAGGATTCAGAGATTCTATTCCTTAGTAACTAACTACCTTCTTAAGTAAAAAAAAATTGATCACGGTAGAAGCTGAGTTCTACATGGATCTACACAGAACTATTTTTGAACCAGATGCTATCTTCTGTCTCTCAAAGCACTGTGACTATATGCAAAGAGAGAAATGAGAAATGTCTTTGTGGAGCTTGTCGTGTTGATACATCCAACAAACTCCTTTGTCCAGAACAATTTTCAGGCTTGCCTAGTATAAATATAAAAAATCTAAAATCATCCATTTAACTTTCAACCCATCATTAGAAAATTTAAATGCAAATATTGAAAGTCATTTTTTCATAATTTCTCAATCTTTCAAACATTACTATCACCGATTCTTGTAGAGTACTAGTGGATAAAAATTATATCTTCATTTATACTGTTTTCAGTGGTATCCTATACTAGCCACACACAAACACTAAATTCAGTCTTATAGATCCTCTTGTGTTAAGGTTATATAAATGTAAATTTCATTTCCCACAGATTGTGGAAATGCAGAGGTTATTATTATTTCTTTGCCATATAAAATACTGGAATATGGAGTGATATATATTGAAATACAATATGAGTTTTATTTTGGGACTTAAATATAAATTTACTGTTTTAAAATCATCAAAACACAGATAATATAAAAATTATGAAACAGAAAATTTTAAATCACTCCACATTTCAATGAATGTAGTATTGGTGATACAATGTTCACTATTGGAGTAACTTGATCATGGATATGGTTGATGCTTCCTGTGTAGCTGCCTAGAACA
Source organism: Mesocricetus auratus (assembly GCF_017639785.1). Taxonomy (NCBI): domain Eukaryota; kingdom Metazoa; phylum Chordata; class Mammalia; order Rodentia; family Cricetidae; genus Mesocricetus; species Mesocricetus auratus. The sequence goes on from NW_024429190.1 coordinate 48,762,704, forward strand.
CATTTCCAAATGGTAAACTCAAAACTACCCAGCTCCTAATTCAGGTGGTTGCAGTGCACATTATTTAGGTAAACTGTCTTGTGACATTTGATCTGAGCGATGACTGAAAGTGAGGTTCTCAACTCCAGTGCCTAAAAGTATATGTGTGTAGAGTGACCCCATGTACTGTGTAAATCTGGATGATTCTTTGTAACGGTGTAGCAAGATATCCATCCTGTCCACACCTGTATGTGACTGAGGAGAGGACTAGATCTGGGGTCCCTACCCCAGTGGGTCACAGAAAAGAAGCCTGTGTAGATCCTTAGAGCAGAAACCTGTGGCGGCCATCTGTTTCTTCCGTAAGTGACTTCTCCCCGAAATAAATTATATTTAATATTAATACCTAGTCCAGTGAATCATTATCCATTCCTCCACACAATGAGAAGAGAGAAAAACAGCAAACTTTTAAGGACATTGTAAATATTTCATCCTAGGTAAACTATTTCCAACAGAAGTTACTCTTTTTTATTCCATGATATAAAAATGCCTGCACTAGAAAAGAAAAGGCAAAAGCTTAGCCATGGAGAGAAGCCTTAATTAAAACCTTCAGATAACTGACTCAGCAGGCCATGTAGGTTTCTGTGGGTGCCTGATTTGCTGCTCATCTTCGTTTCTCTCTATCCTCCACTCGCTATTATATTATGTTGACTGCCATATACTAAATAAATCATTTGTTAAAAATAAGGTATATAATGAGAGCATGCAGACCCTAGTTGTAAAGCCAGGGAAGCAGTATTGGACCAAACCAAGCCCTCTGAATATGGGTACCAGCTAGGAGGCCAAGGCAGTCTATGGACCCTCTAACAGTGAAGCAAGGGTTTATTCCTAGGTCACAAATGGACTTTGGGAGCCCATTCCCTATGGAGGGATACCATTTCAACCCAGATATGGAAATAAGGGCCTGGACTTTCCCACAAATGTTGTGATAAACTTTGATGATCCCCTGTGTAGGGTCTCATTATCCCTGCGAAGTGGGTGGTAGGTGTGTTGGGGGATCAGTGGGAAGCATGGGTGGATGAGAAGGCAGGAGAATGGGGCATGGATATGTAAATAAGAGTGTTTCTAAAATAAAAATAAAGATATGGCTGTTGTAGATCTATCTCCAGATCATAGAGAACAATAGTGCTCTGTGTTTTAATGAGAAAGAAATTCACAATTGCCAAATAAATTTTAGAAATGAGTATTTAGATAATGTACATGCAAACTGTCATTATGTCTAATTAACTTAAAAAACTTGTCTATCATACACAATTAATTTTTCTAAATGATCACAGCATAGAGTTTATGCCACCTGCATTATATAGGAAATTTTCACTGTCATTTCCAAGAAAAATAAATGATTGACCAAAAAAAATTTCAATAAGGGTAATAAAAATTAAATTCAGTAGGTAGACAAAATAATTTTATATCATCTTGTTTAGAATTATTCTTTTTACACATACACAGATTAGTGTATCTAGGACCCCAACTGCTATTTTTATCATTTATACTGAAATAATACATGGTTTAGTTTTAAATGTGACAAGTAAATATGGAAGAGTAATGGGGTATTAGCAAACATAAAAGTAGGAAAAAAGACTTTCATACCATTAAGCAATATCATATTTGTTGATCTCCTTATGTTATATTAAATTATTAGGAGTAATCAACTTGATCTCAATATTATCTTGACTTTATTATACCTTGGGCTGGCTTCTCCATTTTCCTAAACTCTTGATTTGTGGTCTAGAATTTTTTCTTTATAAAACATGGATGCAATGTCAAGTTTTCACTGTCACTGTAGATAAAATTTTAAGCTTTTGTTCTGCAACCCAGGGATGTCTTTCTAGTGGATATATCAGATACAGTTCTATGAAATCATTAAGGAAATTATCACCAGTCTCCCTTACCCCTGCTGGATAGAAGCCTGGCTTAGATGCACCAATTGGCAAGAATAAACAGTCTTGTTGCCCACACCTTACTGACCGGCCTTCTTTCCAGTGTCCACCAGTACTTTCCTAAAAATTCATCTCAGCTCTAAAAATTATTTCATTTTAGCTTCTATAACATTGTTCACTCTCTCCTCACTGGAAAACCTTGAAAAAATACATCCTTGTATTTTAGGTTATCCAAAGTAGTATTTCTCGGCCAAACATTACTTAATAAGAATAAAACAATGTCAGAAAAAAGACATGATTTTGAGACTATGCATTTATTTTAGCTCAATGAAGTGTAATTATATGGGAAAAGCTTCACAATATTGAATATAATAATAACTTAAAGACATTAGTTAATCAGTTTCTGTACCATTAGTGTACATGTTGTGCTAATATTTGTAGCACATTCTAGACAAATATTAGTTTGACTCTGAAAATATGTTTTTGTAAGCACTGTTAGGTTGCTTTGCTAACAAAGATCAATGTAATTTGCTATATATATTATACTCCAAAATGCAGTATCTACAAGGTCTCAATATGTTATTTTTATTTATGTGGAAGGTAAACTGGATACTTTTAACTAATTAATAAAATCAGGAATCTTGGCTCAGAAAAGCAAATCATCCAGTACATCTTAAAGTGTGAACACTGTTTGCAATTATATGAACAGAGAAATGCAGTAAACCTGTTTTTAAAATTAACAAGGTATGACCCACTTCTTAATAGACTTCTTTCTTTGTCATATTCATGAATGAACTCTTCCTGGTGTTAAATTTTAAAAATTCCAAATTTGTCCTACCAAAGACACAAAGGCATCATAACCTATAGTTTGGAACTATTCTGAGTATCAAGTGATTTTTGGACATCACTGTTTCCCAAAGTCTCTGTGCTAAAAGACAGGTCTCTAGTTAATGTCATTATTAGGAACTGGGAAAACCCTTGAAAAAGGGATCCTGGTAAAAGGAATTTAATTGTAATTTAAAGGTTGATCTATGAATCACCATTTGTTAAGAAAAATGGGAAAAGATATCTATGCAATCAATTAGTGTCAAAAGAAAAAAATCCTGGTGGCACAGAAATGAGAATTATTAGAAGGAAAGAGAAGAGTGAAGCTCTTCAGATTGCAAACACTCTCCTTTGACTGGGATAGGAATTGTTCACATAATAGACGGGTAAGCACTGGGTAACATCTGATAGACATTCAGGAAGTCTGGAAGGAGGTGAGTTCACCTCTGTAAGGAAAAGTGAGAGGCCAGGTGTAGCATGACCAAAATAGAAGGTACTAAACTTAGTTAGCATTTGCTAAGAACTTGACATTGCTCTTTAGTCTCCAAAGAACATCATGAATGTAGCTGCACAATACTGAAATATAGTCAGTTTATACCTTGCTAAGATGAATTTAGCTACTGAGGAATCTACCACCATTATCTATGCAACAGGAATGACTCATTTAAGACATGTTAGTGACCATCATAGTGTCCTTGGTGAATAAAATTTTGTACAGAATGACCTGAATTTCAAACCTAGCCTGATGGGATAATTAAGTTTAGAATTTGGAGCAAAAATAGGGTGTGGTATCAGAGACAAAATTAAATGAAGAAATATTATGACAGTTAGCACAGTGTTTCAGAGTCATTTCTGGATTTCCATAAGTCAAAGAAATACATATCAAGGTACAAGAGTCTCAAAAAAAAAACCCTAAACTTCAAAATAAAATATTAGCTGTATGTTACAGGGAACAAGATGAAGAATGGGAGAATGATTAGCATTTCTGTTCTCTTTCTCAGTTTTCAGAAAATAAATATGGAAAATGTGTGCAGTTATTTAAAGTAAATCTCCAACTTAATTAAAAAGGTTATTAAGCATAGCAATAAAATGACTTGGACATGGTGTGGATTTTTATTATACAATTTTTATGCATTTTTGATTGCTTGAAGGTACTTGTCCCATTCTAGTTTAAACTTCACACATGGTAATATAATCTCTTAACTACATAAAGTAAATTTGCTCTAAAACAGATTTTGCCAAGCAATTTTCAAAATGTCTAAAGTTTAGGGAAGATATTTACATGTATAAATTGTAGTTCACTGGAAATCAGCAGAACCCCAAGAACTCAGGGAATACTGCTGTACCCAGTGGGGGAGGCCTGCCCATGTGCACTGAGCCACCGCGCCGAAGAACTGTCTTGCAAAAGTCACCACACACGACTGAGACACACTTGCAGAGGTTGCCACTGCCCCACTCAGCAATGAGACAGATCCACAGAGGTCACCATGGTTTCACAAGGCTATGAGAAAAACCTGCAGTGATCGTCACTGTTTTACCAAGCCAGTGAGTCAGATCCGGAGGAATCACACAGCAGCTCAAGGTAAGCTTACACCACCGGACAAGCATTTAGTAGGCAAGTTTTATTCATTAAGGGATTCAAAGAGTCTCTCAAGATACGAGGAACAAGGGTAAAAAAGAAAGATTTTAAAAACTTCCTAGATTATAATGGAGATATTTGCCCCTGATTTCCCCAAGAGGGGACAAGAGATAGAGAAGGATTGGTGAATGCCTTTGAGATTTTTACTGGACCTTTGGTCCCCGAAAAGTTCCCTTAGAGAACTTCTCTTATTGGAATCTTATTAATGATGTCCCAAAGATTCACAATAGACGTCCTGACATACCAGAACTCAATAAGGAACGAGAAAAAGTCCTTCAGGAGAATTCATCCCCTCATCTAGAACAGGCTCCCAGTCTCAATGCCCCTCTGTTATCATTGGCCTAACTTCTGCTGAACCTGTAAAACCTGCTAGGCCCATGGAGCCCATCCCATCTAATTCAGATGTCCCCTCTGATCTTCCTCAAACCTTCTTAGAGAACCCTCCTAAATCTCTCCCCCTTCCAACCCCTAAATAGTTATATCCCTCTCTAACATGGCTTAAAGATAAACTAACCCCCAAAGAGAAAGACTCCCTTAAGGAGGAAGTGGCTCATTATCATGAGTCTGGTCAACTGTCCTGAGCAGCTGCCTTGACTGCCAACCCCTCTCCATTTAATCCCCCACATTACAAACCTTCCCTTTGTGCTCCTGTTTTTGATTCCCTGACCCTAAGATTCATCAGGCACAGCAGGAGGCACTCACTTGCATTTCTACCCTCCACAGAGTCCTAGCTGAAAAAAAAACACAATTAAAATTAATGAAGGAACTTAAAGTGATCACAGAAGAGCTTTCGTCTTTTGTTAACACCCCTCCTGTTAAAGAGAAGATTAGGCCTTCAAATACTAACAAGTCCCTTATGGCATTCCCATTTATACATAGCCAGAGTTCTAACCCACCTGACACATAATAACCCTGAATCTGAGGGACATACCTCAGATGAGGATGGTGATGAACCCTTCCCCAACCCTCCAATGTTCCCCCTTTGCCCTCTCCTTCCGTTTGCCTCCAATTAAACCCAGGCATAGATGATGAGGAAGTTTATCCCCCCTCTGAGGATGAGGAAGTAGATACCTCCTCCCACCAATATAAAAATTTAAATCTAAAGTTTCTAGAAAAGTTAAAATCTGCAGTCTCCAACTACGGACCCACTGCCCTATTCATCCTTACTCTGCTAGAAAGCCTTCATTTAAAAAAAAAATGGCTTACTCCAAATGATTGGAGCCTGCTCAACCGAACTCCCCTCACAGGAGGGGATTTTGTCTTTTGGAGAACAGAATTCATAGAAAATTGTAGGCAATTGGCTTAACACAATGATAGAAGTATACCTTCAAAAAACTGGCCATTCAAAAAGTTGATTGGGGAAAGTCCCTATCACACCAATGAGACTCAGACCCGCTACCTGCCTGGCCTGCTGACTCAAGTCTAGCAAGCTGGTCTTCAAGCCTAGAAGTGTCTCCCTTCCAAAGGTCTGCTGTAACCTCCTTAGCAAAGATTAGGCAATGCCCAGAAGAAGCATATAGCGATTTTATTAGCTGCCTCAATGAGGCAGTTGAGTGATTCTTTGGAAGCAGCAAAACAGGCAGTCCTTTTGTTAAATATTTAGAATATGAAAATGCCAACTCTGCTTGCCAGGAGGCCACATGCTCTCACAAACGTGGCACTCTCTCTCTCGGAGTAAAATTTTGCTCCGCCATTAATCCCACTTCTCTTGCCATGGGAATTGCCATAGGAGCCGCCCTCTGATGCATTGTCTTTGGCCAGATTACCAATATCTGCTTTAATTGCAAACAGCCTGGCCACTTTTCTAGGGACTGAACTGCGTCCTCCTCCTTCCAACCTATGCCCATGTTGACAAAAAGGAAAACACTGGGGTTCTGAATGTTGCTTCGGTACTAGTAGTCAGGGTTAGCCTTTACATCCCCGACAGTCAGGAAACTTTCAACGGGGCCAGCCCCCAGCCCCTACCCAGAGGACAAACCTCAGTGCTATCAGGTTTGTCCCCCCAGCCATGCATATTCCTTCCACCAGCCCTCCACACACACACTCACACACACACACACACACACACACACACACACACACACACACACACACACACACCAATCCGTTTCAGACCTCTAGTGTGCCACAGCTGGCAGTGTAGGATTGGACCTTTGTGCCTCCACTGGTTCAGTAACCGGTCCTCAGACCATACCCATGGGAATTTATGGCCCCTTGCCTTATCATATGTTTGGTTTAATGTTGGATAGAGCCAACTCTACACTTATAGAACTTCACATAGATATCGATTTCAAGGGTGAACTCAAAATACTTGCCTCTGCTCAAGCCAGCATTCAGACCATTTCCCCTAGAGATCACATAGCACAACTCATTCTACTCCCCCTTAGACATGCTGATAACAACATGCTAATAACAACTTTGATGCTGCAATGATAAACGGCACACTTACTGAAAGTAAAATATTTATTGTAGAAATTACTCACAAGAGACAAACAAGTAACCCAGATGAGCCCAGTAGTTTTCTGCCGCTGACCTGGAAGCCGGAAAGCCGGAAAAAAGAGCAAGATTTCTGCTGTTCAGGCTTTTAATCCTTCCTCCATAACACCCTAGCCATGCCCAAAAGTGGGGCTGGCTAGTGACATAGTTCACCGCCTATGTCAGTATATGTCTTCAGTCATGCCTAAAGTGGGTGCAGTTACCTGTACGGTAAAATGCCCTTTTATTACCTCGTCTGTATGCGCCTCTAATAAGTCACATGGCTAATGGTGGAGTTCTGCTTTCCTCCTACACAACTTCTTTAAAAAAGATTTAAAGGCTGGTCTTCCTGGGTCCTCTGATGCATATTGGGTTCAACAGATTTCCCAAGACCACCCCTCCCTCAAATTTTTCCTAAATGGCAAGCCCTTCCTGGGAGTTCTGGATTCTACCGATGATGCTACAGTGATTTTCGAAAAAGACTGCCCTTCATCTTGGCCTTTAACTGCCTCCTATACCCACCTACAAGGAATTGACTAGTCCTTCAATCCTAAAGTAAGTTACCAGGCAGTAACCTGGACGGATGAAGAGGGCAATTCTGGCACTGTAACTGTAAGCGTTTCGTCGGGATGGGTCAGGACAGGATGGAACAGGAGTGAGTGGGTCAGGTATTCTGGCACTCGGGAGTCACAGAATACCCAGTGTTACACAGCTCAGGTGAAAAGGTATCCTGGAGCTCGGGAGCCAAGGATACTGAGTGTTACACAGCTCAGGTAGAAAGGTATCCTGGAGCTCGGGAGCCAAAGACCACCACGGGTTGCAGTAAGCTTGGCAGCTTACAGCCTTGCCTCAGAGAAAGGCTTCTCCGGTGTGTCAGCTCCGCTCCGGCAGGACAGGGTCTTCCAGCTGGGGATGTTCGCCTAGTGTAGCAGTTTTGCTCCGCAGGAGGTTTCTTGGGCGAAGTTGCTACAGTTCAGCTCTGCTCCTGGAGAGCCGAGAGCGGAGAGCAGGGAGCCGGGCGGGAGCAGAGTGTAACAACTCCGCTCTGCCAAGGAAGGTTTCCCGGGCAAGTGTTACAGCGCTGCTCGCTCTGCTCTGCTCTGCTCTGCCCAGGGTCGCCTCTGCTCGCTCTGCTCTGCTCTGCCCAGGGTCGCCTTTGCTCTGTCGCAGCCGCAAAAGAAGATCTTCACCCGAAGCTCATCCAAAGGTGTTTATTGGAAGACAGCTGGACCAGCCAAGCTGAACATACACAGGGTTCCTGGGGTTGGGAAAGTTTTTCCAGGGTAGGGATTGGTCCGATTTCAGTGCTGAGCTCAGATTGGCTAGAGCTCTGCTCCGGGATTGGTTACCTTTTTACACAGGATTAGGGTCAGATTTGGCTCTGGTTTCAGGGCCAAAGTGTGTTTCTTTCTCTGGTCCTTTTTAGCCTTTTGGCTCCAATTTTAGGGCCAGGGTACATTTCTTTCACTGACTCTGATTCCAGGGACAAAGTGTGTTCCTTTGGCACTGGTTTTAGGGTCAGGGTACATTTCTTTGGTTCTGGTTGCAGGGCCAAAGTGTGTTTCTTTGGCTCTGCTCAGGGTGTGTTTCTTTGACTGGTCCCTTTTCCCTACATTCCCCCTTTTTTGTTTAATAAAACTGGGGTTTGGAAAAGGGGCGGTGTTATCATTAGACTACTTCCTGCTGAATGGGGGCGTCGAGGTTCATGGGGCAATCTTCATCTTTGTCCAGATGTGTCCAGGTGTTGTAGCTTTCTGGTTCCTTAGCTAGGGGCTGATAACCCTGTAATAACAACTGGTTGAAAGTTTGGTTAGAAATTTTTTGAACTTGTTGTTGAAGGAATCTAGACAAAAAATTTATAAGACAGGGTGCCACTAGTAGAATTAAGAAAACAGAGAGAAGAGGAGTTAGAAAAGGTAGCATCCAGTTCCATATTGGATTATTAGTGATCCACTGGCCAGAGCTATCAAGTTGTTCTTTATATTTTTGAAGGTCTGTTTGAAGTTGTTGAATTTTATCCTTTACTATTCCTGACTGGTTAACATAAAAGCAACATTCTTCCCCGAGAAAGAGGCAAAGTCCACCTCTTTCTGCTGTTAGTAAATCTAGTCCTCTCCGATTTTGTAGTACTACAGCAGATAGGGAGTCTATCTGACCCTGAAGGGTGAGGATGGTTTGAGCTACCTGTTGGAAATCCTGGATGAATTGTGAGGAAAGCCTATGGTACATCGTTAGGGAAATGGTTAATCCTGCTGTTCCTGTGGCCACACCTGCAGTTATGCCCAGAGCTGCCAGGAGGGGTATGATCTGAATTGCTCGCTTGTCATGTCGTCCTGCTATAAACTTAGTGATGGGAATTGGTAGGGGCTCTTCACCAGGTATCACTCCTAATTTAGGGAAGAGGAACACCAGGGTACATGTCCCAGACCAACTGGCAGGCAGGCAGTGGTATACCTGTGTGCCACAGAGAATCGACGCATTGTGAATGTTTGGACATAGGGGCTGTGTGGTAGTATTAAGCGTTATGGTATTGTTGCAGTCTTTAGAATCTAGAATGCCCACAAGGTGTGTTCCTGCTGAGCTAAAGCAGTCTGAGATACCGAAGAGAGAGATGTGGGAGAGATAAGGGGTGGTAGTAATGTTTGGCTCAGAGCAGTTTAGAAGTGGCAAAGTGGGAAAATCTGTTAAGACAATGGGTGAGGCCACAAAGGGTGGTTGTGAGTTTGACCCAGGAGGGACACACAACCAGCATTCTTCAAAGCGGTTAGGCAAGACATTATTTAATAGCTTGTATGTAGAGATTAAGGTTTGAAATAAGAGATGGTATGACAGGTTTAGGAAGGAGCTGCCATCCGTATACCATGTATAGGTGGCTTGGGGTAGAGCTCCCTCATGTATATGTGTAGGATGAGGTAGTAACTCTTCTAGGGTCTCAATGTAAGAGTGAGATGGGGAGTATTTTGAGACTGGTTGGGGGAGAAGATTTGAAATATTAAGAGGTGGGCATGGCTGAAAGGTAAGTGTTGTATCCTCTACTAATGCTACCTGAAGGGAGAGAACTCTGGAGGGGGTAATGTTTGGAGACCCTTATATGTTAGAAGATGGGACAGGTGGTGAGGAGAGAGGACAGTAGTAGGAGACCCAAAGGTTAACTTCTTTGATTCTCGTATGAGGAGTTCAGCTGCAGCCAGAGCCCGCAGACAAGGTGCCCAACCTTGGATAGTGTGGTCTAATTTTTTTGATAAGTATGCGACTGGTGCAAAGGAAGGTCCCAGTTGGTGACCCAGGACCCCGAGGGCATATCCCTCTTTCTCAGTAACATAGAGAGAGAAGGGACGCGTTAAGTCTGGAAGGTGTAAGGCTGGAGCCTGTAGGAGGGCCTGTTGAAGCTGACGAAATGGCTTGGTAACAGGTGCAAGGAGAGGCTCATGTGATGGGCCAAGGGCTGCCTGATACAGAGGGCGAGCAAGAAGGGAGAAGGAAGGAATCCAAGAACGTAAGAAGCTGGCCATTCCTAGGAAGGATAAGATTTCATCCTTTGTGGTGGGGACTGTAAGTGATTGTATTAGGTTTTTTCTATCTAGGGTAATAGCCTTATGAGTTGGAGTAATAGTTAGTCCTAGGTAAGTTACCTGAGGAATGGACAGCTGGACCTTAGAGGGTGATACCCTATATCCTCGGCTACATAGAAAATTTAACAAAGTAGAGGTGTCGGCCTGGCTTATTTCTAGGGATGGACTACAAAGGAGAAGGTCATCTACGTACTGTATCAACTTGGATTTTGGGAGAGACAAAGAGAATAAATCAGAGGCTAGGGCCTGACCGAATAAATGGGGGCTGTCCCGGAACCCTTGAGGTAGGACTGTCCAAGTAAGTTGTGTAGAAATGTGAGTGTCTGGGTCAGTCCAAGTAAAGGCAAAGATATTTTGTGACTGGGGGTCTAGAGGAATAGAAAAGAAGGCATCCTTGAGATCAAGGACAGAGAAATGAGAAGTTTTTGAAGGGATGGTGGAGAGTAGAGTATAAGGATTGGGAACTACAGGATGAAGGGGCACTACTGCTGAGTTAATAAGTCGGAGATCCTGAACCAGGCGGTAGGTTCCATTAGGTTTTTTGACTGCAAGTATGGGGGTGTTGAAGGGGGAAGAAGTGGGGCAAAGAAGACTTTTTCTCAGGAGGTCAGAGATGAGAGGTTTGAGTCCCCTGAGACTTTGGAGTGAAAGTGGGTATTGAGACTTAGTTATATATTTGGCAGGGTTTTGTAGTCGGATGATTAGAGGGGTGTGATGTTTGGCTATAGAGGGATTTTGGGTGTCCCATACCTGAGGATATACCTGAGAGGATGGTAAGGGAAGAAGTGTGTTAGACTGTGTGGTTTGTAGGAGGAGGAGAAGGGGAACAGCTGGCAAACCTGAGGCCAAACGGATAGGAGGAGCAAAAGAAATGGAGGCTCCCACTTTGGCTAAAGGTCCCTTCCCAGCAATGGGATGGGACAGGTTGGTATCACTAGGAAGGAATGAGTAAGGGGGATACCCTTAAAGATACAGTTAAGTGGTGGGGTTTGTTGGGCCTGATAGGGCTGTCCTCCTACTCCGACAATAGAGGAACAAGAAAGAGTGGTTGGTCCCCAAAAATTTGTCAAGACTGAAAAAGTGGCTCCAGTGTCCAGGAGGAAGGAGATAGGCCTCCCTGATACTATGATAACTACCCGAGGCTCCCTGTCGGAGATGGCGGTGGTCAGGCCAAGGGAGCCCGGGCCCCATCGTCAGTCATCAATGGCCAGGCCAAGGAGGTCAGTTGAAGGGCGATCTGGGATTGATGTCCCCATGCTGTCAGGAACATGGGGGCAATCAATGCTCCAGTGTCCCTCTTGATCGCACCTTGGACATGGTCCTGGTGGTTTACGAGGGTTTGGACAGGCCCGGGCCCAGTGGCCTTCCTGACCGCATTTGAAACAAGGACGTAGGAGCCTTTGTCCTTTGGGAGCCTGGGCTTTCGTTTTGGCTGGCCAAGAGCTTTTAGCCATCATCAGGTATTTTTGTTTTTGGGCCTTTTCATCCCTTCCATGGTACACCTTGAATGCCACATTTAGGGCTTCTGACTGTGGAGTTAAGGGGCCCTTTTCTAGACGTCTGAGTTTGGCCCTAATATCAGGGTAACTTTGGGAAAAAAAGTAGGTCATAAGGAGTTTGTTTCCATCTTGAGTCTCAGGATCCACATTGGTGTATTGTAAGAGGGCCTTTGTAAGACGGTCTAGGAATTGGGATGGGTTTTCATCCTTGTCCTGGATGACCCTTTGGATCCTTTCATAATTTACTGCTTTAAGAGCAGCCTTACGGAGACCAGCCAGGAGACAAGTTAAAAACCGCTTCCTAGCTAGGATGCCCCCTGGGGTATTGTAATCCCAGTCAGGCTCCTGGTCAGGAACTGCCATAGATCCAACTGGGTAGGTATCATCAGTTTGATGGATGTCATCTGCATAGATTCTAGCCTGTTCCCAAACTCGCCTGCGTTCCTCAGGGAGGAGATTGTTGGTAAGAATCATATAAACATCATGGAAGGTAAGGTTATAGGACTGGGTAATATACTGGAATTCTTTAATAAAGGTGGAAGGGTTGGCACTATAGGATCCCAATCTTTTGTCTATTTGGGAGAGTTCAGTCAATGAGAAGGGGACATGAACTTTGACTAAGCCATCCACCCCAGCAACCTCTCGCAAGGGGAGAACTGGAGCTGGTTTAGGTTGGGGAGGTAAAGGGGGTGGTCCCTTAGTGGAGCGGGACCGAGTAGTGGGAGGACTAGGGACTGTTGGTGGTGAGCTGAAGGAGGGTGCCAGTGAATGCTGACTAGGGTGACTTGTCACTGAAGAGGGAGGAAGGGAAATCGGAGGGGCCAGCACAAGAGGGGGAGCTGAGGGTTTTGTTCGACGGGGAGAAGGCTCATTGGCTGGATCAAAAGTAGTAGAGGGATCATCTTGTTCAGACTTCCTAGCCAAAAGGAGTTGAGTGGGAGAGCATGAGGCACAGAGAGAAGGCTTGGAGCGTAGCAGAGAGAAAGCCTGGACATAGAAAATCTCCTTCCATTTCTCCAATCGCTCACAGTAGTTGTAAAGGTCCCGAATAATATTGGGATCGAGGGTGCCATTACGTGGCCATTTGGACTGATTATCTAAATGGTATTTAGGCCAAATTTTATTGCAAAAGCGAATAAGTTTAGAACCCTTTAGTTCAGGTGTCAGGTGTAGAGACTTGAGGTTTTCTAGGAGGCATCCCAAGGGGGAATGGGAGGGTACGGATGACACGGTTCCCATGGATGAGAAGGAAAAGGTCACTGCAGCCTGTAGTCAAGGGCGTCCCCAGGACTCAGGGAGGACCACCGAAAGAGGACCAAGCCGTTCAGAGGGTCGTCACCCAACTCAACGGGGGTCAGGCTTAGCCCGGCTAAGCCAGAAGAGACTCGGCGCCTGGTACCAGGGCTTTTCTAGAGGCCAGAAGGCGTGAGACGGAAACCGAGCTCTAAAAGGGTCTCATCCAAAGGAAAGGGTCAGGATTGGAATCGTAGAAGCCGCAAGGGCCTAGAGGAGCTGTGCAACGACAGCCAGCTCCAAGGGAGGAGGTCAGGAAGGGACGCAATGACCCGGTGGGGCCTAAGGAAACTGCAGGATTGCAATTTCAAGGGTGGTAGGCTGGGGTAAGGTGAGGAGGGTCAGCTGTAGCCTTAAGGGCCTTGGCTGGGGTACCTCCGTCTCTACAAGTATCCCTGACTTAGGGAGCTGAAGGGGAGACTTACCCAATCGTTGATGGTGGATGTAGTGTCAAGCGATTGGTGAGCTGGAAGGCGAGTCTGCTGCAGGCCAACTGGAGATGAGAGATAGGGTCCCAGTGCGGCTCAGACCACGAAGGGGAGCACAGGCACCAGGAGAGCCTATCCAAGTCACGGGTAGACTGAAGATGAGGGATAGGATCCCAGTGCGGCTCAGACCATGAAAGGGAGCACAGGCACCAGGAGAGCCTATCCCGGGTTTCGGCACCAAATGTAAGCGTTTCGTCGGGATGGGTCAGGACAGGATGGAACAGGAGTGAGTGGGTCAGGTATTCTGGCACTCGGGAGTCACAGAATACCCAGTGTTACACAGCTCAGGTGAAAAGGTATCCTGGAGCTCGGGAGCCAAGGATACTGAGTGTTACACAGCTCAGGTAGAAAGGTATCCTGGAGCTCGGGAGCCAAAGACCACCACGGGTTGCAGTAAGCTTGGCAGCTTACAGCCTTGCCTCAGAGAAAGGCTTCTCCGGTGTGTCAGCTCCGCTCCGGCAGGACAGGGTCTTCCAGCTGGGGATGTTCGCCTAGTGTAGCAGTTTTGCTCCGCAGGAGGTTTCTCGGGCGAAGTTGCTACAGTTCAGCTCTGCTCCTGGAGAGCCGAGAGCGGAGAGCAGGGAGCCGGGCGGGAGCAGAGTGTAACAACTCCGCTCTGCCAAGGAAGGTTTCCCGGGCAAGTGTTACAGCGCTGCTCGCTCTGCTCTGCTCTGCTCTGCCCAGGGTCGCCTCTGCTCGCTCTGCTCTGCTCTGCCCAGGGTCGCCTTTGCTCTGTCGCAGCCGCAAAAGAAGATCTTCACCCGAAGCTCATCCAAAGGTGTTTATTGGAAGACAGCTGGACCAGCCAAGCTGAACATACACAGGGTTCCTGGGGTTGGGAAAGTTTTTCCAGGGTAGGGATTGGTCCGATTTCAGTGCTGAGCTCAGATTGGCTAGAGCTCTGCTCCGGGATTGGTTACCTTTTTACACAGGATTAGGGTCAGATTTGGCTCTGGTTTCAGGGCCAAAGTGTGTTTCTTTCTCTGGTCCTTTTTAGCCTTTTGGCTCCAATTTTAGGGCCAGGGTACATTTCTTTCACTGACTCTGATTCCAGGGACAAAGTGTGTTCCTTTGGCACTGGTTTTAGGGTCAGGGTACATTTCTTTGGTTCTGGTTGCAGGGCCAAAGTGTGTTTCTTTGGCTCTGCTCAGGGTGTGTTTCTTTGACTGGTCCCTTTTCCCTACAGTAACCCCCTTTGAAATTCAGGGATTGCCTGTTAACCTCTGGGGATGTGACATCCTTACACAGATGCATGTTATAATGTGCAGTCCTAACAAGATAATGACCAAACAAATGCTTAATCAAGGATACCTTCCAGGAAAGGGCTTAGGCAAAAATGCCCAGGGAATAAAAACGCTCATTCCTGTTATCAGCAGACCTGGTAGATCAGGATTAGGAGCTGCCCCTCCTCCACCTTTTCCCTAATGGCCAATGACACTCCTGCTCCCCACACGGATAAAAGTTCCTGGAAAATGGAAGACCCAGTTTGGGTTGATCAATGGCTCAAGAAAAACAGAGGCAACAATGATGTTAGTGTAGGTACAACTTGCTGCCAGACACAAAGAGCCTCCCAACTCCTCATGGAATAACCCCATCTTTGTTATAAAAAAGAAGTCGGGAAAGTGGCGACTTCTTCAAGACTTAAGAACCATCAGCAAGGTCATGTTCCCTATGAAGGCTCTTCAACCAGGCCTCCTATTCCCTGTAGCCATTCCTTCTGCCTACCTAAAAGTTGTTATTGACTCAAAAGACTTTTTTAAAAATATTCCCTTACACCCTGAAGATATGCCTCGCTTTGCCTTCAGTGTCCCTCAAACAAATTTTCGGGGCCCTAAGCCTCATTATCAATGGATGGTTTTGCCTCAAGGCATGGCCAATAGTCCCACCGTATATCAAAAATTTGTGACACTTGCTGTTGACCCCATTCGAGAAAGGTGGCCTTCTGTTTATATTCTGCATTATATGGATGACATCCTCTTAGACAAAGGCCAACAGGAACTTCTCTTTGATTGTTTTCATGACCTTAAAATTAGTCTCAGCCATCGAGGTCTACAGACTACCCCACCTTATATATACCTTGGCTACAAGCTACACCATACTATGGTTTTAATGCCACACATTCAATTATGAATTTCCCAATTAAAAACCTCAAATGACTTCCAAAACCTCCTTGGGGACATCCAATGGTTAAGGCCTTATGTTCGGCTGTCCCCAGGCATTTTACTACCAACAGCTTGCTGATGATGTAAAAATGATTTATAAGTCAGTACAAGACCTTCAGGATCAGGTCAATTCCCTGGCTGAGATGGTCCCACAAAATAGGAGAGGTCTAGACTTGCTTAAAGCAGACAAGGGAGGCATCTGTTTGATTTTGCAGGAGAAATGATGCTTTTATTCCAACAAATCAGGCATTGTTTGAGACTGAATCAAAAAACACAGGAAGAACTTAAGTAACGAGGCAGAGACTTATTCAACCAACCCATTTGGAGTGCCTGGAGCCGGCTTCTCACTTATCTCCCCCCTTGCTCGGCCCCTAGCTTGGCTTACTAATCCTCCTGTCACTAGGACCTTTTCTCTTTAACAAACTGAGGGCTTTCAATAAAACCAGATTGACACCGTGACAGCATAGTATATACAGGTACATTATCACCACCTCAATATGGTCAATATGGGATATAATTGTGATGAAACTTAGTCACAAGTAGCCTGAAAAATGGCTATAAAAATAACCTTTGATTCATCACCTCCTTGGTGAGCTGGGCTGGTTATCCAGTGATGGGCAACTAGGGGAGGACAGAGGGTGTTTCATCTCAATAATGCCCTAAGACAGGAATGTTCATCATACGATGTCATCTCCAATGACAAGGAGAGACTTTTAAACACCCCTGGTCCATGAGACCCCATGACCTAAGACAGGGACAGCCCCCTCAAGGATATTTCTACCTTCGGCCTCTTTATTTTGTATCTGTAAGAACTCTAATATAAGGGTGACATGGTAAAAAGTCATCTTAATTCTCCCACTAATATCCTAATAACTTACACCTACTGTCTATTCCCCTATCAACTCTCAGACCTACAGTACAGACACCTCTCCTTCATTAATAAAAAGTAATGGAGGAGATGTTGAGGACCAGGTCATGGTAAAACTCTATTTTTTGTCCCAAGCCACTTCCCAAAATTGAGGTGCCTTCCTACAGATGGCCCAGCACAGGCACCATAGGGATAACCCATTGCTTAACAACTACACTCCCTGGTGAGATCTCCTGCTCCTTTTCATATCAAATGCTCCCTGCTCAACAGGTCCCTCCACCCCTCACTTCTCAGTCAGCATCTGGTTTAACAACCTCTGCCCCCAATGCCACATTCCACTATATAAGCTTGTACAAGACCCTCAATAAACACAGCTTGATTGGAAAATCTGTCTTGCTGCCAGTTCTTTGTATCTCTTGTTCCACTATTCCAGGTTCCTGTGGGCCTGACCCCATTGTGCACTGCTGGTCAGGGCATTTCACTGTTAATCCTCACTGTAGGTACCAGGTGAAATATCCTCATTATAAAAATACTGCTGTATTTATTTCTTTAAATTTTATATTACTTTTAGAGCTTACTGAGAAATGGATTGCCAGTTTTCTGAAGGAAGTACCTAATTACAAACATTTATTCCTTGGACATTTAATTTTTAATTAAAAATTTCTTACTGGTACATGTAATTTTGAATGCTTTGTTATTTTTTAAAAACTTGTTCCCAACTGAAAATGGCTTGTTGGGTGGAAATCACTCTGTCTGAAGTCTTATATAACTAATATTGGTGAGAGAGAGAGAGAGAGAGAGAGAGAGAGAGAGAGAGAGAGAGAGATACTGAGAGTTTATGTGTGTATGTATTGCACACATTATTGACAGCTCTAGCTTGAAAATTACCAAGGGGTCACATATTTCTAGAACTTAATCGTACTTATATAACTACAGATAAGTCATTTTGAAAATTGTTATTCTTCACAGTTTAATGAGTTGGTGTTTCTTAGGAAATTTCCCACAAAAAGAAAAGCATTTCATTTATGTTCATACTGCTTTGTCAAAGGGAAAAAACTGATGTTAGACCAACAATGACAAACTACATTAAGGTACAAGAGCATGACCCACTGGATTCACTGTGGATCTGAAAGCACTAGTAAGTGGGTAATGCCTCCCTGTATTTATTTTTACCAGAATTGAAAAATAAGACATCTTTTAAATCCAATATTATGCCACTTAATACATTCTCCAGTTAAGTTCATAAGAGTTTTCTGCCTGCCAGGGAAAATGGATGGTAAGGTGGATGAAAATGTTGTTGGCAATCAGCACTGCTTTTTATTTTCAGTACATTGGGCTTAATAGTGACACCTGAGATGAACACGGAGCAGACCTGTGCCCACTCAGGTGAAAGAAGAGAAGTAGATCCACAGTTCTTCCCTCTCTGAGATGATTTTTCTTATAATCACTCCTAGAATAAATGTCTGTAGTCTCAAATTAAGTGATGTGGTATGATTTTACCTGTTGTTCTTTCTTTTCTCACAGAAAAGTGGTTATGGTCTGCCCCTCACCAACTCCTTCCTGATGCTTCCTATCTCCCCTTCTATCCAAATCCTTAACTTTTCTGGGTCTCCTTAGAAAACAAACACATCTGAAAAAAAATAGCAAAATAAGATAAAACTAAAACAAACAAATCTGAATAGACCCAAACAAATAAGCAAACAGAGGAAAACAGCCAAATAAAAGAATCACAAACACTACTTAGATTGAGTGAAATATATATCTCTAAGCAAAAATCATAAGCCAAGAAGACATGTAATTTGAAAAAAATCAGTCTTGACAAAACACTATGAAGAAAGAATGTCTTCACAGGTTGTATTTTCATTTTGTGTTGGCCACCTACTGAGAATGCTGTCTGCCCTCAAGTGTCGTTTGTGTATTCACTGAGACTCAGTTGGAAAAAAATGCTAAGTTTTCCTTTCCAAGCATTTCTCAGTTGGAGATTGTTTATTGGATAGGCAAGGGGCTTGAATCTACTACCTCTCTCAACACTATGACCACATCTGACAGGCCATATATATGCTTCCACACACTTCATTTCATATGGGAATCACTCCTGCTGTGTCTAAAAGGGCTCCTTTCATTGTTGCTGTCCACACCCCTGGGCTCCTACAATTGTATTGCCTCCTCTTCAGGAGACTTCCCTAATTGCTGAAGAAAGGAGCTTCATGAAGACCTCCTGTTTAAGATCAAGTGTTCCAAAATCTTTCTTTTGAAGGACTCCATGTTTGTTCCCATCTATTGCAAGAAGAAGTGTCCCTAATAAAGCCTGAGCAAGACTTTGTAGCAGAATGTAATTAGGAGTCATTTTACTGCTTCTGTTCCTTTAGCAGAAGAGTAGTTTTTGGTTTTCTCCTGGGTCCATTGACTGCCTAGTCTCAGTTTATTGGCTACCCAGACAATGGTGTGGGCCTTACTTTCAATTAGATAATGGTGGCTTAGTCCCACATGCTTTGTGCCACAATTATATCACTATATCTTGCATAGAGGTTACCATTGTATTTGAAATACTTCTAGCTGGCTTGTTGTTTACCTTTCTCCTCTCTTAGCATACAGTATACCTTCCAGTAACACGAATGGCAATCTGTAGGTCCAAAGACATGTGTTAGGCTCCATTTTTCTGTGTAGAGTGAGTTATGTGTTGTTGATAATAGCCTGGATTACTTGGGTATTTCCATGGGTCTCTTTTGACCAACAACACCTTTACAAGTAAGCCGTTCCTAGCACTGGAGTCTTCATTTCATTGCAAAATGCATTACTTGATGATTCTACTTAAATTTCTTACATGTATATATTTTAAGAAGTTCTACAGCATTAGGTTTCTATTTGAAACTTCAAATACCCTTATTTTTAGCTGTCTCTCCTGGATTTTCTCCCTTATTCCTCTCTTTCCTCCTCTTCCCTATCTGATTCCCCTATTCCCAAACACATCTATCCTGTCCCCCCAAAATATCCATCCATAAGTATCCATTCTCTTTCTTCTTCATAGAAAGATCAATCATTCCCCTTCATCCCTTATTGTATATGTCACCTCTGTTCTAGTGCAGAAGCTTAGAGAAGGCAAATAGCTTAAAACTGTGCAATGTGAGCATCATCTAAAATGGCCTGGGGTATCCCCACCAATCATTAATCAAGAAAATGCTCTATGGGTTGGCCAAGAAGCCAACATTATGAAACATTTTATCTACAGGCAACTCCTCCCAAGTTTTTCTCATTCATGTCAACTTGACACCAAACTAACAAAAACACCTTCAAGTGATGACTTATGGTTCTCCCATACATTCATGGACCCTGAATCAGAAGAATACGACTGCATCCCTCCAACGTCATTTACTGAAGTTAACAAAACACTACAAACAGTATAGCAGCTGATGTCAGCGAAAGTTACAATATAAAAATTCTAAGGATTCCAGACTCTGCTACCTCTTATAAAATATTTAACTATAAAAAATGATTGGAATCGATGACTTTAAAATATAAATTAATAGAAATGTGTTAATTGGAATACTACTTATTAAATTGGTAAATTATTGTTCTTTTGTAAGAGGGAGGTAATTGCAACCATAGGCCATTAGAATGGTAGCCCACATCCTCCAAACATATTGTTGGTATCAGAGCAAACAATTATTCCCTTGTCTATCATAAATATGAGGTTGCACATTCTGGATTAGTTTTGGTACTTCAGAATATATATTTAATGAAAGTAAAATTTGGTAGTTTCTAGACTATGTTCATTCATTAAAATGACTCTGTGAAATGTATCTCAAAGAAGCTACTATTAATCTCTCTATTGTCTCTTTACTTGACATATGAATTTCAATGATAATGCATTAAAAGCTTGAATGATTATAGTAAAAAATACTGGCAATAGCAATGTGGAGATTTGGACTGAATCTAATAATAAGCAAAATTGCTATTAAAAATGTCTTATTCTGCTTGGGTGACCAAAACACAGATGCAATAGACCAGAGACATAAGGTAAAACCAAATACTGAGTATCTAAAAAACATAAAAGTAAAATAACTCTTAATCATATTCTATAATACCCATAAATCAGTGCCTTGCTCTGATCAGTATCAGAGAAGTTTCCTCCTGCAGCATATTGGAGTAAATATAGTGATTATACAGAGAATGATACCTTGAAACAGAAATCTAACTAGCATGACTCCATCAAATATCCGCCCTCAGAGCTTAGGGTCTTGGTCTCCATTATATGATGACTCTGTTCAGATATTTGCTTCTACTGTATTAGGTTTCATATGACCCCTCAAATACCCTTATTTAATCAGTATATATTGTATGATAAAATAATATTTTGTTTGTTTATTTTTTTTGAGACAGGGTAGTCCTGATGTCCAGTAACTTGCTGTAGACTAGAGTGGTCTCAGACTCAGAGATCTGCTTTCTTCTGCCACATGAGTGCCAGAATTAAAGGCATGAGACACAAGTAGCAAGAAATGATCTAGTTTTAATAAAAGGGACAAAAAATAATGTCAAATATTCAGTCATTTTGAAATTGTCAGTTATTTTTAAGAGCATATGTTGATTAAACATATTTAATACGTAAGCCTAAACTCCTATATTTCAAACAAGGTGGTCAAATATATAAACACACAAAAAGCTCAAAATTAATTTCTACAACACTGTAATTCATAAACATGAAGAACATTAGAGGAATTTATCTAAAAAAAGATTAATCCTATAAACTACAAATGGATGAAGAAAAAATGTCTGTCATTTCCATGATGATGTTCCAGTATTCTATCTTTCAACTATGAAATGAAAGAGATTATATATGTGTGGTCTAAGACTTGTATATTTCATTACCTATATAGAATTTTAAAAAATCAGAAATGCATATTCACAATTTAAGTGGAAATTTTTCAGGCAAAAACTCATAAAAACAAGTAAAGAACTGTTTGCCTGGGACTAAGAGTGAGAGTTTGGATTGAAATAGACAGATGAAAAAATGCTGGGGTGATCTTAACTGCTTAAAACTGAATTGTGGCTTGTGATGATTAGGGTGATTAGCATTATAATGTTTAAATACATTGGCTAATGCACTCACTATCTATAAATAATAATTCTAGGAAGCTTAAGTGAGAAAAACATTATGTACTTTTATCTCTTAAAAGATACACAATCTTGACAGCAGATGTAGTTCAACTGGTTGGTTGTTTACTTATCATGCATGAAACCCTGAATTCACTCCCCAGAAACAAAAAAAAGGGCCTTGAGAGTGCAACTAAAGTGTCAGCATTTTGGGGTGAGGAGCAGATTCTGGCAAGATTATCAGAAATTCAAGTTCATCTTTCAGTATGATAGTCTTTTTCATTAAACTGGATTATATGAGACCTTTAATTAGATGACCAATGCACATTCATTATCTTTGGGTCTTTGTAAATGTTTGCTTCTTTCTCTATGTCAGATATATAGAAATACATGACATATTTTACTACATAGTAAGAAATAAAAATCACAACATGTAATTTCTGTTTCTATTTACAGTTACAATTGAGAGTCAGGGTTTCCATAATAGTATCAGAAAAATGAAACAAGTGTAATGGCATTTTTTTCATGACATGCAAACCAAGATTTTACTAATGCAACTGAAAGTTGCTACTTATAATCTCAATTATTTATTCTAAGACTAATGAAGTGAATCTGAGTGTAAAAGCCTGGCTGTAAAACAAATTTTTCTCTTATGAATTGTGTTAAGCAAATACCATGCTGTAGTTGAGTGCAGGGGAAAAAATATCCCTCTCTCCACACCTCCACAAGATGGAGACAAATTAGGAAATGTTGCCCATATACGGTATCCTTGCCACAGAGCCAAACTCAATGTAAGTTGGTGTTGGCAAGAGTTTGACAAACATTGGATCTGAGAACTTTAAGAGGCTTCACCCTCTCGAATGCATTATTTCTGTCTTTCTGTCTTTTTAGACAAAGTGTGCCTCTAACTCCTGACAACTGCAGAAGCCACACTACATACCTTCCTTACCCCTTTCTTAAGATTTGTATCCAAATGGGATAAATGTGAGAAACTTCCTTCTATTATATGTGGCAATTAACAACTTGCTGTCATTTAGAACCATAGTACTTCCCATTCTTTCTCCTGCTGTCTCTGTTTATCTGTATCTTTCATTAAAAATAAGACATTATTGTATTACATTGGGAATTCACTTAAGCATTTGCAACCACCACAATTTTATTAAATATGAATTTATAGGTAGTCATAGTTAATATTTAAATTCCTAGTCCCACAAACTTTCAACACACTTACAATGATTTACTCTTAATCACAAACCCAAATATGAAAAGCAAGAGTTCAAACATATATATATATTATACATATATATATATGCATTTATAGGAGCAGTTTTCGAAATGTCTATATTTCTGGCCAATCTTTTTAAGGGGATATTAAAATGATTACTTCAAGAGAAGATTGTAAAACTATGGGATTATGTAAAAGAAAGCAATGAATCATGATTCAGTATTGTGCTGTGTGTAAGAGAATGTAGAAATATTTCTCTTATATAACTTCATTTACATATATATGAATATATTTAATTAAATTTCACTGTAAACAATTTTACATATAAATTGAATAACATTAATTGTAACAAAATATTATGCAAACTTTGCCACAATATATTTTTGGAAGTTTTAATCATCCCAAATACAAATTAAATATTTCTTGAGTAACATTTCTCTATTTTTCCTGTATCTTCCCCTCTATCTTCTCTTGTACTATGCTCATAAACTGTCTATTTAGTAGTTGGTATTTATAAACATACTTTGGTTTTCATCTGAGATCTATTACTTAGTTTAGACATTCAATATGAATCTTGTGGTATTTTATGTTTGCGAGATGTAAATTTGTATCATCTTAAATTAAGAAGGTTATGTCTTAAAATGACACCACACAAGACAAGTGAAATTGCAATCCATTCAGGTGTGAGATCTTGCAGCGTGCTGAATGGGCAAGTTGCCAACTTCATGTCACAAGGTCTGAAATTACATTGGGAATCACAGTGTCCCTTTTCTTAACAGAAACAGCAGGAATCCATGTTCATTCCAGGCAGCAATAGAGACCCCCTACCTATAATGGTTTAGATTGATTTTTCAGAAAAAAATTCCTCCTTTTAAAAAAATGATTACTTACTGCTCTTTTGGTCTAATATCTTTTCTTTCTGCTTTTTTGTTCAAAAAAATAAAGTCTTTCTCTCCCTTTGTCTATAATATGGAATTTTCTTATCATTGTTATATTAAAGTATTAAATATAAACAACCTGATAGTGTTTAATGTACTTCTGAAACATCATGGTGATTGTCTGGTATCAACAAAGAAGCATCAACACCCATCCTGTGTGCTTTAAGAATTTGGCCCATGCAAAATGAGGCTCTCTACATGACTTGTGATGAAATATATGCTATATTCCTTGCTATCTAAAATTATCCATTCACCAGAAAGAATTATATGAAACTCAGCTTATTGCCTATCTTCTTTAAGGTGAATTATATCAGAGCCAGGACACATTTGGAATTAATTAACTGCACCCTTTCCAGTGAACAAAAAGTTACTGAAGAATTATCAATTGTATATAAGTTCAGCAACATTTTAATAAGGATTGAAATACAGACTATTTAATTACTCTGAAAACAATGAGGAGACCCACAATGGTGAATTATCATAGTTGTCCTGGGAGGTATCTTTAAGGACATTGTCTTGAAAACTTGGCATCACAATGCTGCAATTTCAATCTCCTAAGCATACAAAACTTCTGAAAAAATTGGTTCAGACTCAAAATTTGTTTACATTTAAAGCACTCTTTCATACTTCCATACCCTTATCCAATTTGATCTATATTTTTCTGTATTTTCTTTAAAATAATTGAAGGGTAGTAGTTATTTTATGGTACAATATACAAGAGAAACCAAATCAATGCAAAGTTTAGATACATGGTTTTATTTTTCACAGAGTTGGACTCAAATGAGTGTGACTTGATTTCACTCTTACTTTAATACTAGTGCTTCTGAGAGTTAATCATAAAGCTCTACGGACATTTCATTCCTGCATATGGTTAGTACATTGTATAAATTATGTATAAGCAACACTGAAATGTTCTATTATTCTGCTGATATGAGAACAGTAAGACATGACAATTCCTTTTCAAGAATTATATATTGAAATAGGGACAGAAGGAACCCTACATATTTGACTTCTATTTGAAAAATTATTTTCTTAAGAGGGCAGAAATATCCTATGACCTCATTTGAATGCCCATGTTATCTTCCTAAAGAAAAAAAATACTGTAAATACAGTTATAGTTATTTCTGTTCTACAATGCATGACTAAAGTTCAAGGGAGCAAATTATCTTTAACATCTTATCTTTTTCCACAAAATGAAAAGAAATATGTGAATTCTGGAAATTTGTTGCTTGGCATGATAAAATGTACTTTCTTACTCTTGATGACGTGTAATTAATGACTGCCATCCCAACTTCTTCCCTTCTTCCTTGATGATTTTTCAAGAACCTCCTAGTGGTGTTTTATGTTTTCAATTTAATTTCAAAAAAGCTTGGTGGAATTTTATTTAATTTATTAGATTCAATTCTTTACAACTGTGCTTATTGTACAATGAACTTAGTTGTTATTAAAACACACTTGAATTGCAAATTGCATTTTTTAGCCAAAGTTTATTTGGCCTAGAGCTCACCAAGTAGTCTGGGAAGGCTAGTTGGAAAAAAGTCAGGGAACTGTCTGTTTTTGGCTCCCAGTGCTTGGACTTCAACCATGTGCCTCCATACTAAACTGTCTGTACATGAGTTCTGGAAATTGAACTAAAAAACACATGATTGCTATTGACATTTTTGTTAATTGAACTGTCTGCCCAGTACCTCTCTTTATTTTTTAAAATAAGAAAATTTAGTTTTCTAACATTAAAGTACATGTGTTTATAATTTCAATATACAGTTATGGGTAACTTTCACTGTGACAACAGAATGCATTATTGTAAGTAACTTGTGAAGCTATTAAAATTATGTGTGAATCATTTTGCTGAAATATATTGTGACTTACTTAGGTGTATGGAAAAAATTGTACAAACAATAAATACAATAAACATTAA
Source organism: Mesocricetus auratus (assembly GCF_017639785.1). Lineage (NCBI taxonomy): Eukaryota > Metazoa > Chordata > Mammalia > Rodentia > Cricetidae > Mesocricetus > Mesocricetus auratus. Next base: position 48,788,613 of record NW_024429190.1, read on the forward strand.
TCTGTGTGTGTTAGTCTGCATGAGAACATTGGAGAATGTAGAATTTTGATTTTAATGCTGATAAATTTTCCTAGAAATCCCACATTCAATTTATTTTAATAAAAATAAAAATGCTAATTATTTACAGATACTATTTGTGGACAAAAGAGATACAGAATTTGGAAAACTAGAATTAGTTTTGCAAAATGCAAGATATTTTTAATTATTTTCATTTTGTTATAAAGAAAATAAAAGCTGAAAACTACAGTGTTATTAACATAATTATAGTAAGATAAAAACACCTGGGTGGAGTAAATCTAGGAACAATGTAATACACATAATATAAAAAAATATACAATTTTGTGGGAACCATTTTTTAAGACAAGTAGGATTAAAGACTTACTTGATAGCAAGTCAATACGATACAGTTGTCAATTTTCTTTTAAAAATGCATATGACATTAATATAATTTCCAACACCAACATTTGGGGAAATTAAAAAGATAATTAAGCAGAGGAATAAAATAGTAAATGTGTATTTAAGAGACAGTTGCTACGGAAGAGGCAGAGGGAGAAAGAAAGCTAGCCTAAAGAGTTCCTTAAAAGAACATTCATCAAAGCTATGTTTATGTGTAGAGACAAACAACCAAGGAACAGGAAAGAGATGGAGACCAATACTGCATGTGTGAAGACAAACAACCTGAGGGACAAGAAAAAGTCACACAACCAATGCTCCATGTAAAAAGTAATGAGGGGGTGAAGTTCATCTCAATAAATACTGACTGCATAGTGACAGGACACTTGTTTGAAAATGAGACTATTGGAACTTTTTCACATTAAGTATGAGTGTAAGTTTGCTAGAGCAAAACCCTCAGAGCAGCTAGCAAACATCTTTGTAGTAGAGAAAATAGACAGCATTCTTTATCAAGTTTGTCATAAGTTTTTGAAAATGCAAGCCATTAAACTGGATGAGATATTCACAACAATAATGTGCAACAAATAACTTGTAAACATGTAAGGGACTTCAAAAATGAGTAATATCAGAGAAATAATTCAACAGAAAAACATTTTGAATATGAACTGCATTGGGAATAATGAACAAATGATAACTACAAATATTTTCACTCTAAAACACAAATAGGGACAAATTAAAACTCAAATAGCACATAACAAAATGCTAATGACATCAATTTCCTATTGTTTAGAAAAACAAGAATTAAGAAGTTTACCAAGATTATCAGGGACTGTGATAAGGTGAAGTACAATAATTTCTAATGTATTCTTGGTGCCTATATAAGTAGGTATAACAAATTTCAGAAAAATAAATTAAGGTACATATGCACAAACAGAGAGAAAGCTTTAAAGTAAGTAATGGATTATTCTTTACCACATGGAAAAATGGATTATTCTTTACCACATGTAATAGAGTTCAGCTTAATGTTGCTATGAGTTGTGAATATTTTTCTTTAAGTAATTGGGAAAATGAATTAAGATACCCACATAACACAAAATTAAATTGTCAAGAAGTATCATCTCATCAATGGGGATGAAACTTTCAAATATTGTTCAGCGAACCAATTTTCTAGAAGAAACTTCATGAAATTACATCACATTTTAATATAAAATTTAAATTAATAGATTAAATGAAAGGAACCCTACCTAGGAACAACCATCCTGAGTGAGGTAACCCATATCCAATGACAAACACTGCATATATTTTGGGTGATAATCTTGTTTGTACAAATAAACCCTGTTTGAAGATAAGAGAATAGAGCTTGCACTTGCTAACCATAGAGGTCTGGAAGTCTGTACAGGCAGACAGAAAGTAAGGTAGCTGGGCAGAAAAGGAAGTGAGATGCCAGGGCAGAGAGAGGATATAAATAGGGAGAAACAAAAAATCACTCTCGCTTGGCATTGGTGGCTCACACCTTAACCCCAGCACTCAGGAGACAGAGACAGGAGGATCTTCTGTGAGTTCAATGCCAGTCTGGTCTACAAAGCAAGTTCCAGGACAGGCTCCAAAACAGTACAGAGAAACCCTGTCTCGAAAAAGAAAAAACTCACTCTCTTGTCTGCTAAGGATCTAAGGTGTGGTTGTGACTTGTTCCTTCTGTCTGATCTCAGCATTTTACTCTAAATCTGACTCTGGGTTTTTATTATACAAGCAAAGTATGAATTCAATTTATAGGTTTTCTTTTATATGTGCCTGTTCACTTTCAGGGTTTTGATATTGTGCTACAATGCAAATAACTACAGAGGTTAGGTAACTAGTAAGAGGCCAGAGAGGGAGAACTTCAAAGGCAGAGGAAATAGAACAGAGTTTTATAAAGTGATAAATAAAAAACTAGAATAGGGGGGGTTAATTGCAGGTAGTGATGGGAGGGCAGAGTAAAGGGGAAAATGTGAAGAGGGACACCTAACACTAAAGAACTTTTGAAAAACCATATTCCTAAAATATGTACATACACAAATATATCATAGGACTTTTAATGAATCATAATATAATGAATGAGACTATGTCTCCAAAACAATATGCCAAACATACATCATTTGCAATCAAACAAAACCTCCAATGCCTCAAATAGTTTACATCTTGCTGAACTATTGTCCAAAGAGTTCCATAAACATGCTAAACAATCAAAGGCTATTGGACTTGAAGAGATTTAGGTTGTTTCCCAATTAGAAGCTTCATTTATACTGACTAATGCTCATGGGCCTAGCAAACCTGGAGGTATATCAAGCATACAACCAGAGGCAACAAGTAATCATCCATCTTATCCAGATATAAAAATTCTGTGACATAAACAGTGACTTGCCTGCATGAGGTGGAAGCCGTGTCTTACACTGATTAAAGAGACCAAGAACCTGAGGTTATCAGGCTATGGGACTTGAGGGAAAACTTACCAGCAGCACTTCACTAAAGGAACATATCAATTAAATAACTCATAAGGACATATCTCTTTGTCTGTCGATTGATCCATCACTCAACCCTTATCAAAGATGCTTTTTGAGTGGATGTAATTGACACAGAATCCTACAACTTGATGATGTGCGATGTGCAAAGAGTGAGAAATTTGGGAGCCTGGATAAGATTTTTTACCACAGCCATTCTGACAGGTGTAAGATAGAATCTCAGAGTTGTCTTGATTTGCCTTTCCTTGATGTCTAAGACTGATGGATGTTTCATTAAGTTTTGTGGTTGCTTTTGAAAAACATATTAATTTATTATGTATTCAAAGTTTGGCCTGAATATACCTGTATGCCAGAATATGGCAGTAGATAGCATTATAGATTGTTCTGAGTCAACATGTGGTTTTTGGGAACTGAACTCAGGAGTTGCTGAAGAGCAGTCCATGCTCTTGACCTCTGAGCCATCTCTCTAGCTCTGTTTTATTGGTTTTTTTGTTTGCATTGACCTATTTTGTGTGTGTGTGTGTGTGTGTGTGTGTGAGAGAGAGAGAGAGAGAGAGAGAGAGAGAGAGAGAGAGAGAGACAGAGAGACAGAGAGACAGAGAGAGAGAATCTAAAGTTGGGTAGGTAAGAAGTAGGAAGGATGTGAGCAGAGTTGAGGCAAAGTATGTGACCAAAATACATTGCATGTTAAACTGTAAATTAATGAAATTACTGATTTTTATATTTATGCATGTTTTGCCTGCATGTGTATCTGTGCACAATGTTTGTGTCTGGTACCAGGGGAGGCCACAAAAAGTAGGCTGAATCCCATGGTTTGGAGTTGCAGACAATTGTCAGTTTCCATATGGATTCTGAGAAGTGATCCAGGATCCTCCAGAAGAGCACATAGAGCTCATAACCATCCTCCTAGCCTCACATTTTACTGTGTTAGTGAATATTGACTATAATGGTGATTTTAAAAAATGAATAAGAAAATAAATTTTAGAAGGTATGTGACTTCTATATTTAGGATAAAATTGTATCATGGGAGGTGGAAACAGAGACTTTCAAGTTTCCATCAAATTTGACAATCTGATTATAATCCATTGGGTCCACATAGTGGAAAGACGTAGCTTATTCCCCCAAAACAGTCTCTTATTCCACACACACAAATACACAAAGCTATCTCACAAGAAACTTATGAACTGTTGTGCCTGACTTGTTATGTGCATGCTGGGATTCTATCCAAGGGTCTCATGCTTCTCTGGTAGGTAATTTATATACTGAGACATCTTCCTAGACTCTCAGTTTTCATTTTACCATGTAGACCCACGGTAAGTCCTTATTCATGAAGATACCATGCACTTCAGAAACAGAGGCCAGTGAGCACTGAGCTGGAACTCCTCCTCTGAATACCTCACCTTGAGTACAATCTTCATATTATAGAGTACCATGGAAGCTTCTGAAGAAAACAGACAATCAACAGTCATGTTCAGTTATAAAACCTATGGTTCACAATAATGACCAGTATGGCACAATAATTCTAAAGGTGCAATAGTGACACGCATACCTGTTTGGTAACCAACTGCTCTGTAATTGGATTCAAGACCTACTCAACAGGAATGAGTCCATTCCTGGAACTGGAAATCCAGTTAATTATTTAGTGTTAGTGAAGTTATGCTTCTTAAAGGAGAATATGCAGCCATTAATTTACTAATTGGAGTCTAATTTGGATTAGCCAAACACTCCTGAGCATAGAACCTGATGTCCTGGAATGTGTGTAATATATTCATTGTTGCTCCTTTGAAAAGGTTCTGATTATTCCTTGCCAGGCAGCTATAACTTGTAAATAGTTTCTTGATGATGGATGATATTTTTGTGCCCTATTTTCTTTATAACTGGTGGGTTTTTTGTCTTCCTTAAGCTTTTCAATTCTCTTTTGGTCTCTGTGAGTTCAAGTGTATATCAACTCTGTTCTGTCTTGAAAATGCTGTTTCCTTACAATCATCCATTGCCTATGGTTCTTCCAATCCTTCCATCCGTTCTTATACATATATAGCCGAGTCTTGAAATGAAGAGTTTGATAAAGACATCCCTTTCAGAGATAAACATTCCAATGTCTCTCACTATCTTCACATAGTCCATTTTGGGTCTTTTTGTTAATCACTGTCTTTTGCAAAAGAGAGTTCTCTAATAATGATCAAGCAATTTACTGCTCCAGGGATGTAGTAATAAAATCATTAGAAATAAGTATATTCCTGTGCTTATTTGGTATAATAATAATAGTAGATTTTCTCCTGAGCCCATGACCTGTCTAGTATCAGGGTTTTTGCATCATTAGCAGTGTAATGCATGGTATCCATATTATGAAAATGGTCCTGAATCCAATTAAAGAGTGTTTGGTTATTCCAAAAACAGCTGTGCCACTGATACACATAAAGGCATATCTTGTAGACAAAGCATTGCATGCAATATTCTGAGATGGGTGTGACTAACGATTAATAGCTTGAATTGCATATTCTAGCCCAATGAACAAATTAATTGGGAGGGGTGAAGTTTCTAATGGATTGTTATCTAGATTTCTTCATGTTCTATGCCATAAGTTTGTAACATTTTTAACAATAGTATTTTCTGGGCAAGTGATGGAAGACAACCAATAACATTCACAATAGTCTATAGTGTTTTATGGGTTTATGGGTGAAAATGAAACAAGTTTCTGGTACTGGGTTTTTATTTGATAACATATAGTACCTAGTTTGAGAAATTGACCCTTGTTATATTGTGACTCCATTCAAATACCTTTGTTATTGCTTCCACATTGACTATACTGGTCTGAACTCCCATTTTTGTATTATTTCTTTGCCATTTTATAAGTTGTGTGTGTGTATATGTGTGTGTGTGTGTGTGTGTATGTGTGGTCTGTGTGTTCATATAAAAGAATTCATTCAGTTAGAACTACCAAGTTTAAGGAATAATGTTCTTTCTAGTGATGTACAGGTTTTTAAGTAGAAAAACCAATATCTTTTTATGATACCTTTCAAGTTGTTGATCAGATTCTATATGGAGAATCCTAAAATAGTAGATTAACATTGATATGGTTGTCAACTCAAACTCGCAGGTAGTATCTTGATGACAGATATTTTCAGAGATGCTGGAAGTATTTTACACTTTATCAGAGGGCATGGAGAAATATGGCTATACACAGAGTCTATCTTCCTAAAGGGTAACCTTCTTACTATCATAACATACTGTATAGGCTTCTGGGAGAGAACATCATCAATAGTCTTGAGCAAGTGTGAACCTTATGAGCTACATTAGTGACCACCATGATAAAGTTTGCTCATTGGAATAAGTTATTGCCATAAATGTTATGGAAATGACTAATTGCTTTCCAGTTGGATTTGAGACCTGCTGTACAGTAGAAAAAGGAAGCCTGGTAGTGTAAGTGGGATAAAGAGGCCATGTTGGGTTCATCATAGGGTCCAGAGATGAGCCTACTACCAATAGGCTCATAAATGGGCACAGTATTATTCTGTGTTCTTTGTTTGCATCTCTGTATCATAGAGAATAGATCTCTCAGAATTCATGTAGAAGTTTCATTTTGCAGTGGTCAGTGGTTAATGTAGAACCTTACAACTAGTCAAAATGAGAAGAGCTGATGTCAGTGCTTGGTCAACTAGGATGTCTACATTGTCCTTCACACCTTCCCCACTTCAGTACCATTGCAGAAGTGGGAACTGACAGATTGTAGGAGCAAGAGCTGGTGTGTCTTTCTGTCTTCTGGTAGGTCCAGAATTAAACTGTGCCTTCACAACATGACAGCTTTCATGGACTCACAGTAGCTTTGGATGTTTGCATAAAGATGTGTAAATCAAGCTAGTCAACACTGTATCATGAAGGAAGAGGAACTCAAAGGTGTCATTCCTAACAGAGAGGTTATTGACAACTGATAGCTTATGAGGGAAGAAGAGGCAGGTTTCTTACAAGGGATTGGGTCCTGGTATATTGATCATGCATATGCTGGTGGCACTACACTCATGAGTATATGAATAGTGCAAATTAGTTTCACTGGGATACCCAAAACATTTTTTCCAGTTTAAATTTAGATAAGAAACAAGGTTGCTTCACAAGTCACTTCCAGGTCCCTCTCCCTTTCCCCCCCTCCTCCCGTGCCCTCCCTCCAACCCCCCCATTATCCCCTCATTCCCCCAGGGAGGGTGAGGCCCTCCATGGGGGTGTGCATAGTCTGTCATTTCATATAGGGCAGGGCCTAGACCCTTCCCCAAGAGTCCAGGGTGAGAGTGCACCTCACATTGTTCTATGGGAGTCCAAAGTCCGTGTGTATACTTGGGATGGGTACTGATCTGCTGCCCAATGCTCAATAGATTACCTAGGCCTCCTCACTGACACCCAGATTCAGGGGGTCTTGATCAGTCCCATGCTGGATTCCCAGGCTGATGCCTGGGATTCAAGAGTTAACCTTTGTCTGGTCAGTTGTTTCTGGGGGTTAAACCAGCCCAGTCTTAATCCCTTTGATCATCAGTCCTCCTTCTCTGTTACTGGCTTTCTTGAGTTCAGCTCAGTACTTAACCAAGGGAGTCTGCCTCTTCTTTGATCAGCCACTAAATGAAGTTTCTGTTTCCCAGACTCTCTGGCCATAGGATTGTAGGCTGCCACTCCCCAGATCTATGTCTAAAATCCATATATGAGAGAGTACATGCCATGTTTCTCTTTTTGTGACTGGGTTACCTCACTCAGGATGGTTTCTTCTAGTGTCATCCATTTGCCTGCAAATCTCAGGATTCCATTACTTTTTTCTGCTGAATTGTACTCCATTGTGTAGATGTGCCACATTTTCTCTATCCACTCTTCGGTTGAGGGACATCTAGGTTGCTTCCAAGTTCTGGCTATTACAAATAAAGCTGCTATGAACATAGTGGAACAGACATCTTTGTTGTATGAATGGGCATCTTTTGGATATATGCCCAAGAGTGGAGTTGCTGGGTCTTGTGGTAGGTTTATTCCCATTTTTCTGAGGAATCTCCATACTCATTTCCAAAGTGGCTGAACCAGTTGGCACTCCCACCAGCAATGGAGGAGTGTCCCCCTTTCACCACATCCTCTCCAGCATAAATTGTCATTGGTGTTTTTGATTTTAGCCATTCTGACAGGAGTGAGATGGTATCTCAGAGTTGTTTTGATTTGCATTTCCCGGATGGCTAAGGATGTTGAGCACTTTCTCAAGTGCCTCTCAGCCATTTTAGACTCCTCTATTGAAAACTCTCTATTTAGTTCTGCAGCCCACTTTTTAATTGGGTCCTTTGATGTTTTGGAGACTTGCTTCTTGAGTTCTTTGATTAGTGAATATTTTTTCCCATTCTGTGGGCTGCCTTTTTGTCTTGCTGACTGTGTCCTTTGCCTTACAGAAACTTCTCAGTTTCAGTAGGTCCCATTTATTAATTGTTGATCTCACTGTCTGTGCTACTGGTGTTATGTTCAGGAAGCTGTCTCCTGTACCAATTTGTTCAAGGATACCACTCACTTTCTCTTCCAAGAGGTTCAGTGTGGCTGGATTTATATTGAGGTCTTTGATCCATTTGGACTTAAGTTTTGTGCATGGCGATAAACATGGATCGATCTGCATACTTCTACATGCCAGTCTCCAGTTATGCCAGCACCATTTGTTGAAGATGCTTTCTTTATTCCATTGTATATTTTTAGCTTCTTTGTCAAAGATCAGATGTTTGTATGTGTGTGCGTTAATACCAAAAGCAATCTACAGATTCAATGCAATACCCAAAACATTTTAAAAAGTATTTCAAAAGAGAATATGAAGTTGGAAAGGATGTAGGGATGTACGAAGTGGGATTGGAGGTTACAGTAAGGGGTGAGAGTGAATATGACAAATATACATTTTATAAAATTAATAAAGACATTATTTTATAAAAGCAGATAACCTGATTTTGTGCTTCCTTTCTAAACTTTGTGCTTTTGATTACTGCCTTACTTGGCAGACATGTACACTGCTTTACAAACATCTAAAATTTTTAAGCTGTGTCTCTAAGATCTGCTCCTCATATCGTTTTTATTTTCTCTGCAAGTGCATTTCCCCACTTTATTCTTTTATGTTTGGAGGGTAATTTTCAAGCGTATCTGTGAATTCCTAATTAGATTTTCTATCGTGTCAGTTCCACTCTTATTATTCCCGCTGTGGATTTTACTTTGACAATCATGATTTTCATTTTAATGAAATCTTCCTTACAACCTATCGACTCTACCAAACACTCATTTTCTTAATTAATGGAAAGAAATAATGTCTTCTTACATGAAATAAAATGTGTGTCTTTGAATATTGCTAAACTGTACAGTCTTCGCATTACTATTTAAATGTATTTAGATATATTTAGATAAGAGTGGGAATTAGGAGTGATACAGCTTAAACTTTTACCCTGCCCCATAGTTTGAAGATGAGTTTGTTTTGTTCTTGCTATTTTTTATTACGATTTAGTGTTGGTAGCTTGTTCTTAGTAATTTAATTCATAAATATTTATTTTTAAAATATAAAATGATTATTTTTAATAATAATGTAAAACAGGTCACTCCATGGGAAACAATAACTATGCTATTATCCTATCTATGATTCATCTATTTTATATCATTCATCTATATATCTACCATCTATCTATAATTAAAAGCAAACAAAAAGAAAGCACATAAGGTATAAATTCAAAGACATAACTGTAAGTGATTTTTTTCTCTCTACTACCCCAAACACTCCTTGTGAAGGGTTGACATACATTCTTTAACAATCTATCAGCTTATCTTATAGTTAGATCATTCAGAAGCTTTGTCTTTTGTTTGTTTGTTTGTTGGTTTGTTGGTTTGGGACAGGGTCTCTCTGTATAGCTCTAGATTTCCTGGAACTAGCTCTGTAGAGTAGGCTGGACTTTCACTCACAGAGATCCATCTTCCTCTGCCTCCTGAGTGTTTGAATAAAAGGTAAGCACCACCATCACCAGTCTTTTTTGTTTTAATTTTTTCAGAAGTTGCAGCTTTTATTTTAACCCTTTATATTAGTATGAAGACTTTCATATCTAAAAACACAGTACAGTTATTTTATTCTGTATGACTGGAAAGGAAATAGTAATTGATTTTGTACATTTCTTCTAGGAACTAAGTATGTTTTGCCAACAGTCATATATTGAATTCTTACTCCACAATCTGATAATATTTGAAGGTTGGACATGGGGAGCTAATTACATCATGAGGGTAGAGTCTGACTGGATAGAATTAGTGCCATTTAAGATTGGTGGCTAGAGTTTTCTTTCTTTTTTATGAGGTATCAGAATAGGAAGAGACAACCAGTGGATGTCAGATGAGTAAACATAGCATTCTTGGACATCCCAGTATCTAAGAGTGAGAAATACACTATGCTGTCTTGTTACACTATCTCATTCCAGTAATCTTTCTATTGCTATAGCAAATGCAGGAGATAATACATTAACAAAGAGGGAAACCTTACTTTGACTTACAGCTTCAGAGTTTTCAGTCTAGTGTCAGTTACACCGTTTTTACACCTGCATCAGGAAGCACTTCACAGGAAAGAATGTGGAAGAAACCAAGCCCTTTATTTCATGGTTGAGATGCAAGTTAGATATTAAGTACTTAGCAGACCAATGTTAGAGCATCTTCCCAATGACTCTGAAAGTTCTACCAGTCCACATACCTGTTTCCCCCAACTTTCTGTTTCTATCAGGGTGTGAAATCTATCAAGTAATTCTATATTTAAATTACAGTGCAGTACAAAGTCCCTGAAACAGACGGCTCTGCCATAGACCCTTGTGCTAACTTGTGATATTTAACATTTCCTTATGTGTTTCTTTATCTCTCAAATGGGGATTGTTTTCTCACTTATTAACTTTTCCTATATTTTAATGCAAGATAATATCAAAAGAATACAGGAAATAATAGGTGATGGGATGGTACAAATATTATTTTTACATAATAGAGGTCTACTATACCTTACTTTATCTACATTACGAAACTGCAGCATTAGCAGAGTGAGGGGGCCATGGCATTTGGAGCCATTATCTAATAAAGTGAAAAGCAAGAACAACCAAATCTAAGAGAGAAACATCTGCTGGATGTCTGCCAAGTAGCCTAGGAACTGAGGGTCAATGGAAGCAACAAGAATCCCTCATGTATCAGCAGAGACATGGGACACAAGAGATCACAGTGAAGAAAAGAATGAATTGATTCCTAGAATAGAAGCAATTCAAAGGAAATTGATAAATCCATAATCACGGTTAGTAGTAGGTCGCACACAGCTTATGCATTTACTATTGTCAAGTTGCTACTATTAGTCATAGTAATGTAAGATAATAACATATAGCAAAGTGGTTGATGCAGTTTTAACTTTTTTTTGTTCTACAGAGATTTTTTTATGCAACGTTGCATTTATTCTTTAAAATAGAGATTTGTCCAAAGTTAAATAATAGAGGTAGGACAGATGGCTGTGTGTTTAAGAGTGATCAATGCTCCTGTGGAGGATCAGTGTTCAGTTTCCAGGGCCTACATATCAGGCAGTACAACTTCTGACCCCATGGTATCAGCTGCCCTATTCTGACTTTCTTTGGTACAATCACACAAGCGCACACACTAAAATTAACACACACACACACACACAATAAAAATTTAAGGCAAAAAATAATCTTAAACTTTTCATGGTACTGAAAGAAGTATGGAACAATCAGGAAACATCCTTTATTTTAAAACTGCTGTGCTGTGTAGCAGAACATCTTTATTTTAATAAATAGAATAGAGTCCTGAAAAATTAAATTTACAATAATTTTCATGAATAGTTCACTTCAGCTGGAAGATATTTCACACAGAAAAGAGTAAATGAAGACAGTAAAACCCAGTAATTATTGTACTATGAAAATATAATGACAAAGTGACATTAGTTAATGAAATTAGATATTTGACTAAATTAAGAACTGACTGGGTGTTCATGCTCTACTGTTCAAAATCGTGATAGTTCAAGTACAAATTTTAATAAAAAGAACAGAAGCAAAATATGTTACTCCTAGTATTGTTTATATTTATAAGAGGACAACTAGTTGTCCATCACAGATGGAAAAAAGAACCTAATTAATCAGGATGCTTAGAGAAGGGCAAACAGTAGTACTCAGGAGAAGAGCAGGGATGCAGATTTCTAGCATTACATGGATGTGACTTCAGATACAATGCAACCCAGGATGCTTTATTAATTGGAGTTTGTACTTTTCATCACAGCAACCTAGAAAGTGTGTAAGTATGATAATGAATATCACAGAAAAACAACATTTTCTCAAATTTAAAAACATAGACAATATTTTGAAATCAATTGATATAATTCTCAAGGTTATCCAGGAACATAAATATTAAATTCCTAAGAAACAGTAGAGACAGATTGTAATTTGAAAAAGGAGTCAATGAGCAATTAAAATACACAGAAGAGTAACTAAACCATGTGCTTACAATGATATCAGTTGTTAGCAAGTCTATATTTATCATTAACCTAATCATACTAAGTTTTAGCAGATTTTAAGAAATAGTCAATTATCAGGTATTGTCAACCATTCCTTTAGTCTCAATACCCAGGAACAGAAGGATGATGATCAAGAATGCAAAGTCAAGAAGCTAAAGCTTCATAGTGAGCATTAGGCCCTTCTGTTCCTCAAAAGTCTCCAAAAGAATATGGAAGAAATATCTATTATCTAACATTAAATTCCAGGGCATAATAAACGTGTAATAAAGAAAGTTAATATTAACAGAGGCCATAGGTCAAATTAGAATATATGTGTTATTTTGGCATACGCTACACATATGCATATAGCATGATAAGTAATTTAGAATATAATAATAAATTGGCATGCAATGTACATCCATGGCAAGCATCAACAGGTATATAGGTAAATAGAAGGTATATAAACATTTTATATATAAACATTTTATGTAGAACATTGGTGTTATTGATATTTTTTGTTTTCTTTTGTAGTGTCATTCTTTTTTTTTTTTTTTGAGAATATGTTATCCTGGTTTTCAAGAAGCTCGCTATATAGAAAAGTGTTGCTTCAAACCCACATAGATCTTCTGCCTTTACCTCCTGAGAGCTGTGATTAAATCAATCACCACTACCCCAGCCCATTAATTTTTTCCTAGATGAGAAAATTGATAGTTAATAAGTTTGTGAATTGATCTATATTTTCCTTATGTATATAAATATTTGCCTACCATGTAAATACATATGACATGTGCATACATGGAGGCCACTGACGTCAAAATAGACCTTAAGCGTCTGGAATGATGGATGAGAGTGATCCATCAAGTAGGAACCACACCTAGACCTTATTTTCCGGAACAGCAGTAATCTTAACAGCTGAGCAATCTCTCAAGCACAACATTACAAAATCCTAAGTGACTTGCTCATTCATAAACTGCCACAGGGTATATAATTTCTTCAAAATATATACTTTTTATGCTTGGAGTCCAAGACCTTATAGAGAAAACCATGAAATTTTTATTTATTTTTTATTTCAGAAATAATCTTATTTTACATAGCAATCACCCCATTCCTGCACCCCCCAGTCCACCCATTCCCCCCATTGATGCCTGAAACCCACCCCCACCTACTCCCCAAGTACAGTGAGACCTTTGATGGGGGATTATTAAAGTCTGTCACTTAATTTGGGAGAGGGCCTAGGCCCTCTTTCTTGTATCTGGCCTCCAATAGTATCCCTCCACAGGGATTGGTCACCTAAAGTCCATTTAGCTCTAGAGATAAACACTAGCTCCACTGTTAGAGGTCCCATAGATTGCTCTGGCCTCCTAGCTGGCAGCCAAATTCAGAGGGCTTGATTAGGTCCAATGCTGTTTCCCCAGCGTTACCACTAGCATCTTTGTTCTCTCACTAGATCATGGCAACTGTTTCTGCGGGTTTCTCCAGCACAGATTTGTCTCTTTTGCTCATGGCTCTTCCTTCTCTACAACTGGATTTTAGGATTATGGCTTAATGCCTAGATTCTTAGTGGGAATCATCCTGATAGGTCCCTGAATATTTCACTAGTGCCAGACCTCTATTTAACCTATACTGGCCCCCTCTATTACTTGCGATCCTCTTTTTATCCCCTGTCTCAGTCTTCTTTATTCTTTTTGTTCTCCTTTCCAATACTCTTCTCCCCTTCTCTTTTTCCTATCTCCCTCCTCCCCCTGCATGCTCCCAATTTGCTCAGGGGTTCATGTCCCTTTGTCCCTTCTTCAGAGGACCGTGTGTTTTTACCTTGGGGTCCTCCTTCTTTCCTAGTTTTTCTGGTGGTATGAATTGTAGGCCTGTAGTCCTTTTCCCTATGTCTAAAATCCATATATGAGTGAGTACATGCCATACTTGTCTTTCTGTGATTATGTTACATCACACAGGATGTTTTCTTCCAGTTCTATCCATTTGCATGCAAATGTAAAGATTTCAATTTTTTTCTGCTGAGTAATAGTCCATTGTGTAAATATATCACATTTTCTTTACCATTCTTCAGTTGAGGGGCATCTAGGTTGCTAACAAGTTCTGACTATTACAAATAATGCTGCTATGAACATAGTTGAACATATGCCCTTCTTGTATGAATGTGCATTCTTGGATATATGCCCAAGAATGGAATGGCTGGATCTTGAGGTAGACTATTTCCCATTTTCCTGAGAAACTGCCATACTGATTTTCAAAGTGATCATACAAGTTTGGACTCCCACCTGCAATAAAGGAATGTTCCCATTTCTCCACATCCTCTCAACCATAGACTGTTATTGATGTTTTTGATTTTAGACATTCTGGCCAGTGTAAGATGGTATCTCAGTGTTGTTTTGAGTTGCATGCCCCTGATGGCTAAGGATGTTGAGCACTTTCCCAAGTGTCTTTCAGCCAGTTATCCACCACAAAAATTTTTTATATCAAAATATGTAAGCCATCAATGTTTTTGAGATATTCTTATATGGATATAAATAATGTTGTTACAAGGAATTTTTTACTAAAAGAGATTATGTGAGAGAATAAAGAATAAAGGGAAAGAGCTAAGAAGGCAAAGAAAGGAAAGAGTAAGGGACACACACACACACACACAAAGGGAAGGGAGAACAAGACAGGAATTGTGGAAGTCTACATTCTGCAAAAACTGGACATCATCCTTTACAGACAACAAAAAGTATCACCTCTGCTATCTCCTTGGTTTTAATCCAGTAAATCTGAGCTTTTAAAAGATTTACACCCAAAATTTTAATAAAATAATTTTGTGTCATATTAAATATAAGGAGTGTTGAAGACCTGGTTTATGGAAGGTTGTTACTCTTCCATAAAATTATATAGATATCCACAAAATTAATTGAAGTATTCAATGCTAAAGTAACACTCAGTCTTATATAATGTCCTGTAGCAATAACTCTGGTTTTATAATGTGGATTCTTTTAGGTGACATATCATAGAATCATTGTATATATGTTGGTTGTCTGTTGCTCTCCAAAATTTCATCATACTTCAACTAGCTGTCTAACAGCTAGAAAATATCTCTAACACAAAAAACGCATTCCACTATGACATACATTTTCTCTTTGCACTGATATGTAATTAACTGTAAATATTTAACAACCTGATAATCACTCATGCAGGTCACAGATAAAGCTAAAAGTTATTAATTTCATATCACAGAGTATTATTGCAGGAAATGTAAACATGTAAACACAAAGTGACTTTGTGAAGAAAAATATTTCTATCTGGTCCGGTCAGCACAGCATGTTTCATATTAAGAAACTAACATATAACAGTAAATATAAAACATATGATTTAAAACTTTCTGACAATAAAATTCACTTAGACTCACAAGATGAATCTGTTTCATTCCTACTGTCACTTTTTAAAGAATTTTGCTTTACTCACACATAAAAGAGCACCATGCTGCTATAATTACAGCCATTATTATGAAAATGAATGTCACTGTTTTTATCAATCATTAAATGCTAAAATAGTGCAGTTTTCTTGAGGGAGGGCTGAGGCATTTACAATAGATGGGCATTAAATTAAATGTTATATTATTCCAATTTCCACTTTACAATATTGGAAGTGCTTTTTAAAAAAATTTCATCAATGGATGGGGAATTAAATTTTTTCCTGCTACAATTCATATTCATCAAAAGATTAAATTTACAGTTAGTATAAATATAGTATTCTTTAAATCATTTATGAGTACACAAATTGGCAATACTTTTCCTTAAATGCTTTTTGGGGGCTTTTTAGCTATTTATGTCAAGGCAGTGTTTCCCTGTGTTCTTTAAATGTTTTTAATTTTTTTGTCTTTTTATTTTATTAAATTTAAATTAGAAATAAGGTTGCTTCACATGTAATCCCAGCTCCCTCTCCCTTTCCCTCCTCTCCTCCCACACACAAATCCCCCATGCTCTCCCAATCCCCACTTCTCTTCCCAGGGAGGGTGAGACCCTCCTTGGGGAGTGTCCATAGTCTATCATTTCATCCAGGGTAGGGCCTAGGCTCTCCCACAAGAGTCCAGGCTGAGAGAGGATCTCTCATTGTAGGATAGGCACCCAAAGTCCATTTGTATGCCAGGGATAAATACTGATCTACTACCCAAGGCCCCATAGATTGCCTAGACCTCCTCACTGACACCCACATTTGGGGGGTCAGGATCAGTCCCATGCTAGATTCCCAGGCATCAATCAGGGGTTCAAGAGATCTCCCTTATTCAGGTCAGCTGTTTCTGTGTGTTAAACAAGCCTAGTCTTGACCCCTATGCTCATCAGTCTTCCCTCTTTGTCACTGGGTCCCTTGAGTTCAGCTCAGTGTTTAGCTGTGGGTGTCTGCCACTGCTTCGATCAGTCATTGGTTGAAGGTTTCTGTTTCCCAGACTCTCTGGCAGTGGGTTTGTAGGCTGACACTCCCTCTGATCCTTGTCTAAAATACATTTATGAGTGAGTACATACCGTGTTTGTGTTTTTGTGACTGGGTTACCTCACTCAGGATGGTTTCTTTTAGTGCCATCCATTTGCCTGCAAATTTCAATATTCCGTTGTTTTTTTTTCTCCTGAGTAATACTCCATTGTGTAAATGAACCACATTTTCTCTATCCACGCTTCAGTTGAGGGGCATATAGTTGCTTCCAGGTTCTGCCTATTACAAATAATTCTGCTATGAACATAGTTGAACAGATGTCCTTGTTGTGTGAATGTACATCTTTTGGGTATATGCTGAAGAGTAGAATTGCTGGGTCTTTGGTAGGCTGATTCCCATTTTACTGAGGAATCTCTATACTGATTTCCAAAGGGGCTGTACGAGTTGGTACTCCCACCAGCAGTGGAATAGTGCTCCCCTTTCTCCACATCCCCTCCAGCATAAACTGTCATTGGTGTTTTTTTTCAACCATCTGACAGGAGTAAGATGGTATCTCAGAGTTGTTTTGATTTGCATTTCCATGATGGCTAGGGATATTGAGCACTTTCTTAAGTGCCTCTCAGTCATTTTAGACTCCTCTATTGAGATTTCTCTGTTTAGTTCTGTAGCACACTTTTTGGGACTGGAGAGATAGCTCAGACATTAAAGGCTAAGCTCACAACCAAAATGTTTTTAATTTTTAAGAAAAACAATTTAAAATGAAAGACAGTAGAACCTAGCCATGTCTCTGAATTTCTTGAGGACCCTATAAAATATCCACAGAAAGTCTCGTTAATATATCTGTGCAATTGATGGCTGTGCCGTAGATAGCTATTTATCTTTATTTCATAGCATATTAATAATTAAAATCACATGGATGGCAATGAAGATCCAAGGTACATGGAGGGCCTGCAAGCATGTCTCTAGATAAATGTATACTTGAGAATTCCTTAGGGAATATTTTGGGAATGAAATCAGAGACTTCAATCTTATCTTCCGGCATGTGTCTGAGAACTCCTAAAGTAAACATTTTAATATTGTGCCTTTCATATGAACATGTCCTATGTGCTGTCGTCTACTTAAGTAAATGTTCCCAATCTGATATAAGAATTTTTCATAATTGCATAGTAGCACTCATCATTTCACTTTTGGCCTGTTAACACCTGGAATCTTTTTGAAAAGTATTATAACTCATACTTCAGTTTGTCAGATTTTGTTTCCCTTATGTTAGAAGAGGCATACTCTAGGTGTGTAGTACTCTAATAAGAATACAGCATTTTGATGAGTGTCTGACTGCAGTGGAAAACATCAGTTCCAATTGCCTTCACCATATTTTTCATAAAACAATTTTCTAGAATCTTCTGGTGCTCTTGAGTAAACTTAAAATGTTTCATATCTAGAATACTTAAGTGTCAGTAGGAACAAACAAATCCCAATTTAAGTCTCTCTTTTCATTTCAAGTTATATCTAATTCTTGGCATCCATAGATGCCGCTGTTCACTATCCTCTTCATCAGATTAGCTGAAACTAATTGCAAGACACCTCCAAGAACCAAGTTCAAGCCTGTTGACTATCTTTCATATAATGTTGATTCAGGAGAGTCTTCATGTGGGACCTTAGACAGGTTTCCATAGATGGTGGAGCATACAGACTATGGGACACCAAAAGTGGATTCCCTTAATGCAACAACAGAAAAATTTTCATCCATGCTGGGGCAGATGATACTTTCTGGTCCTCTCAAAACTCACATTTTCTGATATTCTTTACTATAAAACTCCAGCATATTTGTGGTGATTTGCATGGGATGCTTCTCCATAGCCTTGAACACTTGATTACTGGGCACCCAGTTGGCAGTACTCTTTGGAGAGACTTGAGGTGCAGGTATAGTTAGTTGATGACAATATGTCATAGAGAGGTGAGGTTGAAACTTCAAAATCTACACCACTCTGAGAGTCTCTCTGTTTTATGTCCTGATATGAGGATAACATGAGCCCTCAGTTTTATGTTTCATTCACCATGCCTGCCTGTCCACATTCCTTCTGACTCTTATCCATCTGGAATCTTAAACACAACTAAGCCCTTCTATCTAAAAGTTGCCTTGATCTTAGTATTTAATTTAGTATTTAATTATAACATTAGTAAAAAATGCACTATAAATCATCATTTTTTTCAGAATCCTCAAAAAGAGCTACAATACCATATCAATTGCTCTCCTGGCATTCTTGATCAAGATCATTTTAATTAGCACTATTACAATTTTGGTATTTTGTAAAATTCCTCAATGGCCTCCAAAGTGCTAATAATTCTATCTTTACTGTGGATGACAGGGGACTTGATGATCATTTGTTCCTCCTTGGTGGATTTTGACTTTCCACACAGCTTCAGGTCATTTCACTGCCCTCTTTCATGCAGGCATTCATCTTAGCTGGTATTAGGACTCCAAGGTTAAGTAATGGATGTGTTAACTTATCCATCCACACACTAATTAAAGCAAGGTCTAAACTAATGGCCTTGGAACTTTTATAATCACTTGAGAACTGTTAATTGACCTTCAAACTGTCATAGCTAACTACTTTAAGACAAGTTTAGATGTCCAACACATGTTACAAAATAAACATATCCCCTGAATGATTTTTCATTTCTTGCAAACTTTATCTCAATCCAGACTTTCTCATTTTAGTTCCGGAGTACTCTGTAATTTAGTTTATGATGTCAAAATGATAAGCCCCTCTGAAAACTGTTTTTCTCACTCTCAAATTTGTTTAAACAGCAACCTATTTGCTCTACATTTGCAATGAATTCTTGGTTCTATTTCTCAACAAATCCACCTGAAAATTTGAAATAACCATCTGTAGGTTTCCCCATGGATCATTGTTTGCATTCATCTTCCAAATTCCTGCATTGTTTCTGTCCTTGAATTTGCATTTTAAGTAGAGCAGCTAGAAGTAAGTTTTCAACCTGTACATCACACTCTTACTCTCCTACAAGAGAGAGACCTCTTAGCACTTGCAAAATAAAGACACTTCTTAGTACAAATAGCTGGACATCTGGTCTTTCTTTTCCTGATATCTCGGAATTGCTTGTGGTGCGGGCATCGCATAGCTAGTCCTGTCAAGATGTCATTTTTTGTAATTTGGAATATTTTTATTATTATTTATTACACTTTTTAAAATTAGAAACAAGCCTACTTCACATGTCAATCCAGCTCCCCCTCCCTCCCCTCTTGCTGCACCCCCCACCATCCCCCTAGCCTCCCACCCTATCTGCATAGCAGATCTCCAGAGTCTGTCATTTCATTCAGGGACGGGCCTATGCCCTTCCCCAAGAGTACAGGCTGAGAGAGCATCCGTCTTTGTGGTATGGACACACAAAGTCCATTTGTAAGCCAGGGATAAGTACTAATCTACTGTCCAGGGACCCTTAGATTGTCCAGGCCTCTTCAAAGACACCCACATTCAGGGGTCTGTATCAGTTCCATGCTGGCATCCCAGCTGTCTGTCTGGGGTCCAAGAGGTCCCCCTTGTTTACGTCAGCTGTTGGCTTCACCAGCCCATTCTTTACCCCTTTGCTCATCACTCCTCCTTCTCTGTCACTGGGTTCCAGGGGTTCCATTCATTGCTTAGCTGTGGATGTTTGCCTCTCCTTCCATCAGTCACTGGATGAAAGTTCTAAGATGGCATATAAGGTAGTCATCAAACACATTATCAGGGATGGGCCTTTAAGGAAGTCTCTCCACTATTGCTTAGTTTGCCAGTTGGTGTCATCCTTTTGAATCCCTAGATATCTCACTGATGCCAGATCTGTCCTCAAACCAGTAATGATTCCCTCTATTATGGTATTTCTCATCCTATTCACCCCTATTCTTCCCCCAAACTTAAGGGATCAAGTGCATTCTTCTTTGTCCCGAGTGATTGAAATATGTTTCATCTATTTGTCTGTGGCACCATGCCTGTCCTTCAATTTACCTTCCTCTTGTTTGTTTGTCCCTGGACTCACAGTTTGGACCTATTACATTAACACAGGGCCACGGGAGCAAATGCTTTATAAGTAACTAACATATCCTACAGTGGAAGCTTTTAATTGTACAAGTCCTCAATTATTTTGGTGTGGAATAAGAGGTCTCTTCAGATTATTGAAAGCATTATGAAAAACAGAAAGATGAATGCTGTGGACAATAAAAGAATTTACCATTTACATGTAAGTATGTCTATAGCAGTTTACTCAGGTAAAATATTAGCCAGAACTTTGATCCTTGAAATGAATGACTTCATAAACAAATTAGTACTGGGCCATTACTAAAATAGCACATTTTCCCTTTGACTTTTGGGATGTTTGACTCTCAATAATGACTCTATTTGGATCCACACAACAAATTAAAATGTTACTCAGATAACTAAATTTTTTAATGTTAAAGATACAAATGTAAGATACATGGATATATGAGCAATAAATTCAAAATTCTTTGCAATTACTGGCTTGCAAATATTTTTCAACTCTAAGAAATCATATTATTTCCCTGAACTTTTAAATTCTGGAAGAAATTTTCTGTTCTTATCCAAAACTGTGCACTGGGGCTTAGATGAATCAACTTAATGGCAAATGAGCTATTTTGGGGTCTGTAGCTATTCATTCTTGGGGAAATCAGTGCTTTCAACTAATTTCCTTTGTTTCTCTAATACAGGAGAGAGCCAGATGTTTTGCACTTTTTAGAAATACTTTTCACAGCTGCTTCCAAGATGCAGTTGCTAAATTATTTTTAATTGTTTTTAAAGTGTTCAGTCTAAAATTTAACAAAGTTTGCTCCTTTTTACTTAAACACATGGTTTCTATGCTTTTCTCTTTTAATATTGGCTACATGGCTCTGGATTCAGAGTCAAGCATACAAAAAATGAGTTGAGGAGTCTCCTTCTGTGGCTAAGGTAAACCGCTGAGACCAAGCATATGTCAGAGGTATCCCTGCATGGAGGTCTAGAGAAGTCATTGCGTGAGTCTCTGAAGGTGAAGCTTAGATTGTCTTAGAAAACCCAAGATGTTTGGAGTGGAACCAGCCCAAGACACAGAAGTATGTTGTAATCAACAAGCCTGAGAGCATTTGGAGATCTGGAGAGTACTTTGATAACAGACATGTATGTAGATGCAGAGTTTGAAGTTTGCTTTGGTGGATTTTAGTGGTGTTTTTGTCTAATATTTCCTTCCTATGCTCCATTCCCTCCATTTGGTATGGTAACATGTATTCTGTGCAACTGTACGGTGAAAGTATGTGATTTGTATTATGATTTTGATTTTACAGTGAGGTGCAGTTAAGAGATTTCCATGAATCTCAGAAAAGATTTTTGAATTTCAACTTTTAAATAGTGTTGAAATATTATAGACTTGGGACTTCTGAAGTTGGACTGAATGCATTTTCACATTGTGATATGTTTACAAGTCTGTGCATACCAAGGAGTGGAATGTGGTGGTTTGAACAAGAATGTCCCCTATAGGCCCATATATTTGAGTGTTTGGTCATTAGCGAGTGGTACTACCTGACAAAGATTAGGAGGTATGGCCTTGTTGGAGTACATGTTGGCTTATTTGGTAAGATATATCACTAAATGTGGGCTTCAGGGTTTGAAAAGTTCAAACCAAGGCTAGTGTCTCACTCTTCCAGATGTAGAAGCCTCAACTTTTCCAGCACCATGTCTGTCTGTATACTTCCATGCTCCCCACCGTGACAACAGATCAAACCTCCAAAATTGTAAACAAGCCCCCAGTTAAGTACCCTCCCTGGGGAAATGAGGGGATATTGGAGGGCTTGGTGGGAGGGCATGGGAGGAGGGGAGGGAAAGGGAGAGGGACCTGGAATTGATATGTGAAATAACCTTGTTTCTAATTTAAGTTTAAATTTAAAAATAAAAAATTTTAAAAAGAGTTTCAGTGCCCATAATGTCTCTTCCCTGACTATGAACCCCGAATAAGACAATGACTTTATTATTCTAAAAGCCTGGAAAGCATTTTACTACACTATTAATACTACCAAGCAAGGGAAAAGCATTCAGATCATTGATTTATGTATATGATATAATTAAAGTGTTTAGTATATTCAGCACCAGGGTCCTATCAACTAATTTTATTTGGCAACAAAAAGGAGTGGAAAGAGTCTGGAATATTTTAGAGAGTGACGTAAAGTGTGCCCCTAAACTCAAAAATCATAAGAAGGTGTAGTACATTTGGCAATGGGGTCTGATATGTTACCACATAGCTTTTAGAAGTTTTACTATCTGTGCAAAATATCTCCCTTCTAATATTTATAAGAATGAATTATATCCTCTAATTTGTTTATAAGATATATATGCTCATTTTCTTTTCAAGCCCATCCCAACTTTGTTAATTCTTCTGCCTCCCTCTCATCTCCCTTTTATTTCTACCCTTCCACTGCTTAATCAAACTGACTTTCAGTATAACCTCCCCAGGAACTTTTGTTTTGGGGTGAAATCTAATTCTTTCCAGAGACTATAAGATGATATGCATTGAAATCAACTAGTTTGTCTGCCACTTATTGTCCTCATCTTCTAATTTTCTTTCTTTAATGCTCTTGATCCCAGGTATTTAAAATGATACAGGAAATAAAACTTGTTATCATAGAAATTGTAGCATAGCATAGTTAGACAAACATCACTACTACAACAAAGTACTAAGCTAAATTCAAATCATGTATATTATAGAAATAACAGGTACTATAAGATGCTTTGAACTGGTGACATTCGATCTAAGCATAAAAACCAATAAAGGAGCTATCAAAGTCGCCGGTGAAATGAAAGTCAGTGGAAAAACCATGAACTCTTTGAAAGAAAAAATAAATTAATTTATTTGTCTATGTTTACTTAATATTTGAAAGGACAAGCACAGGTCCTTTGTGTATATGTTATAGTTCTTACTTTGGTGTTTCTGTGAGACTCATTGCAGTAGGAGTAGGTATGTCTCTGACTCTTTTACCTGCTTTTGAGTCTCTTGTCCAGCGTCAGAATGAGGATTTTTACCTTGTCTTATTTGCTTCCTGTTTTGTCATATTTGACTGTCATGTCTCGGTGGCCTACTCTTTTCTGAAGAGGTAATTGAGGCCTACATCTGGGGGAGAGGGGAGGTGATGAGGTACCTAGAATGAGAGGAGGAAGGGGTAATTGAGTACTGTGGTCAGAATGTACTTTATAAAAAATAATCTACGAATGGCAACCAAGGTAGTCATCAATCTTATTTTAAGGGAAGGTAGTCAAAGGCAGTCTCTCCAACACTGCCTAGATTCTTAGTTGGGGTCATCCCTGTGAATCCCCTAACTTTTCCCCTGTGCCAGACCTCTGTCAAAACCGAAAGTGTCTCCCTCTATCAAGGCTTCTCCTTTCTTCCCCTCTCCTGTCTCAATCCTCCTGTTTTCCTCCCCTTCCGCTTCTCCCCCTCTCCCCTTCCTACCTCCCTCCTCTCCCTATGCTCCCAATTCACTCAGGGATTATTTTCTCCCTCCCCTACTTCGGGAGACCCTACATTCTTCTCTCTGGGTCCTTGTTTCCTAGTTTCTCTTGTGGTGTGGATTATAAGCTGGTATTCCATTGCTCTATGTCTAATATCCATATATTAGTAAGTACACACCCTGGTTGTCTTTTGGTCATTGCATTTCCTCACTCACGCTCTTTTCTTCCAGTTCCATCCATGTGCCTGTGAATTTCAAGCTTTCATTGCTTTTTCTGCTGTATAATACTCTGTTGTGTAAATGTACTACATTTTCTCTATCCATTCTTTGGCTGAGGGACATCTAGATTGTTTCCAGATTCTGGCTTCCTTGGTTGCCATTCCTAGAGCCTTCATCCAGTAGATTATTGAAGCAAACACAGACACCCACAGTTAAACACTGAGCCATACTCCTGGAATCCAGTTTTAGAGAGGGAGGAAAGATGAGCAAAGTAGCCAAGACTGTCCTGGAGAAACCCTCAGAAAGAATTGACCTGCCCTAGTGAAGGAACAGAGACCCTAGTCACAAAGCTGGGAACCAGCATTGGACTGAACCAAGCCCTCTGAATACCAGCTCAGAGGCCAGGATAGCCTATGGGATCTCAAACAATGCAGCCAGTGTTTATCCCTAGAGCACAAATGGACTTTGGGTTCCCATTCTCTATGGAGGGATACTATTACAGCCCAGATATAAGAAAGAGGGCCCAAGCCCTCCCCCAAATAATGTGATGGACTTTGATGGTCCCACATCGAGGGCTTCACTATCTTCAGGGAGTGGGTGGGGGGTGGGTTGGGAGGTTGGTGGGGAGCATGGGAGGGCTAGGGAATGGATGGGTTGATATATAAATAAGAGTGCTTCTAAAATAAATAAATAAACATGAAAAAGAATCCCCCCAAAAGAAAATAATCTATTTTCAAAAAGTATATTCAAAGGAACTAGTTGTGACAAACTTAGTAATTTGCTAAAAGCATTCAAGTACAACCATTAAAAAAAGAAAAAGTCACACAAAAGAAGATGGGAGCCATGCATCCAATAACTCATCCTAGGACAGAAAGATGTTTCACTGAGCAAAGGCCCTTGCCTGGTCACCTGGAATCTGCATAAAGGCAGAAGGAAAGAAACAACTGCACAAAGACATCCTGACTCCCTTACACACACACACACACACACACACACACACACACACACACACACTACACCCTTGTGGAGTTTACATGTCATAATCAAGATATCAGAGACATACAAACACACATATAAAATAATTACAGTATAATTAATAATAGCTTTTACCGTGGTTTGTGAGATTACCCCATAAGCTTATGTATTTGAATGTTTCGTTCTGAATTGGTGGACTTTTCAGGAGGTATGGCCTTATTGGGATAGGTGTGGGTTTACTGAAGAAAGCATGTCACTGAGGATGGACTTTGCTATTTCAAGAAACCTGTGCTGGTGCTAGTCTTGCACTTTTTCTATCCTGATGATCCGAGTGTATGTTCACAGCTACTGATCCAGAGCCATGCCTACCTGTCACTCTGCTTCCTGCCATGATTATCATTGGCTCGCCCACAGGAACTTAAAGGGACCTCCTGATTAAAGGCTTTCTATCATGAACAGCCTTCCTTACAATGTCTCTTTAGAGCAATAGTCACCCTGAGCACATTATTTCCTTTTATTTTTTGTAAGATCTTTACCTCTAACTTGTAAATGACTTATTATATCCTTACCTGATTAAGATGAATGAAAATATCTCAAACATGCTTGAAGTATTTATAACTAATTATGAATGAGTACATAAAAACACAAAATGAAATGATTTGATGGATCTGTAATACTATCCTGTCAAATGTATTTTGATGTAATTATAGTCTCTGACTTATCAATGTGCATTTGAGTTTTGCTACATGTTTGGCAAGAAGATATGTGCATCACCAGGATCTTGTCTGTGAAACTTGACATAAACAGGTATCAAAAACTGAGTTTAAAAACAGGAAGTTCAGGAGCTGGTATCAGATGCATGTCACATTTATACATTGTTTATGTGTCCAAATATAATCAGAAATTTTTCCTTTCAGTTGACCTGGTAGCACAATTTCATGCATTCTAATATAAGACTTAATGCTAAGGTTCAATGAAAACACATTTGAATTTTCAACTACCTCATTAAAATTTAGGTCTAAGTAAATTATTTATATAATTTAAAATTTTATTTATTAAAGGAACTTCCAGAGGCATCATCATCCCTGGCTTCAAGTTCTGTATAGGGCTATAGACCTGAAAATAGCTTGTATTAGCACAAAAACAGACAGGTAGACCAATGGAATGGAATTGAAAACCATGATATGGACCCACACACCTACAGACACCTGATTTTTGATGAACAATTATACCATGGAAAAAAGAAAGCATCTACAACAAATGGTGATGGTATAACTTGATTCTGAAGTGTAGAACCCTACAGATAGATCCATATCTATCATCACATGCAAAACTTAAGTACAAATGGATCAAAGACTGCAACATAAATTCAGCCACACTGAACCTTGTAGAAGAGGAAGTAGGAGGTACCCTTGAAGGAATTGTTACAGGAGACCACTTCCCTAACATAATACCTGTAGCACAGATACTGAGATTGACAATTAATAAATGGGACCTCCTGAAACTGAGATATTTCCGTAAGGCAAAGGACACAGTCAACAAGACAAAATGTCAGCCCACAGAATGGGAAAAATAATCACCAACCCAACATCTGACAGAAGGCTGATTTATAAAATATACAAAGAACTCATGACAGTAGTCACCAAAACACCGATTAATCCAATTAAAAAGTAGTGTACAGAACTAAATAGAGAATTCACAATAGAGGAATCTAAATGGCTGAAGGACACATAAGAATATGTTCAACACACTTAGCTATCAGGAAAATGTGAATCTAATCAACTCTAGCTCCTGTCAGAATGGCTAAAATGAAAAACACCAAAGAGAGTTTTTTTCTGAAAAGGATGTGGAAAAAGGGGAACACTTCACTGCTGGTAGGACTGCAATCTCGTAAGTCACTTTGGAAATCAGAATGGAGATTTATCAAGAAAATGGGAATCAGTATACCTCAAGATCCAGCAATTTTACTCTTAGGTATATACCCAAAAGATGGACATTAATACAACAAGGACACTTGTTACACTATGTTCGTAGCAGCATTATTTGTAATAGCCACAACCTGCAAGCAACGTAGACGACCTTGCTCAAGTGAAAAATGGATAAAGAAAATGTGGTACATTTGCACAATGGAGTACTAGTCAGTGGAAAAAAACACAATGGAATCTTGAAATTTGCAGGTAAATAGATGGCACTAGAAGAAACCATACTGAGTGTGGTAACCCAGTCACAAAAAGACTAAAATTGTATATACTCACTCATATATGGATTTTAGACATAGAGCAAATGATTGGTAGCCTACAGTCCACACCGACAGAGAAGCCAGGAAACAAGGAGCACCCTACCTAAGACAGATATATACGGTACCCTGCAGAAGAGGAAATGGACAAGATCTCCTGAGTTAATTAGGAGCATGGGAGGGAAGGGAGAGGAAGTTAGGAGAAAGACAAGTGGAGAAGAGTAGGGGAAAGACGGACATGAGGGAGGAGGAAGATTGAGTAAAGGGAAGAAAAAATTATTTTATGTGCTTGGAGGGGTTTTGAGTCAGGTTCTTACTCTGTAACATAGGATGAATGAAGTTATGGCTGTGTTTTTATAATTATTATTTTCAGAAGTTAATTTTCATACATCATGTTTCGATCACATCCACCCTCCAAACTTTTCACTGATTCACCACTCTACCTCTTTATTGTCTCCTGTTGTGGGAAGGGTGTGTATAACCTTCCCATTTTGAGGGTGTAGTTTTTATGGGATCTTTATTACTGAGCCTTCTGTAATCTCTTACTTGCCCTTTTGCTGGTTGTGGGTCACTGTGTTAATCAACATCTAATGCAAACAGATGCTTCTTAGATAAGGGTTAAGAAATGCATTGATGTGTAAATATAATGATAGGACATAAGGAGTCAATACCGCACAATAACAGGAGAAAGATCACCCCTTGGGCCTACATCAGGCCTAGCAATAGTTTCTTAGCTCCATAATGGTGCCACCCTTAGATTTCATCCTTTGCAGAGGGACATGAATCTAATCATAAGTGATTGCTTACTATCTTAGTTAAGGTTTCCTTAGCTGTAATAAAACACCAATACCAACAGCAACCCTTGTGGAGGAAAAGGTTTGTTTTAGTTTATACTCTCAGGTCACTTTCTGTCACAGAAGGAAGTCAGGGAAAAAACTCAAAGCAGAAACCTGGAGGCAGATACTGGAGCAGGTACCACACACAAGCACTCACTACTGCCTTGCTCCTCATGGCTTACTCACTCTCTTTTTTACACCACCCAGGACTAAAATGACAGGGATATGACTGCCCACACTATACTGGTTCTTCCAGCATCCTTCATTAATCACAGACATTTTCTACAAGCAATCAATAGAGATACATTCTCATTTGAGGTTTATTTTCTGAGTAAGTTAAGTTTAAGTAAACTTGACTCCATAACATCCTGGACGGTTAGTCTTATAATGTTTGGGTCACTATTGTACCAGTTGGTATGTCTTGCCAGGGGAGTCATTACTGTAGCTCATTTGGTTCACAAATGGGTGTGACTGATGATAACTTCAGTCCTCTAGTAGCTTGCACAGCACCTAGCAGCACTATAAAAGCTAGTCAGGTTGGACGAAGCTTCCAGGCCCATATCAGATTGATTTTCTGATATTTGTGACTCAGACAATGGTAGCTGATTTTATTATATTTTCAAAATGCTAGGACAATGATCAAGGAATTCAGATCTCTCATAGAGACTTCAGATATCTAATTAAAAAATTTTTTCTGTAACATGTACTTTATTTCATAGTTATCACTACTACCTCTCATTTTACCACCCTTTCCGTCACAATCACTCCTCATTCTTCTTCATACCCCCAAATTCCATTCTCTGTCTTGTTCATGTGCAATCATTTTCTTTTGTGATCTACTGAGTTTAAATAGTACAGTCTGTGTGATGGTGGATCTATTGAGTGAACCATAGTCAGCTCAGCAGTAGTTATATAGTTGAAGAAGGTGATTCTTATCCCCAGAATCCATCAATAGCCAGGAGTTCATCAGTAAAAGGTAGAGCCCGTAAATGTTGCCCCATTCAATGGAAGATTATTTATTGAGCCAGTATTGTCTGCACCCAGTACAGATAACAAAAGTTTTTGTGAGTTAATGATGACATTTGTTTTATTCTGTCTATAGAGTGGCTTTTTTCAGGTTTTTAGCAAGTGGTTCAGCTCTTAAACTCACCCTGTCTCCCTTTTCACAGTGTTCTGGAAACTTGAGGGAGTCATATAAATGCCTTAGCTAAGGCTGAGCCTATAATTGACCTTTATTCTTAGCATCTTGGTGACCTTGTTTCTCTGTATTCAGCACTGGTCTTTTTAAGAGATTTCTTTCATGAAGGCTGGTGCAACTTCTTCATGTGTGTATAGGCATAAAGGTAAATCAAGTTTTGATATGGACACAGCATGGTTTATCCTCTGCTCTTAGCTATTCACAATAAACTTCCCATCATAAATTTTAACCAATATTAAAAAAATGATCATCTCAATAAAAGTTTGAAGTTATCTATATGCCAATTTGAATAAACAGGAATTTATTTCTGCCACATGCAGGGAGTGACTTCTTAATTAAAATGTCCTGTGTTATATAATGAAATACTCTGTGAATTGATACATAAATACTTCAGTTCTGAAAACAACATTTTTATTTATGAATACATTTATACTAATCTATTTGAAAACTTATACATGTATAATTTCTACAATTCATATAACTTCACCTCAGAGTCTGCATCTAACAGTTTATTGGTCTTTCCTTGCTTATCAACCATTACAGGATGTAAATTTTTCACCCTTTTGACAAAAAACATTCCCATTAGAGTTAGTTAGAAACTTTTGTTGCTCTTCATATTAAAAAAAACAGATTTTAGAAGCAACCTTGTTTCTAATCTAAATTTAAACTTAAAAATAAATAATAAAAAATAAATAATAAAAAAATAGATTTTATTTGTCAAATTTAGGAAAAAGTGGAAAGCTGAATGGGGCAGATGTGGTGTGTTAAGCCTTTGATGTGGTTCATAGAGGAGCTTGCTGCACAAGGCTAATGAACTGAGTTCAATCCCTGGAACCCATGAAAAAGTAGAAGGAAAAGACTGATCCCACAGAGTTGCCTTCTGACATATATATATATATATATATATATATATATATATATATATATATATATAAGCAAAGGAGCAGAAGATCATATGGCCACACACAATTAATTGTAATAACTTTAGATAAAAATTGTGCCATAGAATCAAATGGAGTTGACCTTAGGTCTGTGTGCCTTGTTTATTTTCAAGACAGTTTTTCTCTGTGTAGCCTTGGCTGTAGGAGAACTCACCCTAGAATTATTAACATTATATTTGTTAGTGTTCATGGACCCATATGTAGAAACATGACAACAAATTCTATTGTCATTTCTTAGGTGACATTCACATTTGTTTCCACATTTTATTTTTGTTTAGTTTTGCTTTTTTCTTTGAGTCATAGCTTCTAATTTACCTCAAATTCCTAAAGTATGTTAAGCTGGATCTCCAGAGAACTACCAACATCTCGCTGTCTTTGACAACACAGCATTAGGAGTATAATCCCATGCTACAGTATCTTCTGTTTTTTAATGTGGGTTCTAGGAATTCAAGTTCTTATATTTCAACTATCTGCTTCTGTGCATCAGAGAATGTGTGGAGTGTGTTGGGATTGATGACACAGAAACCAGTTGGTGGTGCAAAGAAAACTTTAAGCAGGCCCCAAGAATGCTCAAGAAAATTTCCAAGAAAGGCTTCCCTCAAGAAAAGCTTCTGCTTCCTTTCTTATCCCTGACTGATTATATGCCCTGACACCAGAGGCAGTGGGGGTCAGGAAGAGGTGGTTAGTCTTTGGAAGAGGTTGAGGTCAGGGCATTCCTGTGGGCCAGCCTTTATCAGGAACTTATCGCTCCATATTGGAAAAGGTAAAGGTCAGAATGTTCCATGGGTGAGCCCTTATCAGGAATTTATTGCTCCGGGCACCATATTGTTTTTAGTAAACATGCTTCTAGTAAACATTGTCTTACAGCTGCCTGCTCCCAGGCTGATGGGGATGTGGGCCTCTGGCCAAAGTCTGTTGTTCCAATTCCCCCTTTTTTATTTTCTAATGAGGCACTCCTGTCTTAGGTCAAGTAGGGTCACCCTCCCTTACCCATCTCTGGGAGACCTGGCGAGCCCTGTCTTAGGTGGGAGGTCTCTTCCCGACAGGTTTTCCGTCATCAGAGAACCTCATCCTTGAATCATCTGCAATCAGACTTCATGGATACCAGGATTGCTATGGGCTAAGCTGAGCAATATTTGGTGATGGATCTGTTGCCTATGGAACAAGGCACATTTGAACTGTGCATAAAGCCAGAATGCCTACCTCCACTGCCACCATTCCCAGGACCCCCATTGATGTAGCACCTCTCTATCAATGTACCCATCCCCCAATCTGGGCCATAGCATTCTATGAGCCTTCCTCTGTTACAAGGGTAACCCGCATGCAATTTATAGTTACAATTTGATCGTCAAAACAGTGATAAAATTTACAATCATTCTAAGATACACTCAGGAAAGCATTTAGAAAGTACACTTGCACAGATACATTAGGTACACTCATTGAAGTTACACATGTAGCATGATAAAAATGTGAACAAAAGGCTTGTTGCATTATCCATAGAGCATCAATTTGTTCCTGTAGTGATGCAGTTTGTTGATTTAACTTCAGAAGCCCCAGCTGAATATGCAAATTGAGCGCATTCTGGGTGGACAGTGCTTTGCTAACTCTACCAGCAAGGCTGTTAACGGTCTCTGCTTTGGCGGAAGATTAGGCAATGCCAGTTCTGGCCACGGCAGCCACAGTGGCTGATATGGCAATGGCTGTGACAACAGTGGCCATGATGCCAAAGTCTCTTTTATGCCGCATTAGGACAAGTTTCATTTCTCCAGAAAACTACACTGGCATATGCATGATTCCAGAAACAGGAACCAAATATCAAGGCATATATTTCATGTCCTATTCAAATACTGAAAAGGGGCTTTTGCCACTCATCACGGTCCATACCAGTGTCCAATTGTTTTAAATGGGTCCTTTTTTCCCCAAAGGGAAAAACTGGTGAAATGAATTCTGTTGTTTCAAGGTGTCTCAAGGGAAAACTGCTAATCTTCCAGTTCTTTGTTGGCTTCGGGATGAACACTCACGGATCTGGGAGGTTGACACAGCAGGCCTGTTGAGAAACTGGAAATCTTGAACTGACTGTTTCCTTTCTTTCTCTGGCTGTAGATTCAATGACATCAGTGGTCATGAACACTGATTTAGGAGATCTCACTTGAATTGGCTTGGGCAGGCTCCCACAATCTCAGTTCCGGTTTTTCTCTGCTCCATGCATCTCACCAAATCTTCTGATAGCTGCTAAGATTTATTCTTTTTCTGCAAGAAAACACAAACATGCCCTTGACCCCAAGTTAGGGCAGAATCAGGTCTTCTCCACTATCTAGTGCATGGATGCTTCCATTTGACCTGAGCAAAAGTTGTTCAAGTTCCATCATGCCAGAATCTGTCTGTAGTAGATTGCTCACTGGCATCCACATTTTAAAATTTTTAATATGAGGAGTGCATTATTTAATGAATCATGTGGGGACTGAGGACATTACTCCCCCTTTTTTATTTTTTGAAAATTTGTTTGAACTGTTTGCTAACATCTGTTGATGCTGGACTATAACAGTAGAAGGATTTGTCTACCCTCCTTAGTTAACTATCTAGGTGAATTGGGATCACTATCTAAATTACTAGTAGACGCCTTTAAAAAGTACATAACCATTAACTATTTCCCAAAAACTTCTGAAAATCACTCAAAGATTGTAAACTATACTATGTCCCAAATAACATTTGAAAATTATTTGAAGCTTGTAAGTACTCTTTCTAATCCAATCTGTCATTTACTAACTGTTACCAATTTTCAGTTCATCCATTTTCAATCCATCCTCCAACCGAGGATGATCCCTCAGGCAAAAAGCCTTAAGAATTACTCAATCCACCCTCCAACTGATGGCGATCTCTCAGGTTCCCCTTTCTTTGCCAACCTTGGTATCAGGCAAAGGCCTGGAGATTTAATCCAATCCATCCTCTTAACCCGAGCATGATCTCTCAGGTTCCTCTTTCTTTCCTGACCTTGGTGTCGGGCAAAGGCCTGGAGATTTAACCTGGTACCCCTTTCCAATACACCCTCATAACCTTACTTACTGGCCAGCCTTTGAGGGCGATCTCTCAGTTTCCCCTTACTTTCCTCACCTCAGTGGATCAGTGAAGGCAGGAGATTAATTCAATACATCTTCCCCCTCCTGGATTTTCAGCCCGAAGTTACACATCTGACTTGCCAACTTCCCTTACCTCATTGTTCCAACATGACAGAGGTTGTTCACCCTGGAGACCTACTGTGGATATGGGTATGGCCCAGAGCAAGATTTTTTATTTTTTTTATTGTTGTTTGTTTGCTTTTTGAGACAGGGTTTCTCTGTATTGTTTTGGAGGCTGTTCTGGAACTCGCTTGGTAGACCAGGATGGCCTATAACTCACAGAGATCTACCTATCTCTGCCTCCCAAGTGCTGGGATTAAAGGCGCCAATGCCCAGGCCTCTGAAGATCACGGTAAAACTCCTCCCAATCTGGGACATTTAAGCCTCCCCCAGTAATGAACAACGGACTTGCTTGTTCAATCAATTTTAGAAAGCCTTCCAGGGTTTTAGCCTTGACAGTAGTCCCATGTTATTCAAGTAACTTTTTTACTTGATACTGTAATTCAAGCTTCCTGGGGTTATTCCCCATCTTTTCTTTTCTTATTTTCCCCAATCTGTCCCTGGCCAGCAAAAGAGACCAGTCGGTGGTGAAAGAAGGCTCACTTTTGTCTTATACCGGCTTGTTATATACCCTGATACCAGAGGCAGGGGTGGGGGTCAGGAAGAGGCGGTTAGTCATCAGAAAGGTCAGGGTCAGGGTGTTCCTATGGGTGAGCCCTTCCAAAAACATCAGGAACTTATTTCTCTGGTAAACATGTTTTTCTTTGTGATTATGGGCACCAGATTTTTTAGTAAACATGTTTTCTCTGCAGTCAGTTATAGTTGCTTGCTCCCAGGCTGATGGTAAAGTGGGCATCCAGCCAAGATTTCTTGTTCCCACAGTAGTTTATAGTCCTTAGACTTCTGTACAAAAGACAGAACAATATGACATTCTCATGGTACTTTGGCTTTTACAGAAACTCTCAATATGGTTACTGACTCTCAATATGCAGAGTCAGTCATCTTACACATTGAGACTGCTGAGTT
This sequence comes from Mesocricetus auratus, assembly GCF_017639785.1. Lineage (NCBI taxonomy): Eukaryota > Metazoa > Chordata > Mammalia > Rodentia > Cricetidae > Mesocricetus > Mesocricetus auratus. The sequence continues at coordinate 48,823,437 of NW_024429190.1, forward strand.
TATTTCTGATGATACAAAATTAATTTCATTGTCTTACAATTACAAGAAATAATCAGGAAAAGGGATATATATGCCTCATTAGATCCCATACATGTCTAACAGGTCCTACAGCACAAGGCAATGATGAAATTAATCATTTATTAATAAGAAGTCTGATGGAGGCCTCAAATTTGTATAAAAAACATGTAAAAAGCAAAAGTTTAAAAAATGATTTTTCCATGATAATGAGAATGATGACTACCTTATATGCTATCCTAGAACTCTCATCTAGTGGCTGATGGAGGCAGAGGCAGACACCTACAGCTGTGAACTGAATTGAATTCCTGGAACCAAGTTGCAAAGAGGAGTGATGACCAAAGAAATCAAGATCAGGCTGGCGAAGCCCCAGAAGCATCTGACCTAAACAAGGGGGAACACATGGACCCCAGACTGATGAATGAGGGGCCAACATGGGACTGATCCAGATACCCTCCCACTGAACCTCGGTGACAGAGAGGAGGCCTTGGCAATCTGTGGGACCTTGGAGAATAGAGCAGTATTTATTCCAGGCATACAGATGGATTCTGGTAACCCATACCACATAGAGGGATGCTCCCTCAGCCTGGACACATGGGGAAGAATCTAGGCCATTCCCAGGATGATGTGACAGCCTCTGAAAATCCCTCATTGGGGGGAGGAGGGGAGGGAGAGGGAACCGAGAGTGACATGTTTCAAAAGTTAAGTAAAATAATATGAAAAAAAGGATTTTTTCCATTACTTGGCCACAAGCTAAGGAAATAGTAAAGAAATGTCCAACTTGTTCCATTTATAGCCAAACTCCTTTACCAATGGGTAATAACCCTGAAGGCATACATAAAAATGAAATTTTACAAATGGATGTGTTTCTCTTTACAGAATTTAGAAAATTAACACTAATGGTAAGCGTAGGCCTTGTTCTGGCCCCACCTTCTGGTGCCCTGCTTGGAGCCTCCAAAGTATTGATGCCTGTGCATAGGGAAACCCATCCCAGTAGAACAGCCCATCCAGAGTTTGCCAACCTCAAGGTACTTACTCCCCCTCCACCCACTAGAAGAGGAGAACCATGAGATCTGCTTGTATCCAGTGGAAGAGAACCTTGGATATGTAACCAACAGGAGAGGAAGAGACCCAAAGCATACCAATTGGAAAAAGGGATGGGAAGACGATAATCTAAAAACAACAGAAAAAACAGTATGACAAAACCAGAGTCTAGGTACTCTACCCCAGCAAAATATGAATATCCTAATGCAGGTAAAGCAGAAGACAAAGACCTAAAAAGAGAAGAAGGAAACATTTCATGAAAATGATATGGGTCCTCAAAGAGGATATGAGAAAATCCCCTACAGAAATATAAGAAAAAAGAAACCAAAAAATACAAGTTATCAAAAAGTCTCTTAAGGGAAGCAATGCAAAAACAGTCAATCAAGCACAGGAAACATTTCAAACAGATCAAGACCTGAAAATTAAAATAGAAACAATAAAAAAACACAAACTGAGGGAATACTAGAAATAGAAAAGCAGGGTAAATAACCAGAAACTATAGATGCAAGCATAACCAACAGAATACAAGAGATGGAAGAGAGAATCTCAGGCATTGAAGATACACTAGGAGAAACAGATTCATCAACCAATGAAAATATTAAGTCCAACAAATCCCTAACACAGGAAATATGAGACATCATGAAAAGACCAAACCTAAAAATAATAGGTATAGAAGAAGGTGAAGAAATCCAACTCAAAGGTGCTGAAAACATATTTAACAAAATCAAAGAAGAAAATTTCCCAACCTAAAGTAAAACATGCCAATGAAAGTACAAGAAACATACAGAATGCCAAAAAGAGTGGACCACAAAAAGTTTCCTTGCCACATAATTATCAAAACCCCAAAATAATATAAAATGCCAAGTACACATAAAGGCAAATCTATTAGAATTACACCTGACTTCTCCATGGAAACCCAGAAAGCACAAGGTCCTGGATAGATATTCTGCCAACACTAAGAGACAATAGGTGCCAGCCCAGTCTACTATAACCAGCAAAGCTTTCAATCACTATAGATGGAGAAAACAAGATATTCCATGACAAAACCAGATTTAAACAATACTTATCCACTAATATAGACCTACAGAAAGATCTGGAAGGAAAACTCCAACCCAAGGAAGTTAACTACACCCACAAAAACATTGGCAATAGATAATCCCACTTTAACAAACACCAAAAGAAAAAAGGGGTAGAAATCCACACACAATACCACCACCACCACCAAATCCAAAACAAACAAGAATGAACAATCAATGGTCATTAATATGCCTCAATATTAATAATCTTAAATCATCTGTAAACAAAGCACAGGCTACCAGAATGGATCCAAAGACAGAATCCATCCTTCTGCTTCATACAAGAAACACACCTTAACTTCAAAGATAAAAGTACCTCAGAGTAAAGGGTTGGGAAAAGATTTTCCAATCAAATGGACCCAAGAAAGAAGCAGGTGTAGCAATCCTAATATCTAACAAATCAGACTTTAAAAGAAAATCAATGAAAAGAGATGAAGGAGGTCATTTCATACTCATCACAGGAGAAATTCATCAAAATGAAGTCTCAAATCTGAACATCTATGCCACGAATAAAAAGGCATCCACATTCATAAATGAAACATTACTAAAACACAAACCACACATAAAACCTCACACACTTATAGTGGGAGTCTTCAACACCCCACTATCTCACCACTAGACAGGACCACCAAACAGAAACCTATCAAACAAACAATGGAACTAACAGAAGTTATGTCCCAATTGTATTTAACAGACATCTATAGAACACTCCATCCAAACACAGAAGAATATACCTTCTTCTCTGGGTTGCATGGAACCTTCCCTAAAATCAACCACATACTCGGCAATATAGCAAACCTTTAATAGGTATGAAAAACTTGAAATAACCCTCTGTATCTGATCAGAACATCATGCTTCACAGTTAGAATTAAACAACACTAAATTGCAGAAACTCTATAAACTCATGGAAAATGAAGAATGTGCAATTGCATCATTCGTGGGTCAAGAAAGAAATAAAAGAATAAATTAAAGACTTCCTAGAATTCAATGAGAATGAAGACATAACATACCCAAACATATGAGACTTTGAACACAGTACTAAGTGGAAAGTTCATACCATTAAGTGCCCACATGAAGAAACTGGAAAATAGTCACACTAGAGAATTGGCAGCACACCTGACAGCTCTGGAACAAAAAGAAGCAAACTTGTCCCAGAGGAGTAGATGACAGGAAATAATCAAATTGAGGGCTGAAATCAAAAATTAGAAACTAGGAAAACAACAAAAAGAATCAATGTAAGAAAGAGTTGGTTCATTGAGAAAATCAAGAAGATAGACAAACCTTTACTCAAATTAACCAAAAGGCAGAGAAACAACATGCAAATTAACAAAACCAGAAATGAAAATAACAACAGACATTGAGGAAATCCAGAGAATCATCAGGTCGTACTTTGAAAACCTGTACTCCACAAAACTAAAAAATTTAAAGTAAGTGGACAATTTTCTGCGTACTTATCTCTTACTAAAATTAAACCAAGAACAGATAAGCAATTTAAATAGACATATAACCTGTAATGAAACAAAAGCAGTGATCCAAATTCTCCCAACCATAAAAGCCCAAAGCCACTTGGTTTCAGTACAGAATTCTACCATGTATTAAAATAAGAGCTAATACCAACTCTCCTCAAAACATTCCACAAATAGAAGCAGAAGCACCATTGCCAAACTCTTTTTATGAGGCTACAATTACCTTGATGCCCAAGTCACACAAAGATACAACTAAGAAAGAGAATCAGAGACCAATATCCCTTTTGTAGTTTGATGCAAAAATACTCAATAAAATACTGGAAAATCAAAACCAAGAACACATCAGAAAAATCATTAAACATTATCAAGCAGGTCTCATCTCTGGGATGCAGGGATGACTCAACAAAACAAAAATCCACCAATATAATCCACCATATAAGCAAAGTAAAAAAGATTTTACTAAATGCTGAAAAAGCTTTTGACAAAACCCAACACCTCTTCATGATAAAGGTCTTGGAGAAATCAGGGATAACAGGGACATATATAAACCTAATAAAGGCAACATACAGCAAACCAATTGTCAACATAAAACTGTATGGAGAGAAACTCAAAGTTATTCCTCTAAAATCAGGAACAAGACTATCCACTCTCTCCATATCTCTTAATATTGTACTTGTAGTACTTGTTTGACCAATAAGACAGCAAAAGGAGATTAGGGGGATATAAATTGGAAGGAAAAGTCAAACTTTCACTCTTTGCAGATAATATAATAGTTTATATAAATGACACCAAAACTCTATCATGTAACTCCTACAACTGATAAAAACCTTCAGCAAAGTGGCAGGATATAAAATTAACTAAAAAAAATCAGTGGCCCTACTTTATACAGATGATAAATTGCCTGAAAAAGAGATCAAAGAAACATCACCCTTTACAATAGCCACAAACAACATAAAATATCTTGGGCTAATGCTAAGCAAACAAATGAAAGTCCAGTATAGTAAGTACCTTGAGTCCTTAAAGAAACAAATTAAAGAAGATACCTGAAAATGGAAAGAGGATGTGAAAAAATGGGAACACTCTTACAGTGCTAGTGGAAGTGCAAACTCAGGAAAGTGGGAATCAGTCTACCACAAGATCCAACAATTCCACTCTTAGGCATATACCCAAAAGATGTACAAGGGCATCTGTTCAACTATGCTCATAGCAGCATTATTTGCAATAGCCGTGTCCTGCATGCAATCTAGATGCCCCTCACCTGAAAAATGGATAAAGAAAATGTGGGAAAAAAAACAATAGAAACTTGAAATTTGCAGGCAAATAGTTATTTCATAACCCAGTCACAAAAAGACAAATATGCTATAAAATCTGTCATACATGGATTTTAGAGATGGAGCAGGGGATTTCCATTGTACAATCCACACTGCCAGAGAAGCTAGGAAACAAGAAGGACTCTAAGAGAGACATATATGATTCCCTGGAGAATGGGAAAGCAACACGATCTTCTGAGATAATTGGGAGCATGGAGGTGGGGAGAGGGAGTTAGGAGAAAGAGGAGAGAGAAGGGGAGGGCATGAGGGAGCAGGAAGATTGAATCAAGGGAAGAATAGAGGAGAGCAAGAAAAGAGATACCATAACAGAGGGAGACATTACAGGTTTAAAGAGAAATCTGGCACTAGGGAAATGTCCAGAGATCTACAAGGATGAACCAAACTAAGAATCTAAATTATAGTGAAGAGGCTACCTTAAATGCTCTTCCCCAATAAATGAAATTAATGACTACCTTATATGCCATCCTAAAGCCTTCATCCAGTATCTCATGGAAGCAGAAGCAGGCACCCACAGCTAAACACTGAGCTGAACTCCTGGAGTCCAGTTTCAGAAACGAAGGAGTGATGAGCAAAGTATTCAAGACAAGGCTGGAGAAACCTACAGAAACAGCTGACCTGAATAAGGGGAAGCACATAGACCCCTGACTTATAGCTGGGAAACCAGCATAGGACTGATCCAGATCCCCTGAATGTGGGTGCCAGTTAGGAGGCCTGAGCAATCTATTAGGTTTCTGCTTGTGGATCAGTATTTATCCCTAGTATAATGAATGGACTTGTTACCCAATTCTACACAGAGGGATACTCTCTCAAACTAGACACATGGGGGATGGCCAAGCCCTACTCCAAATGATATTGCAGAGTTTTAAGATTCCCCCATGGAAGGTCTCACCCTCTCTGGGTAGCAGAAAGGGATTGGGGTAGGTGGCCGGTGCAGGGCTGGGGAGGAGAGGAGGGAGAGGGAATTGGGATTGACAAGTAAAACAAGCTTGCTTGTAATTTAAATAAAAAAGAAAAAATTAAAATATGTACACCATACAATAGACACATTTTCAGGGTTTCAATGAGCCACTGGTCTGAGCCCTGAAAAGTCTCTTACACACTTCTTACACACTTATTATAGTTAATGGCTAATATGGGTATACCTGCAAAAATAATAACTGACAACATTCCAGCATGTCCCTAAGAAATTAATAAAGTTTTTTAAAATATTATAACATAAAGCATAATACTAGTATACCACACAACCTTAAAGAACAAACAATTTTTTGAGATTTTGAGAGATATAATTGCACTTTAAAAGAAATGCTCCATAAACAGGAAGAGGGAATAAAGACCCATACACACATTACATAATGCTTTACTAACATTAAACTTCTTAATGCTAATGAGAAAGGAAAAGTATCCACAAAAAGACATTGGACAATAGAAAAAACATCTAAACTAAATTAGCCGGTATAGTACAAGGATGTATTGACCTCTGTATGGAAACTAAGATATGTGTTAAGTTTGGGTAGGAGTTTCACCTTTGTTTCTACAGGAGAAGAAAAAACTGTGTTAGATACCATCAAAGCTGAACAAAATCCAGTCTGAATAGGAAAAACCTCTTGATGAGGAAAAATGATATGTCATCCACCACGTTATATCCCATGATTTGTATGAAGACCTCACAATGGTAGTGGGAGTGTTTTGTTCTTGTCTTTACAGGAAAACATACACAAAAAAATCCATCACCAAAATGTCCAAAGATACCAAACATGTATATGCCTACGGAAGAGAGAATAGCTATCTAAAAAGAACAATCATAGAAAGAAAAATCTGACATTGGTAAAATACTTATACTACACTTATATTTTCTTACTTCCTAGCACAATCATAGTCCGAATTCACATAAAAATCAAACTGGCTTTGGAGGTGAACTTGGTCGCCCTTCTCCAAATTCATACATGTTGTTAAAAATAAGATTCAGGGTTTCTGTCTCATTTCAAAAGGCCATTGGTGTGAGACAATAGAAAACAAAATCTAGGAATACTATTGTGGTAAATTTTTTCTCTAAAATAATTATTTTCCTCATCTTTAATTTTATTCTTATTGTTACCTTTCCCTACTACACAACTCTAGATTAGCTAGCTCAAATGGTTTACCTTTTTATTACACCCTGGCCAGAGCTTCAGATAAAAACTTCAGTCAAGCATCTCTTGCCACTCAGAGACTAACAACAAATGTTACTGCTAGTCCTCTTGAGATTTGTCATTGCTTTAATATTTTTTTCCTATAGGAGCCGATGGAGATATCATTATCCCATTTCAACAGGAAGTAATCCTAAATACAATGCCCCCTTTTCCCTACTGCTGGCATTAAGTGTATTTTGGGTTTTTTCTTTCTTTTCTTTCATCCCGTAAAAAGGGATAAATCACCTGCTTAAGTTTGGTTTTAAGTTGTATAGGGGTGGGTATGGAATTTGATGCTTAAACTCAGGCATTTCTTTTAGATAAGTTTAAGAATATAGATCGGAAAGATATGATTAAGATTGGATATAGGTAGATTAACATATTTTCTAGTGAACTAACTTTAGCAACTGTTAGCTGTACATAACTTAAATTTTTAGCTTCTTGTTTGTTGACTCTTTAGGGTCTTCTTCCTGTTTACGATGTTTTGAACATATATAAAACTCTCTTGACATATATACATTTTGTATATTGATACAACTTAGGATATTTTATCATATTACACTTTACAGTTCTACCTCCAGTCAATAACTTTGAGTTCTATTTCTCTTATTGTTTTGGGAAGCTTCAGTCAATGTACAACTATGTCTCTGAAAATTATAGATTATTGTCACCCATATTTCTTACCTATGAGATTAGTCAGACATAGATTTTTGATCTTCAAACACTTCATAGACCTGGAGAATATGACATTTAAATGTTTTAATATTAGTACTCCATTGACTTGAGACACAGTTGCTCCTGACAGCACAGAGCTATACCCAAATATATGTTGGGCACTGATGTCACTCCTTCTGGAGTTTATTCTATCCTCACTTAATGGTCTTTTGGAAAAAGAACTGCTTCCACCTCAACTGCTAACTTTGGACATCCTGTCCTACTGTGCTTACAGGAGACAAACATAGAAGACTGCTGAACCTTGGCAAAGTCAGAGTAACATAGCCTTTCAACGTCCCTGCTTCTGTGATGGTCAGTCAGATACTCTAGGCCTTAGGCATAGCTGGAAAGCTGGTTGCCCCTACACTACTGGGAGACTTTGGGCAACTGTCTAGGCATCCTGTTGTTTCTGTCTTCAGTGCACCTTTTGGAAGTTGCTTGCCTAGAACATCCTGTATACTCTTGTATTGTTATCCTTGTTCTCAAGTCTTTGATGAGTTTGAAGATTAGAATTATTGTTCTCTCTTCCTAGATAAAAATATTAGGTACAAGACTTAAACTTTCCAGTTTAGCACAGCTCTATAGTAATCTCTGTTAATGCCTTTACCCTAGGACTGGATATGTATTTCTTGCCATTTGCTCTTGTTGCCTCACTGACAATAGGTCTTAAGTGTGTTCCTTTTTACTTTTACTTTTCCTAGGCATACTTTATATTTACTGTCTTTGTATATGGTAGTTTTGTATCAAGCCTAAATCCTTTCCTTTTATACTAAAAGGGGAATTGTAATGAGATATCTAGCCCCCCCTACATTTGGGTGTGGTCACAGGTATGGATGTGATGGAGAGTGGAACCAGGTCTGTGGTACTGACCCCAGCTTGCTCTCTTTCAGTCAGGTCACAGAGAGCAGCCTGGGTAGATACTTGGAGCTGGAACTTGGAGTAGTCATCTGTTTCTTGTATAAGAGCCTTCTAAAATAAAATTATATTAACCTATTAACCTATATTGAGCCTAGTTCCTTGAATCTTGATCCATGCTTCCATACAAACAAGAGAATTATTGGCTTCCCAGTGGGCATATATTGCCAAGGTAGTCATTACTTTCTCTCTTAGGTTTCATCAGTGGGTAAGACTGCTAGTGACTTTTCTTCTCCAGCAGCCTGTATAACACCATTTTGCATAAAGACAGCCAGGCACTAAGGAGGAAGCTTCCACAACAGTACCCCGCTTGACTTTCTCATATCCTGTGACCAAAGTGTTTGATGTCTTCAGCAATAGGATCTTGTTATCAAGTTCTTGTGAAAAACTGACAGCAACAGCAATAACTTGTACATGGTTTCTGGAACATCTATGAACCATAATTTATGTCCTATGACAGTGTCCTATATCATTATTTTGTTTAAAGTTTTAGATTAAATGACTTAGTATGTCTTTAGACAACCAAATCAAATTCAGTTTAATATGTATGAAAGTCATTTTGCTAAGAATTATGTTAAGTAAATTTATTTTATAAATAAAATGAGATTTCAGTTACATAAATATTGAAGACAATCCATGGAACCTTCCTTTATTTGAACTTCATTCACTGTTTCCTCTCAGTCAGTAATGCCAGGTCCCTCAAAACAATTTTCCAGAGAAATGTAAGCCCAGATTTTTCACCTTCAGTTTATAGCATAGTCTTCATATGAATAAAATTTTTTATTCTGATATTTCAATTTTATTTGTAGATTTCTCAATTATTGGGTTGCTTTTAGTGCCAAATGAAGGATCTTATACATCCTTGGCAAGTGTTTTGCCGCTCAAATTAATTGTTCATAGCTTTAAAAAATGGTTTAAAGAATTTCAGAAGGTATAGTTGTTATTGTTGTTTTAAGTCTTTGCTGGCCCAACATTCAGCTTCCAAATAAACACACAGAGACTTTTTCTTACTTATGAAAGCCTGGTCTTAGCTTGGCTTGTTTCCAGCCAACTTTTGTAACTTAAATCATTCCATTTCACTTTAACTACATTTTGCCTCTGGGCTTTTTACCTTTCTTTATTCTATGTATCTTTCTTTCCTTCTTTCTCTATGGTTAGGTTGCTAACCCTTTCCATCCCCTCTCCTTTTCCTTTTCTTGCACCTCCTTCAATGTTTCTCACCCCACCTTCTCTTCTTTTGAGCCATATTTCACTCTGATTTATTCTATCTACCTGGAATCCCAAATTATTCCTCTCTCTTGCTTGGCTGTTGAATGATCAGTTATTTATTAAACCAATCAGGTGTCTTAAATTGGAAAATAGCACAGCTTTACAGGGTTAAACAAATGCAATATAAAAGAGTACAACATATCTTTGCACCATTAAACAAATATTTTATAGAATAAATGAATGTAACACATCTTCATCTAATATTCCACAACAAGAAGGTCAGGTTAAATTTGGGAAACCCAAGATGGTTGATTTATAGACCAGTTGTAGCTATTTTTCTCACATATCACTGTTTTCAATGATAGCATTAATTCAAAAAGGTATAGTTTAAACCCCAAAATATGCTCTGATTTAAGACATACATTTAAATCTCTCCCAGTCATTCTAGAGTGACAAACGTTTATTGTGGTAGCAGATTACATTAATAAAATAGCACCAAGTCTCATTGCTCATTATGTTATGCTAAAGACCTAGAGTGCATGAAATTCTCAAACAGAGTCAATGGGCCAAACACATTTACTACCTCTATTGTAAAAGTATGCATCTTGGGAAAGGGGGGTTATGTGTTGCTTGTCAAAAGTTAAGCATATTCAGGGAGCCACATGGGTTCGCCTCTCTCTCTCTCTCTCTCTCTCTCTCTCTCTCTCTCACACACACACACACACACACACACACACACGCACACTGATGTCTAAACTGTTTATTAAGGAAAAATGCCATTTTAAATTTCCTGAACACATGCCATTAAATGCCATTAACATAAAACTCTAGTACCTCATATATCTGGAACATGTATGATACTCCACCATACTTTTCAGGAGGTTGTGCAAACTTCTGGGTAATATGGACTGCAAACTCTCCAAGAACATCTTAATGTGGAACAAGTATAGACCATGATAGGACTAAAAAACTTAGAGGAGAAATGGTCTCACTTGTTCTCTATATTTTGTCTATTGAATACCAAAATTCTTGCTCTCAGCCATTCTTGTTCAAAGTTGGTAGCCAGATCTGCATCCTGGTCCCTTCTGCTTGCACTGTCTTCCCTACTCTGTCACACCTCTATTTTCTTCACTAACCACTCACAGTTTCCTGAGATTTCACTTTTCAGTAAGCTGTAGGTGCTTTATTATCTGCCTCATATTCCATCACCTTTAGAGAATTTAGTATAAATTTATGTTTTCTCAGTCTAACTTTCTCCCACAGTACTGTAACAAAATTTAACAGCAATATTTCACTTCTAACATTCAGATTATTTATTGTAACACACAATATATCAGTGAAACAAGCTGCTATCTATATGCATATTATCACACAAGATATAATATGAAGCCGGGAGTATCATAATAATAAGCAAAGTAGCACTAATTTAGTGGGTGTATTGCATATACCTGAAAACTTAACACATTTTTCTTGTAATGCTGTTAATCTCTCTAAGTTTGAGAAATTACAGACCACCACTGCTGTCAATTCATATTTTAAAACATATTTAAAAATTGTCTAATACTAGACAATGCCTTATTCTCAAACTGTTTCATCACCAGTGTAACAAGCTTTGATGTTACTTCCATGAGCCTTACCCTCCTTCTTTCTGCCTTAAGTGGGAACTTATTTACTTACAAAGATGCTTTTTCTCAGTCAGGAAAATTCTACAAGTGATACCACATTAAGTCACAAGGAAGTAACATCCTCCCACACTAGGTAGAACAGATAGTAGATGGTGTTAATAAGATGCTTGCATTAATATATTCTTTCTTACTGGCATGCTATTAGGAAAGGTTCTGTTTCTTTAGACATTTTGTCAACATTTAGTATTTATTGTTAAGATTGCATATGATGTTTTAAAGACATTTAGGTCATTAACAGCTCTATTTGATTGCCAGTGTGGTTGTCATTTCAGTGTTCCTAAATTGTTTTTGTAGATTCAAGTTTTCTCAAGTATTACTTTCCTTCTATTTGAAGGACTCTCCTTTGTGTTCATAAAAGTAAATAGTTGAGCCAATGGCAAATTCTGGCAGGTTTTGTAAATACTAAAATGTCTGCCCTCGTATTTGAGAGACTTTCGGGGGAGACACAACACAGACATCTACTCACCCCAGATAGGGAACAAATGACAGATCAGAGCACAGATGTCGCCAGTGCCAAAATAGGTGAAAAAAAATGAGCTTAATTGAAGTTCCATACAGGAATGCTGGTGAGTGGTTACAGGCAGAGAAAAGACAGCTGTACCATAAATGCCCACCCTAGCATGGGTGATGACTCACAGAGCAGGGAACCTACAGCCAAGTACAGAATCTGCAGGCAGTCACCAGGTAAGTTAGTGTCCTTTCTGGACACCTCAGTTAGTCTTAGCCTCTTCAAGGACTCAGCTTGTCTTTCTTCCTTCTAAGCACTTGGGGTTGTCTCAGAGTGACTCTCCCAGTCTTTATTATTTATATACTGTTGAGGAGGGAGTGTCCTAGTATATCTTATGATTTTCAGGGACTTCTTGGAGCTATTTTTTTCTTTCCATTCTTAATGAGCTTCCCTGCAATATTTCTTCCCCCTTGGAATATCCTATACTTTCCTCTTACTATAAACATACTGTCTTAAGTAGGTGCCAAGATAGAAGACAATTGACAAAGAAAATTTCAATATGTATTTTGAGCCAAATTTAATTAGAATTTTAACTCTAAATTGATAAAAATCCTTCTTTCTACATTTAAAGACATCCTTGCTATTTTGTTTTTATTTTGCTTTCATTATTTCTAAAGAAAAATATCTTTCTAATAATTGGATTTTTTAACTGAGCAGTTAGACTATAAATAACATGGACTTACGAAGTTCTTATATTTCGAGTTTTACATTTATTGAGCTTATATTTATGGTTTATACTTTCATCATTCATAAGTCTATGTGAGTTACTGGTTTAAGATTTGAGAATATCTGTCTTTGATATAGAGTCTATAGGTATGCTACATCTAGAAACAAATAATCCATTAAAGAAAGTGTTTTTAGTAGGTAAAAGAAAATCATACCATTTTAGAAATAATTAATAAGCATAATGATCAGGTTTAGATATAATGCCTGATTTATGAGACTTTCCACTGAACAGTTATAAGCAGAGCACATACACATACCCATGTGTACATGTGCATACACATTGTTTCTCCATCTGATCCCAAATTAAGTTTAAACATTTAGTCATGAGATCTAGTGAACATATACTCACATGTATTCAATGGCAGAACTCTTGACGATTTTTAAATCTTTCTTATTTAAATTAGAAACAAGTTTGCTTCACATGTCAATCCCAGCTCCTCCTCCATCAACTCCTCCCCTGCACTCCCACCAATCCCTTCAGGCACCTCCATTCCCACTCCACTCCCCAGGGAAGGTTATATATTACATTATATTTAAGAAAGGTTACGTCCAGCCAAGGCCGATCCAAAAGCTCAAATATGTGTGACACAAGTCTATTTATGATCTATAAGAATCTTAATATGTTCTGCATATTTTTGATAGTCTAAGAGAACACTTGAATTCTTATATTAGCCACTTGAACGCTAAGCAGTTCAGACAGAAGTTAGGTTTGTGATAATTCATGGTAGTTAATGTTCTGTCAATAGATGCCCAAAGGGCCTATATATTTACATTTAATACATCAATCTAAAACACTGCTAGCAATCTTCTAAAAGGATGGGAATTGCATTATTAAAGAGGTCTGCTAAAACTTCACCCTTTCTATGTCTCTTTTGATACATTAACAACAAATATACTCTATTTTATTTGATTATTAAATGAAATCATATAAACTTCCACAGAAAATGTTATGTTAGTATAATTCCTGTTACTATAACCATCGGAAAATAATCAGGTTGAGAGTCTACAAGATTCTTACTATTTTGTTTTAATTCTTTTTGACAGGCTATGGGAGTGTGATAATCCTGACTTTCAAGCAAGCTGGGAAACATAAAATGATTTAACACTATTTATGTACAGTTATGGGAAAATAATTCAGGTTGTACAGTTTATAGTTTTAAATGAGAATGATGTTATTATTCATCTTGTCTTAGGGTCTCTGAAATTTGTTCTACTGTAAAAGCTTTTAAAATAATTTAAAACAAATGTGTCATCAGTTTTCTTTGTAGCAATAAATTATATAAATGTGTTGTATGGCAATTTCCTATATTTCTCAATGCAATATAAGTAACTTTGCTTGTCATTGTTTGGGAGCACATTTTATCACTGCCCCAGTTCCTTTTCAGTCTTGTGTGATGATATATATCTAATAGTTTAGAAAAATGTCTATGTAAGTATTGTGCAGAGTTGGTAGATCTTAACCTCCATCCTTTTTACCTGAGCTTACAACAGTACTATTTTCAAGACAAGAATTTAGAAAATAGTAGTAGCCCTTATTGTCAGCTGAATGACCTAATATCTCTTTGAAATATATAGTTCAAATTCATGAAATTAATTGTTTAATTGTTTGGAGCCTTACTATAGCAGATGTTAATATTCTGAACAATAACATCTGAGCAGAAAAAAGTAGTTTCAATATAGGAACCTTTGTATGATGCTCAGGTTCAGGCCACATCTGTCAGATGCAGAGGTGAGTGACTCACCTGCTAGGTGAACTGCCCCACCCCCCAAATTCTGTATATAAAGACCCTCTGCCAGATGTGGGGTCAGTGAGTATCTTTTCCCATTCTGTGGGCTGCAATTTTGTCTTGTTGACAGTGTCCTTTGCCTTACAGAAGCTTCTCAGTTTCAGGAGATGCCATGTATTAATTGTTGATCCCAGTGCCTGTGCTACTGGTGTTATGTTCAGGAAGCTGTCTCCTGTATCAGTTCATCCCACCCACTTTCTCTTCTAAGAGGTTCAGTGAGGCTGAACTCATGATGAGGTCTTTGATCCATTTGGACTTCAGTTTTGTACATGGCACTAGATATGGATCAGTCTGTAGTCTTCAATATGCCAGCATCCAGTTATGCCAGGACCATTTGTTGAAGATGCTTTTTTTCCAATGTATAATTTTATCTTCTTCATTGAAAACCAGGTGTTCATAGGTTTGTGGATTAATCTCAGGGCTTTCAATTATATTCCATTGGTCTGCCTGTCTATTTTTGTGCCAATTCCAAGCTGTTTTCAGGACTATACATCAATAATAGAGCTGGGTTACAGAACTAAATAGAGAATTCTCAATAGAGGAATCTAAATGGCTGAAAGACACATAAGAAAGTGCTCAACATCCTTATATCAGGGAAATGTAAATCAAAACAACTCAGAGACACTATCTTACTCCTGTCAGAATGGCTGAAGTCAAAATCACCAATGACAGCTTATGCTGGAGAGGATGTGAAGAAAGTAGAACACGCCTACACTGCTGGTAGGTAAGAGTGTGACAGCACTGACAGCTACTCCCTCAGCCTGACAGCTACTCCCTCAGCCTGAAATAGTAGGATGTGCCCAGGCCATGGAATCCCAGACCACAGATGTGCCAGTTAATTCTACCTAACCAAATGCAGTCATTGTCTTCTCAAGGCCCTTCATTTTATGATAACTTTGTATAAAAAAACTTACTGTGCTAAGTAATCTCTATAACTATGGGAACCCTACTTAGACTTACAGCCTCAGGACTCCTCCTTCTCTCTTCCCAAGGCCTTCAAGTCTCATGATAACTTTTAGTATGGTAAGTAATGTCTGCAACCTGGGAAACTGAAACTCAGGGCTCCCCCTCCCCTTTTCTCCTTTAAACGCTTCTCTTTCTGGCTGGTGGGCATCTCATCTCATCTCATCTCATCTCCCATCAGAAGTGTTGACTCCTTAGGTCAGTCTCTGGGATTCTGCAAACCTGGCATAACATTTTGGTTCCTTGACCACGACCCCAGGACTCAGAACTCTGAAGGTTTCAACCACAACTGGTTGGGTAAATGAATGTTCTATGTCTGTTTGTTAAGTATATGCCCTTTTATGTCTCTCTGTCTGCTAAGGGGGGTTTGCTCCCCATCTGTGAATCTGGTGTTTGCAAGAGGTATGCTAGAGATCTGTAAGAAGCAAGCCAAGAGGGCCTTGGCAGACATGCCTGTAGGATCAGGCCTAGGGAAGCTGAGAGATGTCTGGCTTTCTGTCTGAGTAACTACAGGGGACAAGGTCCCTATCTGGGTAGGAATCTGGCTGAATGCTGGGTTAGCCTGCCGTCTGAGTTCTGGTGCTTGCAAGCTTCTGAGATGGGTCCTGTCTTTGTCTATTGTGCTTGTCTTGTCTTGACAGATGCTGACTTGGGACAGAATCTAACAGGACAGACACCTTCCTCCCCTTTGTAAAAACAGAGACTTTCCAGCAGCAAAGGCTCTCAGGCCCAAGATTACAGCCTGGCAGCAACTGGGAACACCCCAGCTCCTTATGGAGCAGCAGTCCTGAGCAGAGCTCACCCAAGACCAACCTCCACTGGGGGCCTCCTAAGGGAGTCATTCTAGGTGGCCAAGGCTCCTAGGGCAAGGAAATAGCTCCCCTGCCTGCAAGCAGCTGGTGGGCCCTTGGAGCTGAGGCTAATTCCAAATCCCAAGTAGCTGTTTACCTAAAGCTACCCTTGCCCTTCCCTCTTCTCCACAGGTGGCAACTGTGACTCCAGGGGCTCACAGGTACAGGGAAGGGGAGGGGGAGGACTTCGGTAAAGTTTTTTTTTTTTTTTTTTAGTTTTCCTGTCAGGGGAAGGAAATACTATGCCAATACTGTGTTTCCTACAAAGGACTGAGATTTAAAAAAAGACTGAAAAAATAGATGGTACACGGATGTAATGACTATGTGCAGACTTGGTATGATCAGTCTAATGCAAAGAGAGCTAGTAAAACCAACATAAACCGTAAAAGGAACAAACAATGAGAGAATAGAGGGTACAGAGAGGCTCAGCCGAAGACACAATACTAAGAAGGTACAGAGACAAACAAACAAAAAAAAAGTTCTATCTGTGTTTTCTGGTATAAAAGTAAGTTTTCTTACAAGTCTAGACCTAAAAGAGATGTAGTGACCAGTCCCCCATTTCAGCAGCCATTACAGGCTAACATGTGCTTGCATGACCTTGCTACTCCTGTCCTGGTCACTAAAGTCAGATGCCCTCCTCGTGGCAAGCACTAATCAGAAGTTAGCTGGCAGGGCTGTGCTTTATGAACAAGTGCACAACAGTGACCTGCAGAAGGTAGCAACTGCCCTGGGAGGGCCTATGGGCTATAACAACCAGTTGACCAATCAACACAGGACAGGTCACCCAAACCTGGAAGCACACCAATCCTGAGACTGTTTCATACCCCTAGACACTCCCCTTACACTTCCCTTTAAGATTCCTGCCTCGCGGTTGCTTGGGGTCTTTCTTCAGCCATACACCATGGTGGCGGGGGTGAAGGGCCCAAGCTAATGGGGTTAACTTATTAAACATCTACAATAAAAGACTCTTTGCTTTTGCATTGAAATGGGCCTCTTGGGGATTTGGGGGTTCAGACTTTGGGGAAAACATTTGGGGGATTGTCCAGGGTCCCTAAAATCCACCACAACACCCCCTTTCGCTGAGTCACATGGGTGCCATGTCAGGTAATTTTCTGTTTTTGCCTAGGCAAGTCTTTCAAGTTCTGCTTTCTGTCTCTGGATGTTGAAACTTTGGTCTTTGTTTCTGGTTGTGTAAGCTCTGGTTTCTGTGAAGCCTGCACTCTGTGGTTTGGCAGGTTGGAGGAACCATTGGATTAGAATTGGGTTCCCCAAGCAAACTGCTGAGCAGGCTTGTTATCATGGTCAGGCTTCTTATGGCGAGCAGGCTTGTTATCTGATTTGCTGTGATCCTCAGCCTACAGGCTTGGCAGGTCCTGAGCACCTATGTTTTGTGTCAGTTTTTGTATGATTTTGTGTTTCTGTTAGGTACGATAATGAGATCTGTGAAAAGAAGATTAAGGGGGATGCCCCAATGCCTCTTTCTGGGTGGAGGTCTGGGTGGCAGCCAGGCTCTCTGCAGTCTGTAGGGGAGCTCATCATGGGATTGATCTATAAAATGGGGACTCAATCATGGGGTTGAGTCTCCCAGTCTGTAAAATGGGGACTTAGTCAGGGGACCAAATTGCCCCATTTGCCAGCCGTCTGTCTGAAAGTCCTTGCAAGATTCTGTAGATTCTGAAGAGGGCCCTAATAAGTTTAGTCTTTGTAATGTGCTATGTGGTTGTTAAGTCTTTGTTTGTCCTGACTATGGCACCCAGGAGTTCTGATGGAATAGCTGTTGCTCTGGACTCCAGCTGGGTGCTTTTCTGATAAATTGGTCCTGTGGCTACTGACTTTGGCCAAGCCTTGCTAGTCACTGGCCCATCTTATCCCTCTGTCTCTGTCCTTGCCTGCCTATGCACGTGGTGCAGGTCAGTGGTCTTCTCTTGCTGCCCTCAACACATGGAGTGATGGGCAAAAGTCCCTCCCACCATGTGCCAGGGGTTAGAGCATGCTGCTGCAGGGTCTCCTGTCCCTGAGCATGCAGTGAGGCAGCTGCTCTGATCTCCAAGTGCTGCTGCAGCCCTCACAGCTGAGCCTGCTCTGTCCTCACCTGCCTGTCTGTGAGGTATGCAGGATGTCAGGATGGGGGTCTCTCTCTCTCTCTCTGTCTCTCTCTCTGCCCCACACACATGGCATGCTGGCAAAGGAGCCATCTGCCAGCTTTTCCCTCCACCAGAGCACCCTGCCCAAGCACACAGGGCTGGGGGCAGGTAAGCCATTTGGCCAGATCCAGTCTTTCCACAGAAATGGAATGGCCTTACAGTTATCATAACCACAAGAGAAAAGGGAAAATATAAACTTTTTACTGTGGTGTTTCATGTCTACAAATACTAAATTTTAAAAATTGGTAATATAAGTTAAAATTTTTGATCATATTGTTAATTCTGTTTAAAAAGTTGTTTGTCACCGGGCGGTGGTGGCCCACCCCTTTAATCCCAGCACTCTGGGAGGCAGAGGCAGGCAGATCTCTGTGAGTTCGAGGCTAGGCTAGACCCACAGCCTCCAAAACAATACAGAGAAACCCTGTCTCATAAAACCAAAAAAAAAAGTTGTCTGTCTCTCAAAAATTATGTATGCTTGTTTTGTTAAAAAGTTCTATCTATGCTTTCTGACATAATCTGAGTTTTATTTCAATCATAGAGCTAAAACAAAAATGGTGCAGATCACCACCATTTTGCAGTCAGTCACATGGCAAGCTGGCCACATGGCCATTTTGCTGAAGTTAAAAGAGATACCTGAACCACCATCTTGAGTAAAGCTGACTACATGGAAGTTATGAGGTACCATCCTATAAATAAGATTTTTATTCAGATTTAAAATGTTAATGCTTTTATACACAGATGCTAAGCTTTGTAATTTGACAGTCACCCAGATAATAGTTTTAAAACATAAAGGATATTTTGATTTTAAATATTACAAAAAAGCAAGCAATTTTAGAACACTTTTTAAAATATTTTCAATTTAGAAGGTTATAAGATATTTTTACTTTTTAAAATGTTTCCATTGTTGATGTTTATACTTAAAGAACTTCAATTTAAAATCATTGTTTATTTAAGCTAAATCTGACAGTGTAAAGTTCTAGTTTTATAAAAGTTAATAAATTTTATACTTTCAACAGCTAGCCTTAAGGCAGACAAACCTCTAATACTTCAGAGACCTGCAGAACATGGCATTTAAAATGTTAATTTAAAAATTTATAATATCAGACAGACTTCCAGATGCTAACAGTGACCCAATGTCTCCAAAGAAGATTATGAGGCACCCTGGTCCCTACACCTGGATTGTGTTGACGCTGACCAGTGAGCTGACCAGTGAGCAAGATGCTCAAAGGTGACACCTGCTGCTGCCAGGACCTGGCCTAGAATGTGGAAAAAGCTGCTGGACACTGGAAAATTGATTGCACCCCTTTTGCCAAGACAAAACAAGGTCAGTCTTTTCCATGTCCCTTTTCCACAGAGAGAAAGAAACTTTTACCTTACAGGCCTGGTGAAGATTGATGCTGTTCCTGATACTTGCGCCTCCAGTGCTAATAGAGACTTGGGTATGGCTGTATATGGACTGGTACCTGTCACTTTTTAATAGATTTGGAAACTGTAAAATTTATCCTTCTCAGATTTCTGAAAGCATTAATGGTCATCAGCTTGGCAACATCAGGCAGC
Source organism: Mesocricetus auratus (assembly GCF_017639785.1). Lineage (NCBI taxonomy): Eukaryota > Metazoa > Chordata > Mammalia > Rodentia > Cricetidae > Mesocricetus > Mesocricetus auratus. Next base: position 48,843,596 of record NW_024429190.1, read on the forward strand.
TTGAATCCACAAGACTAAAGTCAGCTTGGTAGCTCATTTTATTTATGTAAAAATCAAGCCTTAATATGTCTCCTCAATAAGGAACAAAGGATGTGAAAACATAAGATCTACTTACTGTTCAATCATAAGCACAAGGTTTTTAGATTTATTTTAGTTGTCAAATCAATATAAACTTCAAGGGCTTTTCATCAGGCCAAATACACCTCTGTCCAATTCATACCTGGCTCACTGGACAGAAGACAAATTACTAGCCCAAATCTGTATTTTCTTCTAGGACTCAAAAGTACAGGTACCCAGATATCTGCTTTTTCTGCAATGTAGATTACAGTACCAATTGGTAATGCTAATGTGTCTGTAACATTTATGTCCTTTTGTATAATAAAATTTACATAGACTTCAGAGGATCAAAGTCATACAGCTTGGATCCACTTCACAGGTCAAAAGGATTCCAGATAAGTACAGCCTGTTATCCCACCTGTCTGTTTCTGAGAATGAGATTTTCTCTCCTGGTCATGGGATTCCTGACCTTCCTAATCACTAAAACTATGGGTCTAAAGAGTTCCAATTAAATACATAAGTTTTAACTTCTGTTCCCAGTCTTAAACATGTCTTAAACAGGTTTCCACTTCTGGCAGATGCATCTGAACCTCAGTTGCTGACCACAGCCTGCTCCTAAAGCCTGCAAGCCCTAGACTTGCTATGGATGTGAACCAGTTCAGCTGATGTGGACACCCCCTGTTTCCTCAATATAGTCTGCCAACCAGCTGCTCCTAGATAGATACCCCATTTCTTGAATTCCCTTTTTGCTTTTCACTTGCATTTCAGCCTTCTTGGGTCCCCTATCTGTGTCCCAAAGTCAGCATGAAATAGCTTGGAAAGAATACATCACCCCCTTTTACCTGGTTGAGATGCAAAGTCAAAAGAAAACTCCCTTATATAGGGAACAGTATGATAAGATACAAATGTCATTCCCACAGAAAATCTGTTGGGTAATGGCAAGGCCTGTTAACAACCCTTTGAGCCTCCAACAGGCAGGACTCAGGATTGAGTCCTGTCATGGGTACATGGAGAACGGGGGACTGTATTGACCAGTCACCCATTTTAGCAGCCATTACAGGCTAACATGTGCTTGCATGACCTTGCCACTCCTGTCCTGGTCACTAAGGTCAGATGCCCTCCTCGTGGCAAGCAACCAATCAGAAGTTAGCTGGCAGGGCTGTGCTTTATGGCTCTGGGATGTGGTTTATGGACAGTGCACAACAGTGATGTGCAAAACATAGCAACTGCCCTGGGAGGGCCTATGGGTATAACAACCAGTTGACCAATCAACACAGGGCAGGTCACCCAAACCTGGAAGCACACCAAACCTGAGACTGTTTCATACCCCTAGACACTCCCCTTACACTGCCCTTTAAGATTCCTGCCTCGAGGTTGCTTGGGGTCTTTCTCCAGCCATTCGCCATGGTGGCAGGGTTAAGGGCCTGAGCTAATGGGGTTGGCTCGTTAAACATCTACAATAAGACTCTTTGGTTTTGCATCGAAATGGGCCTCTTGGTGATTTTGGCGTTCAGAATTTAGACACAATACAGAAATGGTTTAAATATTTTTGCAGTCTAATGTTAACAGCAGCCAGTCATTCATAGACATAGCTCAAAATTTATCTCTGAGCTCTAGTCATTAAATTTGGGTTATCAGAAATTCAGATATCTTTTTAATAAAGATAGTATTAAAACTGGTTTATAGTTAAATCTGCTAAAAATTAAAAGTAGTTAAAAGGTTAAAACTAACAACACTAAAAACTGATAGTACAAATTTAACAGTCACCCAGGTGGCAAAGGTTTTAAAGACATAAAGCGTGCTTTATTTTTGATACTACAGAAAGATATTAAAATATTTTTAATTGTTTAAATTTATAAAGTTGTAAGATATTTATACTTATGTTATATTGTTAATGTTTGTACTTAAATCAAAGAACTAAAATTTAAGATCACAGCCATAAGCTCCATATGCTAACCAAAATTTGGGCTGTTCATTTCTTACAAAACAATAAGACAATAACCTAAGTTTAACAAAGGGCTTAAAATAGCTGCTAAACCCATGGGTCTCAATTCTTTGGGGGATAATCCTTACTCAGTCCCCTGTATGACTTCAAAGGTTAAACTTAAAACAAATAACTAAAAATAAAGTTTTCTATTCAGATTTCTAGACAGACCTCTACGACTACAGATATCTGCAGAATATGGCATTTAAAATATTGACTAAACAGCTTATAATATCAGACAGAGAATTCCATATCCTGACAGTGACCCAAGGTCTCTAAAGAAGATTATGGGGCACCACGGATTGTAATAATGCTGACCAATGAGCAAGATGCTCAAATGTGACACCTGCTGCCAGACAGGACCTAGCTCAAACTGTGGACAGACTACAGGACACTGGAGAATTGATTGCACGACCTTTGCCTAGACAAAATAAGGTCAGTCTTTTCCATGTCCCTCTTCCACAGAGAAAAACCAAAACCAAAACAAAACAAAAAAACACAAAACAAAAGCCTTTCACTTTATGGACCAGGCAAAGATTTACTTCTGCTCCCAGCGCTATGGGGACTTGGGTATGGCTAACTGTATACAGACTAGAACCTGTCGTTTTTTTAAATAAATTTAAAGTTTACATAAAATTTATCCTTCTCAGATCTCTGATAGTATCGATGGTTGGACTAGATATAACTTTGTCAGGTTAACAGCATCAGGCAGCCTTGATACAGTTCCTAAATAAAAATCTAAGGATATAAAGACATATTAAATCTTAAAGATATAAAAATGATTTAAAATATAAAAGTTCAAAGCTCAATGCTTAATAAAATTCTAATAAGCTGGTAGACCAATGGTTACCTATTGTTCAGTCACAAGCTCAAGGTTTTAAGATTTATTTTGGTTGTAATCTAATATAAACATAAAGGGATTTTCATCAATCCTAAGAAAGCTTTGCCCAATCTCTCTGGACAAAAAATAGTTGTACAAGCTTCTAACGCAAAAAAAAAAAAATTCAACTTTTGCTAAGACTAAAAGATATAAGTATATACCTACTGTTTTACAGATACCCAATATCTACTTTTTCTACAATATGGATTTCAATATAGATTGGTAATAATACCATGTCTAAAACTTTTGTGTACTTTTATATAATATAGGCTTCAGAGGATCAAAAGTCATAAAGTTCCTCACAGGTCAAAAGGACTCCAGACAAGTATAGCTTTTGTTATCCCACCTGTCTGTTCCTGAGGATGGGATTTTCTCCTTGGTCTTGGGACTCCTGCCATTCTTGATCATTAAAACTTAGAGTTCCAATTAAATATATAAGTTTTAACCTCTGTTCCCTGTTTAAATGTCTCAACAGATTTCCAATTCTGGCAGGCGAACATCAGTTGCTGACTACAGCCTGTTCCTAAAGACTACTAGCCCTAAACTTGCTGTGGATGGGAAACAGCCCAGGGATGTGAACACTCCCCATATCTTCGACGAAATCTGCAAGCTAGATGTGTCTCATAAATGCCCCATTTCCTAAATACTCTTTTGTTTTTGCTTTTAACTAACATCTTAGCCTTCTTGGGCCCCAGATAACAATACCCCCAAAGTCATCAGGAAGTAGCACAGGAAAGAATACGTGGTCCCTTTTCCCTGGTTGAGATGGTCAGTCAAAAGGACACTCCTATATGTATGGGACAAGATGAAAATAGATGCAAATTTGCTAACCTGTACACCAAATTTCCCCAGAACCCTACAGAGGTCTTCCAGTTATCCACTAGGGCCTCATAATTGAATCTCTATAGCACCATAACAGAGGGGGAAATGATGAAACATGATAAGGAGAATAAAAGTCCCCAAATAAGTGATGGAGGTTATGTGATCAGAAGCTCAGACACACTAGCAGATGCAACAGCATTGATAGCTACTCTCTTAGCCCACAATCATAGGATGGGCTCGGGCTGTGGAATCCCAGACCACAGATGTGCCAATTAATTCTACCTAACCAAATGCAGTCACTGCCTTCTCAAGGCCCTTCTTCTTATGATAACTTTGTATAAAAAACTTACTGTACTAAGTAATCTCTGTAACTATGGGAAGCCAGTTAGACTTACAGCCTCAGGACTCCTCCTTCTCTCTTCTCAAGGCCTTCAAGTATTATGATAACTTTTAGTATGCTAAGTAATCTCTGTAACCTGGGAAACTGAAACTCAGGACTCCCCTTCCCCTTTTTCCCTTTAAAAGTTTCTCTTTTTGGCTGGTGGGCACATCATCTCATCTGATCTCATCTCTCAGGCCATAGGGTGAGATCAGATCTGGCAGCTTGATTAAACAAACCTTTTAGTTTTGCATCAGAAGTGTTGACTCCTTGGGTTAGTCTCTGGGATTCTGCAAACCTGGCACAGCAGGCCTCACCCTCCCTAGGGAGCAGAAAGGAGATGGGCTAGGGGCTGAAGTGAGGGTCAGGGGAGGAGGGGAGAGAGAGGAAACTTGGAAAGACAAGTAAAGCAAGCTTGTTTCTAATTTAAATAAAAAGGGGGAGAAGACCCATTCCTGTGCTCAAATCTTCCTCCTCCTCCTCCTCCCTGCAGCCAGCTCCCCCCTCCTCAACTCCAGCCAACTCCAACTGATTTCACTTGCTCAGATGCAGGCCAAAGGAGTTTCGGCTGGGTAGGACTATTAATTGTTTAACTCCATTGGCATCTGACATAGTACTTTTAGAAATATCAATGGACGTACTAGAGAGGAGGCATATAATTTTGCAGGACCCTAGCCCTAGTGAAAGAATTACAGGCAACTAATCATTGTTCATCAAAATTCAAAGTTTCAGAGTCATCTGGAATTACAGAAATTCAGATTTCTTACCCACAAGGCATCACCGGGGGGCTTGTTTTATATTTTGATACAATAAAAGCACAGAAATTTGTTTTTTACATAAAACAACTTTTCTAGAAGGTTATCTGCAACATAATGCTAAGAAATAGGGCGTATTCATGATGAATAATTAAATGTGCCTTATTACAGGACATTCATGTGCTAGTTTTGATCTGTAAATTCACAGCTACCACTCTTGCAGGGAAAACAGCTGAGAGGTTTAGCTCATCAGCATAATTCTCTACCACTTGGGATCCTCCACAACCAATTCATTTGTTTTTACAGTAAATCCAAAGCAATGTACTGAATTGATATTCCTGTTGGTATGACTCATCTTCAGTGAGGTGGAAATCTTATACCTTCAGCCCGTAGCCCTTATACTACCAGAGAAAATAAAGGAATGAAGTCAAAAAATTTGATAAACAGTAGAATCAGAAATATGTTTATGTTTTATTGTCCTACTGATATTTAGCATTTTATGAAATAGGGAAAGGGTCCCTGAATTATATTTTTAATGATCTGACGATTCCTTACCATACTTACTCACTTTTGCATAGATATTATTAGTAGAGTATGCAAAGTTCTGTTTTATCAGGATTTATTTTTCATTCATTTTTGGAAAGGTCTCCTTAGAATTTAATGGGAAATATTTTTTGAGCAAGTTATATTTGTATTCAAATTTTAGCTCTGTTAATTTTTGATTAATTTGAATGAAACCACTTAGTTGGCCTTGATATTATTCCTACCCCCTAAAATAGTAAAGAAAGATAATTAAGAACAAGGGAAACAATGTGAACTAACATCTGTCACAGTGATATGGGCAGTTCAATAGCTATTGTTATGAATAATACTAGAATCATATTGCTATTTAGGTCATCATCTTGAAGAATAATGCAAAAGCCCCACCTTCAACTTCTACTGTACATTTTTAAGTCTCTGACACTGCCTGGAGGCACATGATCCTGAGACTGGATAATCCAAAGTCCTAGGAAAGAACAAAACATGATTTGAAAAAAAAAGTCAATGAAATGACTCCTATACTTACCATAGACTGTAGCCTAACATAGTCATCATCATCAGAGAGGCTTCATCCAGCAATTAAAGGGAGCAGCTGAAGCGACCCACAGTCAAACACAGGTCAGAACTTGGGGAAACCTGTGGAAGAGGGGCAGAATAGGTTGTAGGAATCAGAGGACTCAAAGATACAAGAAGAAAACCAACAGAATCACCTATTCTGGACTCATAGGGGTTCACAGAGACTGAACTGACAACTAATGAGTCTTTGTGAGTTACCTGTTTAGCTTGATCTTCTGGAGGGGACTCCTAACAGTGGGAGCTGGAACTGTATCTGACTTTTTTGCCTGATTATAGGACACTTTTCCTCCTTTTGGGTTGCAATGTCCAGCTTCAGTATGGAAATGAAGGGAGGTACATAGACTTATTGAACTTGATATGCCATGTTTGATATCCCTTGAGGGCTTTTCCTTTTCTGAAGGGAAATGAGGGAGGAATGGATTGGGGGAGAAGGGAGGAGCTGTGGGGGGAAGACTGGAAAGAGATGAAGGAGGGATGTAATTTATGAAAGAACAAATAAATGAAAAACTGTTATAAAGTATTTGTTTTATGAGATATGATATGAATGAAACAAGATATGAAACTGACAAACATATTTTCAGTTCTTGTAATCAAGGTATTACATCATAGCATTTTGTTTCAGTATGAGTATAAGAATAGGCTACACAGTTGCATAGTTTACTTACCTATATAAGGTTAATTTTTTTCCTCAATGACTTCTGATATAAAGTTCTTATTAGAGGCAAGTGTCAAATTTGAAAGAACTTAGTGAACCCTTTGTGTGATGTGCTCATGGCAAAAGCATGTTGATAGGTGTAAAATGAGAGGTAAATTATAAAATATATAAATTGAAAAATATATAAATTTATGAAATATGTAAATATAAAATGAGAGATAAATTATAAAATATCAATACTCTGTCTGTTGCTGTAATTATGAAATGCATTTATACTTTCTGTTTGTTAAATGCTGTCATCACTATTCATTCTAAATTTATGGGAAAAAATTTTGATTTATGTTTGGTCTGTGTCAAGGAAACCAATTCCATTATTAAATGTCTCTTTGAAAAATAAGTGAAATCAAGTCATCAATTAAAGTAAAAAGGAACTAGCAGACATGACAGCATACATATTGTATCCAGCTATTAAATAATGTTTTCTTTAACAGTTACAAGTCAGGAATGCACTAATTTATAAAAGTTAAATCGAATATGTGCTAGGAACTCAAAACTGTCATCACAATGTCAGACATTTAGCATATTACTTATAAAAGCTGAACTTTGAGTTATTAAAATACATGATTTAAGAAAACTTAAGTATCTATCATCTGGTTTATATGATCTGTAATTAACTCATAATATTTATATAATAATTTATAGATATTCCTCTCTACTATATTCAGTGGCTTACTTCTAGCATATCAGATGGCAAAGACTTAACAACACACAATTGATCATTTGCTATGGCTTTAGCTCATTTTCTGTGTCTCTCTCTCTCTTTTCTCTGTGACAACTAGATGAAGAGTCTCATTCTTCCATTCATCCATAATTTAAATACTCCAAACGTGACCTCTGCCTGACCACTCATCCAAAGCTATTGGTCTTGTGGATCATGGGTCTCCAATGCTGTGAGCTAACTAAAGCTCTGCCCTTCATAGGTTACTCTTTATGTTATTTGCTACAGTAATACAAAACAGAGAAACATTATTTTTCATTGCTTTTACAGTGGTAAAGTTATAAAATTTTACTAATAACCGCACAGTTTTTTATGTTATAAAGAATAATTATTATTCATTTAACACTCACTCTTCTGGCAAGTAAATTCTTCCTAGAATTAAAACTAATTGTAATCAGTGAATTTCTTACTAATGTCAAAAATAGCATGAAATGAAATTTACAATAGATACTGTACATTTCACAGATGCATTCTAAAATGATGTGATTCTCTTCATGCTAAAATTCTAAGTAGGTTTATTACTTATGCACCACTAAAGGGGAAAAATCTCAGACAGAATTAGAAGTAGAAAAAATTTAAATGTTCTTTCCCAATTCATATCCATTGTGTGCATTCAGTCCTTTCTCATCCCTCAATGTGGACCTTTATTATTGTCTTATTTTAGTGTTGTACTGAATACACATGTGCATTTTCACACGTAAACATACATTATTGGATAATTTCCATGTATTTGAGAAAAAGTGGTTTTTTTTCTGAGACTGTGTGGCCTCACTTAAGATTGTATGCCCTAAGTCCACTCATTTTAGTGCAAATTGTTTACCTTCATTCTTATTTAAGCTAAATAGTATAGTTTTCAAGGTATTATGGCAAACTTTTCTTACAGCAAAGGAAGTAATAGACAGGATTAACAGACAGCCAATGGAATGGAAGACAATCTTAGCCAGCTACACTATATAAACAAGGAGCTAATTTCCAGAATTTACAAAGAATTGCATGTATTAAATATCAGGGAAATAAAACTCCCAACCAGCAAATGTGTAAGTGAACTGAATGGGACTTTTTAAAAAAATTACAAAAGTGTTCAATATGCTTATCTACTAGGAAAATGTTAGTTAAAACTATTTTGAAATTCAATTTCTCTCCAGTGATAATGGGCATCATGAACAAATTTGACAGCAAATATTGGGGAGGTGTGGATAGAAAAGGACCCATATTCAGTGTTGGTGGGTATTCACATTAAGAAGTCATTGTGAAAACAAATTTGGAGATTTCTAAAAAAAATAAAAATGAGAATAACCCTATCATATGATACAACTACTGTGGTCCTAGGCATATATTCACAGAAGTCCATAGCCTACCATATAGATCTGCACAAAATCACCCTAACTCTACATCAGAATAATGAATAGTAAAAATTGATGTATTTGGATACTTTGGACTAGAGTTTTAGGAATTTAACTTACTATGCAAAGAAATTCTAGCAAAGCCCACAAGTTCTGTACTTTTACCCTAGAAGTGTTTACTTCACCTAATTAAGGTTTATTATAGTGAACAATTTATGAGGAGGTTTTTTCATCTAAGATTTTGTACCTCTTTTCCCCCCAAATCTGGAGTTCTTGCTACTGACAAACAGTGATTTGTGATAGGAAAATAATAATTTACATGTTAGTTATTTTGCACAGTGGGGAAGAAATGATGGTTTTTACTTGATTCAAGCCAAGCAGACCACAGCTGGGTCTGGAAGAAAAACATATTCAGCTTTCCAGAACAGTATTGTTCAGACCTTAAAAGCACTTTTCACAGTTTTACTTACTAAAAGCCAAATTTTCCTAATAGAAAATGGTTCCCACAGCTTAAAATTTAGGAAACTAGATTACCAATATGAGACGCATACCACGCAAGCCATAATGGGTGATTGACACACCTGCCAACAGAACTGCACCCTTCTCCTGACTCTGTCTCCAGGGACTCTTCCCCAGGCCCACATCATCCCACCCTGGCCCTGGTCCATCTGTTGGGTCCTCTAACCCCAGTAAATTCCCACCAAGGAGATCCAGGCCACACAAGCCAGAAAGGTGAATGATCCACATGGTAGTGGAACTGTATCCCTCCAAGGGTTCTGTTCCCATAACCCAGTTCTATGCCATCAGGTTCATCCCGTGCCTTGCTGCTGCTAGACCCTGCTCCCAATCCCAGTTGATTTCTGCTGCTGAGGCACAAAGCACACAGGCCACAACTTGTTAGTGACCTCTCCTGTGCCCCCTACCATCTCAGCACCAGCAACATTAATGGATCCTTCTCCCAAGTTTGGAGTTATCCCACTGGTGTGATACAGCACTCCTCAGTCCAGTGAGGAACCTGTCTGCCACCTGAACTGCCATCTCACCCCATAGACCTATGCTACCAAACCCCTCCTATTTCATCATCGTCCCCACACATAGGGGCCAGGGACAAACTGGGATGATATGGGCCTATGGGAGGGTCATTGGAGACAGAAAGCCAGCCCTTTCCCCAGAACTCCCTCAGACTCCATGGGCCCAGGGACAGTTCACAACAATTGGGAGAACAGCCCCAGCAGTTCTACCAGAGGCGGGCTGGTCCAAGGTATCCCAGAATAAGACATAGAATTTTCTCGAGAGCAGGCCAGATATAGAGACCCAAAATTACTTTGGTTTTACCAGAGGTCAGACTGTATCAAAGAATCCATGACCTTCAAATCCCCAGCAGAGACATCCTGCTGGACCAGAAGATTCACCAGTCAACATAACCCTTGGACACTTAGAGTAGAAGACCAAAGAGGAAACAGAAAAAGGGACACCCAACCAACAAAGATAAACACAGGAATGAACACCTAGATTTATAATCCTTCCAAATATAGATGCTTAAATGCCAGTGTAAGAGCACAACCAGAAAGGGCAATAGGTCAATACCAGAACCCAGGTACCTTACTCCTGCAAGACATGGGCATTAGAATGCAGATGAAGGACAGGAAAATGATCTTAATATACCTTTGTGATGAGCATAGAGATCCTTAAAGAGGGTATGAAAAGAAAATATCTTAAAGAAATTGAGGAAAAGACAAGCAAAACTTTGAAAAAAAATCTCTCAAAGAACATCAAGAAACCCAAGGGGAAAAAAAACTAACACTTGATGGAAACAAAACTAACAAGATCTTAAAATGGAAAAAGAAGTAATAAAGAAAACACAGACTGAGAGAACATCACCAACATAAAACAAGAGATGGAAGAAAGAATCTTCAGGTGTTGAAGATATCACAGAGGAAATGTATACATAGGTCAAAGAAAATGTTAAATATAAATAATTCATAACAGAAAACATCCAGGAACTATGAAAAGACCAAATCTAAAAAATAATAGTAATAGAAAAAGGAGAAGAATCTCAGCTCAAATGCCCAGAGAATATATTCAACAAAATCATAGAAGAAAATATTCCCAATCAAAAGAAGAACATACCTATAGATGTACAAGAAGATTACAGCACGCCAAATAGACTGGACCAGTAAAAAGGAAAGTTCCCATGACACATAACAATCAAACCACCAAATACACAGAATATGGAGAGAATAATAATTGCTGCAAAGGAAAAAGGCCAAAACATTTAAAGACAGACCTATCAAAACTACACTCAACTTCTCAATGAATACTTCAAAGCAAGAAAGGCTGGACAGACAACTTGCAGACTCTAACAAACCATGAATGCCAGCCCACATTACTATATCCAGCAAAATTTCCAATCACCACAGATGGACAAAACAAGTTATTTTGTGAAAAAGTCAAATTTAATCAATATCTATCCACAAATCCAGGCATACAGGCTATAAATTCACTGAAAGTCTTTAATTTCCATGTTTCTTCTTTGACCCAGTGGTAATTCAGTTGAGAGTTGTGCAGTTTCCAGAAGTTTGTAGGTTTTCTGTAGTTTGTATTGTTGTTGAAATCCAACTTTAATCCATAGTGCGTTAATTCAATTTTTCATATTTGTTAAGACTTTCTTTGTGACCAAGTATGTGGTCAGTTTTGGATAAAGTCTTATAGGAACTAAAAGTCAAAGCAGAATACCAAAATTAATAATATTGGAAATGAAAAGGAGGACATAAAAACAGACACCAAGGAAATCCAAACAATAATTATGTCATACTTCAAAAAATACTCCACAAAATTGGAAAATCTAAAAGTAATGGACAAATTTCTTGAGAGATACCACATACCAAAATTAAATCAAGATCAGATAAACAATTTACTTAGACCTATAACTTCAAACGAAACCAAAACAGTCATGAAAAGTCTTCCAACAATAACAACAATGAATCAAAACCACCAAACAAAAATCCTAGGATCCACAGGGCAAAATGGTTTCTTCACAGCATTCTACAAGAATTTCAAAAAAAGGCTAATAGCAGTGCTCCTCAAATTATGCTACAAAAAAAGAAACGTTATCAAAACGAAATGTCAAAGTATCACTATTTACACATGACACGATAGTATACATAACAATGCCCAAAATTCTATAAGGGAACTCCTACAGCTGAAAAACAAATTAATAAAATGGCTAGATACAAGTTTTAACTATTGCATACAAAGGGAAATTGAGGGTTGAGAAAAAGTCAGGTCAAAAATATATGTTACAATAGTCACAAACAGTAGAAAAGGTCTTGGTCTAACTAACCAAACAAGTAGAAAACCTGTATGACAAGACCTTCAATTCTTTTTTTTTTCCTTTTTTATTTAAATTAAAAACAATCTTATTTTACATACCAATCCCAGTTCCCTCTCCCTCCCATCCTCCCATGACCCCTACCAATCCCTCATCCCACATTCCCATCCACTCCCCAGGGAGGGTGAGGCATCCCATGGGGGATCATCAAAAGGCCGTCCACAGGACAGGCAAAGATCTTCACCAAACTCACATCTGACAGAGGGCTGATCTCCCAAATATATAAAGAACTGAAGAAACTAGTCACCAAAATACCAAATAATCAAATTTAAAAATGGAGTTGAGAACTAAACAGAGAATTCTCAACCAAGGAATCTCAAATGGCAGAGAAATATTAAAGAAATGTTCATCATGGTATTGGAAATCAAAACAACTCTGAGACTCCATCTGACATGTCATAGTGACTAAGATTAAAAACACAAGTGATAGCACATGATGCAGAGGATGTGAAACAAGGGGAACACTCCTCTACTGCTGGTGAGAGTGAAAACCTGTACAGCCACTTTTCAAATCAATGTGGGCTTTTCTCAGAAAATTTGGAATCAATCTACTTCAAGACCTACACTACTCTTGGGTGTACACCCAAAGGATACTCAATAGTACCACAAGAACATTTGTAGCATCAACTCTTATTGGCCTTAATAATAAAATCCCCGAGTCAGATATAGGAGTAATTGCTGAAAAAAATCAGAGAAGCAGAGCAACCCGCCAATAGTTCTTGCCTCTATTCGGTCCTCAAACCAAAGGGGGTGATCCTTTGCTTAAGAATCCTCAGACTGAATGTGATATCCTGTCTCTAGGAATCCTCAGACTGAATTCTTTGATCTCCTGTCTTCTCCCACCTTGTATTTCTCTCTGTGTCCACCCATTTCACTCATGTCTCCACATCCCCAGTGTTAGAATTAAAGGCATATGATCCCAAGTGTTAGGATGAAAGGTGTGAGCTCTGTTTCTCCTTAGACTGATTCAATTTCCTGTAACTCTGGATGACCTTGAACTCACAAAGATTCATCTGCCTCTGTCTCCCCAGTGCTGGTGTGAAAGGTATGTGCCACCACTGCCTGGCCTCTATGGCTAACTAGTGTGACTAGCTCTACACTCTGATCTTCAGACACGATTTATTTATTATAGCATGAACAAAATACCACCACAGACCCTTGCTCAACTATATTCATAGCAGCTTTATTTGTAATAATCAGAACCTAGAAACAGCTGAGATGCTCCTCAATTGAAGAATGAATAAAGAGAATGTAATACATTGGAGTACTACTCAGGTTTTAAAAATGCCATAAAATTTATAAGAAGATGGATGTAACTCGAAAAGGAAATCATTCTGAGTGAGGTAGCCCATACCAAAACAAACAAACAAACAAAAAAACTATGTTATCCAGTTTGATGAAGTCAACCTACATTTCATACTTGCTTCTGAATAACTTTTGGTGAAACAATGGGTACAGGAGACAGGGTCCTGCCCAGCACCTTGATGGACTGAGCAGGACAAGGAGACCCATGCTGAGCTCCAGAATGGACTGGCCCAGACTTTGAAGAGAAATCATATACCCACCAAGGGCAAGGCAGTTGGAAACCATTATGATGAGCAAATGCATGGTGTGGTATGGGAGTGTGTGTGTGTGTATGTGTGTGTGTGTGAGAGAGAGGGGGGTGGGAGAGAGACAGAGACAGAGAGACAGAGAAAGAGAAAGATTCTGTTGACATACAAATATCTGATGAGGTGATAGTGGTGAGGAGTGGGCTGAGGTAGGTGGCTTGATTGGGCCCTGGTTATATCTGGACCTGAGCTGCTGCTAGGGTTCATGTTGGGTTTCATAGCCCTGATGCAGCTACAGTCTGTATTTATATCTGTAGCTCCTATTAACACCAAAGGTCAAGAGGATAGGGCTGTACAGAGTTGGCCCCACCCTCTTACTTGCTGCAACACTTGGAAGAACTGATCCTGACCCTCATTTTCTGAAGCTAGAGAGAGGGTTATACACCTCATCTGTACAGCACAATAGAGCTTACCTGGTTCTCAGGGGCATTTGGGAGTTGACCCTGAGGGAGCAAGAATGGGAGAGAAGGTGGTGCCTGCTATGTGGTCAGGGAAAGATGCCTCCCCTCACCACTTGTTACCAGCAGCATCTGGGGGACTTGATCCAACCCCTCATCAGCTACAGCACTGAGAAGAACAGGCCCTGTGTCTCCCCTGGGAACCACAGTAGAGTTTACCTTGTATACGGGGACAAGAGTAAGCCAGCCCTGATAGAGTGAAAGGAGAATAGCTGGAAAAGCTTCCCTCATCTTCAGTGCAATGATGGGGTTGAAGGAAAATTGCCCTCTCCTCTTGGCCCCACCACTTCCAGCTTGACAGGGAGATGACCCTCCCCTTTCCCAGATGAAACACCTGGCAGCATAGAACATCTGACCCTTTTGACTGTTGACAGAAGTGGCGATGAGCAGGTAGGAGAACATGAGTGGGAGAGATCTGGCCCACCATCTGTAATCTGCCATATGGCAGCATGGATGGGGACAGACGTCCCCCTTACCCCTCTATGCCTGAGATGGGTGGGAGAGCTCGCCCTGAGATTATAAGAGTAGCAGAGTAGGCCCTGCTGCTCACCAGCTGTAGCTTTCAAGAAAGCAAGCCCTGTACCATGCCTGAGAAGCACAATAAAGCTGACCTTGTTAACATAAGTGTGTGAGCATGCCCCTAAACAGTGAGTGTGGAAGAACTGTCCCCATTATTTGTCTTTCTTGCAGGGATTTGGAGAGATGCTTCTCTTACTTAAAGTTACTCACTGCTTGTCATCAGAGATCCTTCACCCAGTACCTAGTGGAAACATATGCAGAGACCCACAATCAAATATTAGACTGAAATCAAATCCTCCTCAAGGGAGGGAGGGAGGACTGTAGGATCCAGAGGGATCAAGGACATTACAAGGAAACCCACAGAATCCATTAACCAGGCTCACAGCAGCTCAAAGAGACTGAATCTGCAACTAGGGAGCCTTCAGTGGACCAATCTAGGCCTTCTACACATATCTGACAGTGGTGTAGCTTTGTCTTCCTTTGGGACACCTAACAGTGGGAGCACTAGCTTTCCCATTAGCTTTGGCTGGCTCTAGGGAATGTATTCCTCATACCGGGTTGCCTTGTCCAGTCTTAATAGAAAAGAAGGTACTTAGTCTTAATTACAACTTGTTATGACATGCTTTGTTCATACCCTTAGGAGACCTTCCCTTTCTGACCAGAAACAGAGTAAGAGAGAATTGGAAAGGTGGTTGGGGAAGGGGTGAGAAGAGAGGGTGGAGGGGAAACTGAGGTCAGGATGTAAAATAAATTAAATAAATAAATAAATAATTAAAAAACAATTCAGGAAATGATATTAATGCATACCAAATAAGGTAAATATTCCCATTTCTAACTTTAAGGCATATGTTCTTTCAAACTTCCATTATTTATTTTTTTCTAATTATTATCATCACATATACATACATAGATAATTACAGCTCTGCACCTACATAAGAGAATTTAGGGCTGATTAGATAATGAATTAGGAGGAAGACTCATTCTGTCTTTCTCAGTAGTCATTAAATTGTCTGTAGCTCTTCATCCAGGGGTAGGACCTTCTGAGATTTCTCCCATCAACATTGGCAATTCACCTTGTATTTTCATTGTTCAAGTCTTGTTGGTTACCATATTGTTGAAGTTTCCTAAGTGCAAAATTGTTCCTTAATACATGATCATATAGCTGGAATTTCTGAATTTTAAAGAGAACTCATTATTAATTATTCACAAATAGATAACACTTAATTAAGCCAATGAAATATCTGTAGTATCTCCTAAGCCATAGAGTTAATTTTGACTTAAAAATTCTCTTTAAAATTTCCTACTGTGAATCTTTCTTTACTTATTTTTAGTATCTTGTATATGCATACAAAATTATGTTATTCATAATTTTTGCAGCAATTGACATTTGAAATCTTAGAATAAATTAATCATCAAGCTTCCGAAGCATAGTATGCAGATATAATGATATAACAGGTGATTATGTGAAGTCTCATTGATTCATTATCCTTTTATCTCATCAGATTCTTTTAGAATTTTCTAATTTTCTGGAGAATGAGTTAAGCATTCCAATTCTGAAAATCTGAAAATTAAAATATCTCAAAATCCAAAAGCTTTTGCTTGTTAATCTGATGTCACAAGCGGAAGATGGTTAACTGTTTCTCTTATGATGCGTGACAGTCAAATGCAGACATGCTTATATTAGTGTTAGGTCATGTCAACAGGTGTTACCGGTGAGACATAAGTGAATATTATGTTTAGAGTTATATTCTTTACCTCTTTATGTGTGTCTAAATTAGCTGATACAATAAATACAAAATTTACTTCTGGTTCCAAGCACTCTGGATCAATGACACTTGAGCTCTAGTATCTCATAACCCTTAAATACTATTGTCAGTGACCTCTGTGTAAAATACTTTCTGACATGTACTAACAGAAAACATACTTTTGAAGTGATTTCCATTCATCATTTTACCTTTAATTCTCCTAACATGGATCTCTGTCTGTTTTGATTTCTTCTAGTCATTAACCACTGAAATATTCACCAGACAAATCCAAAACTGTAGTGGTTCTTTGGTACAAAACTTTCATCTTTTCCTACAAAGGAGATACCCAGTTTTTGTTTTGACTGTTGTTTTATTTAGTGCATAAAACTCTGCCTAATTAAGGGGATGGTGTCCCATATCTATCCTTTGGCATGCCTCTTGTGAGAGTCTTGATGTGATGCAAGGCCATGCACTAACACATTGATCTCTTCCCACTATGGTTTATTTTGCATTCTCTTTCATCAGCTGCTGATGTCAGTAATGAGTGGTGAAAGGAACCACACTGCACTGAAGATGGAAGAAAGGACCTTGAGAACCTCCCTTGGGAAACATTGATTTAGTCTCTGGATCCACCCCCAAACCACTAGCATTTTCACAGAACAATATACTGCTACTGCATTCATCTGACCCTGAGGCTTGATTGCTCTGACAGCACCACACTTGTGATGGACAATTCTAATTGCAGACACTTATCTCCTGTGCTCAGGATTTTTTTTGTCCAATAGGTACTTGCATCATGCCAGGAAATGCTTTTCCAATGAGTAGTTTCAGCTGTGGAAAGCAGGGCATTCTTCCAAATGCCAGAAATCTCCTTGGGGCTTCCAAAACTACAGGATGATATGTGCAATTCTGTGAATATCTGCATCACCATTCCATTTCATAATTCATGCCATTCAAGAGGTAGCATAGGCTAACCCAAGTTGCATCAATGTCAGAGTACTTCCAGGTGACATTCCCTTTTCAAGCCTAGCAGCTTTCTGAGTTATTGTTGCATAGTGAATGAGAGAACTGTTTCTATGGGCTGCATGCATGCTTGCCTAAAAGGAAATAAAGACAAAATAAATTAAAAGAAAAAAATCCCACAGAATGCTGTGTCACTTGCATCCAGGAGCACTAAGGAAATACTATTTTATGTAATTTTTCCTTTAAATTTCATTTTACATTCCAACTGCAGTTCTCCCTCCCAGCACCTCTCCTGCCCCCACCCCCAGAAGCTCATGGCCAGTCCACTCCTCCTCAAAGGTAAGGGCTCCCACGAGAAGTCAACAAAATCTAGCACAATAGGTTTGGGCAGAGCAAAGCACATCTCCCATGCATTAAGGTCGTGCATGGAATCCCATCATAGGAAATGGGCTCCATTTACTACATTAGAATTCCATGTCATGTTTCAGATTTCAATTCCATTTTATCGTAGTTCATCCTTTAAACATATACAATTTCTTCCTCATTCCCTTGTATGCATAGATTAACAAGGTAATTATAAATTTTTGACATACCTTTCTTAGTACATTATTTTTAAATAATAGCTTTTCTGTAATAAAACATCTTAAGAAGGTGAATGTAACCAAAAAGAATCTAGGATTTGGGGGAGTGCATTACAATACCTGGATGCAAAAGGCTGGGAGAAAGACTGAATATGAATTGTTGTCTTCCTGGATGAATGGCAAATAATGACCAGCTCTCTTCATCTGGAACTATATGTATCAAGAACCAGAATCTCTGCTAGTTCATGATACAAAACAGTGGAGGTGGTATAGCCATTAATGGTAAAACTAACAGTGGTAAGGTTTCTCATTAGTCTCCTGCAATTTACCACTTCAGTTTCCAAGTATGCTTTGGGTGAGGGTTGGTCATACATGAGAAATTGAAAGACTGGACTGCGGACATTCTGGACCCAGGTATATTTAGGCAATGGATGTTCAGTTGTTATTATTATGATATAGTTTGTCGGGGACCTTGGCACCAATGTTATGATAAAGCACAAGGAACCTTGGTGGATTCCATGGCAGTTGTAGTTGACCCAGACAGAGGGAAAAACATGCCAGGCAGACAGAGGTTAAGTAAGAAGTTTTATTAGAAAAGGCATGAAAGGTAGAAGGAAAGAGAGAACAGAAGATAAGAGGGGGAAATAAAAAGTCCCATCTGCCCCAGAGGAACCTTGGGGAAGAGAGAGGAAAAGAGAGAAGCAGGCAAAGAGAACTGGAAAAGAGAGGAACGGGAAAAGAAAACATAAGTGGGCAAGGATTTTTCTTATAAAGGAGTCCTTAGCACTTGGGTTGAACAGGATACTGCCTCATTGCATTCTGCCAGGAAAAAGGGGCAGGCCCGCGTAATATCTGTGTCCTTATATTTATCTTTAGATAATACAATTCTCGGCTGGATTTGAACTGGAAACTGTATAGAAGCAACTGCCTGAATTTGGATCTTTTCTCTTTCCTTCTCAGTGGATTCGAGACTATATATCACACCAAAAGTTTGACAATATGTCAGAATGAGGAAAGACAGATAAAGAATCATGCTATTTTAGGTTATATCTCCCTGAGTACCCTTAATTCTTCCAACACCCATGATGCACTGCATGGATTTTCCTGATTCTCTTGGTCATAGTACCTGTAGAATTTTCTACCTGTTTACTGAGGCAATCATACTGCAAACACTTCACTTGAATCCAGGTTAAGCCCAAGGTGTTAGAGACTTGGTGCAGAATGCCTTGTCTTATTTCCTCTAAACAAATATGTGCAAAAATAGAAGCTGGTTCATGGTTTTTCTTGCTAAGTGCAGTATCTTTAATCATGGAACAGATTTGTTAGCATTAGTTCAACCATCTTCTTCCCTGCAAATACATTGCTGCTGAGTCAGTCAAAAAATAAAAATAAAGAATAAAAAAGTTCAGAGAAGTTATAGAACTCGACTTTTATTTTCATCCTATTAAAAATTCACTTACCATACACAGAATTCTGGTGCTTACTTCTTTTCACCTTTTTGTGACATACAAATATGTCTGACCTTATTGCAGTTTCAAAAGGATCCTCAGCCAACGCTATGAGAAGCTCTGGCCTGAGATACACTGAAGAACTGCCTCATTTGGGGTGAGAACTGTAACCTCCTGCATCTCTTTATCCTCCCTAACTAGGCTTGTCTCCCAGAGACCTAGCTCTCCTCCCTGGCTCCATATTAGGAGATTCTCTGTGGTTCTTTGCATTAGCAAATGTCTTCTACATATGTTGAGGAATCCATTTTGTTATCTTTGTTAGGATTGTTATTTGCTCTTTACAAATGCCCCTCTTTCTTTTACTTCAGTGCTTTAAGGAACATTTTCCTTGTGCTCTCAAGATTTTAAATCACAAGAAAATCTTTTTTAAGACTGTTCCATACAATTGGTTAGCACAAATGGAATTGTTAAAACTACAAGACATCACTTGCCGACTAGTCAAACTGTCCACCCTCTCAAACATTAAAATGCAACTTGGAACCTTAATAAGTAAAGTTGGAGGCTGTCCTGGAACTAGCTCTTATAGACCAGGTGTGCGCCACCAATGCCCGGCTAACCTGGAACCTTCTTACACCTTTCTTCATTTCTGAGTGCCGGTTTTGTAGCACACATTTCTAAGTGGAATGAATAGAATGAGGGTGTATGCAGAAAACCAACAGCAGAAGTAATGAAGTAATGTGTGAAAGTAATGTGAAAAAGAGTAAATAGCTACAAGGGACCCAAGAAGGCGAACGTGCAATGGGCACTTGGCAGAAGGTGAAGAATCATTAACAGATAAAATGTAAACATATTTCATTTTAATCCTGTGATGGTATTTCAGGGGTGCTTGTAATGTGAGGAAAAGGTATAATAGCAAACTATACATTCCATCAAATGAGCCAAACAAACAAATAAGGTATTTTATACATATTTTAAATGTTATATTAATTCCACTTATTTAAGAGCATTTTATAAACACTTAGAGAATTTCATGCAATGTAATTTGAGGATATCTTCACCCAAGAACAGCCGATACTTAGCTCAGATACACTCCCACATCCCAGGGTTACACAATTTTGAATGTAGCTTTCAAAATGAGTTTTAATTAAAGATGAATAAATGAAACATCTGTGTCTTTTTTAAACTCAAATATATCTGGTTAAACAGACACCTGCTTCCTGTTAATGTCATGGAATATGGATTATGGAAGACCCTACATCATAATAGCTCAAATTCACTGTTTTTTTTTCATAAGGTAAATTTAGTACCAACAGTATTATGATATTGGAAAATAAATAATTTTGATCAATTAAAACATACCCTACCTCCTAAGAGGGTTGGGCTAATGATATAATATAATATCCCTTAGACTTTAATGGATGTAATTAATTTAAAGAATAATTTTTAAAATTTTGGTGTATATTTTATAATTATAGAATCATTGCGATAGTTCTTATGGCAAAAAACAGGAGGAAAACTTCAAATTATTTCCAACTGACAAGGAAATCAGAAAGAAGAATTCAAAGTGAGAGATTTGTAGTAAAATCTATAATAGAGGCTGAGGAACTAGTGAAATGGATAAAATGCTTAATGTGCAGGGAAGTGTGGGCCTGTATTCCCAGAACTAGGAGGAAGATCCCTAAGCTTTTTGCCCAGATATCCTCGTCAATCAGTGTTCAAAAAAAGACCCAGTCTCAACAAAACAATGTGGAGATGATACAGAATGACACTTGTAGACAAACCTGACCTCTACAAATACATACATGTGTTTACATACAAGCACATGAACATATACACATGCACACAAAGAAGAGAAACACAAAGATCCACAAATACTTATTTTTCTGAGGTTCAAGTATTACTCTACTCTTTTCATTTTAGTGTCTCTGTGACATTAAAAATGCAAGCAATCTGTTTCCTTTCTTTGCTTATATTACACTATTGTATTTGTGATCTTAACATGTATTTTGTATTTCATAAATAATTACAAATATGAAATTCAAAAAGATTTTTCTACCAATTTATATTATAAAAATAATTTTCAAATTCATAAAAAAGATTAGTCTAAATTATATTGGAATTTATTACTGAGTTTATATTTTTGGTAGAGTAAATTTTAACTTATCTCCATATGTATCTCATTATTGCCTTCTTCACTGAATTATAGCTAAAGAAAAATGCCAAGTAACATATAAAGGCAGACCTATCCAAATTACATCTGACTTCTCAATGGAAACGATGAAAGCCAGAAGATCCTGGATAGATGTCCTAAAAGCGCTAAGGGAACAATGTTGTCAGCCCAGACTACTATATCCAGCAAAGCTTTCAATTACCATAGATGGAGAAAACAAAATATTCCATGACAAAGCAAGATTTAAACACTATGTATCCATGAATCCAGCTCTACAGAAAGTGCTAGAAGGAAAACCTAGATCTAAGGAAGATACCTACACTCACAAAGACACAGGCAATATATAATCCCACTTAACAAAACAACAAAAGAAAAAGGAAGGAGAAACTACACAAAATAACTTCACTAACAATAAATCAAGCACAGACAAGAATCATCAATCAATGGTCATTAATATCCCTCAATGTCAATGGCCTCACTTTGCCTATAAAAAGACACAGACTAGCAGAAGGGATATGAAGACAGAACCCTTCCTTCTGCTGCATACACGAAACACATCTCAACATCAAAGACTGACGTTATCTCAGAATAAAGGGTTGGGAAAAGATCTTCCAATCAAACGGTCCCAAGAAACAAGTGGGTGCAGCAATCCTAATATCTAACAAACTAGACTTCAAATTAAAATCAATCAAAAGAGATGAAGAAGGACACTTCATATTCATCAAAGGAAAAGTCTGTCAAGAAGAAGTCTCAAATTTAAACATCTATGCCCCAAACATTACTAAAGCTCAAATTGCACATAAAATCTCACACACTAAAAGCACGAGACTTCAACACTCCATTCTCACCGCTAGACAGGACCTCCAGACAGAAACTTAACAAAGAAACAAAAGAACTAATAGAAGTTATGACCCAGCTGGGTTTAACAGACATCTATAGAACATTCCACCCAAACACAAAGGGATATACCTTCTTCTCGGGGCCACATGGAACCTTCTCTAAAATTGACCTCAAAATAGGAAACATAGCAAATCTCCACAGATACAAAAATTTGGAATAACCCCCTGTATCTTATCAGACCACCATGCAATAAAATTAGAATTCAACAATAACACAAACCTCAGAAACCCTACAAACTCATGGAAATTGTACAATGCACAATGGCACCATCCCTGGGTAAAGGAAGAAATATAAAAAGATATTAAAGACTTCCTGGAATTCAATGAGAATGAAGTCACAACATACTCAAACTTATGGGACACTCTGAAAACAGTGCTGAGAGGAAAGTTCATAGCACTAAGTGCCCACATGAAGAAACTGGAGAACAGTCATACTAGAGAATTAATAGCACTGCTGAATGTTCTAGAACAAAAGAAGCAAACTCACACAGGAGGAGCAGACGCCAGGAAATAATCAAATTGAGGGCTGAAATCAATCAAGTAGAAACCAGGGAAACATTGAAAAGAATCAATGAAACAAAGAGTAGGTTCTTTGAGAAAATCAACAAAATAGACAAACCTCTGTCCAAATTAACCAAAAGACAGAGAGAGCATGCTAATTAACAAAATCAGAAATGAAAATGGGGAAATAATAACGGATTCTAAGAAAATCCAGAGAATCATCAGGGCATACTTTGAAAATCTGTACTCCACAAAATTCGAAATTTAAAAGAAATGGACAATTTCCTGAATAGATATCACTTGCCAAAACTAAATCAAAAACAGATAAACTATTTAAACAGACCTATAACCGCTAATGAAATAGAAGCAGTCATCAAAATCTCCCAAACAAAAAAAGCCCAGGCCCAGATGGATTCACTGCAGAATTCTACCAGAAATTCAAAGAAGAGCTAATTCCAACACTCCTCAAAGTATTCCACACCATAGAAGCAGGAGGCTCACTGCCAACCTTTTTTGGAGGCTACAATTACCTTGATACCCAAGCCACACAAAGACACAACTAAGAAAGAGAACTATAGACCAATTTCCCTCTTGAACATCGATGCAAAAATACTCAATAAAATACTAGCAAACCAGATTCAAGAACTCATCAGAGAAATCATCCACCATGATCAAGTAGGCTTCATCCCAGGAATGCAGGGATGGTTCAACATTAGAAAATCTATCAATGTAATCCACCATATAAACAAACTGCAAAAGAAAAATCACATGATCATCTCACTAGATGCTGAAAAGCCTTTGACAAAATCCAGCACCCCTTCATGATAAAGGTCTTAGAGAGATCAGGGATAACAGGAACATACCTGAATATAATAAAAGCAATATACAGTAAACCAACAGCTAAAAATCAAACTAAATGGAGAGAAACTCAAAGCAATTCCTCTAAAATCAGAAACAACACAAGGCTGTCCACTCTCTCCATATCTCTTCAATATTGTACTTGAAATTCTAGCTAGAGCAATAAGACAACAAAAGGAGATAAAGGGGCTACAAGTAGGAAAGGAAGAATTCAAACTTTCATTATTTGTAGATGATATGATAGTTAACATAAGTGACCCGAAAAACTCCGCAAGGGAGCTCCTAGGGCTGATAAACACCTTCAGCAATGTGGCAGGATACAAGGTAAACTCAAAAAAATCAGTGGCCCTATTATATACAGATGATGAAGTGACAGAGAAAGAAATCAGAGAAACCTTACCATTTACAATAGCCATAAACAGCATCAAATATCTGGGGATAATGTTAACCAAGAGAATGAAATACCTGTATATCAAGAACTTTGAGTCTTTAAAGAAAGAAATCAAAGAGGATACCAGAAAATGGAAAAATCTCCCATGCCCTTGGATTGGTAGGATCAACATAATAAAAATGGCAATCTTGCCAAAAGCAGTCTACAGATTCAATGCAATCCCTATCAAAATTAAATCACAATTCTTCAAGGACCTGGAAAGAACAATAATCTACTTTATATGAAAAACAAAAGGCCCAGGAGAGCCAAAACAACCTTATACAATAAAGGAACCTCAGGAGGCATCACCATACCTGACTTCATGCTCTATTATAGAGCTATAGTCCTGAAAACAGCTTGGTATTGGCACAAAAATAGGCAGGTAGACCAATGGAACCGAATTGAAACCCTGATTTTAACCCACACACCTATGAACACTTGATTTTTGACAATGAAGCTAAAACTATACAAAGGAAAAAAGAAAGCATCTTCAACAAATGGTGCTGGCATAACTGGGTACTGGTATGCAGAAGACTGCAGATAGATCCATGTTTATTGCCTTGTACAAAACTTAAGTCCAAATGGATCAAAGATCTCAACATAAATCCAGCCACACTGAAACTTTTAGAAGAGAAAGTGGGAGATACTCTTCACCAAGTTGGTACAGGAGACTACTTCCTGAACATAACACCAGTGGCACAAACATTGAGATCAAAAATTAACAAATGGGACCTCCTGAAACTAAAAAGCTTCTGTAAGGCAAAGACACATTCAACAAGACAAAAAGGCAGTCCACAGAATGTGAAAAGATATTCACTATCCCTACATCAGACAGAGGGCTAATCTCCAAAATTTACAAAGAACTCAAGAAGCAAGTCTCCAAAACACCAAATGATCCAATTAAAAAGTGAGTTACAGAACTAAATAGAGAATTTGCAATAAAGAAGGCACTTAAGAAAGTGCTCAACATCCTTAGCCATCAGGTAAATGCAAATAAAAACAACTCTGAGATGGTAATCTTACTATCAGAATGGCTAAAATCAAAAACACCGAAGACAATTTCTGCTGGAGAGGATTTGGAGAGAGGGGAACACTCCTCCACTGCTGGTGGGAGTGGCAACTAGTACAGCCACTTTGGAAAGCAGTAAGGAGGTTCCTCAGGAAAATGGGAATCAATCTACCACAAGACCCAGCAATTCCACTCTTAGGCATTTATCCAAATGAGGCAAAATCATACAACAAGGGCATCTGCTCCACTATGTTCATAGCAGCATTATATGTAATAGCCAGAACCTGGAAGCAACCTAGATGCCCCTCACCTGAAGAGTAGATTGAGAAAATGTGGTACATTTATACAATGTAGTATTACTCAGCAGAAAAAAACAATGGAATCATGAAATTCTCAGGTAAATGGATAGCACTGGAAGAAACTATCCTGAGTGAGGTAACAAGGTCACAAAAAGACAAACATGGTATGTACTCACTCATATATGGATTTTAGACATGGATCAGGATAGTGCCAGGCTGCACTTCTACTGATAGAGAGTCTGGGAAACAGGAAAGAACCTAAAAGATATGCATGGTACCCAAAAGAAGAGGAATGAGGCAAGATCCTCTGAACAGATGGGGAACACGGCAAGGGTTGGGGGCAGTGGGATCTGGGAAGAAGAGAGGGGGAGAAGAGGAAGAGAGAGTAGGTCATGAGGGAATAGGAAGTTTGAGTGGGGGGGTAGAATAGAGGGAAGAGGGAATCATAGGTTAGAAACAGATCAGGCACTAGTGTGACCTCTAGTGATCTAAAGGGATGACACCAATTGGCAAGCTAAACAATAGTGGAGAGACCACCTCGAATGCCCATTCCTGATAATGAACTTTGTAGGAGGAAGTCTGTATGCCGCCATTAAACATGTGACTTACTAGAAGCACATACAGATGAGGTAATAAAAGGGCGGTTTACCACACTGCTAACCACACCCACTTTAGGCAGGACTAAAGATGTATATGGCTGGACGTAAAGACATATACATACGTAGGCAGAACTACGTCACTACCCAGGCCCACTTTTGGGCATGGCTAGGGGTCATTACGGGGGAAGGTATAAAAGACAGCACACAGGAAGTCTCGGTCTCTTTTCCCGGAGTTCGGCTTCCGGTTTGGCGGTGGGGGGGGGGACTGCTTGGCTCATCTGGGTTGCTTGTTTGGTATCTTGTGAGTTATTTCTACAATAAATACTTAGTTTTACTTTCAGTAATTGTGTGTCGCTTATTGTTACAGAGTCCTTTGGAGCCTACAGTTTGGTGTCAGAAGCGGGATCCGGATCCAGGCGCCCAGAAATCGGCTTGTCTTGGCCCGACCAGGCACACGTGGACTCTCCTTTCGCTAAGTTCCTCACCACTTCGCTCGGCAAGGCACGACTCCTGCTGCCAGGAACCAGCACCTTCTACCTGCTGGTAAGGTTAGGCGGTATTCCAAGATTTCTCTCGTGGCCACGTGCTGTTTTACTGGCGGCCTGCTGACTTCAGCCACATGCTCTTTCGCTGGCAGCCTGTTGATTTCGGCCTGAATTACTCCACTGGTAACAAATATAACTGATTTATACAATGTCAACAGCTAACATTATGATGCAGGATGTTAAGAATTTTCTTGTTTTTTGTATGGATGGGATTTTAGAAAGGGTTGAGGACCTACCTGAAAGGTACTTCCTACCCACGATGGTGATTATTAGCTTCATAATCAATACAATTTTGCTAATGAAATGGCTCAAAAATAGAACTAAACTTATACAGATCATACAGTCATCGCAGGATATTTTTGAAATCTTAATACAAAGGATTCAGGAAATGCAACATTCCTTGCAGGAGAGTAAGAAAGGGTTGGTAGAAAATATTCAGGATATTAAAAATAATAATGTAGGTCTGACGAACAGGTTTAAAGAGACGGAACACAAAATTGAATTACTTTCAGGAAAAATGTGTTCCACAGATAGAATTGAAAAATTGGAACATAATGTTGAAACATTTAATGAAAAACACTGTTCCATGTTTGATGATTTCACTAGCAAATTACAAAGACTGGAACATAAAATTGAAATGCTAACAGAAAAGAATTGTTCCATGTGTGAGAGCAATGATAAACTAACTGATAAAATATCATTTGTGGAAGACAGTTTACATGCTATTGAGGTACTTTCTAAGGATGAGAATATTAAAAATTTGGAATCACATGTAAATGATGAATGTAAAAAAATGAAAGATTCCATGACGTCCTTAGAAAATTATTTGTCCCAAGAAATTCAAGAGCTCAGAGAAACAATGATGAATAGATTTCAGGATTTAGAAGACACCAATCTGATACTTCAGAATCAGAAATACAGGCAACAGGTCAAGACAGGAGTTTCCCAAAGCTTCTCAAATGCCGGAAAGATCTCCCTAAGGTTGCTATGTGTTCCCCTATGGTTTTTCCAGTATCTGTAACAGAAAAACCAGCAAAGAAAAAACAATCAAATGGTCCCATTGCTTATCACTGGGAACTTATACAGATGAAGGATCTAAAGAATATTAAGGAGGCCATTGTTTTGAATGGTCTTCATTCTCCCTTTGTCAGAGAGCTCCTAACCTCATGGGCTACTGTAAATAAAGTAACCCTAAAAGACTGGGCCCAATTAGCCTCTGCAGTGCTCGACAATTCTTGTCAAATTCAATGGAGAGCTTTATGGAGGCAAGAAGCAAAAGCTATAGAGATTCAGGAATTAAAGAACGGTTATAAGGTACCCCAAGACAAGATTCTTGGGGAGGGTCCTTACGCTGACAAGCAGGTTCAATCTGAATATGACGAGCACATGTTGTCTTTGTGCTGTACAGCTGTTTTAATTGCCTTGGATAAGGTTTGTGAAACAGCAGAGATAATGCAACCCTATACCAAGGTATTACAGGGCCCAAGGGAAAGGTTCACTGAATTTTTAGAGAGATTATCCAGAGCAGTAGAAGTACAGCTAGCGAATCCAGAATCCAGGCGTCTCCTTATAGAATCTTTGGTGTATGAGAACGCGAATCCTCAATGCAGGCAGGTAATTTGGCCATTAAAAATAAGATCAGCGCCATTGGAGGAATGGGTCCTACATACAGCAAACCTGGAATGTAAAAGTCAGGATACAGGAGCTTGAGTAGGTGAACTATTTCTACAGGCTTGAGGAGGCACCAGGATGCCAAATACCCTACCTAAGATGATATAGAGGCCTGGGTAGGGAAGGCAATCTCCAAGAATTTTAATAGGCATAAAGATGCAACATGCTTTAACTGTGGTAGAATAGGACATCTTAGTAGGAACTGTATACAACGCATTCCTAGAAATAATGCTTTTACCAGGAATGCATCAAACAGAAGGCCTCAGCCTCCTGGTCTCTGCAGGAGGTGTGGGAAGGGGCGCCATTGGACTGATGAATGCTGGTCCAGAATACATAGGCAAGGTAGATCTTTAAAGCCGGGAAACAGGGTTCAGAGGCTCAATGGAGCCCCAAAAAGAAAGATTATCCGGTCATTCCCAGTGACAGTGGAGGACAGCCTCTCCCAGGACAATTAGAAGATCCACTGCCCATTGTAAATAATACGGCACTGGATAATACATTAGCTCCAGAGGATGAATCAATTACATCAGGAGGAGATACAAAACATATTTTTGCAAACTTCTATACAATATCATAGACCCAAGCTACCAGTTAAGGTAAATAATAGGGCGATTAACAGCTTATTGGACACCGGAAGTGACGTCACTATCATTAATCAGTAGTCCTGGCCCCCCAATTGGGCTTTAAAAGAGGTTAATGTTCAATTCTTAGGGATTGGAACCCTATCTGAAGTTAAACAGAGTGTCAAATGGATTGACTTTATTGGGCCAGAAGGACAGAGAGGAAGGTTAAAGCCATATGTTGCAGATATTGCTATAAACCTCTGGGGTCGTGATCTACTCCAGCAATGGAATACAAAGATTAACATTCCTCCTGTATCAGCTAGGAATTATAGACAAGCTCTTAGTGGTAGAAAGAATATAGTAAGGCAGTACAGAAAACAGATGCAAAATGTACAGGCTGTGCAGAAGCAAGAGGCTAGTGCCAAACCTACAGAGCAACCAAAAGCTCTACCATTAAAATGGCTGACAGATGAACCCGTCTGGGTGGGTCAATGGCCTATGATATCTGAGAAGTTAGAGGTGTTGGAGAAGTTAGTTCAGGAACAGTTAGATGCTGGACATATTGAGGAATCAACTAGTGCATGGAATTCACCTGTTTTTGTTGTCAAGAAGAAATCTGGTAAGTGGAGAATGGTTACTGATCTTAGAGCCATCAACAAGGTAATTCAGCCTATGGGATCTCTACAACCTGGGATACCGTTACCTTCTCTAATTCCTAAGGATTGGCCAATTATAGTTATAGACTTAAAAGATTGTTTCTTCACCATACCATTACAAGAAAACGACAGAGAAAAGTTTGCCTTCACGGTACCTACCTATAATAATTCCCATCCGGTACAGAGATTCCAGTGGAAGGTACTACCTCAAGGTATGTTAAACAGTCCAACTTTGTGTCAATACTTTGTGAATAAACCTCTAGAAATAGTTCGAAAAAAATTTCCACATTCGTTAATATATCATTATATGGATGACATATTATTGTCTGATTCAAATAAGAATACTTTGGAAAAGATGTTTGAAGCAGTAAAGGAAATTTTGCCTCGCTGGGGATTACAAATTGCCCCAGAAAAAATGTAAAGAGGAGATTCTATTAACTATGTAGGTTATAAAATAGATGCTCAGAAAATTAGACCACAGAAAGTACAGATCAGAAGAGATCGTTCCCGGACTCTTAATGATCTTCAAAAACTATTAGGAGAAATCTCTCAATTACAGACAATTATCGGTGTAGAAGGGCATGATTTAAAACACCTGAAAATGGCTGTAAAAGGAGATAAATACCTAAACAGCCCACGAGTACTATCAGCTGAGGCTGAAAAAGAATTAGAATGGGTAGAAAAAAGAATATTTGAAGCACATGTGGACCGTGTGGATGCAAATCTGGACTGTATTCTAGTTATTTTACCATCTAGAGAATACCCCTCAGGAATATTAATGCAGAGGGAAGACATCATTCTAGAATGGGTATTTCTGCCACATAAACAGAATAAAAAATTGAAAACATATATAGAAAAGATCTCCGATTTGATATTAAAAGGTAAGTTAAGGCTTCGTCAACTGACTGGGAAAGACCCAGCTGAAATTATTGTACCTTTAACAAATGAGGAAATTTCCTCCTTATGGAAGGATAATGAGTATTGGCAAATAGCTTGCAGTGACTTTTTGGGAAGTATTAGTAATAACTATCCCAAAACAGAGAGAATCAAATTCATAAAGAAAACAATTTGGATTCTTCCACATATCGTGAGGCAAAGACCTATTTCTGGAGTTCTTACCTTCTACACAGATGCAAACAAATCAGGTAATGCAGGGTATAAATCAGGAAATATTAGTAAAGTAGTTCAAAGCCCTTACAACTCCGTACAAAAGGCAGAGTTATATGCCATTCTCATGGTACTTAAAGACTGTACAGAGCCTCTCAATATAGTCACGGATTCTCAGTATGCAGAAAGAGTTGTCTTGCACATTGAGACTGCAGAATTTGTTCCTGATAATACAGAATTAACCTCATTGTTTTTACAATTGCAGGAAATCATCAGAAACAGGACTCATCCTATATATATAACACATATCAGATCCCATACAGGTCTGCCAGGTCCTCTGGCACAAGGCAATGATGAAATTGATCGTTTATTAGTAGATAATGTGTTGGAAGCTTCAGAATTTCATAAGAAACACCATGTTAACAGCAAAGGTTTAAAGAAGGATTTTTCTATCACCTGGCAACAAGCCAAAGAAATAATAAGAAATTGTCCCAGTTGCTCATTCTACAATCAAACTCCATTACCAGCAGGTTGTAATCCTAAAGGTGTTCACAGAAATGAACTTTTGCAAATGGATGTATTTCACTTCCCAGAATTTGGCAGTTTGAAATATGTACACCATACCATAGACACGTTCTCAGGCTTCCAATGGGCTAATGCCCTCAGCTCTGAAAAAGCTGATTCTGTTATTACACACCTCTTAGAGGTGATGGCTGTTATGGGTATACCTAAAACAATAAAAACCGACAATGCTCCAGCATATGTCTCCAGTAAATTGGAACAATTCTTCAAGTATTATAATATAACACATGTAACTGGTATACCTTACAATCCCACAGGAAAAGCAATAATTGAAAGATCCAACCGAACCTTAAAAGAGATGCTTCATAAACAGCCAGGGAAAACAAAGACACCTAAACATAGGTTACACAATGCTTTACTAACGTTGAATTTTCTTAATGCTGATGAAAAAGGACAAACTGCAGCAGAAAGACACTGGACTACAGAGTAGACTTCTGAACTGAACCAACCGGTGTATTTTAAGGATATTATGACCTTAGTCTGGAAACCAGGATATGTGTTACATTGGGGAAGGGGTTATGCTTTTGTTTCCACAGGAGAAGAAAAGGTTTGGGTTCCATCAAAATTAATTAAAATTTGATCAGAACAGAAAACATCTCAGGAGGAGGAAGAGAACAGCCCATCTACAAATTCGTATTCCACCATGGGTAAAGTGACCTCCTAAAAGGAAAGAGAAGTGTTTTGTTTTTTGTCTTCACAGGTAAACTCAGCAAAGAATACTGGACATATATGGATTCCTGTAGAAGAATGAATAGCTACCATGAGGGCCATCAAACAAACAGTAACTCACTGTGTGGTATCAAAGTCTAAATTTCCCTATATTGTTTTTTCATAGTACCCTTTTATCTTTATTTCTTCACACACCTCAGTCCCCATTCATTTAACTGAAGCTGACTTTGGAGTTGGATTGGCTCTCCTACTCTAAACTCAAGCATATTATTTAAATACAATTCAGAATTTCTGTATTATATCAAAGAGCCATTGATATAAAACAGAAGAAAATAAAATTAGGGACTGTTATCTGTGGATTTCTTTTCCTTTAGAGTCTAATTTCCTTCAGGTTTGCCATCTTCCCTATTGTCACCTCTTCTGTATGCATACATATGAAAGTTAAAATATTTCTCTGTTAACATTAATGTTTGAGTTTTCCAGAGAACAAGGGATTTCCTGACAGCAATCTTCAACTGCTTCAGAAAGAGAATGAGGATCCACTTCCTTGACTTTACCTGATTCGACTGGAGGCATCTGAACTGCCCCACATTGACTCCACCTGACAAGCACTATCCTGAAATTGGCTTGAAACTACATCACTCTACACAACTCCAGATCAAGAAACTGAAAGAGCACATCTTCTACAATCTTGCCAGAGCTTCAGATGAGAACTTCAATCAACACTAGAACCCCAGTCAGGAACTTCAATCTAGCATCTCCTGCCATACAGAGACTGTCTGATCTACGGAGATTTTGTTATACTAACATTTTTCTTCTCACAGGTCCCCATGAGATTATCATCGTCCCATCTCCGCCAGAAATAGTTTTGAGAATGCCATGCCCCCTCTCCCTACTATTGATATTATAAGATAGTTTACACCTGTTAGTGTTAGTTTTCAATTATTTTAGAGTTGGGATTGGAAGGAGGTGTTCCTATTTGGGTGTTTCTTTCAGATAAGTTTAGGTTTAGATAGAATAGATGTTTGATACATTTTGTTCATGGACACAAGTTACTTGTCCTTTTTTAGACTAAAAGGGGAATTGTAGGAGGAAGTCTTTATGCCGCCATTAAACATGTGACTTACTAGAGGCGCATACAGATGAGGTAATTAAAGGGCGGTTTACCACACCGCTAACCACACCCACTTTAGGAAGGACTAAAGACATATAAAGCTGGACGTAAAGACGTATACGTACATAGGCGGTGAACTACGTCACTAGCCAGGCCCGCTTTTGGGCATGGCTAGGGGGCGTTATGGGGGAAGGTATAAAAGACAGCACACAGGAAGTCTCTGTCTCTTTTCCCGGAGTTCGGCTTCTGGTTTGGCAGCGTGAAAACTGCTTGGCTCATCTGGGTTGCTTGTTTGGTATCTTGTGAGTAATTTCTACAATAAATACTTAGTTTTACTTTCAGTAATTGTGTGTCGCTTATCGTTACAGCGTCCTTTGGAGCCTACAGAACTTGATGTCTATAACCATCCTGGAGCCTTCATCCAGTGACTGATGGAAGCAGAGGCAAACAACCACAGTTAAACACAGAACTGAACCCAAGGAACCCAGTGACAGAGAGAGAGGAGCGATGAGCAAATTGTCAGAGAATGGGCTGGAAAAACCAGCAGAGACAGCTGATCTGATCAGGGGAGAGCTCTTGGACCCCAGACCGACAGTGGGGAGGCTAGCATGGGACTGATCCAGAACCCCCCGAATGTGTCAGTGAGGAGGCCTGGGCAACCTATGGGGCCCTGAGCAGTGTATCAGTGTTTATCCCTGGAATACAAACAGACATCATGTGTCCATAGCACAAAGAGGGATGCTCTCTCAGCCTGGAGTCTTAGGGGAGTGCCTGGACCCTACCCTGAGTGAAATGACAGACTCTAGATATCCCGTATGTGGAAGGAATTGGCAATAGGTTGGGATGCTGGGGGGGTATAGGGGGGTGCGGGAGGAGAGGAGGGAGAGGGAACTGGGATTTACATGTAAAACAAGCTATTTAAAATTAAAATAAAAAATTATGAAAAACAGAAATCTGTAATAAAGCAAGATTCTATGTCAATCTAAGTGAAGACACTTGCAGATTGTATGAAAACCATAAATAGGAGAATGGAGTGCAGTTTCCACTAAACATTTAACAGTTGTACTTTTATGGAGTCTTGGAGTTGTCAGTTTCTTGTATAGTATATTATCATAAATAACACCTTATTACAGTCTATGTGGCTTCTCACATCACTTTTTTAAGAATGGCCACACCCTCTATTTCAGTTTTGCATTGAATATAAGGTTTGCTATTGACTAAACACAAGACATTTCTCATGAGTTGGGGTTTCCCACAGGATTTTTTTCTATCATCTTTCTTCAGAGGACTCCTCTGCCCTGCCTCTGGTAGCCCTCATGATCTTTAGCTAGTTTATTTTGGTTTTTGATCTCTGTCCCTTAGTTTACAGTTTGGCACAAACAAACACAAATAAATCTCCATAATTCTTTATCTAATGCTCTCAGACTGGGATGTAACTTCTGATATTAAGGGCAAACCTCGATCTATCATAGTTCCTCATTGAACCACATTGGATCTGCCAGTTTCCTGTAATCAAACACAATAGTGGCTCTTCAGTGAAACCTGAGCTTTCACAATTTTGAGATCAATAAGGAAGATAAACAGCCTCAGGTCAGATCAAGATTTTCAGCCAAATAAATAGAAAAAAGTGTTAGGTGTTCAAGCCTTGTAGTTTGATTGGTTGTAGCTTAGGGGTACAATGGGAAAAATTCAGAGATTTCATTTTAAAATCTTGTTAAATCTATGATGAAAAATTTATGAACTATACATTGTGAGGATTTTGAGTAATGGATAAATTCTGAAGAGGAGATCAACCATTCAGCTTGTGAGTTGCAGAACAGAGGAGGGATTAATCTATGGGTAAGATTAAATAAGTATTTTAATTAATAATAAAACAATTTTTAAAAAGGAAATTATAATCTTGAGGGCATTTTTTATAATGTAGTCTTAATTTCACTCTCTAAACTCATGATGTAATTACTGGTTTTGTTTTGTTTTGGTTTTCTTCCTTTTTATAAATGAGGAAATGGGTGACCTATTTTCCCCAAATTGTAAATCTATGAGAGAAAATAATCGACTCTAAGTCAACCAGTGAAGCTACTGATCTACACATCCCACTATGATGATGCTATGTTTTCCTTTCTGTTGCTGTGATAAGCACCTAACCCAAAGCCACTTGACTGGGGAAGATTTATTTTAGTTTACAAGTTTCAGTCCACCACCTAGGTAAGCCAGGATAGGAGCTCAAGCCAGGAACCTGGACACAGGAACTGGAAAAGTGAGCACAGACAAGTTTTGCTTACTGGATAGCTTCCCCCTTATTATTCTTTGTTAATCCCAAACTCATGTGCCCAAGGTTAGGACCACCCACAGTTGTCTGGATCTTGTTACATCAATTAGAAATTAGAAAAATCTTCACAAACATGCTCGTAGGACAATGTGATGGAGACTATGTCATGTTTGAGACTGTTCTTCCTAGGCATGTCTAGATTTTGTCAAATTGAAGGAAAGGTTATTATGATATATGACATGTTGACTCACATAGTCCATTAATTTGTACCTCCGCAGTCATATTAGATAAACATTAGAGAACTTGGGAATGTCTAAACTAAACTTATTAAGCCTGAAAGTATTTTTTGTGTGTGATGTATGTTCATTTTTGAAACAAAAAGAAATTATTTAGATTTAGACATATCTGGCTACTACCATGAATTATGTTTTCTTGAATAACTAACTACTGTAATTTTGAAAAATGTTGTTATAGTCTGATATTTACATGAATAGCTAACTACTCTAATTTTGTGAAATATTGTCATAGTCTCTCAAAGCCATTATTTTTATCTGTTAAAGGGAGCATAATGGCTTGCTTGCTGTGAGAACTAAATCACATAATGTATGCTTACACAGATTTTCTCCAATCCTTTCACCATCGGGAAAGTGTTTTTCTTATTAGCACTCAAGTGCCAGTTTATGCATCCAATTGTGTAAATTATAGGCTCTTCATTTCTTACTGATCTAGCTGGTGTATATGACTGTATGATAGATAATCCATAAATTGATTCCAAGTACTACTTAGTCCTCAGAATATGGCACTTAGTTCAATCAGTACAGGGTGAGAAGAACAAAATTGAATCTTCCAGAAATAAACTACAAATGTTGTTGTCACTTTCATTTCTGCCTGTGTCTTTAAAGTAAAATTTAAACTTGTTTATACACACTCAAGAAAAGTGTGTGTGTGTGTGTGTGTGTGTGTGTGTGTGTGTGTGTGTGTGTATGTTTCTAGTTCTACTGGTCTGGTAGAAACTTGACTGAAACAGTAGCTACTTATTTTATGCTACTATTTGAGAGGCAACATTAACATGTGCTATCAAATATATGAACACATTCTAGTTTCTGCTTGTTTGATCTGGAGGTCTGAGGTAGTTGGAAATTATGGGAATATTTCCCCAATGTTAGAATTAAACAAAGTGTAAAATAGAGAAACTAAGTACATAAATGCCGTTAAATGTTATTAGTATTATGTGTGTATGAGGGAGTAAATTCTTACCTATGGGATTTTCATTCACTTTTAGGTCAGAGAGGCTCATGATAGGTGACTCTTCTGTGACCATAATTTGAATGAATAAATTCACATTTTGCCATCCTAATTATAACCGTGGACAGAAGATCAATTATGTCCTATATATTTTGCCTATGACTTTTCTAATATGAGCATTATTTCTCTCTCTTTTCATTTTGCAAAAAGAAAAACCTTAACCACTCAACACAAATGAAAATGTGAGCATGTCTCTCTTTTCCTTATTAAGTATAATAGCTATTTGCTGGTTACATTTTAAATGGTGACAGTAACAGTTTCTTTCCCCCAGTGATTTCTTAAAATGGGTATCTCTGGGAAATGTAGGACTGTACACTTGATAACATTGTACATGAGGGGTTTCCACGCTAGATAGCAGCAACAGGTCCTATGCAGTTGATAGGCTTATCCCATCCTTCCGTTTTTACAAGTCTCATGAATGATCCAGCCAGAGTCCACTCTTAAAGGTCAGGTTACAGATATATAGCTCCAATTTTTATACAGGCTATCTGCTTTACAGAGAACCAAAAATAACTATTCAATTTTGACTCAATCCATTAAGTCAAAATGAGGTAAAATAGAAAAAAAATCACTGGATTATGTTCTTTAGAAATTTAAAGAGACCAAAGTATGTGATATATATGAATGAGACTGTCATTTTCTTCAACAAATGTAAACTCTGGAAAGTAAAGAAAACTATTGTGGAGAAGTTGTTCAGTGGGTAAAGTACTTGCTGTGCAAACTTGAAGCACAAGCTTGTGTCTACAACACCCATGGAAAATCTGGTAAGAGCAGCACATGTCTGTAACCAAACCCTAGCAGGCAGATACAGAATATGGGGGCTTGTTTGTAGGGTGGTCAGTGTAGTTGATTGGTCAAATGCTAAGATGGGGGTACAGTGAGACATCGTATATGAAATCAAACAAATGAACTAATAGAAGGTACCTGACATTAACTTCCATCCTTCACATTCATGCAGAGGTGAGTAAACTTCACATACAAATGCAAACAAATTCATGAATCAAATACACACACAAAGAGGGAGAAATATAAAAACATTCATGAGAGAATTGTTTAAAAACAAACCCTTGAAGATACCCATACTTTAAGTCTCTTTTTTCTGAAAGACTGAATTGATATGTTGAAAATCAAAATCTTATGATAGTAGTTGCACAACTTCCATATACATTATTTACAAAATGCTAATCAAAATAACTATTTCAGTTACCCAGGGTCTTTCTTTCACTAAAGTTTTCTATATTAATAAAAGATAAAGTTTTAGTCATTAAAATTGC
This sequence comes from Mesocricetus auratus, assembly GCF_017639785.1. Taxonomy (NCBI): domain Eukaryota; kingdom Metazoa; phylum Chordata; class Mammalia; order Rodentia; family Cricetidae; genus Mesocricetus; species Mesocricetus auratus. The sequence continues at coordinate 48,881,599 of NW_024429190.1, forward strand.
TGTATAATTAAGTGGTGATAAAGTAGTCATTTCATTTCAGAAGCTACAAAGACTACTACAAAGACATAACATACACTTGAAACCAAACATTCTCTAATAACAATCATATCAGCTGTGGAGGTTTGAAAAAAATCACCCCCATAGGAAGATACACAATTAAAAGGTGTGGCCTTTGTCTCAAAAAACCAGAGAGAGAGAGACAGAGAGAGAGAGAGAGACAGAGAGAGAGAGAGACAGACAGAGAGAGACAGAGAGACAGAGAGAGACAGACAGAGAGAGATTTCAGAGATGAGTGTGATGATACATGCCTATCACCCTAGCACTCTTGAGGTAGGTGGTTCTCTGAGTTTGAGGCAAACTGGGTCTACAGATCTAGATTAAGGAAAGCCAATCTTAGGCAGTGAAAGAAACCATAAAAACAGAAAGCTGTTGAAGATGTACTTCAACAACAGGACGCCATGTTCCAACCCCAGCAAGAGGAAGAACTTAGACAATTCATCCATAGGTTCTAGCTTTAGAGTCAAGGATAGAAGAAAGGGGTTATGGAATCTTCCACTGGGACTAAGGAAAGTCACTGAAGCAAGGCATGTATTAGGTGTGTCCGTTCCCTTCATGGAAGCCTAGAGAGGCTATTGTATGAAGCTGTGAAGGTGAAGCCTGGATAGCCTAGGAGACTCCCAAATGATGGAAATGTTAGAGCTGTGGTATACCTGTGAAGAATAGCTGCTAACAGGGAGTGAGAGCTGTCCTAGACAAAGAAGTGTATTCTAGTCAACAAAGCTAAAAGGAGTTAGAAATCTGAAGAGAAATTTAACATCAGACATGCAAATGTAGAGTTTGGAGTTTGCCCAGCTGTGTTTTGGTCTTGCCTTGGTCAAATGTTTCCTCACTATGCTCCCTTTCTTACACTTTGTAATGGTAATGTATATACTGTACCATTATATGTTGGATGTATATGTTCTGATTTTTTTATTTTGATTATACTGGGGATTACAGTTAAGAGAGATTACATGAATCTTAGAAGAGACTTTGAACTTAAGACTTTCAAATAAATTTGAATCTATTGTAGACTATGGGAACTTTTGAAGTTAGATTGAGTGCATTTTTGCCTTATTACATCTTTACAATTATTGGGGATGTGGGGTGGAATGTGAAAGAAAACGGCCACCATAGGGAATGCCACTGTTAGGATGTGTGGCTTTTTCGAAATAGGTGTACCCTTGGTGGAGGAAGTGTATCATTGTGGAGATAGGCTTCTCCTCCAATAATGTCTGCCTGCATTCTACCATAAAGATACCATTTAAACCTTTGAAAGTGCAAGTCAGCACCAATTAAATGTTTTACTTTATAAAAGTCGAGATGATCATGGTGTCTTTTAATAGTGAAGAAATCTTAGCTAACTCACCAACCATACATTACTTATTTATATTAACATAAGGTATATGACAAATTTTTTCAGTATATTTTAATATACCAAGGCAGAATCTACCATACTCAGAATTAATTACCCATTGAAAATATTTTAAAGTGTTAAGAAAAATATAACTACTCACAGTAAAATACATCTGCAATTTCTATAACTTAATAGTAAATTTAACAGAAAATTGTAAAAATAAAATGGAAATATATTCAGAAATCATTTAACATCTTAATTTTTGTATTTAGACAACTTTTTCCAGTGGCAAAAGAGATGACTCAGTAGTTAAGTACATTGGCTGCTCTTCCAGAGGACCCGAGTCCATATCCAAGCACTCACATGATGGCTTGTAACCATTTGAAATTCTAGTTCCCGGCGATCCATTGCACACATATACACTTCTATGTGTACACACATAACACTTATACACATAAAATAAATGAAAAAAGAGATTAATTCAATCATCAAATATCCCAAGAGCACTTGACGTACTGTTGAAAAGCAAAATATAGAAGCTACTGATTATAGAAAAGCATTCCTAATATTCAAAGAATTAGAAGCCAAAAGCTACTAATCACATGATTATTAAGATGTTCATGAAATTTCCCCAACTTCAATATTTATACTTAAATGCTTAGATGAAAACATTTTCAAAAATAGAGAATGCTTCTTTTATTGCAAAAATGTGGACAAAAACACCTGCAAACTCAACGCTAGGCCTATTGAAATTTTCTTGAAGTATTTGACTACTTTGCAACAATTATCTGACACATGTTACTCTTGAATGAAACAGATATTGAAAAATATAATGAAAATCAGTTTTACATTCTTAGTGTATATTCATGACCACCCAGACTCCTATTAATAAGGAATAGTGGAAATTGGTAAGGTATTTTCTCATGAAATAATCACCTGTCAGCTGAGATAAAGAGACCAACAAAGGGATGTGCTCTTATGGGCATGGAAATACCAACACAAAGCTGGGTGTTGGGGTGAAATACAAAAACATATCATAAACTTCTTGCCCTCACCTCATATTCTGTTTTCCTTCCCAAATAGGAATTGGAATTTTAGAAATAAAATACTATAAATAGAGGTGTTTTATTAAAAGGGTATTTTGCTAAGTGATTCTAAAATTAGAGAAGTACATGTGAAATACGAAGAAAAATGTAGAATTTAATATCTGATAATATTATCCCTCCTCCTAAAGTACCTATATTTCAATTTCCTTGGCTTTATATGTAATGTTCCATTGAGCTTATTAAAGACTGTATTTTTATTAAAGTAATTTAAACCAGAAGATAATAAGATAAATTAACAAAGGATGATGTTATAGGTTAAATTTGTATTCTATGGTGTCACTAATGTAATTACAAGAGATACTGAAGATTACATGGGTAGCTTGGTAAAATTTAAAAACACATAATAATTTTAAAGGGTGAATATTCAGTCTAATATGTCTAGCAAGAGACATAGCAAAACAAGTTTTATTTTTTTCTGACAGTGCACTTTTCTATGATTATTTCTCTGTGTATTTCATATGAGTTGCATCTTACAATTTCACAACGTTTTTTAACTGCCTTTTTTTTTTTTTGGTTTTTCGAGACAGGGTTTCTCTGTATTGTTTTGGAGGCTGTCCTGGAACTCGCTCTATAGACCAGGCTGGCTTCAAACTCACAGAGATCCGCCTGCCTCTGCCTCCCGAGTGCTGGGATTAAAGGCGTGTGCCACTACTGCCCGGCTTTAACTGTCTTTTTAAAATTTAAATTAGAAACAAAATTGTTTCACATGTCAATCCCAGCTGCCATTCCATCCCTTCTTCCCCCACTCCTTACCAGCACACCTAACCCCTACCTAATCCCCACTCAACTCTCCAGGGAGGGTGAGGCCCTTCATGGGGGATGTCCAAAGTCTGACGTATCAACTGAGCAGGGCCTAGGTAATACCATATGTCCAAGTTGAGACAGCATCCCTCCATGTGGAATGGGCTCCCAAATTCCATCTGGATGCCAGGGATAGATACTGTTCTAGTACCCAAGGCCCCAAAGAATGTCAAAACCACCAACGTTGAGCAGGTCTGGATCAGTCCCATGATGGCCTCTCAGTCATTAGCTTGGGGTCCATGAGCTCCCCCTTGTTCAGGTCAGCTTTTTCTGAGAGTTTCACCCTCCTGCACATGTCCCCCATGTTCATCACTCCTTCCTCTCTACAACTGGTTTCCAGGAATTCAGTTCAGTGTTTAGCTGTGTGTGTCTGCCTTCACTTTCATCAGCCATTGGATGAAAGCTCTAGGATGGCACACAAGGTAGTCATCAATCTCATTATTGGGGTAGGGCATTTAAGGTAGCCTAAATGCCAGTTGGCGTCATCCTTGTATATCTCAGAAAATCTCATTACAGGTAGATCTCTCCTCAAACCTATAATGACTCCCTCTATTATTGTATCTCTCATCTTGCTTTCCTCTATTCTTACCCAACTCAACCTTTCTGATCCCCCATATCCTCTCCCCCTTTCTTCTCCCCCTCAGTATATCCAAGTTCCCTCTCCTCTCCCCACATGCTTCCAGTCCACTCAAGAGATCCTCTCCCATTTCCCTTCTCTGGGGTACTATGCATAGCTCTCTTAGGGTCCTCCCTGTTTTCCAGACTCTCTGGCAGTGGGATTGTAGGCTGGCACTCCCTTGCTCCATGTCTAAAATCCATATATGAGTGAGTACATACCATGTTTGTCTTTTTGTGACTGAGTTACCTAACTCATGATGGTTTCTTCTAGTGCCATTCATTTGCCTGCAAATTTCAAGATTCCATTGTTTTTCTCTGCTGAGTAGTACTCCATTGTGTAAATGTACCTCATTTTCTCCATTCATTCTTCAGGTGAGGGGCATCTAGGTTACTTGTAGATTCTGGCTATTACAAATAATGCTGCTATGAACTTAGTGAAACAGATATGCTTGTTGTATGAATGTGCATCTTTTGGGAATATGCCTAAGAATATAATTGCTGGATCTTGTGGTAGGCTTATTCCCATTTTCCTGAGGAATCTCCATACTGATTTCTAAAGTGGCTGTATGAGTTGGTACTCTCATCAGCAGTAGAGGAGTGTTGCCCTTTCTCCACATTCTCTCAGCATAAACTGTCTTTTTTTGCTGTTTTGTTGTCGTTGTCGTTTTGTTTTTTGTTTTTTGATACAGGATTCCTCTGTGACTTTGGAGGCTGTCCTGAAACTAGCTCTTATAGACCAACCAGGCTGGCCTTGAACTCACAGAGATCTGCTTGTCTATGCCTCCCAAGGGCTAGGATTAAAGGTGTGTGCCACCAAAGCCCAGCTTCAGCATAAACTGTCATTAGTATTTTTATTTTGGCCATTCTGACAGGAGTGAGATGGGATCTCAGAGTTGTTTTGATTTGCATTTCCCTGATGGCTAAGGATGTTGAATACTTTCTTAAGTGCCTCTCAGCCATTTTAGACTCCTCTATTGAGAATTCTCTTTTTAGATCTGTACCTCACTTTTTAATTGGATTCTTTGGTGCTTTGGAGACTTGCTTCTTGAGTTTTTTGTAACTTTTGGAGATCAGTCTTCTGTTAGATGTGGTGTTAGTGAAAATCTTTTCCCATTCTGTTGGCTTCCTTTAGGTCTTGTTGACTGTGTCCTTTCCCTTTCAGAAGCTTCTCAGTTTCAGGAGATACCCTTTATTAATTGTCAATTTCAGTGTCTGTGCTACTGGTGCTATGTACAGGAAGTGGTCTCCTGTACCAATTCATTCAAAGGTACCTTCCACTTTCCCTTCTAAGAGGTTCACTGTGGCTGGATTTACTTTGAGGTATTTGATCCATTTATACTTAAGTTTTATGCATGATGATAGACAAGGATCTATCTCTTTTGCATGCCAGCATCCACTTATGCCAGCTGTTTTTGTTGAAGATGCTTTCTTTTTTCCAGTGTATAATTTTAGCTTCTTTGTCAAAAATCAAGTGTTCCAAAGTGTGTGGGTTAATATCATCATTTTCAATTTGATTGCATTGTTCTACCTGTATATTTTTGTGCCAGTGCCAAGCTGTTTTCAAGACTATAGCTCTATAATAGAACTTGAAGTCAGGGATGGTGATGCCTCCAGAAGTTCCTTTGTTGTACAGGGTTGTTTTGGCTATCCTGGGTCTTTTGTTTTTCCATATAAATTGTTTATTGTTCTTTCAAGATTTTAAACCTATAATGATTTAGCTTAAAGTGATGTTAGAGACTGAGACCTAAGATTATTTTGAAGACAAAATATTAAATTATATTATTAAAATATGCATGCTTATTTTATGCTTGGATACACTTGAAAGTCAGGTTTTTTTTAAAATAAGTAAAGCTAACCCTCATCAACTCATTGTATTACTCTTGCCAGCTCAGGGAGCACAGTATGTGGGATATACTCAATGATTTACAGGTGGGGAAAGAGCAGGTAATATTAAAACCCTGGACAGCAGAGTGTGGTCATGTAAGAGCCCACCTCTCTTCTGGAATCAGCAGACTGATTGATCAACTTTTGAGGAGGCAGCAAATCTCCGTTTTACATGGAGTCAAATCATTTCTACAATGGCAGTATTCATTCTGAAATGTGCTTAACGTATGATTACTCGAGATGTTAGTTGTTCACTCTTAGACACCTGGGAAGAACTAAGAAAGAGGAAGAAAGCTCAGAGCAGTATCTCTGTGAGTGGGTGCTGTAACATGATTGGTGTACACGATGGTTTTACACTTACCGGGAAATGAAAACCTGTTTTATACAAACCTCATAAATGCAATTCATCTGTGTCTTCTGTAGAGATTGTATATGAAAGCCAACCTTTCTAAGAATCATCCTACTGATTTGGAATAATTTCCATTTGGAATCTATTTTTAAGACAGATTCAAGATTCTATGTTTTCTAAAGAAATGATAGAGACTAATCTCAACTGCAGAAGTTTGGTCTGAGTGACTTAAATCACAGGTTGGATAGAAATGTCAGGGGAGAACTTGGATTATGTTATTTTTAACATTTTGATCATCTCTGTTGCACAGAATGTAAGACTAGCTACTTCTCATTACTCTGTTCCCACAATTGATTTCTTTGTTGTGCACATCCATATCTTTGTAAACGGAAGTCACAGAAGGCTCCTTTGATATTGCTTGTTTCTTTATAAACATTCTAGGCTTTTGGATATTATCTGTCCATTTAGTGTCTGAAAAGGAGCTCGTAAATGTCTCGAGAGAATACAGTGCATAGATACTTTAGGAATGTCACTGTTACTATGTGGTGTATTTTACTCATATTATTAACAGTACATAAAATCAAAGTCTTCCAAAGCAAGACTCACAAATAAATAAGTCAGTGAATTATGGTTCTTTAATGTTTTTTCAAACCTGGGCTACATGTTTAAAATCATTCAGATGTTTTTATGATTGTATATTAATATGTACACTAAGGGGGTCTCATGATATTCTCATATATTTGTATACTGTATTCTCATCTCAATCTCTCCTTTGATCTTGTTATCACTCCTCATTCACTCTGCATGTTTCAGCTATCTTCCCTTTTAGCATCATGTCCATCATTTTCCTCCCAGTATTGATAAAATTCCTGGCTTACTAACATATAACAACTATAGTATGTTTATTTACATAGTTTTGTTTTTATCCTATGCATTTTCCTAATGTTCAGTTTCCATGCTTCTGGTGATGCCTGATATCATTCTGGTGAATATTCTAACAAGTTCACATGACAATAATCAAAGGTAGTCCATTTGTACTATGTGGTAAGGTCTGTATCAAGTTGCACCACTGAAACTTGAATGTGTGAGGATAGAGACAATTCCTGTTTTAAATTGCTAGAAATTTACTCTTGTTACAGTTTTCAGCCATGAGTGCTTTGCAACTTAGTATAATCGCTATATAGCCTCTCATAGAAGCAACAAACTGAAGCATTAAGTGCCCTTAGCATGATGTAAAATATTCTTAGCAATTCATTATAATGCACCAGACAAGGAAATTTGCTTGTTTCAGTAATATAGCATATTTTGTAAATGCAGTTATGACTGATAACATTAGATGAAGACATCAGATTCCTAGAAATTTTATGCAAATTCTAAAGTACAGGTTGATAGCACATTTACATATGTGAATAACAAAAGAATGTTTAAAGTAACTTGTGAAAGGCAATGTTTCCCATATAATGACAAATCAAATGAGTCTATTTGCTTTAACACCTCTTTCTTTCCCTCAATATAAGTTTTTATTTAAATTAGAAACATGCATGCCTCACATATCAATCCCAGTTCCCTCTGCCATCCCTCCTCCCTTGTCCCATCCACCAGCCCCACCAGGCCCCCACCCAATCCCCACATCATTCCCCAGGGAGGGTGAGGCCCTCCTTGGGGGGATCTCTGGAGTCTGTCATTTCATCCAGGGCAGGACCTAGGCCCTTCTCCAAGTGTCCAGGCTGAGAGAGCATATTTATTTCTAATTTAATTTTGGAAAATGACTCAGGCATCTAAGTGGAAACCACAGATTGAGGAGAATAAACAAAATAAGTGAATGTTTGATCTAATTGCTGGTTTCTGGAAGAGTCTGCTCTTCAGCCAGGGATTGGCACATTCTCCTATCTTTTACTTGACAGAAAAAGAGCTGCAACACACATTGGATACTCAAAAGGACATTTATCCTATTCAGGAGGACTTTTGTCTTGGGACTCAATTACTGCCAACAGCCATACTTCCTAATATCTTGCCAGGTTTTATGTATTCATCTTTTGACTTCTGGTGAGAAGAAACAAGCAATAGGTGCATAAGTACCCAAAACACAGTCCTTTTACTTGAACAAAAATGAGTTTACTATTCATAATAAAAACTAAATGTAAAAAACTAGCAGGAAAAATATCTGAATACCAATTAGAATATAGAAGATTATCTAGGAGTTTTTAAGAGATTTTTTATGTGAAGCTGAAAGAAGACACATGAACAACTATTGATAGTTTAGGCATAAAGAGACTAAACTCTGATATGAGTAAGACATGGGGGAGAAAACCAAATATAAGGCAAAATCTATATTAAAAATTTGTAAAGCAAATATCTGAAAAAGCTTTGTTTCCAAACATTCAAGGAAGCCATGACATTGACCAGTTAGAAAAGAACAACCTAATTAGTAATTGTGCAATAGATTTGAACAAACATTACATCACAAAGATAAACAGATGTCAATTATAATATTGACAAATGCTCAACATTGCTTGCCATTATTAAATTACAAATCAATATGGCTTAGACATAATACTAGAAGCTCATTTCAACAGCAAAAATATCTAGTGAAAAATGGTGAAGTCAAATGTTAGCAAGGATATAAATTTATATATGAATAGAGGAATTAATAGTCACTGCTGGTATATAGAGAAAAACATACAGAAGCTTTTTTAGGCAGTTAAAAATACTTCTGCTGAAGTTTATCAGGCTTTCCTTACATTAACCTAGTAAATACATATTGCTTACCTAATTGATTTTAATTCATGAGTATCTGTAATTGGGTGCGTGTAAGCAAGTGGAGTGTAGCTATTCTCAGAGGTCAAAGGCTTGCATGCTTTTAAGTGCTGACTGTCTCTCCAGTCCCCTTGCACAACTTATTTGAAAACTTGGGCTGGATAAACAACTCAAATGTAGAAGCAAAATCCTGACAATTAGAATTTGATCCTTGGAACCCTCTCCCACAATTTTTTTCTGGCCTTACCATGCATAACATGATATAGGTTCCCAACCTTACAGATTTGAATACCAAAAACAAGTAAATGAATGAGGTCAACACTTTTAAATTTAACTTATTTGAAAACTCAGTTACATAAAAGTCAACATTTATATTGTAATAGTTTTATTTGTTAATAAAATGTACATTAACATTTATTTCGTAAATAAATATTTGTATGCCCATGCACTGTCAGTCAGTAATAAAAATAATTTCAGGTACCAGGCTCCGAGTAAATATTAATGAACCTTAGATGAGTACTTCTTCATGAAAGGGACAGGTTGATAATGGATGCATGCTGAATGACTTAAGTTATGTGACATTCTATGAAAGCAAAAATTATAGTGGAGAAGACATCAGTATTTGACATGGCATAGGAAAAAGAAAATTTGAATAGACGAAGTCTATTTTGTGGAAATTGAGCTGTTTTTATGACATCACTGCTATGTGTACACATCACTTGGCATTTTGTAAAGGCCATGCAACTTAACAAGACAAAAACTGAAATTAAATATATGGCCATTTAAAGATTCAAATGTTCAGGGACTGGAGAGATAAAAGAGCAGATAAAGTATTTACTGTACAACCATGAATTCCTGAGTTTAATCCCCAACCCAAGTAAAATTCTGGGTGTGATATGCATGTAACCCTAGTGCTCTGAGACAGCATTTTGGAAAATTGTTGACTAACCAGACTACCAAAATGGTAAACTCCAGTTTCATTGAGTGACCCTGCCTAAAAGTATAGGTGGCTCAGTGTTGGGGAAGTCCTGTTATTTGCCTGTGCATTTGTCAATAAAGTACTGTCTGGCCAATAGAAAACCTAGATAGGAGGGACTAGGAGTCGAGGAGGATTCTGGGAAGGGGAAACACAAGAGAGTCAACATGTGACGCCATGGGGGTAGGACGCCAGGAACTATTCTCCGGTAAGAAATATACTTAGATTAACAATTATGGGATAATTACTTAAGGCAGAGCTAGCCAGTAAGAGACAAACAAGGCCAACAGCTTCATAATTAATATAGCCTCCTGTGTGTTTATTTGGGACTCATACGGATCTAGAACCAGGCTGGCGCGGCAGAGCCCAGGCGACTGGCGGGGGATAAACCAAAGCGGCTAGCAAAAGAAAAAGCTTCTCTTAACAGAATGGTGATCAGGAGTGGGATCATGAATTTCCACGCAAACTAACAAAAGCTTTAAAGGAATTTTAAAAACAGAAGAACAGAGAGAAGCACAGATTTTGGTAGCAACATTTTTCTCAGGTGTGCTCTGTTTTGTTAGCGACAAGCCGAGATTCACATGGCTTGCTTACTGGAGTCTTCCTGACTCGGCATAAAAAGAAAAAGGAAAAAAAAACCCAGCAAGGTTCTTTTAAGAGACTCTGCTAATGATTGAAAGGTGTGTGCGTACAGCTGGAAGTGGCAGCTTTTGCTGGATGTCAGCATGGACTGAGGCGGTAAGCTGGAATCACGCCCGTCATCTTGAAACGGCAGTTTAAAACAGCCGCGGTTTTACATATAAGACACGTGGCCAGAAAAACATAAAGATTTACAGTAAAGTCAGACTTGGATAAAGAAAAACCTCTAAAGGTTTACAGTGTGTTTAAAAATATACGTGAGATTGAGAGAGAAAATGAAACTACAAAGTGGATATAAATACAAAATCCGGCGTTGTGGTGGCACACGCTGGTAGGACTTAATCCAGAGGCAAAGGCAGGCGGATTTCCAAAGAGAAACCCTGTCTCAAAGAAAAATAAATAAAAGTGAAATAAATAAAGTAATAATAGATAAATAAATAAGCCACATAAAGATGGAAAATACACAGAGAGTCTGGATACTGTATGCTATTGTGTTTTTCAGTTTTTTGCTTGCTCAGGAAGGAACTGCTACTAAAGTACACTTTATTATAAATGCTGCTAAATTAATCCAACTTCTATCTTTTGAAAATGCCTTGACTTCAAAATTTAAGTATAAGGATATGTTACTTGGAAAAGGAGAATTTGCTTATGTTTCTACAGAAAATGAAAAGCTGAGAATTCCTTCCAGGCTTCTGTGGTTTCACGAACCAAGACCCCCGGAAGCAATGGACCAGGTGTTCCAATGACTGAGACAGCTAAGATGATACAGCCTTACAGACCCCGAAAATATGGACTTATACAGGTTTCTGAGTTTTGTCATGATCCCCATGGTGTGAACAGCGCCCCCTTCCAGCAGGAAGCAGTTTGGAATGAGCGACGTCCCAATTCCCATCTTGTTTATAAATCTTTGTTTTCATTTAAATGGGATTGTTTATAATTGGCTAATGATCACAGCCAATCTTTTTTAATGGTAAAAAAGGGAATTAGGGTATGGGTATTGTTTTTCATTTATTGATACAAATTCAAAGTCAATTTTGTGATAAGTATATTTCTCCTCTTGACTAAGTATTGTACTTATACTGTTCTTTTAAAATGTAATGCATAATTAAATACAGACAATAGATACTTACTTATAATAGTTAGAATTTATAGTTAGGTAAGTTAGGTTTTCTAGATATACAAAAATATATTTGAGATGGACAGTCTTCAAACCTCTCAAAGACCTTCAGAACATGGCATTTAAAATGGTTTAGGGTTTTTCTTGACAATGAGAAATGTCTGTTCCTGACAGCACCAATTACGTCTGAGAGGAAGATGGGCATCGAAGAAACTTATTATGGAGTTTGCTTTCAACATGGCAAGTTTAGCCATTTGGGCAAGAAACTGCTCTTGCCTAGACTGACTGTTGCTGTATAAACTGGACATGCAGGACCCACAGGAAAGTGACTACTGAACTCAGTCTTACAGGGTTCCTGCTTCATGAAGAGTCTATGAGACTTTCTGCAGGACAAAGAAAAATGACTGACAGACTGCCAATGCAGATGGAGAGTTTGAAATTTCCTGCCTTGCTGAGAAGTGTTCCAGACACATTGTGGCCTATGGGCTGAAGATGGATGCCCCAACGTTACAGAGGAACTTCGGGTGACTGTCCAGGCAGTAAGATGTCTCTGTCAATCCTAGTGTTTATATATTATCCTTCTGTGGTCTTTGATGGAGTTGAAGACAGATAGTTATAATTATAGTTTTCCTTAGTTATGATAAAAGATAAGCTACATATAGGACTTTGGACTCACAAGGATGGGATGGATGATATTTTCTTTAAATCTTGCTAAAATATTGTAACTATGTTCTTACTTGATAACTGTTCTGTCATATACAATTTGACTATGTTAAAATTAAGACCTTTCTTTTGTTTAAACAGAAAAGAGGAGATGTTGGGGAAGTCCTGTTATTTGCCTGTGCATTTGTCAATAAAGTACTGTCTGGCCAATAGAAAACCTAGATAGGAGGGACTAGGAGTCGAGGAGGATTCTGGGAAGGGGAAACACAAGAGAGTCAACATGTGACGCCATGGGGGTAGGACGCCGGGAACTATTCTCCGGTAAGAAACATACTTAGATTAACAATTATGGGGTAATTACTTAAGGCAGAGCTAGCCAGTAAGAGACAAACAAGGCCAACAGCTTCATAATTAATATAGCCTCCTGTGTGTTTATTTGGGACTCATGTGGATCTAGAACCAGGCTGGCGCGGCAGAGCCCAGGCGACTGGCAGGGGATAAACCAAAATGGCTAGCAAAAGAAAAAGCTTCTCTTAACAGCTCCGCAAGTAAAAGACTCAAAATTATGAGACTAGAGTTCAGATACCATGTATATAATAAATTCTGTAAGGACATGGAAGCCCACCTGTAATTCAAGATTTGGGAAGACAGAGATAGGACACTGGGATAAGCTGTCTGGGTTGCTGAGTCCTGGGTTTAATTGAGATGCCCTACTTTAGTGAATAAGGTGGAGAAGGACAGATGAAACTATGGACATCAGCTGCTAGCTACCCATGCATGTGCAAACATATGAATATACATTCACACATACACATGCAGTCGCATATATGTGAACGAACACACACACACAAACACATGCATACACCACAAATGGCTATATAAAAATTAAGGTGTATAATGATTGAGGGAAAGACCCCAAATAAAATTTCTGTCTTGTACCTCACATACACTCACACACAAACACCAACACACAGCACACACACACACACACACACACACACACACACACACAAACTCATATAAACACACACAAGATTACAGTTCAAAGAATCCCAGAACACAATAGTATGAAAAGGCTACAGGATGATATAAGAGCTAAAAGTATATCAAAAAAACAACAAAAATAGAAGCAGGCAAACACTCAACATATGTCTCTTCCAAAACAGCAATCTCCAATATATACAGAAAAAATTTAAATAAGTAATACACTATTTGATGACTTGGAAATAGGCTAACCACTGTAATACTATCATGACTGAAATTAACTATGTAAATGTATGTAAAACAGAAATCACATTTCCTATTGTTAGAATTTGAAGTTAGGAAGACAGGAGGAAGGCTACAGCGATTCAAAGTCTAATGTACTGCAGTTAGAGACATAGTCTGAAGTCATCCTTAAAAAAATTCCAATGAAAAGGACTACATACAGAAATGTTTAAGGACACAGACATATTCACACACACTCAGATCCACTTTGGCATACAGGCACATGTTTATTTTTTCTGCTAGTTGAAAACTCTAGAAATGTAACTACATGATCCATGAATATATTTCACTCACACTTACTATGATTTATAATTCACCTTTTGCATACACTAGAGGATAACAAGAATTACACTTGAAGAGTCTGGAGTGTTGTATTACTCACTTTTCTGTTGCTGTGATAAAACATCATGACCAAGACAACTTACACAAGAAAGACTTTAATTTGTCTTCCAGATGCAGAATAATAAGAGTTCATCATGGGAGAGAATCATGGATGTAGCAAGTGTAGGCAAAATTTTCAGAACTGTAACAAAAGCAGGAAGCGTAAAGAAGATTGGAAGTAGGCAAGAGATTTTAATCTCAAAGACTCTCCCAATAATATACTAACTTCATCAAGGCTACATAAATTAAATTTACCCAAACAACTTCATCAAGTAGAGATCAAGTACTGCAAACTAGGAGTGTTCTTTCTCATCCAAACCACTGTAAGTGAAAATTATGCATTAGATGCTGGCAGGCCTCTTAATAGCAAAAGACAGAAAAATATGTTCAACAGTTAATGATGTTGTTCTATATTCAAAAACAAAAATCAAATATCCATTACTGTCATAAACAAAATAAATAATTGAAAAAGAAATAAATGTATAAGAAAATTATTGTCTAATTCAGAAGAATCCCAAGTGACTTATGTAAATAACTGTCAAGTGGACTGAAACTCCTAGTTTCTAAAGTAAGAACTGTCCAGAATAGTGTTTTCCTAATCAGAACAATGTTGAAGTAGGTAAACTGAATAAGGTTGTCAAAATGTCCAACGTCAGGTGGCCCTCATGTGAGTGAGTTCATAACATGTTTTATGATAAAAACAGCACTTCTCTTGTTTGCTCTCTCTGCCCAAATAATAATGTGAGAAAAAGATAACAGTATCTGCAAAAGGAAATTCTGCACAATGCTTGACTAGGACTTACCAAACTCTCAAATCATCAATGTCAAGATCACCACATAGATACAGCCAAAAGGCTATGCTTACCTTCCATTGAAACAACATGGTTGCATCAGTTTTGTTCCATAATATCATTCACATGATTTAGATGATATTTATACAGTGTCAATTATTCACCAGTCATTTTCAAGCAATTATTAAAACGGAACAACTACCATAGCTATTTACTTCATTCATCATACATCCTTTGTTAGGATTATTAGACTCACATTATGATCACATTTTCAATTCCTGGAGACAGGTTTAATCTAAGCCTATTAAATACAGTAACATTTGTAACACTACAATATCTCTTTGTCATATTGAATAATGCGGAAAGAATAATGTCTGAATTACTTTAATTTGTATTTTTTAAAAATTTTAAATGTAACATTAGCTGGGGAATACTTCCCAAATTATCTTAACAGAGTAGTTGCACAATGACCATACAAATGAGTGCCAATAAGTTGGTGTATACAACATAAATGTAATATTCAGGCAATCATGTTCTATCTGGAAGGCGTTTATACTTCCTGCATATTTGAAATATCGGTCACTGTCTGTTCAAGTCCTATTAAAACAATTGTAACTATAAAAGTAAGAAAACCTGTACTCTAGCATGTACTATTATAAGGAAGAGTCTGTATACTACAGGTTGTATAAAAAACACCCCCTCAAGATCAGCAAACTTGGCTTTCAATATTCTTCAACCACACTGGTACAAAATAAATACTTGATGTCATAAGCTGAAATTATATGTGTGGTTGCACAAAGTTACAGTACTGTGGGTCATTTTAGGGTAAGGAAGTCTTTCATTTTTGTAACGTGCCAACTTACCATAACTTTAGCTGAAAATGGAAGAAAAGCCAATTTTTAATCAGTTATGGGTTTGCGTACAACAAATCAAATGGTGTCTGAGAGTTGCACTAACAAGGGTTTTCAATGTCACAGGACTACTTAATCAGATATAAGGCAAGAAGTTGGGATTTATCAATACATATTTTTGGCAAAGCACACACACACACACACACACACACACACACATATATATAAAACCTGGTGTTTGTTAGCCTATATACTTGCTCTATAGCATCTATACTTACCATCCCAGTGGCTTAACTGGTACATTTTCACTTGTATTTACAAATAACTGTGAAAATGGTTTCTCTAGTTTTTATACTGAAGGTAGGATAAGAACAGAATTTTCCACTGGATCAATTTACTAGCAATATCTCCAAAAGGATAAAAAACTAATTATTTTTGGTTTTATGAGACAGGGTTTCTCTGTATTGTTTTGGAGGCTGTCAGTCCAGCCCAGCCTTGAACTTACAGAGATCTGCCTGCCTCTGCCTCCCGAGTGCTGGGATTAAAGGTGTGTGCCACCACTGCCTGGCAAAACTAAATTTAATAAGGATGGAAAACATATGTGACTTCTCCTAGCATATCTCCATACTAAGAATAAATACTAAGACAAATGTAACTCAGTTTTGAATGGAAATAGCTGCTTGTCATGTTATTTGTTTAATATTATCATTACATAATGGGTGGAAGTATATATATATTATATGTTGATTTTCATTTTAATAATCAGATGGTGTATTACAGTTAGGCAGTAATTTTTCAGCAGTTAATCATAAAAAGTAATAGTACCATTATCTGTTACCTTTTATAACAGACAGGATATGCCCTTTGTTTTTTTATTTAATTTTTTAAATTTATTTTACACGCCGACCACATTTTCCCTTCCTCCTCTCCTCCTCTCCCCCTCAGATAGACTTCCTCCCTATCCACTCCTCCCTGTGTCCATTCAGAAAAGAACAGACCTCCCATGGGCTTGAGCAAAGCATGGCACATCAAGTTGAGGCAGGACCTAGGACATCCCCTTGCATCAAGGCTGGTCAAGGTAATCCAGCCTGGGGAAAAGGTTCCTAAAGCCAACTAAGCTCCAGGGACAGTACCTGATTTCATTACTAGGAGCCTTCAAAACAGAACCAATTTACACTAAGGAGGGCCTTTGGAGCCATTCCCAAGGTCCTTTTCAGGGTTCAGATCAGATGCTACATCAAGTTAAAGGAACTTTGACTCTGAGGGCAAACGAACTCTCTCACATGGTGTTATTCCAAAAATGTCTCTTTATTGTTCTGCCTCTTTAACTGTCTTGTCCTAATTGTCTATAATAATTTTTATCTTTAATTCCTTAGTTCCAATTCTGTAGTTCTAAATCTTTTTCTAATTCTCTGTTTCAATTCTTTGTTCCAATTCAATTGTTTTTTGTTCCTCTGTTCACCCAGTTTAAAAAAACATTTTTTTTACAGAAGACTTGAAACAAATAACAAAAAAAAAAAGAAGAAATGACAAGAATTACATCTCGTTGGTCAAAAGCACATTCCTTATGTGATTCATAAGGGCAGAGCCTGTTACGATGACAATTCAAAGTTTGAAGGTTTCTAGAGTAAGGTTGTGATCAGAGCCTGATGGCACAGTGTCCAGTGACAAACTTGGGGACAGTTCTCTTGTCAGCTAGGTCTTTTGGCAAGGGAAGAACTGGCATGTTTTTCTTAGGGTGCTTGGTGTAGTAACATTGGTTAGACATCTGTGACTCTCACCTTGTGCATAGATGTAAATTTTTAAACTTATGATCTACTTACAAATGCTTTAGTCTAGTTTGAACTTTCTCTAAGCTAAAAAAGAGCTAATTGTGTACAGTTTGCCTTAAATCAAGGATAATTTTTTAAATTTTATGACATTAGTCTAATTCAAAGGAAAAAAGTAGCTTTTAAGTGTCTTGTAGTCCTTGTGGAACAATAGATCTAGTTACAAAGAATATCCTAGTATATTTTCTATATATCAAAAAATACAGTTTAATGATAAGTAATCTTCCTGACCATAAATAGGTATACATGAGCCCAAAAGATGAAATATTTTCACATGATAAACACACAACCTTTAGAGAAGAAATAAAGTGGGACATGAGAAAAATTACAGATACAGACAACAGGTTTTTCAGAGTCAATGATCCTGTAAGCCTGGCTATACAAAATTATCGCCATCAGAATCTGGTGGGTTGACACGTGAATTATCAGTTGCCATATTCTGTATACTTCCATGGTCTCTGACACTATATACAACTATCACACATGCATAAGGCCTATGTCTGTCCCATGCAGGCCTCCCAATATTGTTCCAGAGTTCAGGTCAGCTGTCTCCATGGGTTTCCTCTTCAGGACCTTTATCCCCCCCTTCTCCCTTTCTTCATACAGGAGCTTGGGGCAGTGATTGCCTGTAGATCTCTGCATCTACTTCCAGGTGTTACTGGATAAAGGCTCTCTAATGCCAATTAGGGTAGTCACAAACTTATTACAGTAGAAGTCCAGTTCAGGCATTCTCTCCTTTGGAATCTTAGCTGGGGTCATCCTTGTGGATTCCTGGGAGTTTACCTAGCACCATTTTTCTCCCTAAAGTCAAAAGGCCCACAACATCAAGACACCTCTTTTTTAACTCTCCCCCTCCTTCCTGTTCCCAACCCTCCTCCTATGCCCATACCACCCAACCTGCTTCCTCAAGTTCCCATCCTCCATCCCTATTATAGAGTAGAAAAGAAATTTTAACACAAGCAATTTTTATTTTAGGACTGCATAGATCAAAATGGAATAGCTATCTAATTTTAGGTATATTTGGCTCAAAGACCAAGAAATAAACTATAAATATAAAACCACTCAAAACAAGGGATAGGAGAAATTCTGTTTTTCTTTTCCCAAAAGGGTAACTTTAATGTTTTATATCATTGTTGTTTTGTAGGTTTGTATTTCACAATCATTTCCTTCAAACTTGATAAGCAAAGTAAAATGCATGATTTATAACAATGAGAATGAATTCATTGTGAAAGAAAAGGAAAATTAGACAATATATTCTTACAGCATTGGTTCTTCTAGAAGAAATGACAGTTGCAATGGACTTATTTATTTTAATACAGATTGTGATCAATGACTGGAAAATGCTCCACAGAAAATTACTTTTTGTTATACCCGGAGGTTAAATGTTGAAAACGTCCCCTGTTTATTTTTCAATATCTTGTTTCTGCTGGCAGTTAAAGGTAATAAAAATGTTAGTAGAAAACAGCTCCCTTTCTTCATGTGAGTTTATAATAAATAATCTAAAATGATTCCCTGGAGTCTACATTCTTGGCATGTAATAATCCACAGAAAAACTACAGTCCCTCAGCTTGTGGATATATTATGGTATGCTTACTTTCAATAAAAAAGATAGTGCAATCCAGATGCTACAGAGCAGATAAACTTGCAAAAGATAAATGGTGAAAAGAATATTTGTAGTGATGCCCCTTGACAGGCCATGTTTTAGCATTTGAAAATTTTATAAGAAAAATAAAAATCAGGATAGGTCCATCCTGGAAAATCTCCAGCAATCCATGTTGAATGGATTACAAAGTAGTATAAATAAATCATGACTAAATGTTGAATAAAATTTTCTCCTGGGAAGTAACATAGCCATAGTGGTAAGCTTTCGAATGAGTACTAATTTTTATAGCATAGCAGACAGAAGTTTGTAACAAATGGTACGTATTGAAAATGCACATCATGCATATCAAATTAAGAAACATTTTACATAATGAACTCACTTTTCCCATAAAACTCTACATATTCCCAGGTATGCTACTCTTTACATCAAAAAGGCCACATACATAAGCTTTTCATGCAGGGGCAGTTCTTTCATTTGCAAGGAATTAGAAGCAATATTAGTCTGTACCTATGAAATATGGATGGCTCTTTGTATAACAGAGTAATCACAGGCATAGAAGTAATAATACTAGAAAATGTGGAGAAGAACAAACACTTAAAAGAAAAATGGTAGAAGAAACATCAAGATAATGTTCGAGTAATAAAACATTTCCTAAGGGGATGGAATGGGGCATTTGCAACAAATACTGTATACATCTCCAAGATTGTGAATTTGTTATATACATCTAAACAAAAATAAATATAATTGTTTGGTATGGGATCCAATAATGCATACAGAATAATTACTGAAGAAAAGACCCACCTAATAATATTAGGAATGTACAAATCCCTGGTAACATTTCTCAAGTCTTATCAATTTGAGTAAGAGTAAGTTATTGTAAGTAACTAATTATACCTGCCATTGATGTATCTATACGCCCAAGTTTACAGTGATATTTCAGATGTTGTAAGGAAAAAGCCCAGATGGGATACTAACAGCTGTGATACTTCACTTACACTTTTAACTCCACAGAATACTGCCCTAGTGAAAATTAGAATTAAAATAAGTAAATGCAAATAATAAACCCACAGTCTATGATGTTGCACTCAAGTTATAATACTATAAAAGGGGAAAGTACAACACATGTGACATTGAAAAACAGAGAGAATACTGGGAGCTAAACGTATCAGTGGTGATGCAGATGGAAGGATAAATGAAATAAGGAGAAAATCAAAGATGTATGACGGAAACTTATAAGCCTCATAAAATCCTAATAAACTGTAAGATGATTAAAGAATAATTTCAAAAGAGAAATGAATTTCAACTGAGGCTCCCTTCATGGGGAAATAATATTGCTCCTAGAAGAGTAATTAAATGAAAATCTCAATGCTGGAAGCAGGATACCTCCATACCAAATATTATTGTTCAGGGAAGACCTAGAGGAACTGAAAACAGCACACTATGGTTATTACTCTTGGTTGTCTACCATAACTAGATAGTAAGACCATATTCATGAAGGTACCAATTATTTAAGTTGCAGTCCATAGAGAAATCAGTCTTGAACTGACTTGGAAACTCTTCCTCTGGTTCTTAGTGCTGGAGTCCTGGAGAAGGAAAGGCATCAATTGCTTTTCCAAGGATTAAAGTCTGTTTTGTAATATTGACCTGCCAGATCAAATGTGCCTACTGGTGCAATAGTAGCAAGACTGGTTAAGGAGGTAACTAATTACTCCCTTGGCTGGATAACAATGCTCTTCCATAAGAAGGAAATTATGTTTGGTCCTGTACTCAAACCCATGGCTAAAATTTAGGTCCACAGGTCTACTAATGATGTTTTCTTAAATGGTTACATTGTCAAACACCCTTCTAAATAGTTGAGTTTCTATCCACTAATTCCATATATTTTTGCTGTTCTCAACTTTTGTCAGAGAAGCTTCTAATTTCAGATGGTAGGTGTCCATGCAAGTGACTCAACAATAGTGACAGTGTTAACCTAGTTCTACACTGGCTAACATTGGCAATACCAACCCAGAAGTAGAAGCAACATTGCAAACATAGGATCAGTTAGAGTGTTATAAGTGAAAGATGTGGAAGAGTAATACTATAAATACTGTTCTCATGACATGACATATCTGTTGTATACACTAAACTCACAGTATCCTTGGATATCTGCTCAAGACCATTCCACTATCAAGCATACTTAAAAGAAAAAAAAACATCAAGAAATAGGGAGGTACTTACAATTGAGCACCTCTAGCTGACGAGTTAATGACAGAAAATAGATGATGAGGGGAAAGAAACATAGTTAATGTAGTGGAAGATATAGTCATTGGGAGGATGTTATGCCTCCGTGTATGACTTCATAGATGTGTACATATGGGAAGTACTAATTAGACTTGGTGGGTTGCAAATAAAAACTAACAACCATGAAGTTTGGAAGGAGATAGCAGATAGACTGGGAAGGCAGCTGGAAGAAGAATTGCTCATGGATATGACACAGTATATTATAACACATAGGAAATTTTTAATAAATAAATAAATAACTATGAATTTAAAAAATCTTATGAAATAGCAAAAAGAAGACATGAAGTTGGAATGGGCTGTGTTTGAGGAATTCTTAAGAATAAAGACAAAGCATTTAAAAAAACACATCCTTTGGAAAAACAAAGAGCAAAATGTGTTTAACTGATAGTCTAGATTAAAAATGAAGATTATTTTTGTATCATCATCTAGCTGACCAAATTTAACGATAAATAAAAACAAAGTAAAAGATTAGGCCAGGGGGAAACTGGTATTAAAACAAGTGTCACCAGGCAAATAATATTGCAAACATGATTCACAGGAAATCAGGCAACATCAGAATGCAAATATTGGGAGGAAATCAATCTGAAGAAGCTCAGGAGATCTTGATAACAATTGGCCCTCTAGGCAGCTTCAAGAATTAAGGAACAATTGTTGAAGAAACACCAATTACATTAGTTTATTCACACAGAATTTAATGTCAGCTTCCAGATTCTAACAAAAGATAAGCCAACATGTATTTTATTTTTTAATTTATACTTTTATTGATTTACTGTGTAGAAGTTGGACATGTACATGACAACATGCATATATGTGTGTAAGCCGAAGGACAGCTTGAATAATTCAGTTCAATCCTTCTACTATGTAAGTCCTGAGGATGGAGCACAGGTTGGGAGGCAAGAAGTGGATACCTTTAATCACTGAGACATCAGAGAATATTTCAAATTTCTTCTTGTAGCCATTGATCCAGGTAAAAAGAATCATTGTTTTCACTGGGATAAGTCATAAGCTGACTGAGATGGGGGCAATGGCACAGAGAAGAGGGACAATGAAATAACATTGGGGTACAATGATGGATCTATCACTTTTCCACAATTCAGAGATAAAATTCAAATCAAAATGATAAATAATTTACCTAACGGTTGATTGTATTATTGAACTATCAATTAGACAAACAAGGATTGTTTAAATGTGCACAGTCATCAAAGGAAAAAAGTACAAGCATAGGAAAGCAAATTTAAAAATCATAAACTCTCTATGGGAGACTTAGAACAAAAATAAAAATCTTCAAAGAGAAAAAGCATTGGATAATAAATAAGTTTTAAAGTGCGGA
The DNA here is from genome assembly GCF_017639785.1 of Mesocricetus auratus. Taxonomy (NCBI): domain Eukaryota; kingdom Metazoa; phylum Chordata; class Mammalia; order Rodentia; family Cricetidae; genus Mesocricetus; species Mesocricetus auratus. The sequence continues at coordinate 48,904,236 of NW_024429190.1, forward strand.
GAGATTTATAGCTAGATACAAATAATGAAAATGTAAAACACTCAACAATAAGGTTTAATACAGGGATTTAGGTAATTGCTAAATAATTGAAGCATCTGCAATAGTAATGAGCAAGGGAAATCATACCAAATTAAGGGAAATTAGAAAATGCAAGGATCACAAGAAACATCATTAGTCATCTGAACTAGTTTCAGCAATGACAAAAGGTGTTTTACAACACCGAAAATTAAGAACTTACATGAGGTTATTATATGTAATATTAGGTGGAAACAATCACACTCATTTTTCAATATATTATTATGTCTCTCCTTTTCCTGTTTCAATGATAAATATTACTACTACCTGTCCCAAGCAGCATAGAGATGTAGTACCTGAAAGCACTAACAGGGACTGAGAGTTTGAAAGGTTTTTCTTTTCCTTTTACATATTTACTTCTTACGAAAGTTTAGATGCCTGACTCTATTCAGAATTGCTGGTATGTTTTAATAACTAGGAATTCAATATTTTCATATCTTCTATTTTCATTTGTTGTGACTATATTTTACATTTTTGTCCTTTTAGTACTGCGACTGCCATTGTTGCGTGTGGTGTTATGAAATAAAAATTGAATTATTGTAATTAAAAATATAATTGTTATATCCTCACTCATTGTATATTTTCTGTATTGTTACATTTTATGTTCTAATGCTCTTATTTATCTTTGTATGTGATCATAAGAGAGTTGTCATGCTCTAATTGCACAGTTTAGATTGCATATTTCCTGTTGATCTACATTTCCTGCTTCAGTGCCCAGTCAGACTTCTTCTTGCCCCATTGTCTCTATGGCTTGAATATGATAGGCATGTTCTCTACCACTAAGGCAGGCATTCCTCAAATACCAATGCATTCAAATGCAATAGTTGAGAATTTCCATTATATAGATTTTAAATCTGGGAATTGCCTTTCATTATTTTACATAAATTTAATTATTTCTCAGTGTGTTAATTATTCAAAATTAATGCTTGAAGATTATAGCCATAATCTCTACATTTTTTATCTTTTTAAATTTAAATTAGAAACAAGCTTGCTTCACAGGTCAATCCCAACTTCCTTTCCCTCCCCTCCTCCCCCACTCCCCACCAACCTGCCCAACTTCCCACCCAATTCTGACTCCTCTCCCAAGGAAGATTAAACCTTCCATGGGGAATCTGCAGAGTCTGTCATATCATCCAGTGAGGGTCCTAGGCCTTCCAGCATGTGTCCAGACTGAGAGAGCATCACTTGATGAGGAATGGACTCCCAAAACACATTTGTATGCCAGGGATAAATACTGATCTGCTACCCAAGACCCCATAGATTGTCAAGGTCTCCTCTCTGCCAACAAAATTTAGGGTGTCTGGATCAGTCCCATGCTGTCCTCAGCTATAAGTCTGGGGTCCAAGAATTACTCCTTTTCAGCTCAGCTGTCTCTGTGGGTTTCACAGGCTGGTCTTGAACCCTTTGCTCATCATTCCTCTCTCTCTGCAACTGGGCTCCAGGTGTTCAGATCAATGTTTAGCTGTGGGTGTCTGCCTCTGCTTTCATTAGTCACTGGAAGAAGGCTCTAGGATGGCATATAAGGTAGTCATCAAACTCATTATCAGGGAAGGGTATTTAAGGTAGCCTCTCCTCCCTTGCTTAGTTTGCCAATTGATGTCTTCCTTATAGATCTCTGAAAATCTCACTAGGGTCAGATCTCTCCTCAAACCTATAATGACTCACTCTATTATGATATCTCTCATCCTGCTCCACTCTATCTTCCCCAACTCAAACTTCCTGCTCCCCCATGTCTTCCTCTCCCCTCCTCTTCAACCCCTCTGTCCCAGCTCTCTTTCCCCTCCACCCATGCACCCAGTGCATTCAGGATATTTTCCCCTGACTCCCCTTCTCTGGTGTGCCATGCATATCTGCCTTAGGATCCTCCCTGTTTCCTAGATTCTCTGACAGTATGATTGTATGCTGCCATTTATCTGATCCATTTTTAAAATCCATACATGAGTGAGTACATACCATGTCTGTCATTTTGTGACTGGATTAACTCACTCAGAATGGTTTCTTCTAGCACCATCCATTCGCCTACAAATTTCAAGGTTCCATTATTTTTTCTGCTGAGTAGTACTCTGTGTAAATGTACCACATTTTCTCAATCCACTCTTCAGTTAAGGGCCATCTAGGTTGCTTCCAGGTTCTGGTTATTACAAATAATGCTGCTATGAACTAAGTGGAGCAGATGTCCTTGTTGTATGAATGTGCATCTTTTGGGTATATGCCTAAGAGTGGAATTGCTGGATCTTGGGATAGACTGATTCCCATTTTCCTGAGGGAACTCCACACTTGATTTCCAAAGTGGCTGTATGAATTGTCACTGCCACCAGCAATGGAGGAGTGCTCCCTTTATCCATCTCCTCCCCAGCATAAACTGTCATTAGTGTTTTTCATTTTAGCCATTATGACAGGAGTGAGATGGTATCTCAGATATGTTTTGATTTGCATTTCCCTAATGGTTAAGGATGTTGAGCACTTTAAGTGTCTAGCAGCCATTTTAGAATCCTCTATTAAGAATTTGCTGTTTAATTCTGTACTCCACTTTTTAATTGGATTCTTTGGTGTTTTGAAGACTTGCTTCTTGAGTTCTTAATAAATTCTGGAGATCAGCCTTCTGTTAGATGTGGGGTTAGTGAATATCTTTTCCCATTCTGTGGGCTGCGTTTTTGTCTTGTTGACTGTCATCCTTTACAATTGCCACAAACAGCATAAAACACCTTGGTTTAATGCTAACCAAGCAATCAAAGTCCTGTATTGCAAGAACTTTGAGTCTTTTTCATCTTTTTTTAAATTTAAATCAGAAACAAGCTTGCTTGACATGTCAATCCCAACTCCCTCACCTCCCCTACTCCTTCCCAAACCCATAACACCCACCCCATCTCCCCTCCACTCCACAAGGAGGATGAGGCACTCCATGGGGAATCTTCGAAGTTTGTTATATCATCCAGTGAAGGGTCTAGGTTATCCTCCATATGTCCAAGCTGAGAGAGCATCCCTCCATGTGGAATGGGCTCCCAAATTCCATTTGTAGGCTAGGGCTAAACACTGATCTACTATCCAAGGTCTCATATATTGCTGAGGCCTCCTCACTGACACCCAGCTTCAGGGGGTCTGGATCAGCCCCATGCTGTCCTATCAGTCACCAGTCTTGGGTGAACTTTGAGTCTTGGAAAGCTCTCCCATGCTCTTGTATACGTAGAATCAATGAAGTAAAAATTGTTGTCAATAGCAATCTACAGATTCAATTCAATCCCCTTCAAAATACCACAACAATACTTCCTAGACCCTGAAAAAGCAATTCTCAACTTTATATGGAAAAAAAAGACCTAGGATAACCAAAACAACCATGTTCAACAAAGAAATGTCTGGAGGCATCACCATTCCTGACTTCAATCTCTATTATAGAGCTATTGTTCTGAATACACCTTGATATTGACACAAAAATAGACAGGTAGACCAAGGGAATTGAACTGAACACCCTAATATTAACCAACACAGCTATAAACACCTGATTTTTGACAAAGAAACTGAAATTATACAATGGAAAAAAAGAAAGCATCTTTAACAAATGGTGCTGGCATGACTTGATGCTGGCACATAAAAGACTGCAAATAGATGCATGTATATCACCATGCACAAAACGTAAGTCCAAATGGATCAAAGACCTCAACATATATCCAGCCACACTGAACCACTTAGAAGAGAAAGTGGGAAGTATCCTGGAATGAATTGGTACAAGAGACTGCTTCCTGTACACCAGTAGCACAGACACTGAGATCGACAATTAATAAATGGGACCTCCTGAAACTGATAAGCTTCTGTAAGAATAAGTACACAATCAAAAAGACAGTATTTTTTTTTGGTTTTTTTTCGAGACAGGGTTTCTCTGTATTGTTTTGGAGACTGTCCTGGAACTCACTCTGTAGACCAGGCTGGCCTCGAACTCACAGAGATCCGCCTGCCTCTGCCTCCCGAGTGCTGGGATTAAAGGCGTGCGCCACCACCGCCCGGCAATATTTTTGTTTTTTAAAGAAAGCAATACAATATATTTTGATCAAATTCTTCTCTTATCACAAATTCTCATCATCTCTGAGACTCCCCACTTCATATACAAACCCTTGAGCTAAAATCAAAACCGAGCAAAATAAAATGAAGCAATTTAACATAAAAGAGACATATAGGATGATTACTCCTGAACTCGAGGCATACCTTGGAGTGTGGTTGATATATACAATGTCACTTTATTGTAGAAAAGTGATTCTCCCTTTCCCAACCGTTAGCAATTGTTAGGAGCATCTTGGTTGAGGTTGGGATTTTGTGTCCAGTTCTACAGAAATTTTGTTTGGTTTGAACATGTTCAGGTTTTGTCCATGCTGTCACAGTCTCTGTAAATTCACATGTGTATCAGTCCTGTTTATGTCTAGAAAATGTTGTTTCCTTGAACATCCTATTTAGTACTGAATACTCCAAAGTCTCCATTGTCTGAAAATTATTCATTTTTGGTTTTCTTTGCTAATTATCATCTACTGCAAAAGAGAAGTTTAGGGTTGATCAAAATACAAATCAATGAGTATAGCAATATGTCACTTGACATCATTTTATAGGTCTATTCACGGCAGAATATTATTAGTAGGTTTTTCCCAAAGAACATGACTTATCTGGTCTCAGGTTACTGAAGTCATTAGCAGTATTAAGTAAAGTGGATATATATTGTAGTCAGGTCCCTGAGAGTCATATTGGATGTTTAAATTAACTTACTATGAGCTCCATAACCATTGTAATTTATAGGTGTTTCTGTTGCTTGAGGTTCTCTGTAACAAGTCACATTTTATTCATTATTTGTATGTATATTGTATTTTAAGGAAGTGGACACTGTACATTTTAAAGTGTTGTGTTGCTAATGATTGTCATTCTTTAAAATGTGTTAGTTGGGTACCAGAAAATAAAAAGGCATTTTTATTTGTAGGTCAGCACAGTCCTTTTAGCCTTTCTAAGATTTCCTTCATGAAGCCTTAATTACAAGGTAAAGTCATCAGTAATAGCTATGATTGCTTGAATAGTCAGGAAGATCTGATCAAAGTAGTGGCTTGGAACTCAAATATTTTATTTTCTATGTCATCACCAAATTGTTTTCAGTTTATAAAATGTCTACCCTGCCTTGATTCTTGGAATTTCTCCATATTCAGGTTGAGATCTCAGCCACAGATGCAACTTCACTTGAAAGATGTCTGCCACGCTCTAGCAAAACAGTCTCATGTTGAGAATCTGAGAAGACGATTTCCCTCAGCCTGTCTTGTATGAACCCCCATCTCCGACTCCTGATTTATAGTGTTTAAATTTTACCCATAAGCAAAGATGGGAGATTTCACCAGTGCTGAAAGTTTCTCTTCTCCCAAGAATCAAAATTCAGTATTACCTACTAGAAAATATTATGCAACATGAGTTCTCTTGTGAATGTCTTCAGTTAACTTGTTGTTTTCTATTTGTTGTCTTACTTGGAAGCTTCATGCAAAGTGACATTCTCCTTTGACAGGAATTCTTGAATGGGGAAGTCCATAGTACTGCCTTAATAAGGTTTCCTTACTCCAACTCTATTGTATGTTTGCAAGCCATCGATTTGATGATATGACCCTCTTGTGTTAACTATTTGTTTTCTTAGAAGCTTCACTGGGAGCATTCTGAACTACCCAGGACTCTCTCTAGAGGGATAGTCACCTGATTATCTTAAAGAGTCTTCCCTATTGAATTCTGCCATATGTTTTGAACACCTAATTTGAAGTTGTTTTACTATTTTTTTCTAACACTCAACTATTGAATTTTTACTTTAAGTTACTATACATTTAATAAATTCACTCATTCAAAACTAAAGGTATAGTTTTGATAAAGATAAAGCTATATCTAGAGCTGACAGAACAAAAGCAACAAAATTCTGTGCTGGAGAGTGGTATGTCAACTTTACACAAGCTAAAGTAATCTGCGAGCAGGAACCTCAGTTAATAAAAAGCATCCCAAGACTGTACTGTAGGCAAGCCTATATGGTATTTTCTTAATTAGTGATTGATGTTGGAGGGCATGGGTTACTGTGAGGCTGCCATCCTGAGCAGGTAGTCCTGAGCTCTCAAAAAAGTGGGTTGAGCAAGCCTTGTGAAGTAAGGCTGTAAGCAACACCCCTCTATGTCTTCTGCATCAGTTCTTGCCTCCAGGTCCCTGTCCGGTTTCAATTCTTGCCCTGACAATGAACGGTGATGGAAGTGTAGGCTAAATAAACCGTTCCTCCCCAAACTGCTTTTAACTCTAATGAGAGCATTCAAGTTCCAGCCTCAATGCTCTCTCGGGGTTCAGCCTACAGGCTAGACAGCATGTGGACAGGGTTTTTCTAAAAGGAGTCTGAGGGTGAGAGGGAAATAAACTGGCTCACAAATGTGTTCCTCTCATGGCTCTTTATTCTTTAAAGATGGAGGCTCCCAAAAAAAGTTCTCTCTCAAAAGCTCTCTTTAAGATTTCTCTCTATAAGCTCTCTACTCAAAAGTTCTTTCTCTAAAAGCTCTCTTTAAGATTTCTCTCTAAAAAGTTCTCTAAAAATTCTCTAAAATTCTTTCTAAAAAGTCTACAAAAATTCTGTCTTCTAAAAGTTCTCCTGAGGTCTCTTTTATACCACAAGGCTTCTAGTTTTTATACCCACAGGCATATTTAAAAACTCTGGCATGCGTAACTCTCAGAGCCAGGAATGGGGGTTGCATCTTGAGAAAAGCAGGTGCTTCACCTCTCTCCCCTGGACTTGACTTGCAAAATGTCCTGGAAAACTTAAGTCTCGGTGGGGGATGTGACTTGCAGCTCATACTGTTAACTCATTAAAGGTGACTTCTCAGCACTATATCAAAGGAAAAAACTAAGACTATGTAGTGTGAGGTCCAAAGGCAGCAGCTCTTACTTGCTGACACCTCAGGGAGAATAAATTTCCTTTCTCTTGGGCCTATTTGAGAATACAAAACACCTAGTATATATTTTATGCACAGCCAAATTCATAGTAACAAATATTCTGGAGTTGATACCCTGGATATTAATTGCTACTTCTGTAATAGATGATAAAGGCTTCTAACATTGCCTACGATAATTCCTTCCTCCTTTCTTTCTTTCTTTCTTTCTTTCTTTCTTTCTTTCTTTCTTTCATTTTAAGTTCCTGAAGTGTTTCTCACCAAGTCACAATTGCAGTATTTGGATTTGGCTTGTGTTGGTGATGAGACTCTGGCTTCTGAGTTAAGCTATTATCTTTTTGTGTAAAATGTAGCCCAGGAATCTGGTAGCCAAAACAGGTTGTCTTTTACTTAAAGGATTCCTACTAACTGTGCCTATGGTATTTCAACCCAGTTATAGAAACCCTAACTAATAAAAGCACCTCTTTCAATGTTTTCCTGGAATCAACAGTAGTTTTCAGAATTCCCCTAATTAAACAGCCATATCAAATATGAGCTTCCAGGAAAATCAGGAAGCCATTCCTTGATATGGTTAATTGTATCACTAAATTAGCATTTTATTATTTGAGTGTGTTCAACTGAGATATGAAAAGTGCCTAAGCGATGTTGTAAAGTGTTTTCTTAATACCTGAATTAGATATTTCTGTTACCCAACTCAATTACCTTTAATAATTCTGCTTTGTTAGTGTACAGATAAATCACATCTTCTTTTCTTAATTTAGATATTAGGTGTGTTGTGGGATCCAGGACATTCTGATTTCTGAAAACTAACTTATTACAGATAAAGAAATTGATGCAAAAATGCAACCATGTTAGGAAAAGGAAATATTTATAATAATAAAAGAAAGTTATTGAATGATCAGCACTACATATCAAGCTAAGCTTTGAATTTTGTCAGCTGTATTTAGATACTAACTTATTTATCTTGATATGTATTTCTAAGTATATCGTAAAAACTAATTTGTAAGGAATTTTTCTTAATTTAAAGTTACTTTATACATCAGTAATATGCTTTTTAGAGAGTGTGGTATATGCATATGTGAATATATGCATGTGAGGATGTCTCTCTGAATCTCTGTCTGTCCGTCTGTCTTCAGAAACTTGAAGTCTATATTATGCTTTTTTCTGTAATACTCTCCATCACATTATTGGGACAAATTCTCTCATTGAACTTGTAGCTTCTCGGTTCATTTAGACTACCTATCTGGTAAACCCCATTGCTCTGCCCCCACAGCAGCAGGATTCTAAGGAAGTACTACCATGTCCAGGTTTTTACATGAGCTTTGGGTACTTGAAGCAAGTGAACTTGCCAAGTAAGCCCTTCGCCATCTGAACCATCTCTGCGGAATCATTGAATAGAATGTTTACATCATTCTAGTTTGCCAAATTATTTCCTAAAGGGAATACATTTTAATTATTAACATTTTTGTTGAAAATAATTCTAATACAATATATTCCCAGTCCAATATTGAATTTTCCTCCTGTTATTGAAGGAAATATTTCCTTTTGCAAATGTAGATGAGTTTGAGCTTACAAATATGTAATATAAATATTATATTGAATGCCAAAGATTGTATCTGAGAAACCACATAATTTATATTTCTCTTTGCAGTTCAGTTTCTAAACAAGCATGCCAGAAATGTAATATATTTATCCTATCCAAGTACTGAATGATTCCTTTCATGTCTTTGGGAAGAGTTATATATTTTAAGGATTACATGAGACTATTTAAAATTTAAATAGTAGTATAACTATTTAAACTTTAAAATTTGGCAGTGCTAACTGTCACGCAGACAAATTAAAACAATGAAGGCTGTGGTGTAAGATTAAAACTAAGCAGCAGTCAACTGTATTGTTTTTTTCCCCAAAGGAATGTAACATATAATTTATTTGGGAGAAAAAAAATTACAACCAAATAAAACAACATAATCTCTCCTTGAGAATTCTTATTAATTTTGTTTTGATAAAGTAACATTTTGTTTATCTTATACCTGGATTCTGGTTGCCCTGTGACACTTTCTGGATTTAAAGTAGCTTGGCTGACATCATCAGAGGGTGAGAGAACACAAAGAGAATAGAATGAGTATCAGAATTCCTGACAGGACAGTGATGGGAAGTGGCATCCCTTCACCTTCAGCATTTTCTATAGAGGGAGAAAAGAAGTTATGTCATTACAAAAGCTCAAGGAAACCTGCAGACGTCAGTTGTTTCAGAAAACTGCTTTCACTCTTCATTGACTTCAGTTTTGCCTAAGGTTACAAACATTCTCCCAAATGATTTTCGCAATTTGAAAGAAACAGATTCAACTTCAGAAATAAACAGGCAGTAGATGTGGTGACTCATGTTTGTAATCCTAGCACTTGAAAGACTGCAACAAATAAATGTTATGAATTATGGACAGCCCCATCTACATGATGAGTTGGACGTCATCCTGGATATTAGTTTTGTTCAGTGAGACCTTGTCACAAAATAAACAAATGCATGATAGATAAATACATATAGATAGATGACACAGATGATGACAATAGATATATTGATGATAGACAGATAAATAGATACAGATTGACTATAGACAGAGAGATGATGGACACACAAATAGATGATAGATAGAAGATAGATGACAGATAGATGATAGTTAAAGGACAAACAAGAATGTTAGATTCTTACACACATACACACACACACACACACGCACACACTCCTTTGAAATTTTTCTTCAACCTTACATTGAAGGATGTTTGTATAAATATTATATCTAGAGCTGAGCACTGCAATCACTTATTCTCAATATCTTAACTGCTAATGAGTTTTTGCATTAACTCTAGTCCACACCAAAAAATAAAAAAAGCTTCTCTGAGGAAAACCGAGAGCGGCATACATCTACTGTTATCATCATGAATATTTAGGATGGAGTTTGACAACACAGCTACTTAGAAAAATAACTACAGCAAGTTACTCACTAGGACTTGTGTCTTCTCCAGACATGAGTTTCTCATGAGGTTTACAGAACCAAATCTGAACACCCACCTGTGCAACAGGTGTCAAATCTACCAGAAATTAGTTGGTTACCCCAATAGTAGCTATGTTATTGTTATACTGGTGAGCACATCTTTCCTTCTGGTTAATTTTGTAGCATCCACAGTCCTACAATGGGTAGGGCCATTATGTCTTTTCTCTTCTACTAGCCTGAGTATTACTTTCCATGCTATGAAAGAAAGCCAGAAAGAAGGAAGTTTCCTGTTCAGTTGGAGTTTGGTTTCTTTATGTCCTCCAACGGAAGTGTGTGCTGTATTCAGGTTTTGGATATTTAAAACTGGTTATGTTGGGCAACCATGAACAATGGCAATAGTTTATTTTGTTCTGGACGCCTATGAATCTTCATGTCCAATAGCTGATTGGGATATATCCCGTTCCTGACACTGAGATTTTCATTTAATAACCCAATGTCTTCTAGTAATTGATAGCATTGCTTGCCACATAGTGTACCTTTATTCTAATTCTTTTAGTTGATATACACATAAATGCTTTTTGTAATACTTCTTCACACACCTTAGTTTTGACTAATCCTTATTCCTGTTTCTCTTCATGTGCTTGCTTCCAGGCCCACTTAAAACTTTAATCACTCCCTGTTCTTTCATACTATGTGTGGAAATGTGATAAAGGGTTGCTTTCTTCTGGACAGAACATTGCTGTTGGATATGGACACTCACAGTAGCTACGGGAGCTACATGAGATCATGATAGTTAACTCCCCAATGTGCTGGGGGAAAGTAGAACCTGAGCTCTCACCAGAGCTGGGGAGCTATTGCTAGTCATGGATGCTGAGGGAAAAAGAATCACTTTCTTTGAAGGTGTATCCAGTGGTCAGTTCCTCTTTTCCCATGGGTTGGCCTCACTGGTATACACATACCTCATAATACAAACTGAACTCATTGGGTTTTATCAGTCAAAAATTAAAATAAAAATAAAAAGGAAGCAAATGAAGATTGGAGGAAAGTGCATTGAAGGAGGGTAATGTATAGATATGATCAAGATATGTTTTATACATATACAAACCTTTCAAAAATTATAAAACATAAAGCATACACATGTAGAAAACAAATGCCAAAGTATGTAAAAAATCACTTTAAAATGTTGTAATCAGGTGTTTGAAATAACAATTTTTCTACCTTGCTTGTCTAAGAGTTTTCAAGAAATACATGAATTGATAGAATATATTTGGAGGCCAGACAGTCATCCAAGGTCTGCCATAGTTTAGTTTCCTACCTTCTCATTTGGTAGGAAAATATTCTAAGCACTGTCATGAAAGAAAGAATGAGTCCCCTTTATAATACTTACTATACCTGTGGTGTTTCTGTATGTATGAAAATTTGTTCCAAATATGAACCAATGATAAAGTATTCCACCTCACACACACCAAGTACCATCTTAATTTTGTTTTAGATCGATTGGCTTAGTCCTTTTGACATACTATAGCATAGTATTCTAAACAGGGTGGTGTTTGAGCAAAGGATATTTACTTTTCTGCATTTTGGTGATTGAGAACTCTTATATGAAAGCAATGTTGGATTCTGAAAATGGCTCACATATATCTGGGACCTATTGCTGTGTTCTTTCCTTGATCAAAACAGCTTGGTTCTTACAATCCTAGTTTGTGATGCAAAGGGGATGAAAAAAGGGCAGACATAAAGACATACATATATAAAAGCTGACATCAGGTGGGTCTCTCTAATGCTACTACTGTCCCTGCAATCTGGAACCTCAGTGTGTTTATTAAGTATAGCACAGGGCAGTCACAAGCTTTAAACATCCAGGAGTCTAAAGTCCAACTGCTAGTCTTTGCAATCACTTACAAATGACTCATAAACACTGATACTCCAATCCTGAGGACAGGATTGCCATTGCTTTGAAGCCTGACCCATACAACAATGACTTTTCTAATTTCCCATGTTTCCATTACTTTTAGAGTTCTCTACAACAAGCTCGTGTCCACAGCAAAATATACATTCATTTAGGTCTTCGCTCACTGCAGACTTTCTCCTCTCCCTACATCTTCCCTTTCTTATTTCTTTGGTGTTCAAAATGAATTTTCATAAACAACCCAAGGCAGTTTGTTGCAATGCTGGATAGGGAGTCTAAAGATGATAAGAAAGACCATATCAGCCACATCTTCTGTGACCAAAGAAAACAAAAGGAACATTTTAGCATATTGAAAGTATTAAAGCCTGCAAGGATTCATCAAGGATTATTTTTTGTTGTTTGTTTGTTTGTTTTGTTATATTAGCAGAATAAACAGAATGACCTAGGACGTGCCAACATAATTGAAACACATCCTTGCTATCATTATTGGGGGCTTAACACACAGGAGATAGGTCCAAATTTATTCCTAATTATACTGATGCAGGAGAAACTTGACATAGTAAAATTGATGCTACAAATGGTTTACTAATAAACTTGTCTAAGACATATTAAGTTATACAAAGTAAAATTTAGCAAATGTGATGCCTCATATGAAGAGAAGTTTTATGGTTGTTAGAAACTATAAGGAAGAAAAATGTGTACCTAAAAAAGTTTAGGGTTGCTAAGAAAGTTCCTGCTAATGTTTATTCACTAGAATTGACCTCCAATTAGGCTCCATTCCCATAACAAAAGGAGATGCTCCTGATTTACAACTAGCCATTAGACTAATCCCCATAATCCTCATATAGAGAACTTGCCTCTAATGGGCAGCTCTAGGGGGCAGGGCAGGGTCACAAACATCATTAAGTCCTGGTTTGCCATTAATTCCCTCTGTGTTCTAATCAGGTAGAGCATAATTCTTCCTTGTGGACAAAATGAACCTGGGTAATAACGACTGGAAAAGAACAATAGTGCTGCACTTAAGTAATTCTGACAATATCCTTCATGTGTAACTCCTGCAGCTGCCCAAGTAGACAGACTTGCAGTCTCCTGTCTCTGTTTAAATTAATCTAGGTGTAACCTGGAGATGGGGCCTGAAAGAAACTTAAGAATGCCAGCATATGTAGAACGCAAGAGCCTAAATTGTATGTAAGTTAGTAAAATCTTACATTCATGACCAGCTCCACTTTGGGTATGATCCAGACTCTGACATACACTATTATTATTAAAGAGCATTTTGCTTTATTATTCTCTAAATGTATGTAGAGATTTCTCACTGGTAAAACATATTATTTCTATTACAATATCTGTTTTAATTTTAAGGAGCTGCTGTCACATATAGGTATTGATAATCGATGATACATTAAATCCTACTTACATTGCAGTGTTGTAGCCCATTTCCAATAGTTAAATTGGGCCCATTGGGACTCCTCCAGGTTGTTAAAACAGTAAGTCCCCCAAACAGAGGGAATTATTAATATAAACACATAGAAGAATGTGCCTAAACTTCTGGATTAAAGAGCTGTGGCCTGGAAACCTATGTCCAGCAGGCTTTAGAAGTGACTATGGTTTACCTGGGTGGCTATAATTACCAAGCATCTTAGAATATAGCTACTGGGTTATTTTCCAGTCATTAGAAGGTGTGATACCTGACATCAGACTCTTCACTGAACCTGAAGGGGCTGCTCTGTACCCTTAGGAAAGATATTAACAACCTTACCCTTGCAATAGCATGGGGAATGGACCAAGCCATGCTTTGCTATTTTGTACTGTTACATTCCCAAGAGATTTGGAGTTATTCCCCAGTCCTTTGGGAACCAGTGTCATCTTACAGGAATGATGATGATGAAGATGATGATGATGATTAACGTAAATCATAGAAACTGTTTACAGAAGTAATTCTCTAAACATTATTTAGAGAAATTGTGGGGATAGGGAATTCTCCCCTTTGCATATTTCTAATTGTTTGATACTTCTATAAGTTCTGTTTACAGTACTCTATTGTTGTTGGTTGAAAGGAATACCATGCAATGAGCTCTTTAGTTATTTTGTGTTGAACTGAAATGTTTTTTTAATGCAAATGAAATGTAAGCAGGGACACTATTCAGTCTCTAGGCACTGTGAAAGTCTCATAATGCCAAATGTAGTTTTGTTCCACTTGGACTACAGTTTTTGTTTGTTTGTTTCTTTTTGTTTTTATTTGCACTTAGGTTTCTCTACAAGATTTTTCCAGTACTTCTGCACACACTCAGGGCAAAAGGCAGAGGTGAGCTCTGGGTCCCCATCTAAGACATGAATTCCTCCTGTTTGCCCTCTGTCAGACCTCCAGGCCTGGGACCACAGCCAGGTACATGCACAACCAAGGGATGACCAAACAACCAGGAGCCAGCAGAAAGAGCATGTCCAATCCTGCTAGCACACAGGACAGAAGAGAGAGGACAGAGAGCAGAGAGCAGAGGCCAGAGAGTATTGGATTTGCTTGCACCCACCGAAAGGGAACCCTGTTTGCCCATCCACCAGGAGAGGAAGAGGCTCTTTCCACACACACTGGAAGAAGTGATGGGAAAGAGGCAATATAAGAACACACTCAGCAACTGAAAAACAAATATGATACCACCAGAGTCTAGAGATTCTACAACAGCAAGACCTGAACAGCCCAGTGCAGATGAATCAGAAGGGAATGAACTTAAAAACGACTTCATGAAAATGATAGAGGCCCTCAAAGAGGATATGAGAAAATCCCTTAAAGAAATGGAAGGAAAAAAAGCCAAAAATGCAACAAATACAAGACATGGATAAAAACAAAAAGCAAAAATTAAAAAAAAATTCAAACAGTACAAGGGTTGAGATATGACATAGAGACAATAAAACAAACACAGTCTGAAAGAATGTGGGAGATAGAAAAACTGGGGAAACCATCGGGTGCTACAGATGCAAGCATAGCCAACAGAAAACAAGAGATGGAAAAGAGAATCTCAGGTGCTGAAGACACACTAGGAGAAATAGACTCATCAATCAAAGAAAATCTTAAGTCCAACAAATCCCTAACACAAACATCTAGGAAATATGGGACAATGTGAAAAGACCAAACCTAAGAATAATAGGTATAGAAGAAGGTGAAGAAATCCAACTCAAAGGGACAGAAAACATATTCAACAAAATCATAGAAGAAATCTTTCCCAACCCACAGAAAGACATGGCAATGAAGGTAGAAGAAGCTTACAGAACACCAAATAGAGTGGATGACAAAAAAAGTCCCTCGCCACATAATAATCAAGACCCCAAGCATACAGAATAAAGAAAGAATAATTAGAGCAGCTAAGGAAAAAGGTTAAATAACATATAAAGGCAAACCTAATAGAATCACACCTGACTATCTCACGGAAACTCTGAAAGTCAGAAGGTCCTGGATAGATACTCTACCAACACTAAAAGACCAAGGATGTCAGCCCAGACTACTGTATCCAGCAAAGCTTCCAATAACTATAGATGGAGAAAACAAGACATTTCATGACAAAACCAGATTTAAGCAATACATATCCACTAACCCAGCTCTACAGAAAGTTCTGGAATGAAAACTCCAGTCCAAGGAAATTAACTACAACCAGAACAACATAGGAAATAGATAATCCCACTTTAACAACACCCAAAAGAGAAAAGGGGTGGAAATCCACATACAATTCCAAGAACAATCATTCCAAATCAAATGAGAACAAACAATTAAAGGTCATTAATATCCCTCAAATTAATGGTCTTAACTCACCCATAAAAAGGTATAGGCTAACAGAATTTATTCAAAGATAGAACCCATCCTTCTGCTGCATTCAAGAAATATACCTCAGCCTCAAAGACAGACATTACCTCAGAGTTAAAGTTTGGAAAAGATTTTCCAATCAAATGGTCCCAAGAAACAAGCAGGGGTAGCAATCCTAATATCTAAAAAACAAGATTTTAAACTGAAATCAATCAAATGATATGCAGGAGGTCTTTTCATATTCATCACAGGAAAAATCCACTATGATTAATTCTCAATTCTGAACGCCTATGCCACAAATTCAAAGGCATCCACATTTGTAAAAGAAACATTACTAAAACTCAAACCACACATAAAACATCACACACTTATAGTGGGAGACTTCAACACCACACTCTCACCAGTAGACAGGAAAAACGGAATTAGTAGAAGTTATGACACATATCTATGCAACATTCCATCCAAATTCAAAATAATATACCTTCTTCTCTGTGCTGCATGGAACCTTCTCAAAAATCAAACACATATCAAACCTCAACAAGGTCCAAAAAAATTGGAATAACTCCATGTATCTTATCAGATCTCCTTGCATTAATGTTAGAATTCAATAGCAACACAAATTGCAGAAAACCTACAAACTCGTGGAAATTGAATAATGTGCAATTGCGCCACTCCTGTGTCACAGAAGAAATAATAAAATAAATTAAAGACTTCCTAGAATTCAATGGGAATGAAGACACAACATATCCAAATTTATGGGACACTTTGAATGCAGTGCTAAGAGGAAAGTTCATAGTACTAAGTGCCCATATGAAGAAACTGGAGAATAGTCACACTAGAGAATTAACAGCACAACTGAAAGCTCTAGAAGAAAAAGAAGCAAACTCACCCAGGGGGAGTAGACACCAGGAAATAATCAAATTGAGGGATGAACACAATGAAGTAGAAACTAGGAAAACAATACAAAGAATCAATGTAACAAAGAGTTGGTTCCTTGAGAAAATCAACAAGATAGACAAACCTTTATTCCAACTCACCAAATGGCAGAAGGTGAGCATGCAAATTAACAAAATCAGAAATGAAAAGGGGGATATAAGAACGGACACTGAGGAAATCCAGAGAATCATCAGGTCAAATGAAAACCTTTACTCCACAAAATTCAAAAATGTAAAGAAAATGGACAGCTTTCTGGATAGATATCACTTGGCAAAATTGAATCCAGAACAGATAAGCAATTTAAATAGGCCTATAACCCCTAAGGAACTAGAAACAATCATCAAAGTTCTCCCAACCAAAAAAAGCACTGGGCTAGATGGCCTCACTGCAGAATTCTACCAGAAATTCAAAGATCACATTATACCTATGCTCCTTAAAGTATTCCATGCAATAGAAGCAGAAGGGTCTTTGTCAAACTCTTTTTACGAGGCGTCAATAAGCTTGATCCCCAAGCCACACAAAGACACAACTAAGAAAGAAAACTTCAGACCAATATCCCTCATGAACATTGATGCAAAAATACTCAATAAGATAGTGGCAAATCAGATCCAAGAACACATCAGAAACCTCATCCACCATGATCAAGTAGGTCTCATCCCAGGGATGCAGTGATGGTTCAACATAAGAAAATCCATCAATGTCATTCACCATATTAGCAAGTTGAGAAACAAAAATCATATGATCACCTCACTAGATGCTGAAAAAGCCCTTGACAAAAATCCAAAACCCCTTCATGATAAAGGTCTTGGAGAGATCTGGGATAACAGGGACATACTTAAACATAATAAAAGCTATATACAGCAAACCAACAGCCAACATCAAACTAAATGGAGAGAAACTCAAAGTAATTCCTCTAAAATAAGAAACAAGTCAAGGCTGTCCACTCTTTCCATACTGCTTCAATATTGTACTTGAAGTTCTAGCCAGAGCAATGAGACAACAAAAGGATATCAAGGAAATTCAAATTGGAAAGGAAGATGTCAAACTTTCACTATTTGCAGATGATATGATAGTTAATATAAGTGACCCAAAAAACTCTACCAGGGAAATCCTACAGCTAATAAATACCTTCAGCAAATTGGCAGGATACAAGATCATCTCAAGAAAACAGTAGCCCTACTATATACAGATGATAAAAGGACTGAGAAATAAATCAGAGAAACATCACCCTTTACAATTGCCACAAACAACATAAAATACCTTCAATGCTATCCCCATTGAAATCTCAGCACAATTCTTCACAGACCTTGAAATAACAATTCTCAACTTTGTTGAAAAGCAAAAGACCCAGAATAGCTAACCCCGCCCTGTTCAACAAGGCAGTGTCCGGAGGCATCACCAACCCTGGCTTCAAGCTGTATTATAAAGCTAGTCCTGCAAACAGCTTGGTATTGTTGCAAATTTGACATGTAGACGAATGGAATTGAATTGAAAACCCTGATTTTAACCCACAGAGTATGATCACTTGGTTTTTGACAAAGAACCTAAAAATTTCCAATGGAAAAAAGAAGGTATCTTCAACTAATGGTGTTGGCACAACTGGATGCTGGCATGTAGAATACTCCAGATAGATCCATGTTTATCCATGCACAAAACGTAAGTCCAACTGGATCAAATACCTCAACATAAATCCAGCCACATTGCACCTGTTAGAAGAGAAAGTGGGAGGTACCCTTGAACCAATTGTTACAGGAGACCGCTTCCTGAGCATAACACTAGTAGCACAGACACTGAGATTGAAAATTAATAAATGGGACCTGCTGAAGCTGAGAAGCTCATGCAAGGCAAAGGACAGAGTCAACAAGACAAAAATGTATCCCACAGAATGGGAAAAGGCGTTCACTAATCCCACATCTGACAGAGGGCTGATCTTCAAAATCTAAACAGAGCTCAAGAAGCAAGACTCCATAACACCAAATGATCCAATTAAAAAGTCAGCTACAGAACTAAGTAGAGAATTCTCAATAGAGGTGACTAAAATGGCTGAGAGACACTTAAGAAAGTGTTCAACCATGTCTGTTCTTATATTTTTGACTACCATTGCTTTAGAGTATGTCTTGAAATTCGACATCGTGAAGCCTCAAACAAGCTATTTTGGATTTATTGTACATGGAAATGAGTTTTAAGATTGTGGTTCCCGTTCTATGAAGAATATCATAAAATTTTGTTAGGAATTACATTGCATCTGTAAATCACTTTTTATATGGCCATTTTATCAATACCAGTTCTTTCGATTTGTGAACATAGGCCTTGTGCACAGTTTCACTGTGATGGGCTTACTGTTGGGGGGATATTGTTGACCTGATGCTATAATGTCTACTGGAATTCCTTATATCTTCTGTAGATAAATTATTGAAGATTATCAGCTCTTTGGGAAAAAAGAAAGTGTTCAACATCTCTAGCAATCAGAGAAATGCAAATCAAAACATCTCTGAGATACCATCTTACTCTTGTCAGAATGGCTAAAATCAAAAACTCCAATGACAGTTTATGCTGGAGAGGAACAGTAATCCACTACTGTTGGGAGTGCCAACTCGTAAGCCACTATGGAAATCAGTATAGAGATTCCTCAGGAAAATGGGATTCAATCTACCACAAGACCCAGCAATTCCACTGTTAGGCATATACTCAAAAGATGCACATTCATACAAGAAGGACATCTGTTCCACTATGTTCATAACATCACTATTAGTATTAGCCAGAACCTGGAAGCAACCTATATGCCCCTCAACTGAAGAGTGGATAGAGAAAATGTGATACATTTATACAATCAAATACTATTCAGCAGAAAAAAACAATGGAAGCTTGAAATTTACAGGCAATTGGATGGCACTAAAAGAAACCATCCTGAGTGAGGTAACTCAGTCACAAAAAGATTAACATGGTATGTACTCATTCATATATGGATTTTAGACATGAATTAGGGGAGTGCCAGTCTACAATCACACTTCCAGAGAGGCAGGCAAACAGAAAGGACCCCAGAGAAGGTGGAATGAGGCAAGATCTCCTGAGCAGGTTGAGAGAACAGGGTCGGGGAGTGAAAGGGAGCCAGGAAAAAGAGAGGGAGAGAAAAGGAAGGGAGAGGAGGACATGGGGGAACAGAAAGGTTGTGTTGGGGGAAGAACAGAAGGAGACATTCTAGGTTTGAGGGGAGTTCTGGCACTAGTGAGATCTCCAAATATCTACAAGGATGACACCAATTGGCAAACTAAGCAGTAGTGGAGAGACTACATTAAATGCCCCTGCCTAATAATGATTTTTACCACTGTCTTACATACCATCCTAGAACCTCCCTCCAGTGAAAGATGGAAGCAGAGGCAGACACCCACAGCTAAACACTGAACTGAACTCCTGGAACCTAGTGACAGAAAGGGAGGAGTGTTGTCAAGACTGGGCTGGTAAAACCAAGAAAAACAGCTGACCTGAACAAGGGGGAGATTTTGGACCCCAGACTGATGGCTGAGAGGCCAGCATGGGACTGATCCAAATACCCTGAATGTGTCAGTGAGGAGACTCAGGAAATCTATCTAGTTTTTCGGTAGTAGATCAGTATTTATCCCTGGCACAAAAATGGACTTTGGGAACCCATCCCACAATGAGGGATGTTTTCTCAATCTTGACACTTTGGGGAGGGCCTGGGCCCTCCCAGGTACGAAATGACAGACTCTAGAGATCCCCCATGGAGGGCCCTACCCTGCCTGGGAATTGGGGTGGGGATTGGGTGGGAGGATAATGGGGGAGTGGACATGGAGGGGAGGAAGACGGAGCTGGGGCTGATATGGGAAGCAAGCTTGTTTCTAATTTACATATATATGTACATACATATATATATATATAATTAAAAACTGTAAAATCCAAACCAACCACCCAAACAATTAAAAAACCAATAAACCAATTAGTCCAGTTTGTTAGTAGGTGCATCTCGGCCTCAAGTCACAGTAAGGTGTCCTACAACTAGTTAGAAACTGACCACAAAGTTTGAGTAAAAATAAATTTTCAAGGACGTAGTGAATTTTAGTTAACTGCAAGGTTGTTTTGTCTTGTTTAGTTTTTTGCAGAGGAGCTATTTGAAAATTGGAATTGTTCGAAGCCAGGCAGCAGTTTCTCTGAGGAGGCAGTCAGGTCTCTGTCTCTGTCCCTGTCTCTCTCTCCTCTCTTCCCTCTTTCCCTTCCTTTCCTCTAATCCCTTCCCTTTCTCTGATTAAGCTTCAGACTTTAAAAATACTAAGTAACACTTCAAACTATTTTTTCTTTTTTTTTACTGGACTGTTTTTGAAAGCCAAGTTATTAACAAGCATCTATCATGGGTTTCCAGCCTTCCCAGCTCTGCTAGCTGAAATAAGTGTCCATGGCTGTGTAGCCCAAAAGGATGAAAGAACCCAACTACTTCTATTCCTATGTGCTGTAGCTATCTCCCATGTAAGACTGCTTTCTCAAGAAAACAGGATCTTGATGAAGAACCAAAAGGATATTTTAAACCCATGTCCTTCCTGTGAGTTCCTAGGAAAATGGACACTACCTTTTTGGTTCTTCAGAGAAGACTGGCAGGACTACCTGTCAATCCCAGATATCTATTCCAGTATTCCAGGGGCCAGTCCACTTTCTGTAAGGAGACTAATAACAAAGTTTTCTGGTGTTACAGGCCATTAAGCTTCTGTGGAAGCAGCTGACCCCATTGATTCAGAACAACTCAGCAACCTCAAACATATGAACAGATGAATTTCATCAACTGCCAAAATGTGTCCTTCTGCTTCATATCATATAGTATATTCTCATGTTGTTCCTCAAGTCATGCAAAACATTTGGAGCTGTTCTTATTTGTGAACTCTTTCTGTTTGCTTGTTTGTTTTCTTTTAACTCGCTTGCTTAAATATGTGGACCTGGTTTTATATCCTTGCACTGTAGTAACTGTGACTCAGTGGAGTGATGGGGGAAATCCTTCTGTGTATATGTTGTCCTATTCATTGATAAATAAAGCACTGTTGGCCAAAAGGAAAGCAAGATAGGTGGGACTGGGAGTCGAGAAGGATTCTGGGAAATATAGTCGAGAGTAGAGAGTCCCCATGTGATCCCAGGCAGAGTGGACACAAATCTGGTATTCTCAGTAAGATGATCCCAGGAAGAGAAGACGCATGTGACTGCATCCTTGGAAATATAAGATCTTATAAAAATATATATTAGTAATTATGTGTTATTAATTAAGTCAGAGCTAGCCATTAAAAAACCATAGCAAACAGCCAACAGCTTCATAATTAATATAGTGTCCTGCATGTTCAATTGGGACTGATGCAGCTCTGGAACCAGGCTGGTGGAAAGAACGTTTGTTACAGAGGAGCGTGGAACAAAGATTATGAATTCAGTAGGTAAGCAAGGAGATACTATTTTCTTAGTGACAAAATGACTTTCCCAATCCAACTAGGCTTAGGCTCCTCTATATAGTTGACTTCTATCCTACGCATGCATACCATGACAAACACACACCTGAACTCACACTCACATTCATTTAATCATCACACACACACACACACACACACACAATTTTTAACAGACTTGACTATTCTCAACTATCTTTTTGATATCTATCTTTCATCCATATATATCTATATATGTATGAAATTATATAATATATATGGTAGATTTAGTAGTAGAATTTATTAATGTTAACATCCATAAAAACAAATATTCTTTTTCTTTGTAACTTAAGAAGAATCGTGAGCTCTGATGGTTGACTGCCTCTTCAAGGATTGACCTATGCCTCACTTATAACAAGGTTGAGGGGTTGGAGCCCATGAGGCTTGTGGGTTCAACAAAGGATTCACACATGAAAACTGGGGCAGCGGCAAGATTTGAGAAGACATACCCTGGGCAACACAAAGAAATGAAAATCACATAATATTTAACTGGAAAGAGTTGCTATCTGGAAAAGATTTTTCCTGATGATTTACACGAATTTTCAACCAATTTCATGTCCCATTCACACTTCATGTCTTGCATTATACTAGTATTGTTTTTAGTCTGCAGAATACCATAGTTGGGTGAAGCTTTTGAAATTATCTAACCCACTCATGTGGACTGCTTCTTTTTGAAATAGAATATATACTTTTTGTATTTATTCTTCTCTTATATATTACATTCTGATAAATTTCTTCAGATTAACTTTCCTGATAGCTTTGATTTGCTTATGTCAATACCTGTCTTTGTATTTATGACTCAACACTCACTCTCTACATAAAACTTAATACAAGCATCAAATATTCTTTTTTCACAGAATTATTACTTTAATATAAATGCCCCTAGCCCATTATGATTTACTCAGAAGCCAAGGCTATGTATCTATTTAATTATTCCTTGTCTCTCAATGTATGATTAGTTGGCAGAGCACATTAAGTGCAAAGCACATATTTATAATGAATAATCAATGATTAACTGCCTATGAAATTATTGTTTGGATACATTTAACTCTATCAATCAAAGATATAATATATATGCGGATATCCACACATGCTGGTATGTTTTAAATGTCTTCTTAATAAGTGTATTTATTCACTAGCTGTTGGAAGGGAAATATTAATAAATTGCCTATTAGCTGGGCATTGGTGGCTCACACCTTTAATCCCAGCACTCAGGATGCAGAGGCAGGCGGATCTCTGTGAGTTCGAGGTTAGCCTGGTCTATAGAGCGAGTTCCAGGACAATCTCCAAAAACAATACAGAGAAACCCTATCTCGAAAAACCAAAAATACATAAATGAATAAATAAATAAATTACCTATGAGGTGCTACTTAAGCTATACCACAGCACTGTTCAAAGCTATTTACTGAGTAGAAAAGATTGCCTTCATTATTGTGTCCAGTTTCTTGGGGGTGTTTGAATAAAAAACAAAAAGCAACTTAGCATGTTTCAATGCCATGGTCAGATTACCGAAAATGACACATCAGTTTCACAAAAATATCTAGTGGTCTCTGTGGAATTATGTGAAGTAATCAGGTTTTTAAAGGATGCCTTTTATAATTTAAAGAATCTATTAGCATGTCTATGGAGAAAAACAGTCATCAGGCATGAATAGATAAATACTTGGATTCATTACGCTCTTTTAGGAAAAGGAGCCTCCATTCAGTAATTTTTAGATTAGAAATAATCAGAAAGCAAATCATTTCATTTTAAGTATTTTAAAAAGTTTCTTTTAATAACCCCAACTGTGATGATCTAAAATACCGATTTAAAACACGTTGTACTCATTGCCATATGAAAAGAGCAAAGTTTATAAATACATTTGGTGAAAATTTCTTTTGATTAAAAATAACATTGGAAGAATGATTCCGTACTCACACAGACAAAGAATTAACATATTGGTTTTCATATATCTAAATTTCATTTCGACACATAAAAGAGGATGACACTCAATAAAAGGGCACAAGTTAATGTCAGGGTAAGTCTATAGCTCACATCGCTTCCATGCAAATGGGAGTCAGAGATAGGAAAAACCTCTGTTATGTATGTAGAAGACCATGCCCCAGCACTTTACACATCTGTCCTCAGCACACCCATAGCCTTAAGGTTTCAATCACAGCTGCACCCGCTGTCACCTACTTTATCTGTCTTCTTCCTTCTGCTTGAAAGATCTCTGTCACAGCAGGCAGAATTGTTGGTGACTTCCTGGGAGAAGTGAAATGATCATTTTCTTCTCTTCTGTTCAAAGCACAGTGCTTGAGAAATTACTGACTCAGAGATATAAGTTTGTGGAGAAAATGATGACAAGCTGTGTCTTTAAAGGTGAATTAGACTACAGACAGGTGTACTCATGAGAATAACAGGAGAAGGGCTTTCCATGGATAGATGTGGTTCACCAGGACATATTGGAGTAATACAACTTGAGTTAGAATGAACAAGATGCAAAAAACAGTGAAAGGACAATCATGGGGAAGTGTGAGCTCCTGCAAAGCAGATGATTAACTGTGGTTTAGGACATTAGAGACCCAAATCATCATTATGGAGTTAAATGATATCCTGGTTAGTTTCATTTTCAACTACACACAAAGTTAGAGTCACCTGGTAAGAGGGAACTAAAGACTCTTCTCTGTGTGATTGGCCTGGTGCCAATGTCTGTGAGATAAAACCTTGACACTAGTTAGGAAATAAGAGTGGAGATGAGAAAACCTGTTCTGGGACACTAAATGATCCATTTCAGAGCATGCATCAAGAGGTTCAACTGAGAGTGGAGAATAAGAGTTATCTTTGTTATATGTAAATCTGGTTTCTTCATTAATATTACTCCATCATTGGATAAATTTTCCAATAACAAGGCACCCCATTATATGCAATAATATAATTACTTTTGTATTTATTGAAAGCACTTAAATGAATAAAATCTGATATGTTATTTCATTTCAGGAGAAATTGTGCAGCTTTCCAAAGGCATTTGTAAAGCAAAAGAGTCATTTGTTTCTGTGAACTGTGGATTCACACTTGAGAATTTACTGCTAAATATTTTCAATGCCATTTTCTATACAGAAAATATAAGATCCAATAAATTCTGCTAATTTTTTCATTTCATTTGTGTTTCCTATTAAATTAAAATTATGACAATATGATATATATGTGCACATATAAACTCTTTGCAATAGGTCACAATAATAGATATAACTGAGGTATTGGTAAATAACAGGAGAAGTCAAAATTTACAAACAGAAAAAATAAACTGAGAAGAAAAATTATTTGGAGAATACTGGATTTACATTGCATACCTTGAAGTCAATACAGTTCTGATTTTCTCCCTGCAGAATCAGAAATACTCTTGTATTAATGGTTTTGTTTTTAACCTTGGGAAGTTTCTTAATACATACAATCACATACTTGTTTTGACCCCTAGGAAAGCTGGAAAGAATAGATTTGAGGGCATTGTTGTAGCTTACCTCATAGAACGTGTGTGTGTGTATAAGATTTTTCTTATCAAATGTATTCAGTGCTATATAAGGTCTCCAGAGGATTACTTGCCTTTTTGTTCTAAAAATACCCAGTTCTGTTCCCATGGAAGGATATTGTGAGAGCATCCAGAGCTCACTGGCATTGTTTGAAGATGTGATTGCCTTAGCGTTTGAATGTTACTGCTCTGAGACCCTTGGTTTCTCCTCTTTAATTCACCAAAAAAGGAAATACTCCCCTGAAGTCCCCCCATAAACAAGGTAACTAATGACAGCTATACAGAACTAGGTTTTGTGCTTATGTTGTGCCTTTGGAAGATAAGGTGTTGGAGTCTAACATCTAACAGTTTGCCAAGACTACATATTTGCCATGTGAAATAATGAAACTGACATTCAGCCTTCTATATCTTATCATTATATATTTCAACCATCAGTTTATTGGGTAAAACACATTAATGAGCAGCATGAAATTATTAGGGCTAAGAGACCTTATTTGAAAATGCACATTGCCACATCACACACATGAAGAGTAACATTGATGACTATTATATTTAAATTTAGCAGTCCCCAGGTGACAAGGATCATGATAGGTATCTCAGATATTGTCTTTTGTTTCTTTTCTGTTCTGTATTGCTTATTCACTGACTCTGTTTAGGGGTCACCCTCCCTCTCCTTGCTGTTTTCAGGATCAATGTGCTTTTCCTCTTTGAAAACACAGAGTGTTCCTTGTCATCAGTGTTATGTACACTTTGCCACCATTACGTAAGAGAGGTATGCATGGTACCCCAGAGAAGAGGAATGAGGTAAGAGCTTCTGAACAGATTGGGAACATGGCGAGGGGTGGGAAGGAGTGGGAGCTGGGAAGAAGAGAAGGGGAGAAGAGGAAGAGAGAGTAGGTCATGGGGAATAGGAAGGTTGAGTGTGGAGTAGAATAGGGGGAAGAGGGAATCATAGGTTAGAAGACAGATCTGACACCAGTGAGACCTCTAGTGATCTAAAGGGATGACACCAACTGCCAAGCTAAGCACCTTAAATGCACATTCCAGATAATGAACTTGATGTCTATAACCATCCTAGAACCTTCATCCATTGAATGATGGAAGCAGAGGCAAACACTCACAGTTAAACACTGAACTTAACCCATGGAAACCAGTGACAGAGAGATAGGAGCAATGAGCAAATTGGCAAAGAATGGGCTGGCAAAACAAGCAGAGACAGCTTATCTGAACAAGGGAGAGTTGTTGGACCCCAGACCGACAGCTGGGAGGCCAGCATGGGATCCTGAAACCCTGAGTGTGAGAGTTAGTGATGAGGCTTGGGCAACCTATGGTGCCCTGGCAGTGGATCAGTGTTTATCCCTGGCATACAAACAAACTTCATGTGTTCATAACAAAAAGAGGGATGCTCTCTCAGCTTGGACTCTTAGGGGAGTGCCTGGACCCTGCCCTGTGTGAAATGACAGACTCTAGATATCCCCTGTGTGGAAGGAAGTGGCGACAGGGTGGGAGGCTGGGGAGTGAGAGGGAACTGGGATTGACATGTGAAGCAAGCTATTTAAAATTAAAATACTAAAATTAAAAATAAAAAAAATGAATACACAGATTGATGGTAAGTGATTTAACTAATGGGACATAGAAATTTAGTATACATTTTGATGCCAGCATACAAAAATTAAATCCATGTATGTGGTTTCTTATTTTTGCTTATTTTTAGGCAATATATATTTAAGTTTTCCAAAATTTCATCACTAATGTTGAGTTTTCCATGGTTAATAGTCCCCTCTTCCCAATCTACATTAATACAATATATACAAATATATATTTTCCATTGCGAACAAGATAATGCCCCCTCTTAAGGACAGGTATATTTTATCTTTCAGAACATGTCACTTTGTTACTTTGCAGAGCAAATGGGATTTCTAAGGTGTGATTAAGCTAAGGATCATGAGAATGAGAGACTGCACTGGACTTTCCATTTAGGCATTATATAATTTTAAGGATCCCTTCAAAAGGCTTGCAGGGGAGTCAGAATCTGAGAATATGTCATAGTGAAAGATAGAGCAAAAAAGATTTAGCCACAAGCAATGAAATATGTGTTACCTTCAGACCTAGAAAAGAAAAAGAAGAATCAAATGCCCATTCTCAGTCCACAGGAGGAAATTCTCTTCTGAAAAAGTTGCTTTTAGTTTCACAAAGACCATGTCAGTCTTCAAGAACTGTGCTATTGGGAATTTAGAGCATTTCAACCCACCATGTCTGTACGGCCTTGATATAAAATTACTGGGAAACTCATACAAACATTTCTCTATGGCTATTTAGCTATAAACTCTTTATAGTTCCATCTAATCTATGTTACCAAATAATTCATCATTAAATATATCTTCAAGCTCTAGATACTTTACAAATATAAATCTATATTTTAGGAACATAATCTTAGCAATTTCATGAGAGAGGCAATCTTGAGGCCATTGTATAGAAAATAAAACATAAACATAATTTAAAACTAATAAATAGATATTCTGTACCATTATAATCTTACTGCAAATACAACCCACTGTACTCTTTCTAACTGATTTTACTTCAATTTACAGGCTCAGAGTCTTGTAAGATAGTAAAATTATCTGGTGAATGTCTTTCAATACATGGGTCTGGACAGGGCATTTTAGATGCAAACATGACATCATCTAATGTACAGTATAATTTTCCTGTTGACAAGTGTTGAACTTTTAATGGTCCATTACTTATAGCTGAGAAGATAAATAAATATAAACAATGTGTATATCAACTCATACTGCCATAGATGGATATGCAATATAGGTGTTAGCTCCAGGCAAAATGTGACTCATTAGGATAATTTAGGCTTTGTTGAAGAATTACTTTGACCAAGTCTCTGAGATAAACTTTGGTGCCTTTTCCTACTATACATAGTGGGAAGGCAGTTAAATCATCATTATGGAGTTAAATGATGTCCTGGTTAGTTTCATTTTCAACTACACACAAAGTTAGAGTCACCTGGTAGGAGGGAACTAAAGACTCTTCTCTGTGTGATTGGCCTGGTACCAATGTCTGTGAGATACAGCCTTGACAATGATTGATGTAATAGGCACAACTCATTGTTGGCTGTGTTGTTACATAGGTTGTTTGGTTCACATTATATAAGAAATGTAGTTGATAATGAGCCAGATACAGAGAGAGAGGGGAGAGAGAGAGAGAGAGAGAGACAGAGAGAGACAGAGAGAGACAGAGAGAGACATAGAGACAGACACAGAGGAAACAGAGAGACCTGTTTTCTTCCATAGTTTCTACCTTCACGTTTCTTCCTTAAGTTCCTACCCAGACTTCCCTTTGTGATACACTATGTAGTGGATGTGTAAGTAATAAACCCCGTCTTCCTCAAGATGCTTTTGATGTGGTTCTTTATTAAAGTAACATAAAATCAAACTGGAATAGATGTCAATGTAGTTCATGATTCAGAAAGTTAAATTGTTAACAATTTACCAAGATATGAAAACCAACAAAACACGTGAAACATTCAACATTAAATATTTTAGGTGCTTATATTTCCCTTCCCTAACCATTTTCTCTAACCCTCAGTCATTGCACTTTTTATTGATTGTTTTGTCATCATCATTATCACCACTATTAGTATTCAGGCATCTGTACTGACTTGTTCTTAGAGTTCTGACATGATACACCCTCAGCTGCAGCCACTAAGAGCACTGCCTGTTCATATCCACTATGTTCTCTTTTAAAAGGGCTCTGCCCACCTCCCATCCTTTTCTCACTTTTTCTCTTCCCCTCTTTCACTCTAGTTCTCTCTTCTTTCTCCCCCTCTTTCCTATCTCCTCTCTATCTCAGGAGACTGGTCTCCTCCCTTCCGTTTCCCCTTTTGCGATCCCTTCCCATAATAAAGAACACCTCTGCCTGAATTCTGTTGAGTGGCATCCTTCTTTTATGCACCACTTTTCTTAAATTAAAGTACAAGCATCACCACCACCATCCTCATAACTTTGACAAGTTATGAGTTTTCCTAGAAACATAGATGTAGACACACACACACACACACACACACACACACACACACACCACGGAAAGAGGTGGCACATGGTAATCCTGAAAATATTTTACATGGATTTTCCTGAGTCTCAGAGAACACTAAGCAGAGAATGTCAAAGCTTTTCTCTTTTTCTTTCTGCTACACTCACTCAAAGGTACTTTAGTTAGGAAATGTTCAATAACAATGGTATGAAAATTTTTAACCACAATCACCTACCACTATTTATTCTGCTTATTTGTTTCAATATTTCCTCTTAATTAAAAACATCATAACATATGTGTATCTCGATTCTATTAACTCACCATTTCACCCAGATATTTGCTTGAGTTTGATTTCAATGGATATGATATTTGCTTTGTACTGCTGTATCTCTAGCACCCAGTTGAGCGCCTTGTGGAGTTTCAGTTCCCCTGTAGCTGCCGACTAACACAAAGTTTGGAAAAGTGGACTATGTGTGTTTGCTGTCAGTTGGTGCTGGATTTGAGTTTGGTGTTGGAATCTGTTCCAGCATTTTTTGGTTGGTTCTTTCCACTCCTGTCTCCGAGTCTTCTGTTTATTTGAATCTGAACCTTCTTTTTTTTTTTTTTGCTCACATTGTGTTTTCTCTAACTTAGTAACATGTTTTTTGTTTTGCGTTTCTAGTCTTTTCTCTCATCTCTTCATGAGCCTTTGCTTTTGTCATTCAGATCTGTATTTTCAGTTTTGTTTCTCTCTATGTTCCTCTAAAATTGTCCTATTCTTATTTTAACAAGGAAATTCTCATTTCAATTTCTGAGTGAAATTTGTTATAAATGTACTAATATCTTGTATGCTTTGTATCTTTATTTCCTCTGACATGCTTTCTCTGGAGTGACCTTAACTTTTTTTGTGTTGGTCTATGGTTAAGAATAGGAAGGTTTTACTCATTAATGTCTTCTGAACACTTTAATTGAATAGAATAGTGTCCACTAGGAATTTTTTCATTGAAAAAATCTTATGGAATTCAGATATTAAAGTCTTTACATCTCCAGACAAACACATCAGTCAAGACTACACTGACCTTGTATTTAGATTCAGAGATCCAAAAGAAAACTGAAGGATGTCTGAGTTATCTGCATTAACTATGTTTAGTCCTTCTTGTTTGCATCTCAACTCTGGCTCTCAACGATTGCTATTATCTCTTAGTATAATGATGTTTTTATGTTGCCCTTTGTGGAGAATAAACTTCTCATCTATCAAGTGTTAGAAAAAAGCAATTTAAATAGACCAATAACCCCTATGGAAATAGAAGCAGCCATTAAAAGTCTCCCAACCAAAAAAAGTCCAGGTCCAGATGGCCTCAGTGCAGAATTCTACCAGAAATTCAAAGAACAGCTTATACCAATTCTTCTCATAGTATTCCACACAATAGAAGCAGAAGGGTCTTTGCCAAACTCTTTCTATGAGACTTCAATAACCTTGATCCCCAAGCCACACAAAGATACAACTAAGAAAGAGAACTACAGAACAATATCCCTCATGAACATTGATGCAAAAATACTCAATAAAATACTGGCAAATCAGATCCAAGAACACATCAAAACAATCATTCACCACGATCAAGTAGGTTTCATCCCAGGGATGCAGGGATGGTGCAACATATGAAAATCCATCAATGTAATCTACCATATAAACAAGCTGAAAATCAAAAATCACATGATCATCTCACTAGATGCTGAAAAAGCCTTTGACAAAATCCAACACCCCTTCATGATAAAGGTCTTGGAGAGATCTGGGATAGCAGGGACATACTTAAACATAATAAAAGCTATATACAGTAAACCAACAGCCAACATCAAACTAAATGGACAGAAACTCAATGCATTTTCTCTAAAATCAGGAACAAAACAAAGCTGTCCACTCTCTCCATACCTTTTCAACATGGTACTTGAAGTTCTAGCTATTGCCATACGACAACAAAGGGGGATCAAAGGGATATAAATTGGGAAGGAAGAGGTCAAACTTTCACTGTTTACAGACGATATGATAGTTTACATCAATGACCCAAAAACTCTACCAGGGAACTCTTACAGCTGATTAACACCGTCAGCAAAATGGCAGGCTACAAGATCAACTCAAGAAAGTCAGTAGCCCTACTATATACAGATGATAAAAGGGCTGAAAAAGAAATCAGAGAAACATCACCCTTTACAATTGCCACAAACAACATAAAATACATTGGGGTAACGCTAACCAAACAAGCGAAAGACCTGTATCGTAAGAACTTTGAATCTTTAAAGAAAGAAATTAAAGAAGCCCTCAGAAAATGGA
The DNA here is from genome assembly GCF_017639785.1 of Mesocricetus auratus. NCBI lineage: Eukaryota > Metazoa > Chordata > Mammalia > Rodentia > Cricetidae > Mesocricetus > Mesocricetus auratus. The sequence continues at coordinate 48,936,186 of NW_024429190.1, forward strand.
AAGATCTCCCATGCTCTTGGATAGGTAGGATCAATGTAGTAAAAATGGCAATCCTGCCAAAAGCAATCTACAGATTCAATGCAATCCCCATTAAAATCCCAGCAGATTTCTTCACAGACCTTGAAAGAACAATAATCAATTTTGTATGGAAAAACAAAAGACCCAGGATAGCCAAAACAACCCTGTTCAACAAGGCAATGTCCGGAGGCATCACCATCCCTGACCTCAAGCTCTATTATAGAGCTATAGTCCTGAAAACAGCTTGGTATTGGCACAAAAATAGACAGGTAGACCAATGGAATCAAATTGAAAACCCGGATATTAACCCACACACGTACGAACATCTGATCTTTGACAAAGAAGCTAAAAATATACAATGGAATAAAGAAAGCATCTTCAACAAATGGTGCTGGCATAACTGGAGGCTGACATGTAGAAGAATGTGCATCAATCCATGTTTATCGCCGTGCACAAAACTTAAGTCCAAATGTATCAAAGACCTCAACATAAATCCAGCCACACTGAACCTCTTAGAAGAGAAAGTGGGTGGTACCCTTGAACGAATTGGTACAGGAGACAGCTTCCTGAACATGACACCACTAGCACAGACAGTGAGATCATCAATTAATAAATGGGACCTCCTGAAACTGAGAAGCTTCTGTAAGGCAAAGGACACTGTCAGCAAGACAAAAAGGCAGCCCACAGAATGGGAAAAGTATTCACTAATCCCACATCTGACAGAGGGTTGATCTCCAAAATTTACAAACAACTCAAGAAGCAAGTCTCCAAAACAGCAAAGGACCCAATTAAAAAGTGGGCTACAGAATTAAATAGAGAGTTTTCAATAGAGGAGTCTAAAATGGCTGAGAGGCACTTGAGAAAGTGCTCAACGTCCTTAGCCATCTGGGAAATGCAAATCAAAACAACTCTGAGATACCATGTCACTCCTCTCAGAATGGCTAAAATAAAAAACACCAACAACAATTTATGCTGGAGAGGATGTGGTGAAAGGGGGACACTCCTCCATTGCTGGTGGGAGTGCCAACTGGTTCAGCCACTTTGGAAATCAGTTTGGAGATTCCTCAGAAAAATGGGAATAAACCTACCACAAGACCCAGCAATTCCACTCTTAGGCAGTTATCCAAAAGATGCCCATTCATACAACAAAGATGTCTGTTCCACTACATTCATAGCAGCATTATTTGTAATAGCCAGAACTTGGAAGCAACCTAGATGTCCCTCAACCGAAGAGTGGATAGAGAAAATGTGGTACATTTACACAATGGAGTATTATTCAGCAGAAAAAAACAATGGAATCCTGAGATTCGTAGGCAAATGGATGACACTAGAAGAAACCATCCTGAGTGAGGTAACCCAGTCACCAAAAGAGAAACATGGCATGTACTCTCTCATATATGGATTTTAGACATAGATCTGGGGAGTGCCAGCCTACAATCCCATGGCCAGAGAGTCTGGGAAACAGAAACTTCATTTAGTGGCTGATCAAAGAAGAGGCAGACTCCCCTCTGTTAAGTACTGAGCTGAACTCAAGAAAGCCAGTAACAGAGAGGTAGGACTGATGACCAAAGGGATTAAGATTGGACTGGTTTAACCCCCCAGAAACAGCTGACCTGACAAAGGTTAACTCTTGAATCCCAGGCATCAGCCTGGGAATCCAGCATGGGACTGATCAAGACCCCTTGAATGTGAGTGTCAGTGAGGAGGCCTAGGTAATCTATTGAGCCTTGGGCAGCAGATCAGTACCCATCCCTCGTATACACATGGATTTTGGACTCCTATCCAACAATGTGAGGTGCACTCTCACCCTGAACTCTTGGGGAAGGGTCTAGGCCCTGCCCTATATGAAATGACAGACTATGGACACCCCCATGGAGGGCCTCACCCTCCCTGGGGGAATGAGGGGATAACGGGGGGGGGGTTGGGGGGAGGGCATGGGAGGAGGGGAGGGAAAGGGAGAGGGACCTGGAACTGACTTGTGAAGCATCCTTGTTTCTTATCTAAATTTAAACTGAAAAATAAATAAATAAATAAAAGGAAAAAAGAAAAAAAAAGAAAATCTCAATATCTACTTGTAACTCCTACTTTAGCCTGTTCTACTCCTAGCATACATTCAACCACTGCTCTTGAACCAACTGAGGATTCTATAGTGCAAGAAGATTTGGTAGTCTGAGGACTAAGATAGAGACTTTTGTTTGGTCATGCAAATTGGAATTTTTTGGGTTATGTGAAAGAAGTAAAGTTCTATAACATTGTTCAATTAATTATTTTTATATTGAGGCTCTCTATTAGTTTCTAATTATATTTTGATCAACAAGAATTCTTTGGTATTCTCAGAAAAACATATACTTCTTGATTAATAAATACAATGAATGTTATATTTATGCACATTCAATAAATACAATCAGTGATATATTGTTAATTAATAAGTATTTTGATATTAAATTAGCATGATTAGTGAATAAATACATCATTTATTTTCTCTCCATCTCAAATCTTCTACAAAATAAACAAAGTAAAATCAATATCTTTCCTTTTTGAATGCATAGGAAAAAAATTAGTAAGACAAAGGACTACAATATTTTGTGATTCTCAACCTTACTAATGCTGTGACCCTTTAATACAGTTCCTCATTCTGTGGTGATCTCATCCCTAAAAGTATTTCATTGCTACTTCATAACTGTAATTTGTATACCGTTGTGAATTGTAATACAAATATCCATTGTGCAGGATATCTGATATGGGACTTCCAAAGGGGTCATGACCCACAAATTGACAACCACTAGACTACAGAAATTTATGAGATATGAAAGGCTATGAGAAACTTATGATATGAAATACAGAACCTTCACTAGTATATTGTTCCACTGAAATATTTAGCTGGTCTTTTTACTTTGAGGAACATTTACAAAATTAGTAGATTTTCATGACATAAAAGTATAGTCTAGCAAAATAACCTTTGTACCACACTTTTTAGCAATTAATTATAAACCTTTTTTACCCATTACTTGTCTCTACAGAGAAAGTCCCAGTTGCAGAATGTTAAGAGCCCTACTGTACAAGATTTATTCTTCTTAATAAAAAGTGTGCAGCTGCATAAAATTTTAACCTTTAGAGATTTTGGAATTAATGGCTTATAATAGTAGATATTATAAACTGTCTTCTTGAGAACCCAGAGGCTCTTACCAAGGTGTTTGCTAGGGATGGAGTATCATTTTATCAACAAAGCCCATGAAAAAGACAAATAAAGATGAAACTAGGGTGGATCTGATTTTGTTTTTAAAAACCCTTCTATTGCAATGTTTCTTGATACCTCATCACCAAAGCTATTTGTTTTGTATTTACTTGCCTGTGTTGAAGTTCACCCTTATTTCTCACAATGTGGCTTGGAAAAAAGTGTAAAGCATTTTAGTAAAAAATTATTTTGGCATTTATCTGTTCCATTAACTCATTTAACAACTAGTCATTCAGAGGATGTTAGTTTTATATGAAGGAATCTATGAATATATTGTCTACTGGTGTTCATTTAGACTCTAGATTCACAAAGGAAATAACGTAAGGAATAGTTCTTGGGGAAGTCTTATGTCAATAAAGCACTGCTGAGCCAATAGGAATCTAGATAGTTGGGACTAGGAGTCCAGGAGGACTCTGGGAAGGAGAAACACAAGAGAGTCGAGATGTAACGCCATGGGGTAGGAAGCCCGGAAACTTCTCCGGTAAGAGACATACTTAGATTAACAATTATGGGGTAATTACTTAAGTCAGAGCTAGCCAGTAAGAAACAAGCAAGGCCAACAGCTTCATAATGAATATAGCCTCCTGTGTGTTTATTTGGGACTGATGAGGCTCTAGAACCAGGCTGGCGGGAAGGCTTCTCTCAAAGAAAAGGTTTCCCTATACAAATGGTGATCAGGAGTGGGATTGAATTTCCACATAGAATGACAAAAGCTTTAAAGGAATTTTAGAAACAGAAGAATGGAGAGAAACACGGATTTTTTGATAGCACCAATTTTCTCAGGTGGGCTCTGTTTTGCTAGCAACAAGCCGAGATTCACTTGGCTCGCTTACTGGAGTCTTCCTGACTCGGCATTAAAAAAAAAAAAAGCAAGGTTCTTTTAACAGGCTCTGCTAACGATTGAAAAGTGTTTATGTACAGCTAGAAGTGGCAGTGACACCATCTCTGAGCCAGCAGCTGGAGTCACGCTTACACCCGCCATCTTGAAAAAAAAAAAGGTCAGTTTAAAACAGCCACGGTTTTACAGATAAGACACGTGGCCAGAAAAACATAAAGCTTTACAGTAAAGTCAAACTTGGATGAACAAAACCTCTAAAGGTTTACAGTGTGTTTAAAAATATATGTGAGATTGAGAGAGAAAATGAAACAGCAAAGTGGTAAATAAATATAAATGCCAGCGTTGTGGTGGCACACGCAGGTAGGATTTAATCAAGAGGCAGAGGCAGGCAGATTTCCAAAGAGAAACCCTGTCTCAGAGAAAAATAAATAAAAATAAAATAAATAAAGTAAAAATAGATGAATAAATAAGCCACAGAAAGATGGAAAATACACAGAGAATCTGGATACTGTATGCTATTATGTTTTTCAGTTATTTAATTGCTCAGGAAGGAGCAACTGCTAAAGTACACTTGATTATAAATGCTGCTGAATTAATTCAACTTCTATCTTTTGAAAATGCCTTGACTTCAAAATTTAAGTATAAGGATATGTTACTTGGGAAAGGAGATTTTGTTTATGTTTCTACAGAAAATGAAAAGCTGAGGATTCCTTCCAGGCTTTTATGGTTTGATGAACCAAGACCCCTGGAAGCAGTGAGCCAGGTGTTTCAACAATTGAGACAGCTAAGATGAGGCAGCTTTACAGACCATGAAAATAAGGACTTATACAGGTTTCTGAGTTTTGTCATGACCCCCATGGTATGAACAGTGCTCCCTTCCAGCACGAAGCAGTTTGGAATGACCGACGTCCTAATTCCCATCTTGTTCATAAATCTTTGTTTTCATTTAAATGGGATTGTTCATAATTGGTTAATGATCACAACCAATCTCTTTTTAGTGGTAAAAAGAGGAATTGTGGTATGGGTTTTTCATTTATTGATACAAATTCAAGGTCAATTTTGGGATATGTATATTTCTCCTCTTGATTAAGTATTATGCTTATACTGATCTTTTAAAATGTAATGCATAATTAAATACAGATTATAGATAGTTACTTATAATAGTCAGCATTTATAGTTAGGTAAGTTAGGTTTTCTAGATATACAGAAATATATTTGAGATAGATAAACAGTCTTCAAACCTCTCAAAGACCTTTAGAAAATGGCATTTAAGATGGTTTAGGGTTTTTCTTAACAATGATAAATGTCTGCTCCTGGCAGCACCAATTACGTCTGAGAGGAAGATGGGCATCGAAGAAACTTGTTATGGAGTTTGATTTCAACATGGCAAGATTTGCCATTTGGGCAAGAAACTGCTCTTGCCTGTACTGCTTGACTGTTGTTGTATAATCTGGACATGCAGGACCCACAGGAAAGTGACTGCTGAACTCAGTCTTACAGGGTTCCTGCTTCATGGAAGAGTCTACAAAACTTTCTACAGGACACAGAGAAATGACTGACAGACTGCCAATTCAGATGTACAGTTTGAAATTTCCTGCTTTCCTGAGAAATCTTCTGGACACTTTGTGGCTTATGGGCTGAAGATGGATGCCCCGACAATACAGAGGAACTTTGGGTGACTGTCCAGGCAGTAAGATGTCTCTGTCAATCCTAGTGTTTATATATTATCCTTCTGTGGTCTTTGATGGAGTTGAAGATAGATAGTTATAATTATAGTTTTCCTTAGTTATGATAAAAGATAAGCTACATATAGAACTTAGGACTCACAAGGATGGGATGGATTATATTTTCTTTAAATCTTACTAAAATATTGTAACTATGTTCTTATTTGATAACTGTTCTGTTTTATACAATTTGACTGTGTTAAAGTTAAGACCTTTCTTTTTGTTTAAACAGAAAAGAGGAGATGTTGGGGAAGTCTTATGTCAATAAAGCACTGTTGAGGCAATAGGAATCTAGATAGGTGGGACTAGGAGTCCAGGAGGACTCTGGGAAGGAGAAACACAAGAGAGTCAAGATGTAACTCCATGGGGTAGGAAGCCCGGAAACTTCTCCGGTAAGAGACATACTTAGATTAACAATTATGGGGTAATTACTTAAGTCAGAGCTAGCCAGTAAGAAACAAGCAAGGCCAACAGCTTCATAATTAATATAGCCTCCTGTGTGTTTATTTGGGACTGATGCAGCTCTAGAGCCAGGCTGGCGGGAAGGCTTCTCTCAAAGAGAAAGCCTCCCTTTACAAATAGTTTTTACCAATAAGCAGTGAATCACAAAGACGGTAACATAATTTTTTAAAATTATTAGAACACTTTCATATAATGCTCATAAAGTTTAAGTAAACCAATGTTAAAGTTGAAGTATTGAAAATGTAGTCAATAGTGTAGCACAGTATTACTACAGATAGAATAAAGTACAAATTAAAAAATATATACTGTCAATGCACTGGAACATTACTGAGCCTAGTGTGAAAAAAAACATTGATATAGGTATAACTACAAGTTGTACTTGACTTGGACTTCTGTTTGTAGTAATACTTAAATTTAATATTCTTAAAGCAACAAAAGGACTGAGCCTAGCAAAACATGAGCACCATGTTGTATGTCCACATGTTGGTCTCTTGATAGGTGTCTAATCTAATATCTCATACATAAAGATGCTAGTATGTTAGTCTAATTTTTTCCTTAGGTATTTACTAATATATATATATACACACAAATATCTTTCAAAAATAAGAGTTTTCAAAACAGTAAGAAAGCATTTCATCTAAAAGCTGAAAGAAAAAGAGACATCACATAGACAAGGTAAGAATAATTAAAAAGTTCTATATTAGTGACACTTGCCTAGCAGCTTACCTGGTTGAGTCACATCTATAAATGCTTCTCACATTGCTTTTAAAAATCATAATTCTCAATTCAATTACTAAAGCAGTTAACAAACTTACATAAAGGTTAATGTAGGAAGAAATGTTACAATTATTATCAGTGTTCAAATATGTAAGGAAATGAGAATGGTAAGTTAAATATTTACTTCTGTGAGAAGGATAAGAAAAATGCAAGCATAAAAAGTGAACATTACGTTCAAATATATACATATATGAAATATATAAATGTACAATTATATTTAGAAAAGTTTAAGCCTGCTTAAACTTTATTACTTATTTATTCACCTCAGAGAAAATCATACATGCATGATTCAGGAAATACTCATAAAAGGTTAGTATAGTCTCTTTTTATAATACTAAAGTATTGGAAATCATTGAAATGACCATAAGTTTGAGGGCAAACATAAGTATATTGGACTATATTATAGATTGAATACTTACATCCCCTAACTCATATCTTGAAATGTTAAAAACATGTAGGAAGGCATTAAATGAGAAAGTCTTTAGAAATTTAATGTGTCTTGATGACAGCCCACATGACTGAATTTGTTGTCCTTACACTAGAGATCTGTACCTCCAGTTTATCTTCCATTGTAGATGCTATGATATAAAGTCAGAAGTTCACACCCAGAAGGACACCTTCTCTAGCACATTAGAGACCCAAATCCTTGTCTTGGCATTCCAGTCCTCAGACCTAACAATAATTGTTTCTGTTTTATAAGTTAACAATTGAACAATAGTCTGTTGTTTAAAACATATCTATAGAATATATTGTGTTGTTATTACACAATAGCATTTGTGTTTGTGAATAATTTACAATCTGTCAAGGTATTGATGAGTCCCAAAACCATAATTAAAGGGACAGAGATGTTCCTTTGACTGTAATTACCATGTTATTTCTATAAAGCTTAACTACACTTAAGAAATATTATATAAAAAGTACATTTCTAAAGGACAATGTTGTCTTGAGAGGCAATGACAGTGAAAACAAAAGGAATCTGGATAGTGATGATATCCAGTGAGGACAGGTAACATAAAGAGTGAATATTTAAGTGCACACTGATGACAAGGTTCTTTATGGTCATAGCATAGTGCTCATTGAAATGTAAACTTCTGTCTTACACAAATATTATATACATCATTTTCATAAATCAATCATGATATTAAGACACAAAGAAATCTGAATTTTGTGTGTGAGAATAAATAGTACACAAATATAGTTATTTCTTAGATTTGTATTGCATTCTAACATTTAGTTAATAATAAAACAATGCACTAGAACTATGCTCCAATAATGTATATTTTAGAGGATCAATTGCATTAAAAAGAAGATAAGACAATTAACCTTAAAATATAAGTGCTTACTAGGAAATCACAGTAGTAAGATGTGTTTTTCACTGTTTCAGAAGTGGTAGCTTCTGAAATTAAATGATTTGAGAATATACAATGTATAGGAAGAACTTTTTTTCATCAAAGAATGCCGAACTTTTAAATTAAGATGTCTGATAAAACAATAGCCTTCTTGAAAATGAAATATATAACTGTGCTGACATATAATTGCAATCACTTATATAACCATGTTTGAAGCTGTTCTTCAAACCCTGTTAAATACTTTGATACTTTAAAAACTCTACAGATAGATATGTGGCTGATTTCTCTTCATTTTCAACATTATGGTATTAAATGTTGAAACCTAGAACTTATATATCTTTTGAATGCAAAGGTAACCACTGTAAATTTTTTCATATTGATTGGCTTAGTTATTGCTTAATGACTTTTAACCTAATAATTATTATAATTTTGTAATTATCTAATGTTTTGCATATTGCTAGCTCTATTGACACTATGACCAATTAATATATTAAACTTCATTAGCAGAGACATTCAAATGAGTAAACAAATGTAAAGCTTGATAAGAATATGTAATAATATAATTATTACCTGCTTTACAAACAATCTGAATGTTGACAAGAAATGCTCCATGTGCAGATTTAAACCGGGACAGTGAATGCAAGTTTATGGGAAATATGATATATAAGAGGTGTGTTTAACCCACAATAGTTAGTCAACCTAAAGGTCCTATGGGTGAGAGAATGCATAATTTCCAGAAAAAAAGATGTTTACCATCTCAGGAACATAAAGTTTGATGGAGAAATAACTATGAAGGGACTGAAAAGGAAATGAGATATATTGTCATTAAGAATTTGGAAGACTCTTGCCGGGCGGTGGTGGTGCACGCCTTTAATCCCAGCACTCGGGAGGCAGAGGCAGGCGGATCTCTGTGAGTTCGAGGCCGGGCTGGACCGATAGCCTCTGAAACAATACAGAGAAACCCTGTCTCGTAAAAACCAAAAAAAAAACAAAAAAACAAAAAAACAAAAACAAAAAACAAACAAACAAAAAAAAGAATTTGGAAGACTCTTAAGAGTTAGATTAGCAGTGTTAGTGTTTCTGAAATAAGATTATGGTATTATTAACTGTGCTGATTAGTAGAAGTGAGGTTATTTAGACCAAATTTTAAATACGAAGGTTTGGCAGAGAATTTAATAGAATGGAAGAAGCTTCTCAATGCTAAAAGTCAACCAGACAACCTATCAGAAAAGATCAGATAATCAGGCTGAATTTACTAGCTTAAAAGATTGAAATTCTTTCCTGATTAACTATTCAAAAAGAAATTTAAGTCTATAGGATAACGTGTAATTTAGTGCTGAGTCACCATTCCACATACTCTTACATTGTTAGTATTCTTGGTTCTGAATGTGTTAAAATGGATGTATGATAGATACAGGAAAAAGGAGAAGGGTATGATAAATGGAGTAAGAGACAAATGTGTACAGAATTAATAAAATAATGCACCAATTTCCTGAAGTAAATATATACTCCCAGTACAGAGAGAGTTCAGTCAATAATATGACAGCTCTATAAGACAAGGGTTGAGTTGAATCACTTACACCTAAACTAAGAAACAAAAGAAGCTAGCTGTGGTGTGTATTTGTAATTGCAGCACTGAAGGGCAGAGACACGTGCATCCCTCGGGCTCACATGCTAGCCAGCTGAGCCTACTTGATGAACTGCAGACTAATAAGAGATCCCATCTACAAAACTAATATGACTAGCACCTGATTCATACAAGAAGTTATCACCTGGATTTCAGATAAATACACAAATACTTGTGCATTCCAAACTTGAACAGAATAACATGCATGTGGATGCATATGTAGAAAAATTGCATGTATGTTCCAGAAGATGCCTATTATATTTGCTTTCATTTACTGCATAGTGTCCTTTCCCTCTATATGCCCTTGTTTTATTTTTCAACCTCTGTTATTTATTTGAAAATTTACATATTTTTCCTAAGAAGAATGAAGTCTTAACAGAGAAAAAAATTAATTATATAAAATGAGAAGTTTTAGTAATATTAAATATTCTATTTATTATTATGGAACAAGAAAACTAAAACATGGGTTAATCTCAGATATAATAGACAACTCCAAATATGCATATCAATCACATGTGGAACTGTGAAAAAAGTATGTATTGAGGTAACTTACCCATGTAATTAGAGCCATTATTAAAATTATGCACATTTCCATTATTTTAAAGATAATATGAATGTAGAGCCAAATAATTCTTATGAAAATATAAATTTTACAAAGGAAAGTCATACTGAAATAATCCATAGATAGCCTTATTAAATAAAATTAGATTTAATCTAGATATTGTTCATGAAATTTTAATATTCATTAAAAACAAAACTCAAAAAAGAAACATACTTAGAAATAAAGTGGAATTAATGTATTACAAAAGCTGAATTTGTCCACCCAATATGCTATGCTTGAGGTGAGTGTGAGCTCTGTTCAGAGAAGAACTACTGCCACTGCCCCCCTTGGAAATTCTTAGGCCTGCTTCAAATGTAGTGGACCTGCCTACCATAGGATGGACCACCTGGAATCAGGGCATACATCATTCTTGCCCCTTCTCTGCCCTGCCATCTGCTTGAGGTGAATGTGGACTCTGCTCATGCCCAACTCATGTGATACTCCCCTTATTACTTCCTGGGTCTGTTCTGCTTATAGTGGACCTGCCCCAGCAGGAAGGACCAACCTGAGTCTGGCCACACCTCACTCTTGTCACACCTTCGTCTTGCCCCCCTATGCCTTCTACCCCCTGTCTTCCACTTGAGTCTTGGCCCCCTTACAACCTCCACTTGAGTGAGGAGAACACCAGGAATGGTCAGACCACCAAAACTTTCAGACACTGAAGTCTTAGCCCACATATGCCACCTGGAGAAGAAAGGAGAGGGACAGACCCTATCTGTACCCACTCGAAGAAGGGATGGAAAGACAACAGTATAAGAATACACTCAACAATAGAAAGACCAGTTTGATACCACCAGAATCTCAGGACTCTACACCAGTAAGACCTAAACATATTAGACGCTATCAAAGAGTAAATAAGAAAATCCCTTAAAGGAATAGAAGAAAAAACAAAAAATTTATAGCAAATGGATGAAAAGACAAACCAAAAAACTCAAAAAATAAACAAATCTCTTAAAGAATAAAAAGAAAGCCAAGAAAAGGCAACCATAAAAGTGAAGAAAATTCAAACAGTACAAGGCTTAAAAGCTGAAGTAGAAAAAAGGAAAACACAGAATGAGAGAATGCTGGAAATAAAAGTTGGGTAAATGATCAGAACTTACAGATGTAAGTATACCCAATAGAATACAAGAGATTGAAGAGAGAAACTCAGGTGTTGAAGACTCCTTAGAGGAAATACAGTCATTGACCAAAGAAAATCTCAATACCAACAAATACCTAACACAAAATATCCAGGAAATAGGGGACACCTTGAAAAGGCCAAACCTAATGAAAAATGTATAGAAGAAGGTGAAGAAACACTGCTCAACTGTATAGAAATCATATTCAACAGAATCATAGAAGAAAACTTCCCCAGTCTAAAGAAGAATATGCCTGTGAAAGTACAAGAAGCTTAAAGAACACCAAATAAACTGGACCACAAAAAGAAGTACCATCACCACATAATAAACAAAACACCTAAATTACAGAATAAAGAAAGAATATTAAGAGCAGGAAAGGTAAAAGGCCAAGTAGCACATTAAAGCAGACCTATTAGAATTTCACCTGATTTCTCAATGGAAATTCTGAAAGCCAGGGATAGATGTTGTAAAAATACTAAGGGAACCTGGATGTCAGACCAATCTAGTCTGCTCAGCAAAGCTTTCAATCACTATAGATGGAGAACACAAGATATTCCATGACAAAACCACACTTAAACAAATCCAGATATATAGAAAGTACTGCAAGGAACACGCCAACCCAAGGAAGATAACTACACTAACAAAAACATATGCAATAAATAATCTCACTTTACCAATCACCAAAAGAAAAAGGGGGTATAAATCTGCACACAAAACCACCAGCACCACCACCAAACCCAAAACAAACAAGAATTACTAATCAATGGTCATTAATATCCCTCAATGTTAATGGTCTTAACATGCTTATAAAAAGACACAGGTTACCAGAATGGATACAAAGACAGAATTCATCCTTCTGTAGCATGCAGGAAACACTTTTCAATATCAAAGACAGACATTACCTCAGAGTAAATGTTTGGGAAAAGATTTTCCAATCAAATGGATCCAAGAAACAAGGTAGTGTAGCAATATTATTATCTAATAAATTAGACTTCAAACTAAAATCAGTCAAAAGAGATGAAGAAGGTAATTTTATATTTATCACAGGAAATGTCTGTCAAGATGAAGTCAAAATTCTGAACATCTATGCCCCAAATACAAAGGCACCCATGACCATAAAAGAAACATTACTAAAACGCAAAATACACGTAAAACCTTACACACTTATAGTGGGAAACTTCAACACCTCACTCTCACAATTAGATAGGATCACCTGGCAGAAACTTAACAAAGAAACAAAGGAACTAACAGAAGTTATGACCCAATTGGGTTTAACAGACATCTATAGAACATTCCATCCAAACACAAAAGAATATACCTTCTTCGCAGCACCACATAGAACCTTCTCAAAAATCGACCAGATACTTGGCAAAATAGCAAATCTCAACAGGTGCAAAAAATTGGAATAACTCCATGTATCTTATCAGACTACCATATATTAAAGTTAGAATTCAACAACAAAACATATTGTAGAAACCCTACAAGCTCAGAGAAATTGAATAATACACAATTGCATCGTTCCTGGGTCAAAGAAGTAATAAAAAAAGAAATTAAAGGCTTCATAGAATTCAACAAATGAAGACACAGCACACCCAAACTTACTGGACACTTTGAAAGCAGTGCCAAGAGGAAAGTTGATAGCATTAAGTGCACACATAAAGAAAGTGGAGAATAGAAAATTAACAGCACACCTGAAAGCTCTTGGACAAAAAGAAACAAACTCACCACAGAGAAGTAGAAGCCAGGAAAAAGTCAAATTGAAGCCTGAAATCCATATAGTAGAAACAAAGAAAACAGTACAAAGAATCAATGTAACAAAGAGTTGATTCTTTGAGAAATCAACAAGATAGATAAATCTTTATCCAGTCTAACCAAAAGGCAGAGACAGAGGATGCTAATTTAAAAAATCAGAATTGAGAAGGGGGACATAACAAAGGACACTGAGCAAATCCAGAGAATCTTCAGGTCATACTTTGAAAACCTGTACTCCACAAAATTCAAAAACTTAAAGGAAATAGTTAATTTTCTGGATAGATATAACTTACCAAAATTTAATCAAGAGCTGATAACCAATTTAAATAAAAAATAATCAAAATCTTACAACAAAAAAATTCCAGGGCCAGGTGGTTTCATTGCAGAGTTATACCAGAAATTTAAAGAAGAGCAAATACCAGCACTCCTCAAATTGTTCCACACAACAGAAGAAGAAAGGACATTGCCAAGCTCTTTTTACAAGGCTATAATTACCTTGGTACCCAAGCCACACAAAGACACAACTAAGAAAGATAACTACACACAAATATCCCTCATGAATATTGACGCAAAATTTCTCAACAAAATACTGGAAATCAAATCCAAGAACACATCAGAAAAATCATCCACCATAATGAAGTAGGCTTCATCTCAAAGATTCAGGGATAGTTCAACATATGAAAATCAGTCAGTATAAAGAAACTGCAAAAGAAACACCACATGATCATCTCACTAGATGCTGAAAAAGCCCTCAAAAATCCAACACCCCTTCACGATACAGGTCTTGGAGAGACCAAGGATAATAGGAACATACCTAAATATAATAAAAGCAATATACAGCAAGCCAAAAGACAAAATCAAACTAAGTGGGGAGGAACTCAATGTGATTCCTCTAAAATCAGGAACAAGATGTGGCTCTCCACTCTCTCCAAATCTCTTCAATATTGTACTTGAAGCTCTAGCTGGAACAATAAGACAACAAAAGGAGATCAAGGGGATACAAATTGGAAATGAGGAAGTGAAACTTTCACTACTTCATGGTGACATGCTAGTTTACTTAAGTGACCAGGAAAACTCTACCAGTGAACTCCTGCGGCCGATAAACACCTTCAGTAAATTGGCACGATACAGAATTAACTCTAAAACAAAGTCAGTAGCCCAATTATATACAGACAATAAATGCACTGAGAAAGAAATCAGAGAAACATCTGATGCTGTAACAATAAACGGCACACTTACTGAAAGTAAAACTAAGTATTTATTGTAGAAATTACTCACAAGATACCAAACAAGTAACCCAGATGAGCTCAGTAGTTTTCTGCCATCGAACTGGAAGCCGAAAGCTGGAAAAAGAGACCAAGACTTCCGTTGTTCAGTCTTTTATACCTTCCCCCGTAACGCCCCCTAGCCATACCCAAAATTGGGCCTGGATAGTGACTTAGTTCACCGCCTACGTACGTATATGTCTTTATATCTGTCTGTATACATCTTTAGTCATGCCTAAAGTGGGTGTGGTTAGAGGAGCCTGGGAGTCCAGGGAAGTAGCTGTTCCTCAGGCAGCATCAGGTAAACAGGCCGGCTTCCCGGCCTGTGTTCCAGTGCCTGCAGATCGCCTGGGAACTGCACAGAGCTCCCAATCCCGGCGGGAGCCAAGCACCCCAGTCTCCAGATCTTCTCTCCCACCAAGGAGACCAGGAATCGAGAGGAGGCTGGAAGTCCAGGGAAGCAGCTGTTCCTCCAGCAGCATCAGGTAAACAGGGCGACTTCCTAGCCTGTGTTCCAGTGCCTGCAGATCGCCTGGGAACTGCACAGAGCTCCCAATCCCGGCGGGAGCCAAGCATCCCTGACTCCAGATCTTCTCTCCCACCAAGGAGACCAGGAATCGAGAGGAGGCCGGAAGTCCAGGGGAGTAGCTGTTCCGGATCAGGTACAACAGAACCCAGCATAGGGTCCAGGGGACCAGGTAGGAGGCTAAGCGCCCCAGATTCCTGTTCTTCTTCTCCACCCACGGGACCAGCATTTGGACAAGGAATAGAAGAACCACCAGATTATTGGACTTGCTAGCACCCACCAAAAGGGAACTCTGGTCCCCAGACCAGTAAGGGGCTCTTTCTGCACCCACTAGAAGAAGAGATGGGAAAGAGACAATACAAAAACACAGTCAGCAACAGAAAAACAAATATGACACCGCCAGATTCTAGAGACTCCACACCAGCAAGACCCCAACATTCCAATGCGAACGAAGCAGAAGAGAACGACCTTAAAAGCACTTTCATGAAAATGATAGAGGCCCTAAAAGAGGATATTGGAAAATCCCTCAAAGAAATGGAAGAAAAAACTAACCAAAAAATGCAAGAAATGGAAGAAAAAACGAACCAAAAAATGCAAGAATTGGAAGAAAAAAACAAACCAAAAAGGGCAGGAAAAGGAAGAAGAAATGAAGCAAAAAATGCAAGAAATGGTAGAAAAAACAAAGCAAAAAATGAAAAAAATGGAAGAAGAAACAAACCAAAAATGGCAGAAAATGGAAGAAGAAACAAAGCACAAAATGCAAGAAATGGAACAAAAAGCAAACCAAAAAATGCAAGAAATGGAAGAAAGAACAAACCAAAAAATTCATAATAGTCAACAAACGGACGAAAAGACAAACAGAAAATTGCAAGAAGCAATGCAAACACTGCAAGGGTTGAAAACTGAAATAGAGACATTAAAAAAAACACAATCTGAAGAAAGGCAGAAAATAGAAAAGCTGGACAAACAGTCAGGCACTACCAATAAAAGCATTACAAACAGAAGAGAAGAGATGGAAGAGAGAATCTCAAGTGTTGAAGATTCACTAGGAGAAATGGATTTATCAACCAAAGAAAACCTTAAATCCAACAAATCCTTAACACAAAACATCCAGGAAATATGGGACACCATGAAAAGACCAAACCTAAGAATAATAGGTATAGAAGAAGGAGAAGAAATCCACCTCAAAGGGGCAGAAGGCATATTCAACAAAATCATAGAAGAAAACTTTCCCAACCTTAAGAAAGACATGCCAATGAAGGTACAAGAAGCCTACAGAACACCAAATAGAGTGGACCACAAAAAAAATCCCCTTGCCACATAATAATCAAGACCCCAAACATACAGAATAAAGAAAGAATATTAAGAGCAGCTAAGGAAAAAGGTCAAGTAACATATAAAGGCAGACCTATCAGAATTTACACCTATTTCTCCATGGAAACTCTGAAAGCCAGAAGGTCCTGGATAGATATTCTACCTACACTAAGAGACCATGGATGCCAGCCCAGACTACTATACCCAGCAAAGCTCTCAATCACTATAGACGGAGAAAACAAGATATTCCATGACAAAACTAGATTCAAGCAATATGTGTCCACTAACCCAGCCCTACAGAAAATTTTGGAAGGAAAACTACAACCCAAGGAAGCTAACTACAACCAGAAAAACATAAGCATTAGAGAATCCCTCTCTACCAACAGCCAAAAGAACAAAGGGGTGAAATTCAACACATAATTCCACCAACAACAACCATCGCAAATCGAAGAAGTGTTGGGGAAGTCCTGTTATTTGCCTGTGCATTTGTCAATAAAGTACTGTCTGGCCAATAGAAAACCTAGATAGGAGGGACTAGGAGTCGAGGAGGATTCTGGGAAGGGGAAACACAAGAGAGTCAACATGTAATGCCATTGGGGGTAGGAAGCCTGGAACGATTCTCTGGTAAGAGACATACTAAGATTAACAATTATGGGGTAATTACTTAAAGCAGAGCTAGCCAGTAAGAGACAAATAAGGCCAACAGCTTCATAATGAATATAGCCTCCTGTGTGTTTATTTGGGACTGATGCGGATCTAGAACCAGGCTGGCGCAGCAGAGCCCAGGCGACTGGAGGGGGATAAACCAAAGTGGCTAGCAAAGAAAAAGCTTCTCTTAACAGAATGGTGTCAGAAGTGGAATTGAATTTCCACGCAAAACAACAAAAGCTTTAAAGGAATTTTAGAATCAGAAGAACAGAGAGAAGCATAGATTTTGCTAGCAGCATTTTTCTCAGGTGTGCTCTGTTTTGCTATCGACAAGCCGAGATTCACGTGGCTCATTTACCGGAGTCTTCCTGACTCAGCATAAAAAGAAAAAAAAACCAGCAAGGTTGTTTTAAGAGACTCTGCTAACGATTGAAAGGGGTGTACGTACAGTTGGAAGTGGCAGCTTTTGCTGGAGGTCAGCATGGATTGAGGCGGTAAGCTGGAGTCACGCTTACGCCCGCCATCTTGAAACGGCAGTTTAAAACAGCCTCGGTTTTACAGATAAGACATGTGGCCAGAAAAACATAAAGATTTACAGTAAAGTCAGACTTGGATAAAGAAAAACCTCTAATGGTTTACAGTGTGTTTAAAAATATATGTGAGATTGAGAGAGAAAATGAAACGACAAAGTGGTAAATAAATACAAAAGCTGGCTGTGGTGACACACGCCGGTCGGAATTGCTCCAGAGGCAGAGGCAGGCAGGTTTCCAAAGAGAAACCCCGTCTCAGAGAAAAATAAATAAAAGTGAAAGAAATAAAGCAATAATACATAAATAAATAAGCCACGTAAAGATGGAAAATACACAGAGAGTCTGGATACTGTATGCTATTATGTTTTTCAATTTTTTGCTTACTCAAGAAGGAACAAATACTAATGTACACTTGATTATAAATGCTGCTGAATTAATCCAACTTCTATCTTTTAAAAATGCCTTGACTTCAAAATTTAAGTGTAAGGATATGTTACTTGGAAAAGGAGTTTTTATTTATGTTTCTACAGAAAATGAAAAACTAAGGATTCCTTCCAGGCTTTTGTGGTTTGACCAACCAAGACCCCCGGAAGCAGTGGACCAGGTGTTCCAACAATCGAAACAGCGAAGATGATGCAGTCTTACAGACCCTGAAAATATGGACTTATACAGGTTTCTGAGTTTTGTCATGATCGCCATGGTATAAACAGTGCCCCCTTCCAGAGGAAGCAGTTTGGAATGAGCGACGTCCCAATTCCCATCTTGTTTATAAATCTTTGTTTTCATTTAAATGGGATTGTTTGTAATTGGCTAGTGATCACAGCCAATCGTTTTTAATGGTAAAAAAGGGAATTATGGTATGGGTATTGTTTTTCATTTATTGATACAAATTCAAGGTCAATTTTGTGATGTGTATATTTCTCCTCTTGATTAAGTATTGTCCTTATAATGATCTTTTAAAACGTAATGCATAATTGAATACAGACTACAGATAGTTACTTTTAATAGTCAGAATTTATAGTTAGGTAAGTTAGGTTTTCTAGATATATAGAGATAATATTTGAGACAGATAGATAGTCTTCAAACCTTTCAAAGACCTTCAGAAAATGGCATTTAAAAATGGTTTAGGGTTTTTCTTGACAATGACAAATGTCTGCTCCTGGCAGCACCAATTACATCTGAGAGGAAGATGGGCACCGAAGAAACTTGTTATGGAGTTTGCTTTCAACATGGCAAGATTAGCCATTTGGGCAAGAAACTGCTCTTGCCTGTACTGCTTGACTGTTTTTGTATAATCTGGACATGCAGGACCCACAGGAAAGTGACTACTGAACTCAGTCTTACAGGGTTCCTGCTTGATGAAGAGTCTACAAGACTTTCTGCAGGACAAAGAAAAATGACTGACAGACTGCCAACGCAAATGGACAGTTTGAAATTTCCTGCTTTGCTGAGAAGTGTTCCAGACACATTGTGGCCTATGGGCTGAAGATGGATGCCCCTACGTTACAGAGGAACTTCGGGTGACTGTCCAGGCAGTAAGATGTCTCTGTCAATCCTAGTGTTTATATATTATCCTTCTGTGGTCTTTGATGGAGTTGAAGACAGATAGTTATAATTATAGTTTTCCTTAGTTATGATAAAAGATAAGCTACATATAGGACTTTGGACTCACAAGGATGGGATGGATGATATTTTCTTTAAATCTTGCTAAAATATTGTAACTATGTTCTTACTTGATAACTGTTCTGTCATATACAATTTGACTATGTTAAAATTAAGACCTTTCTTTTGTTTAAACAGAAAAGAGGAGATGTTGGGGAAGTCCTGTTATTTGCCTGTGCATTTGTCAATAAAGTACTGTCTGGCCAATAGAAAACCTAGATAGGAGGGACTAGGAGTCGAGGAGGATTCTGGGAAGGGGAAACACAAGAGAGTCAACATGTAACGCCATTGGGGGTAGGAAGCCTGGAACTATTCTCCGGTAAGAGACATACTTAGATTAACAATTATGGGGTAATTACTTAAAGCAGAGCTAGCCAGTAAGAGACAAACAAGGCCAACAGCTTCATAATGAATATAGCCTCCTCTGTGTTTATTTGGGACTGATGCGGATCTAGAACCAGGCTGGCGCTGCAGAGCCCAGGCGACTGGAGGGGGATAAACCAAAGCGGCTAGCAAAGAAAAAGCTTCTCTTAACAAAGAAGGATGAGCAATCAATGGTCATTAATATCCCTCAATATTAACGGCCTTAACTCATCCATAAAAAGACACAGACTAGCAGAATCGATTCGAAGACAGAACCCTTCCTTCTGCTGCATACAAGAAACACACCTCACCCTCAAAGACAGACATTACCTGAGAGTTAAAGGTTGGGAAAAAATTTTTCAATCAAATGGACCCAAGAAACAAGCAGGGGAGCAATCCTAATATCTAAAAAACTAGACTTTAAAATAAAATCAATCAAAAGAGATGAAGGAGGGCATGACATACTCATCACAGGTGAAACCCACCAAGATTAAGTGTCTATCCTGAACATCTATGCCCCAAATACAAAGGCATCCACATTTGTTAAAGAAACATTATTAGAAATTAAATCTCATCTAAAGCCCCACACAGTTATAGTGGGAGATTTCAACACACCACTCTCACCACTAGACAGGAATACCAGACAGAAACTCAACAAAGAAGCAAAGGGTCTAATAGAAGTAATGACCCAACTGGGATTAACAGATATCTATAGAACATTTCATCCACATAAAAAAGAATATACCTTCTTCTCACCACCACATGGAACCTTCTCAAAAATCGACCACATACTTGGCAACATATCAAACCTCAGCAGCTACAAAAAAATTGGAATAACTCCATGCATCTTATCAGACCACCATGCCTTAAAATTAGAATTCAACAACAACACAAATTGCAGAAAACCTACAAAACTCATGGAAACTGAATAATGCTCAACTGCACCATACCTGGGTCAAAGAGGAAATAAAAAAAGAAATTAAAGACTTCCTCAAATTCAATGAGAATGAAGACACAACATACCCAAACCTATGGGACACTTTGAAAGCAGTGCTACGGGGGAAGTTCATAGCACTAAGTGCTCACATGAAGAAACAGGAGAACAGTTATACCAGAGAATTAACATCACAGCTAAAAGCTCTAAAACACAAAGAAGCAAACTCCCCCAGGAGGAGTAGGCGCCAGGAAATAATCAAATGGAGGGCTGAAATCAATAAAGTAGAAACCAGGAAAACAATACAAAGAATCAATGCACGAAGAGTTGGTTCTTTCAGAAAATCAACAAGATACACAAACCTTTGTCCAAACTTACCAAACAGCGGAGAGTGAACACGCAAATTAACAAAATCAGAAATGAAAAGGGGGACATAACAACAGACTCTGAGGAAATCCAGAGAATCATTAGATCATACTTTGAAAACCTGTACTCCACAAAATTCGAAAATTTAAAGGAAATGGATGACTTCCTGGACAGATATCATTTGCCAAAACTAAATCAAGAACAGATAAGGAATTTAAATAGACCTATAACCCCTATGGAAATAGAAGCTGTCATCAAAAGTCTCCCAACCAAAAAAAGTCAGGTCCAGATGGCCTCAGTGCAGAATTCTACCAGAAATTCAAAGAACAGCTTATACCAATTCTTCTCAAAGTGTTCCACACAATAGAAGCAGAAGGGTCTTTGCCAAACTCTTTCTATGAGGCTTCAATAACCTTGATCCCCAAGCCACACAAAGATACAACTAAGAAAGAGAACTTCAGACCAATATCCCTCATGAACATTGATGCAAAAATACTCAATAAAATACTGGCAAGTCCGATCCAAGAACACATCAAAACAATCATTCACCACGATCAAGTAGGTTTCATCCCAGGGATGCAGGGATGGTTAAACATACGAAAATCCATCAACGTAATCCACCATATAAACAAGCTGAAAAACAAAAATCACATGATCATCTTACTAGATGCTGAAAAAGCCTTTGACAAAATCCAACACCCCTTCATGATAAAGGTCTTGGAGAGATCTGGGATAACAGGGACATACTTAAACATAATAAAAGCTATATACAGTAAACCAACAGCCAACATCAAACTAAATGGACAGAAACTCAACGCAATTTCTCTAAAATCAGGAACAAAACAAGGCTGTCCACTCTCTCCATACCTTTTCAACATGGTACTTGAAGTTCTAGCTATTGCCATACGACAACAAAGGGGGATCAAGGGGATACAAATTGGGAAGGAAGAGGTCAAACTTTCACTGTTTG
The DNA here is from genome assembly GCF_017639785.1 of Mesocricetus auratus. Lineage (NCBI taxonomy): Eukaryota > Metazoa > Chordata > Mammalia > Rodentia > Cricetidae > Mesocricetus > Mesocricetus auratus. The sequence goes on from NW_024429190.1 coordinate 48,958,265, forward strand.
CAGACGATATGATAGTTTACATCAATGACCCAAAGAACTCTACCAGGGAACTCTTACAGCTGATTAACACCTTCAGCAAAGTGGCAGGCTACAAGATCAACTCAAGAAAATCAGTAGCCCTACTATATACAGATGATAAAAGGGCTGAAAGAGAAATCAGAGAAACATCACCCTTTACAATTGCCACAAACAACATAAAATACCTTGGGGTAATGCTAACCAAACAAGTGAAAGACCTGTATCGTAAGAACTTTGAATCTTTAAAGAAAGAAATTAAAGAAGCCCTCAGAAAATGGAAAGATCTCCCATGCTCTTGGATAGGTAGGATCAATGTAGTAAAAATGGCAATCCTACCAAAAGCAATCTACAGATTCAATGCAATCCCCATTAAAATCCCAGCACAATTCTTCACAGACCTTGAAAGAACAATAATCAATTTTGTATGGAAAAACAAAAGACCCAGGATAGCCAAAACAACCCAGTTCAACAAGGCAACGTCCGGAGGCATCACCATCCCTGACCTCAAGCTCTATTATAGAGCTATAGTCCTGAAAACAGCTTGGTATTGGCACAAAAATAGACAGGTAGACCAATGGAATCGAATTGAAAATCCGGGTATTAACCCACACACGTACGGACATCTGACCTTTGACAAAGAAGCTAAAAATATACAATGGAATAAAGAAAGCATCTTCAACAAATGGTGCTGGCATAATTGGAGACTGGTATGTAGAAGAATGTGGTTCGATCCATGTTTATCACCATGCACAAAACTTAAGTCCAAATGGATCAAAGACCTCAACATAAATCCAGCCACACTGAACCTCTTAGAAGAGAAAGTGGGTGGTACCCTTGAACGAATTGGTACAGGAGACAGCTTCCTGAACATAACACCAGTAGCACAGACAGTGAGATCAACAATTAATAAATGGGACCTCCTGAAACTGAGAAGCTTCTGTAAGGCAAAGGACCCAGTCAGCAAGACAAAAAGGCAGCCCACAGAATGGGAAAAAATATTCAGTAATCCCACATCTGACAGAGGGTTGATCTCCAAAATTTACAAAGAACTCAAGAAGCAAGTCTCCAAAACAGCAAAGGACCCAATTAAAAAGTGGGCTGCAGAACTAAATAGAGAGTTTTCAATAGAGGAGTCTAAAATGGCTGAGAGGCACTTGAGAAAGTGCTCAACATCCTTAGCCATCAGGGATATGCAAATCAAAACAACTCTGAGATACCATCTCACTCCTGTCAGAATGGCTAAAATCAAAAACACCAATGACAATTTATGCTGGAGAGGATGTGGTGAAAGGGGAACACTCCTCCATTGCTGGTGGGAGTGCCAACTAGTTCAGCCACTTTGGAAATCAGTATGGAGATTCCTCAGAAAAATGGGAATAAACCTACCACAAGACTCAGCAACTCCACTCTTAGGCATATATCCAAAAGATGCCCATTCATACAACAAAGATGTCTGTTCCACTATGTTCATAGCAGCTTTATTTGTAATAGCCAGAACTTGGAAGCAACCTAGATGTCCCTCAACCGAAGAGTGGATAGAGAAAATGTGGTACATCTACACAATGGAGTAGTATTCAGCAGAAAAAAATAATAGAATCATGAGATTCGCAGGCAAATGGATGACACTAGAAGAAACCATCCTGAGTGAGGTAACCCAGTTACAAAAAGAGAAACATGGCATGTACTCTCTCATATATGGATTTTAGACATAGATCTGTGGAGTGCCAGCCTACAATCCTATGGCCAGAGAGTCTGGGAAACAGAAACTTCATTTAGTGGCTGATCGAAGAAGAGGCAGACTCCCTTGGTTAAGTACTGAGCTGAACTCAAGAAAGCCAGTAACAGAGAGGGAGGACTGATGATCAAAGGGATTAAGACTGGGCTAGTTTAACCCCCAGAAACAGCTGACCAGACAAAGGTTAACTCTTGAAACCCAGGCATCAGCCTGGGAATCCAGCATGGGACTGATCAATACCCCCTGAATTTGGGTGTCAGTGAGGAGGCCTAGGGAATCTATTGAGCCTTTTGCAGCAGATCAGGACCCATCCCAAATATACACGCGGACTTTGGACTCCCATAGAACAATGTGAGGTGTACTCTCACCCTGAACTCTTGGGGAAGGGTCTAGGCCCTGCCCTATATGAAATGACAGACTATGGACACCCCCATGGAGGGCCTCACTCTCCCTGGGGGAATGAGGGGATAACGGGAGGGGGTTGGGGGGGGAGGGCACAGGAGGAGGGGAGGGAATGGGAGAAGGACCTGGAACTGACTTGTGAAGCAACCTCGTTTCTTATCTAAATTTAAACTGGAAAATTAAAGAAAAAAAAAGCATTAACTGGTACACATCATCAGGCTGCATAAGAATAAAATTAAGAGCTTGAAGTAAAAAAAAAAAAAGTGGGTGTGGTTAGCAGTGTGGTAAACTGCTCTTTTATTACCTCATCTGTATGTGCCTCTAGTAAGTCACATGGTTAATTGCGGCATTGTTTTCCTCCTACCAACATCAACATTTACAATAGCCTGAAAGCACAAAATACAAACAAGTAAAAGACCTGTATAACAAGAACTTTGAGTCTTTAAAGAAAGAATTTAAAGAAGATACCACAAAATGGAAAGATATCCAATGCTCTTGGATAGGTAGAATCAACATAGTAAAAATGGCAATCTTGCCAAAAGCAATCTAAATAGTTAATGAGATCCACGTCAAAATACAAGCACAATTCTTCACACACCTTGAAAAAAGAATATTCAACTTTATATGGAAAAACAAAAGACCCAGGGTAGCCAAAACAACCCTATCCCATAAAGGAACTTCTGGAGGCAACACCATCCCAAATTTCAAGCTCTATTATAGAGCTATAGTCCTGAAAACAGGTTGATATTGGCATAAAAACAGACTGGTAGTCCAATGGAATCAAATTGAAAACCCTGATATTAACCCACACACCTACGAACACCTGATTTTTGAAAAAGGCACTGAAGTTTTACAATGAAGAAAAGAAAGTATCTTCAACAAATAGTGCTGGCATAACTGGATGCTGACATGTAGACAATTGCAGATAGATCCATATCTATCGTCATGCACAAAACAAATGGAACAAGGATCTCAACATAAATCCAGCAACACTGAACCTCTTAGAAGAGAAAGTAGGAGGTATGTTTGAATAAATTGGTACAGGAGACTGTTTCCCTCACTTAACACCAGTAGCACAGATACTGAGATTGACAATTAATAAACGGGAACTCCTGAAACTGAGAAGCTTCTGTAAGGCTATGGACACAGTCAACAAAACAAAACAGCAGCCCTCAGAATGGATAAAATATTCACCAACCCCATATCTGATAGCGGGCTGATTTCCAAAATATATAATGAACTCAAGAAGCTAACCACCAAAACACCAAACAATGCATTTAAAAAGTGGGGTACAGAACTAAATAGAGAATTCTCGATAGAAGAACATAAAATGGCTGAAAGACAATTAAGAAAGTGATCAACATCCTTAGTCATTAGGGAAATGGAAATCAAAACAACTCTGAGATACTGTCTTATACCAGTCAGAATGGCTAAAATCAAAAACACCAATGGCAGTCTATGCTGAAGAGGATTCGCAGAAAGAGGAACACTCCACTGCTGGTGGGAGTGAAAACTTGTATGACCACTTTGTAAATCAGTATGGCAGCTTCTCAGCAAGTCCACTCTTAGGCGTATACCCAAAGAATGCACATTTGTACATCAAGGACATATGTTCGACTGTGTTCATAGCAGCATTGTTTGTAACCTAGAGGCATCCTAGATGCCCCTCAACTGAACAATAGATGGAGAAAATGTGGTGAATTTACACAATGGAGTATTTATTACTCAGTGAGAAAAAAATGTAATCTTGAAATTCATAGGCAAATGGATGGAACTGGAAGAAAACATCCTGAGTCAGATAACCCAATCACAGAAAGACAACAAGGGTGTGTACTCAATCATATATGGATATTAGACATTAAGCAAAGGAATACTAGCCTTCAATCCACACCACCAAAGATACTAGGAAACAAGGAGAACCCCAAGATAAAAAGACAGTCCCTGAAGAAGAGCAAAGGGACAAGATCCCCTAAGAAATTTGGGAGCATGTGATAGAGAGGTTGGAGTTGGAAAGGAGACAGGGTGAGAGGAGGAGGTGATGGGAGAATAGGAGAGATCAGGAGGTCTGAGACAGGGTAGGAATAGAGGATGGCAAGAAAGGAGATGCCTTGATAGAGGGAGTAGGTTTGGAGAGAGGTCTGGCACTGGGGAAGTTTTCAGAGATCCACAAGGCTGTCCCCAACTAAGAATCTAGGCAGTGATGAAGGGATTGCCTTTAATGCCCTTCCCCTATAATTAGACTGATGACTACCTTGGTTGCATTCCTAGAGCCTCATCCAGTAGCTGATCGAAGCACAAGCAGGCACTTACAGCTAAATGCTGAGCTATGTCCCTAGAATCCAGTTGTGGAGAGGGAGGAAGGATGAGAAAAGGAACCAAGACCATGCTGGAGAAACCTGCAGAAACAGTTGATCTGACCTCGAGAGAGCACAGAGACCCTAGTTGTAAAGCTGGGGGACCAGCATTTGCCTGAACCAAACACTCTGAATGTGCGTACTAGCTAGGAGACCTGGGCAGTCTTTGGGACTTCTAACAGTGGAGTCAATATTTATCTGTAGTGCACAAATGTACCCTGGGAGCCCTTTCCCTATAGCGGGATACTATTGTAGCCAAGATGTATGAAAAATGGCCTAGGCCCTCCTCCAAATGATTTTAAGGACTTTGATGGTCTCCCGTGGACAGTCTCACTCTCCTTAAGGCGTGGGTGTGGGTGGGTTGGGGGGTTTGTGACGGGTATGGAAGGATGGGAGGGAGATGGAATGGGGAGATTGATGTGTAAAATAACATTGTTAAATAAATTTTTAAAAAAGCTGAATTAGGAAAAAATCCTGAGTTTCTAGTATATATTTAAACATTAATGTTCTTGAATATTTGTAATTTTAACTATTATCATACATGTTTGAATTAAAATTTCCATATGGTGAAATTTAATTATATGAGCTATCCTACTCACTGTTATCAAACAGCTTTGAATTCTTTGTTTTTAATAAAAAGGAAAAAAGTCTATTAAAGAGCAGCTCATTTTTCAATGTTATATTGAGTTGAATTAAAAATTCATATAATTAAAGTAAACCAAAATATGAAAAGAAAGAAACAGAAAAGAGTGAAATAAAAGCACAGGAGATACATGCAGATGCTGAGACACACACATTTATATACTCAGAAAATTGGAAACCATATACATAGAAGTAAATGATCATTTTCCCCTTACTTAAGATGCAAAAGATTTTGTTTCATATCATCAATTTATATTCTGCACATTCATTATTTTCCTATCCTCCCTGAAGAAATGGACCCAAACTTACTTAAAGCAACAATCACTGACTCTTAATTTCTGTGAGTTTTGGAGTCTAACCTGCTGCGACTGCACCTGTTTCTAATAGGTGCTCTTTAAGAGTGAGGCACGGAACCCAATTCAAACTGCGAAGGGAGTTTTATGTACAAGAGCATGAACAGAAAGAGGAAGTAATCACTTGGGTAGTTTTAGAAACTCGCACAGGATAGGGATGCAACTGAGTGCGAGAGCAATCATCTGGAATAGATGGGCCAAAAGGGCAAATTCCAAATATCAGAAAAATAAAATTTGAAACTGTTACATATTTTTGGGTCCCCAAAATTTCACATGCCAGCTATTTAAAATATTCTTCCTTGATTCCCTGATCTCCAAAACTCTTATGTCATTTGAACATTTATTCAAAGCCCTTAATTTCCCTTCCTGAAGTAGGTCAGGTGTAGAGAGAGTTCTTTCAATGTGGTCTGTTAACCATGTTCACTGACATATTACATCTACACTTATAAAACCACAGAACAAGGTTTTGTATCCATTTTTGTACAACCAGCATTATTTTTTTCTTTTGGTTTTGCAAGATGGTTTTTCTGTGTAGCCTTGGCTCTCCTGAATCTCGATCTGTAAACCAAACTGGCCTTTAACTTAGAGATATCTGCCTCTGCCTACTGATTGTCAGGATTAAAGGCATGCATTACTGCTGCCTGACTGCAGCATGAAATTTTATGATAGCATTAATGAATACCATAGCAACTCTTATAAAGGAAAGCATTTAATTGGCACTGGCTTATAGCTTGAGGAGTTTAACTGATTAACAGCATGACAGGAAGCGTGGTGGCAAACTGCTAGAAAGTGACTGATCTAAAGGCAATAAGAAGAGAACAAAAGGACATGGCATGGGCTTTTGAAACCTCAAAGTCCATCAGTCAGTAGCACATCTCGGACGACAAGGGCAAAACCCTAATTCTTTTATTCCCTGTTGACTGAGCATCAAATATGTGAGCCTACAGGGATAATTCTTATCCAAACCACCACATCCATATTTTACATTTAGTACATTTTTATTATTCATTCATTAGTTGATGGAGTTTACATTGTTTTCATTTCCTAGTTATTGTGATTAGAGTAACAATGAACATGGTTGTCAAGTATCTGTGGAGTAGGATGTCAAATTCTTTGGGCATATGCCAAGGAGTGGTATTGCTGGTTCACATGGTGGGTTTGTTGATAGCTTCTTGAAGGTTCTCTAAACTGATTTCCAGAGTGACTACGCCAGTTTTCAATACCACCAACACCCCCTTTCTCTGTAACCCTCCAACATTTGTTGTTTATTGTTTTGGTGTTCTTAACCACTCTGGTTAGTTTAAGAAGAAATCTCAACACTTGCTTTGATTTCATTTCCTTAATAGCTTGGCATGATGAACATTTTTGAAACATTTTATAACCATTTCTTTTTCTTCTTTTGTTAGTTTTCTGTCCTGTCTCAAATCCACTTTTTTATAGAGGTAGTTTCCTTTTTCTTTAAATTAGAAACAAGCTTGCTTCATATGTCAATCTGAGCTCCCTCTCCTTCCCCTTCTCCCCCATCCCTGCCAGCCCCCCATAACTACACTTAATCCCCACTCTTTTTCCCAGGGAGGGTGAGGCCCTCCATGGGGTATCTCCAGAGTCTGTCATTGGAAGCAACCTAGATGCCCCTCAACTGAAGAATGGATAGAGAAAATGTGGTACATTTTCACAATGGAGCACTACTCTTTTAAATTGTCCTTTTGATATTTGACTATATTTTGTACACTGTGGATATTATTTCTCTGTCAGCTGTATTACAGGCAAGGATTCTCTTATTCTTCTGGGCTTATTCTTCTGATTTATTGTTTCTTTAGCTATACAGATTTTTAATTTTAAAGGGTCCCATTTGTCAATTGTTGGCCTATTTAGAAGTCCTATTTAGAAAGTCTTTCCTATTCCTATATCCTGGATGGTTAATATGGTCAAATTACGTGACATGTTTATATAAAAATGTCTTAATAGACCCCATTACTGCATACAATGTATGCTTGTCAATGAAAATGATTAAAAAGAGCTCCAGAATTTCTGTTAATGCCACCGAGTTCTATACTTCTGAACAAAATTTAGACTTAGCAAATAACTCTTTTGAAGACCTTGCAGTTTGTTTGGAGGCATCTAGTCATTTAACTCCCTTTACTGTTATTTTGCGAATCAGAATAGCACTCTGTGGAACCAGGTTTGATCTCTCAGAGACCCTAATTAAGGCCTTATAGTCACACCCCCATCTTCTGTAGACCAAATTTCTTTGTCAGTTTATAAATTAGACATTTTTTTCAAGCCATTTCTTAGTTTTGCTGTGACTTAGAATTTCAAAACCTTTTGTTAATCCTTTCTTTAAACTGCTGCCTTCTTCTTTCATACACACTGTAGAACTTTCTTTGACATTTTGCTTAGGTATAGCTGCCAATTTACTAGACATATTTCTTCCATTTCATTGTTCTGCAGGTGATCCTTTTGATGTATTCCATATTTCTTTCATGAGGGGTATCTTCAAATTTCATGGTTCTACAAATGATATTATTACAGTAATGTTGAGGGCACATTAAAAAGCACAATTGCTATCAAAAAGAGTGGAATCTCGCAGTGGGTAGGATCATGCCACCCTCTTTTCTCTCAATATTTAGCTTCATTGGCCCAGCCATGCTTTAAACCATGCTAAAGAATTTGGAATATTTGGTCCTTTAATGAGTTGATGTACTTTTCCTTCTGAGAATTCTGATGCTCTACAACAATCACTCTGATCTTCCACAAGATTCCATTGGATTTCTTAAACTTTCTGAGTCCTAACTCACTCTGCCTGTGTCTTGTCTCCTATGCAGGAAATGAACCAGAGGGAACTGAAAGCCCCTTGCTTGAAAATTTGCTGAGTCCTAACCCATAAATGTAGAATTTCTTTGCTTCTCTTCTGCCTTTGGCTTTGGGGTTCTGACCAGAGCCTAAATATGCTTACTCTGGTGCTACTGGCTTTTTCACTGTTTCTCTAAAGCTCTCCTCACCACCACTGGTTCCTTGTCCACCACATGGCCAACTTTCAAATGCTATTTTAACTCAAATTGCAGGGTATTTTCTATTTCTCTTCTCTATTACTCATATCCAGGCAACTGAGATTTACAGATTGCTGGTCATCTTGGGTTAAGTTTTTTAACATTAACAAAATTTCTGAACTTCTATTTGAGTAAATTTTTGTTTGTTTATTCTAAATAATGAGACTAAGAACCCAAGAGGAGACCCTTATTTCTCAGTAACAACTAGCAACTTCGCAAGCACTCCCCAAAATTTTCAGCACCTATTAAGGAAAGACCTCTTGGTCCTTCTGTAATAACATTTTTCAAACTCTACCAATATCTATTCACTGCCTATCTCCAATGACAACTGTATATTTACATGTTTGCTAAGAAAATATTGTTTGGTATCCAAAACAGTACTGTTCCCCTGTATTATATAAAAAGAATTCTGATAACTTTGGTGATTTATACTGCAAGTATTTACTGTCTCTGTTTCCAGAAATAAAGATGCTAGAAGGAGCTCAGTGGTCCCTCTGATTAAGCCTCAAGGTCTTTCCATCAGTTTTCAGATGATGCTTCATTGGAGGAAAAAGACTTTTCTCCAGACACAGGTTTTTTTGTTTTAGGAGTGATTTAGTTCCTCCCTGATTTTTATACTAAGAACATATAACATTACCCTCATTATAAAGGAACTGAAACATATGAGTGTGCTTTGTTTTGAAAGCCTGGAGTTTTGTGACCTAATTTTGCAAAAGTCATCTTATCACTTTTGTTTTATGCTATGAGTAAAAGGTTATGAATAATAATAAGAAGGAAGTTCTGATTTATTTAGGTTCAGCTTAAACTTTTGGCTAAGAATAATTTGATCTCTTTCTTATTTATCTGCTTTCTAGTCACATACATGCACACACATTCATATACCCTTCTAAAAATATCTTAAAGTTAACTCATCCTCATAGTTAGAAAATAGCCAGATATCACATAGTTGTTTTAAAGTCCTGCGATAAAACCCCATGACCAGATCAGGCAATTTAAAGAAGAAAGGGTTCATTTGGACTTAGAGTTCTAGAGGAAAAAGAGTAAATTGGCTGCCAGCAACCATCAGGCAGCTGGAAACTGACAACAGGTAAGAGTTGGTAGAGGGCAGGCATGGTGTAGGAGCTCGATCTTGAGAACTCACATCTTCCATTGTAAGCAAGAAGCATAGAGAACAAAACATAAATATGTTGACATCTGAATCTCCTCAAGATTTCCCCAAATAACATACTTCCCTCCACAAGATCACTCCTCATATAGCATTCCATATAATGGAACCAACTGGGGTCCAATTGTTCAAATGACTGAGACTAACTGCAGGGGACAGTTTCATGTAAACTGCCACATTAAAGAATAAAGATTATATTAACATTGATTCTCCAATAATTTTTGTATTTTTAATAAATTTTGATATTTTTTCTGATAGGTGAGAACTACCATTTAAATGACTCAGTCAGCACAGAATATTTATAATAGCACAACCAGATACAGGCACATTTATTCACACATGTATGCATATGAAGAGACATACAACGAAATATGCTAACAATTAGCAATGAAGCAGAATAACATATGGGTTGTGTATACCATTGCATCAAATTTTCTATAAGCTTAATATTATCTAAAATGAAATGGTAGAACAGTCTAAAAATGCTACCTCCAATCTACAATAACCCATGATATTTCTTTTAATCTGAGTATTATACATTCAGTAAGATATATGGGCAAGCAAGTGTTTAAACTTTCACAATTATATTTAGTTAAAAATGTGACATGCACAATATGCAATTTTATTTAAGATGATTTTAACACACGTGTTTAGATATAGTAGAGTATATAAAATTCAGAGTTCCTGATAGTTACTTCTCCATGTCAATGTCTTCACAATCAACTGCACATAAATAGTGACCACTGGAATTATAATGGAATCAAACAATTCCTATTTCCTAGTTATATCATAACACTGTAATAGGGCATTTTATGTGTGTGTTTACACGCACAGTAGGTAGGGTGAACAAACCTGTCACACTGCCGGTCTTATGAAACAAAACACACTTAAGTACATACAGTATGACAGTGTGCTCCAACTGAAACAGTCCCTCCAGGATAGGGAAGGAAATTCATGAGCTTTGTGTTAAACAGAAGGCTAACTATCTGGAAGACCAGATGATTTTCAGTTTTCCTGGACCACTCCACCAACAGTATGAAAACCAGTAAAGGACTAGTGGGGAAAAACTCTCCATCACAACTGCAGAACAGAGAGTTCTTCTGTCAAAGTAATTGAAGTCTTTCAAAAAGCTCCAGTATTGCAATCTGTGAATTATCATTCATGTTGTGTGTGGCTTTTCCATGCCTATGCTGCTTTTGAGTCATCCCTGCCCCTTATACATAGCGCCATTCGTAATTCAGCAAAAACTTATTGAGTTAGGAAACTGGACACTGGCAGAATAGTTATTTCATTTATCATGGTTTTCTTTCCTGGGGTAAATAGATGTCAAAGTGTTGCATATCTTTAAGGGAAGTCTTTCACACAATTGATCAATAATATTTAAAAATGATAACTCTTTCATTAGCTTATTCATTCACATTTTATTTTATGATTGACTCTTATCTTGTCACCTGGCCTTTACTAAATATACATCCTCAGATGAAAGCCTCGTCACTTTATGATATAGCTAAATGCTAGACTGCTTGCAGAACATTAAAAGACGCTGGATAGGACTCTTGCAAGTGCACACACACACACACACACACACACACACACACACACACACAATTACTATAGGCAGTTATGGTTTTAGCCTTACCTGCATTCATAAGACATTCACAATATTCATAAGAAATGTTCATATTTTCCAAGATTATACTCATGTGTTTATTTTATGTATTAAATATTATGTTACTTATGTTGCTGTCTAGTCATTTGACTTATATGTTTGAATAAATTTGTTTGAATTGCTGCCTCGTAATCCATTTTTTCTAATCTATCTATATCTATCTGTCATCTATCTATCTATCTATCTATCTATCTATCTATCTATCTATCTATCATCTATTGTGTGAGAGCTAAACCATGATGCACACATAGAAGTCATACAACTTGTAGCAATGACAGTTGTTTATTTTCTAAAATGAAGATTATAAGCACTGAACTTGTCAGTAGGTAGCTAACCTTTACCTGTTAAGCCATCTTGCCAGCCCTAAAAATATGGGTTTAAAACATACATAATGCAAAGAGTGTTTTCTGTGCATGATAATTTCTATATCCTATCTCTCACTCACCAGGAATCAGCTCCTTATTTGAACTGTCCCTTGTAGTTTTATCTGAAGTTATATTTTTTATTTCATTTTTGTTTAATTTTTGGGGCTCTATTTGGACACAGATTTCATGGTTATAGTGACCAAGGAAAGATCAAATGTTGTATAGAGTTTACTTTATATATTTTTGTTTTAAAATGTGCTTATTTGTTTTCTATTGCCAAAGTGTATTTTGCATGGCATCGTTTCAGTTTAATAACTTGAAAATTATTATTATTTTTACCAGAAGGAAGATTGCACCAAAGTGTTAAGTAGTCATAGAATTAATTGCTTCTTCTTTGAAAAGGACAGTTAGAGACATTAGGGAAATTCTTAAAGAAGATATTTTAGTTTACCGATGTCAGTGCATATTGATCAAAAACATACAAGAAGAAGGACCTAGGAATGCAAAAAAATACTGTTTTTTCAGCATTCTGAGACAAAAGACTCACAGTTCAAGGCCTGCATGAACAACAAAGTTTAAGGCCATATTGGGCAACCTAGTGAGACCAGCTCAATGTAACTTTTCAAAGGTGAGAAATAGATGAATAGCAGCCTTGTCTATCGTGTAGAAGGCCCTAAGTGCTTATAGCAATAATTGGAAAAGGGCAAGATTAGAAGAGCCATTATGAGTTTAATTATATAGCAATATGATTTGTAATAACTATATCTCTATATCTATTCATAGAAAAGAAATCATGTGAAGGTCAGAAACAATGTATCAAACACAAGTCTCTTATTCACACTTCCAAAAGTAAAAGAGTTCTCAAAACCACTAATGTGAGCTTGCATACATTTCCTGGCAGAGACACGATGTGCTTGATTACAAAGTGCTTTTTAGTACACTCAAAGTCTAAATTAAAAAATGTTTTTTTCGACAAAAGTCTTTGCTAAGGAAGCATAAACTTCCACTATAAATACAAATAGTCAGGGAGGCAATATGTCCCTGATGGTCTAGTGGCTAGGATTAAAGCAGGATTGCAAGATAACAAAGTGAAGTCAATGGAGGTAGATTTGACAAGACCACAATGCTGTATTTACGTATCAGTTCTCATGCAATACGTTTTTAAAAGCTTGTTTAAAGTAAAGCAAGAAAGTCCATTCAGTCAGGCCTGTCCCCAGTGACAGTTCCAGAACAGATTGACAACTGAAACCCACATCTTTCTAAGTAGTGTACCTCGATTCCCTGTGTCTGAAGGCAGGTTCCTATATAACTACCTTTTATAGCATAGGACTCATTGAAAAGTGATGTTGCAGGGGTGCAAAAATGTCTCAGAGATTAAGAGCACTTGCTTCTCTTGCATAGGACTGGGTTTGGTTCCCACTGCTCATTTTAAACTACTCACCACCACCTGTGTTTCTAGTTGCATCAGATCTCACCACCTCTCTTGTCTCTGTGAACACTTGCACCCATGTGATATTCATACAAACAGACAAGTAGGCAAAATACATATAATATAAATAAATATAACATTTAAAATGTCTGATGTGATATGATGACAAGGCAATGTGGATAAAAGAGCTGATTCAGTATCTACATGAAAAAGTCTGTGTCTACAAAGCATACAGTATAATGGGAGTGTGGATACAGTATCTATATGAAAATATCTGTATCGGTAAAGGATACAGGGTAACATAAATGTGGATATGGTATCTATATGAGAATGTCTGTGTCTACAAAGGACTGATGGGATTTTGGATACATAAAAGTGTCTGGATCTATAAGGATACAGTATAATAGGGGAGTGGATACAGGATCTGTATGAAATAGCCTGTTGCAGTTTAATGTTTATGGTTACAGTATCTATATCAAGTGTCTATTTATAAAGGACACAGTACAATATGAGTGTGGATACAGTATTTATATGGAAGTGTCTGTATCTATAAAGAGTGCAGTATAATGGGAGTGTAGGTTTAGTATCTATATGGAAGTGTTTGTGTCTACAAAGTAGACAGTATAATGGGAATATGGATACAGTATTTATACAGAAATGTTTGTATCTATAAAGGATCCATTCTAATGAACACTGAGCCCTCAGCTTTCCATAGCACCAATAAGACAGACAAGATGGGGAAGCCTTTATTAACACTCAGAAGGAAACTAAAAAGCTGAAATCCTTGAAATGAGAAAAAAAATACAGGAATTGATAGTTCCCACCTTAAAATGGCAACTTTAACAAAAGTAAGTGAAAATAATCAATGAAGTCATTTTAATTTTAATGTTTACTTTCCATAGCATTAAGGGTATTTTCTTCTACTTTCAGAAAATTTTGCTAAGTTATAGACATACATTAGTAAATATTTAACATTTAGAACTGTTTTTAAATTACATGCCATAATCAATCAAAACTCATTTTTTTCTATTTAATATATATGTGAATACACATGTTATCTATAATTACATTGACTACTTAAATAGATGTGCAAGAAGGTATCAATCACACCAACAATCGGTATATTTGAGGAATGAGGAATTCAGTGCTTAAAAATTTAATTCAGTGCTCAAAATATCAGTGTTATAGCATCATATTGACATATTTATAAACGACAAACATCTTTCTTATCTTTTTTCATCTGACATATCTGTCATAGTTTGGTTTCAATGTGAAATTCACGCCACAAAATAACAGAAAAGATAAAAATATCAAGCACTTGTAGAGTTTCTATAAATTGTTTTAGCTGCAGATGGTCTAAAGATGAGTGTTTGTAACCATGTATCAAGTCATAAGGTGTCTTTCTCTATGTGACAATAAAAGTTTCAGCTTACACTGATGTTAGAATTTCTACCCTGCAGTTTGTCCTATGGAGAAGCTGCTGGAAGCTTCCAGTATGAAACAATGTATATCTTTGAGGAAAAAGCAAACAAACAAAACAAAATAATAGAAATGTTTTTGAAAATAAACTAGTTAAGGAGAAAGACTCCATTTGGGATGAGATGGCAACATTCAGTCCTAGTCTAGAAATCTGACAAATGAGACACTGCCATGGTCACAGGTTAGTAAAAACTCTCACATGTTATTTTAGGACACAAGAATGTGTATTGGGTGGATAGCACTGACTGTAGATGAAATTTCTTATTGTATGTCTTTTAAAATAAATCAAACAATTAATTTTCTTTAGTAACAGTAACAAATTACTATAAAAGTATTGAGTTTAAAACCACCTAAATTTATCATACCTTTCTGGAAAATGAGCCAGTGAGGAAAATAACCCAGTGAGGGTTGCAATAAATATAGAGCTAAATTTGTTTTTATACAGATACTCTAAGTGAACACTGGCTTCTTTCCCTCAGGAGGAGCTGTTGGCTTCTCCATGCTTCACTGACATTTAAAAGGTATTGCTTCACTGTTGTGATACTACTAATGCTATGGTCTCTTGTCTCTTTTATATAAGAAATCATATTATTATAACAAATTCACTGGGATAAAAATGGTAAAAATTCTTCACCTTAAGTTCTTGAATTTAATCATGTGACAATCATGAATTTAAGTTTATGGATATTTTAAGAGGGAATACTATTCAGTCTATCATACAAAGCAATTCCAAGATGCAGTATGCAACATTTTTAAACAAAATATACTGTAATCACTTTTTTGTCTTTTGGTAAATTGGATTTGAGTTTATATGAAACTCTTTCGAGTAATCAATCATGTGGCTAAGGTAATGTAATTGAGACATTTGAATTTCAAAGTTATCATTTGTGAATCAGATGTGATAAAAGGGGTTGGTGTCAAATGTTTTTGGATAATATTTTATTCCATAAAAAGTTTTCACATTTTTATCATGATATAAAATACAACAAATGAATAGTAATACACCCATGAAATTATTTCCCATAGACGAAGAAGGTCATCTTCCAAAGAGTTCATTAAAGAATTTAATAAGTATATAATAAGTTTATAGCACAAAATATATATGAAGACGGGCTAGAGAGATAATTTATTTGAGAAAGTATTTGTTTTGCAAGCATGAAAATCTCATTCTATCCGTCAGAATCTATATAAAACTTAGACAGAAACCTGTGCTTCTGTAATCCTATCATCCTAGTCATATGGGTGAAAGACACTCTGTCAAAGAATATAAGGTGATGAGCACTTGAAGAAGATATCTGGGCTTACATGACAGGAATTTTCCTGCCTGTACATATGCATGCACAGAAATGGATGGATGGATGGGTGGAACATATATAAAGAATGCTTTAGATGTATACAAACTTCTCAAACCAAGATGAAAAATCAGAGACATAGACAAATCTTTCCCAAAGAATCAATACTAATAACTAATGATATAAAGATGTACTTGACTTTATAATCTGAAATGCATGAATTCAACCTATCATTAGTAGCTTTCTTGTGACTAATGTAAAAAGAAAGAAGTTTTAATGTAAATAGAATTTTATATTACATGAATAACAAATTTAAGGCATTTATTTTTGCAATGATATCAGTTGTCAAAAATATTATCAGCATATTGCAAAGAGTCTTCTTCAATGATATGTGTAATTTCCATGGAATTTTACAGGTATAGGTTTTCAGCTGAAGACTGACACTACTCCCAACTATTTTCTTATTCCCAACTATTTAAAATTATCACATTCCCCAAATTAGCTTAGTCTTTCATTTCATGGATCAAATATGTTCTGTGTCTCCAAGCCTACAAGCCCAGACTACCTGAACAGTGACATGCTTCCTGTCATGATGATCATGTACTAGTCTTTGAAACTGCAAACCCGCCCCCAAAGTATATGTTTTCTTTTAGAAAAGTTGCCTTGCTAATGTGTTTCTTCAGAGCAGCATAACAGTAACTGAGATACCTACATTCTCTGTTCTATATGCACAGTGAAAGAAGCCCATTTCCCACATTACTCACAGACCACTGTGAGTAATCACAGCAATACTGCACTCACCTAAATTGGTACTCAGGAAAAATGGAATCATGCAATTTGTACATTCATGTCTTGCTTATGTTTAATGTTCTTATGTTCAATGTTCTGTTCATTAAACATAGTCCTAATTCTTCATATAGTCGTTTGTAGCTTTCCCTGGTAGCATTATGTAGAAAGAATAAACTGACATTCTAATCATGACTGCTATTTAAGGATAGTGATGGCCAATCTACATTGTTTACTTGTTGAACTTAAATTGTTAAGGAGGCAATCCCAGTGTATGTGGCTATGAGGATGCTTCATGAAAGTATTAACTGAGAGAGATAGATGACTAGAGAGAGATACAGAGAGACAGAGAGACAGAGAGAAACAGAGGAAGGGGGGGAAGGAGGGAGGAAAGCAGGAAGAAAAAAGGAAGGAAGTGAGGGAGGGAGGAAAGAAGAAAGATAGGAAGAAAGAAAGAAAGAAAGGAGGAAAGAAAGAAAGAGAGAAAGAAGCCAGCTTTGTACATGGGTGAAAGGGAGGGGAAGTCAATTGTATGCAAGCATTCTCAGATTTTTCTTTGTGGATCATCATGACATGAGCTGTACTTCTCTGTCTCCTCCTCTATACCATGATGTATTAATTCCTTTGAAACTATAAGCAGGAACAGATCTCTCCTCCTTCATTTCTTTCAGGAATTTTGATCAGAGCAACACAAAACTAACAACAACTAACAGAAAATGTATTGATAACAGTAGGGTGATTGCTGTGACTAAACTTGATCCTGTGGTTCCTAGGCCTTTGACGATGGTTTGTGAGAAGACTTTGGATTTCTAGACAATAGAGTCCCTAGACATGTATAAGTGTGCTTAATGAATGCAGAATTCTGCTGGAGATTCCAAAAGAAAGAATGTTTATATAAATGAAGACAGAAAATGTAGTGCTAACATGGTTCATATGGGATCAATGACTTTATTGTATGATCCAGGTATTTTGTCTAGTATTTGCACAAGTGATATGTCTTGGGCCATCCACATAATGTTGGTTTTATATGCATTCATATTAGAGACTTTTAGGTTATAGAACCACATAGACAGACTCAGGAAGTCATGACACTATGTAGCAGGGTCACATTTCCTGAAAAAAAGGCACCAACAAGCAGTGTGTGGAGCCATGAAGATGATGCATAGTTTGCAATTGAGACCTCAGGATGCTAAATATAATAAGGATACAGAAAGACTGAAACCAAACAAACAAAAAAAATCAAACCTACAAGCAAGGAGATGAACTGGATCAATACAAAGATCAAGTAGGGATACAAGCATAAAGTTTATACTGGGCTGTCGATCACAATTCCTGGAACCCTATTTGTAGAAGGAAATAAATGATTCCCCAAGTTGTCTTCTGATCTCCACATTCTCACTATGATAATCAATGCATGCATGTGCATATACATTGACATATGCAAACAAAAGAATGAATTAATGTGAAATCAATAAAAATTAAAGTAATAAATATAAAATACATGCATGAAAATATCAAAAATGTAAAAATTTAACAGTGGATTATATTCCATAAGAAGGCCCAGCAGATATTTTACTCACTAAGACCATGGAAAATATACCAATATTTTTATTAAATAGCAATTGTGGTCAGAGCTTAAGGCAGGAGGCTATGCTTCATCTTCCCTTAATGATAACTGAGTGGTTTGAGTATCATGAAGAATAAAGAGTGGGTAGATGGAAAAGAATATTTGCCTTATAGAAAATTTTTATTCCAAATTCTTGTAGAAGATCAACATTCCATCTTGTTTGGGGAAGGACACATAGTGTCATATGTTTAGCTGAGGAACTACTAGCAGTTGATGGTTGCTAGGAATGGAGGCACAGCTGCTTTAAGGGTTTGGTCCCTGGTAGATTGATCACACAACAACTGATGGCCCCACATGCCTAAGAATGAAGATAGTCTTGATTTCACTCATAAATAGGTTTTGGAGTTGGAAACATGTTATGGTAGGGAAATCTGGGAGGAGTTGAAGGGATAATGGTGGTCAATATGATAGGAATGCATTGTTTAGTCAGTGAAAACTTAAAAAAATTACTTTAAAATCTTTTAAAAATAGGAGGGAGTGTTTTCTATAAACATATCTGCTAAGCATTTATGCTTACAGACATTTCATTTTATTTGTCTATTTTCATCTTATGTTTATCTCAGAATATGAAATCTAGCTGATTTTAGTGATAATCTGTTACCTTCTATGGTTTTTATGTTCATTATTTTATCACTGCAACATCTGTGTTTCAGTCATTACAAGAAGAATTTTAATATTTTTCCCTTATCATCCATAAAATCTATTTAACAAGTTAGATAAAATGGGAAAAGACATCATTGTGAATAAATGATGCCTGATTAATAAAATTTGAGAGTAACCACCTGGATTGAACTTATTATATCTCAGGAATATTCAATCATCTAATAGCTAAGGTATCTAATTAGAAATGAAGTAATGTTCAAATTCAAAAGATACAACAAAAATATTTTCAGTACTTAAAAACCTTGTTAAATCTACTCATTTCACATTAGTTACCACATAATAGGGTTAAATCCTAAGTTTACATTTGTATATATACATATAAACTTCAATAGAAAAAAATTATTGTCAAAGTAACATCGTCTGCCACCTGTGCTTTCTGTCCTTTACTTTTTTCTTTTTATTATTATTATTTTGAGATAAGATTTTTCTGGCTGCCCTGGAACTAGCTCTGTAGACCCAGCTGACCTCAAATTCAGGTAGTTATCTGCTTTACCTCCTCTGGTGAGATTACAGACCTGCAGCACAACCCTGAGCTTATCTTCCATCCTTTCAAAGTATGATTGTCTGTGCATACAACTGACAACTAAATTGTATATGCAGACAAAAAGACAAAATAAGTCTTTAAATTAGATTTTTTACTATAAAATTACATTCGACAGGTGATTATTGACCATAACATTCATATAAAATAAAAGGACAAACTCAACAACTTAATATTTATTTAGAACTTTAATTGCATGACAAAATTTTTCTTAAACACATGGACTGCTGGTTCAGTGTTCTACTTATCATGATTTGGTTTTATCAGGATTATTATTCAATGCATTTGAGTTTATCACCTTGAAATACTGGCACCAACTCAGAGTACAAAGTGACACAATTATTAGCTAAAACTATTGCTCTCATATGACAATATGTTAGGATAATTAAATCTCTAGACTCATAGTACCAGCAAGTCTTATTCAAAAAAACTTAAGAAGTCATTGTGGGGCAGAGGGGGAGCTGGAGAAATGGGTCAGCAGTTAAGAGCATTGTAATTCAATTCCCAGAAATCACATGGTGGCTCACAACCATCTATAATGTGATATGGCACCCTCTTCTAGATTGCAGGCACAAATGCAGACAGAGCACTGTATACATAATAAATAAATTAATCTTTAATCAAAAGAGGGCTTTGGAACTTACATTTGTAAACTATCATCTACATTTACTAACTCAGAAACTTACAATTTAACTTCATTATTAAAGAACTTCACTTCTTATTTGATCTCTGTATTCCAAATGATAGTAACATATATGGTCAATATCAATTTCTGTACAGAAAATTCATTAAAAAATGAATGATATAATTGTACAACTGGCAGTGTAAATCAATGACTGAATGACACACTGCCAAAATGAATAAAAACAAAAAAGCAAAATCTCTAGTGTCATGAATGGGTTATCTCTTGTTCTGTTTTTGACCTAGGATGTCCCCTAGATATCCCAAAATATCACAGGTTATTTTCACAGGTTATGGTAAGGCCCTCTTGCTGAGGACAATGCTTAGTTATGTGATTGAATGTAGAGCTGTTGATTATCTAGAAGCCTCTCCCCTTCTCTATAGTGTGCATGGTGCAGGAAATTCTTTTGCATGCTACCAGAGAAAAACAATCATCAATATAACCTACAATCTAAAACAGTCACCTGTTTGCAAGATGCACAGGTGGAATAGTGGCACAAACATTATGGGAAAAATTATTCACTTTCAGAATGGATTTTAGGTCCATTCCACGAGATAAAATCCATATCTGATATGGCTAAAATAGCCAAGGCCTTGAGAATAGATAGGTCATAGGTATAGGGGAAAATCAATGACTATTACTCTGCTGAAGAATAACAGCAAGAAATGACTCCAAATGACATATTGCTATACTCACAGATCTATCCGTGCTCACTTTCATCAGAGTACCTTCTTCCTGTTGGATATGGCAATTAACAAAAAGATCCACAACTGGATAATGTGAGAATAAGAGACTTTGGATCACTCAGACCTATGTAAGATGTCATTATCAAACACTTCCCATCAATGCTCAGGGATCTATGTGCAGGAGGAAGATGAAATGTTTGTAATAGCCAATGGTGGTGGATGTCTCCAAGGAAATAGCTTCTTTCAAAAACAACAGGATTTATGCACTTATAAACTCACAGAGATTGTGACAGCATGCACAGTACATATCTGGTTTCAAAACAGACAAAAATCCAACATGGAGATGTGGAAGTAGACACAAATTACACCTAGCCAAGAAGTTTTGTAGTTGATAATTGGCAGGAAAGGGAAAATCATTTTCTTCCAACAGTGTGTCACTGCATATATTAACTACATTTCTGGGAAGGTTCCATGGTCTCTCTCTCTCATTCTCCCTCTCTTCCTCCATCACTCCTTCCCTCTGTGCACTAGTGTGTCTGTGACAAAGAAAGAGCCTTTTGTTTGGTTTGTGTGAATGTGTGTGATTTTGTTTGGTATTTCTTTGACTTATTGTTTTTTTCACTTTTTAGTTTGTAGGTATCCTTTTCATTTTGATTTTTTTTATTTTTCTTGCATGGATGTGTGTGTGAAAGAGAGTGAAAGTGAATTCCCTCAGTGATGGACTGTAGCTTGTAAGTCAAATAACTATCACTTCCTCACATGAATGAAAACAAAATCTGCCTCTGCCTTGGACAATGACACACAAACTGTCAATTACTGACTACATCAGGGAAGTCACACCAAACTAAGCACAGGTGTTAAGCAGCTTATTGAGATTAGTATAGAGATATAGACTATTCATTTTGGCAAGAAAAGGAAAGGCAAACTGGTAGGGGAACATTTAGAGATAGTTATAGTAATATATCATGCTATTATCTGTTTCTGTAATTCTATTGAAAATATTTCTTTATATATTCTAGCCATGTAAGTAAAGAGAATCCTTCAAAAACAAAATGATAAGTTTATTTTCAAGATATATTATTATTGTAATATATTTTATAATATCAGTGGGTCTTTCTAAGTATACAAAAATCAAAATGTACTTTTTGATAGCTCCCCAAATCATAATATTCTCAGATTGTGAAAAATGGATAATGGATGTAGGTGATTTGGTAGGTTGGTTGTCTTACAGATATGAGGCTCTGGACTCAAGTTTAAGCAACACTCACACACACATATATACACATACACACACACAACACACACACTCTCTCTCACAAGAAAGAAAGAATGAATACCTGCCATATTTACAAAACACATATGTTTCTGGGTTATAGATAAAGACAAACTGATACTGGATAGCTAAACAACTCCAGGAATATTTGGTAATTGAATAACCTGAATTTGGAAATATAAAACTAAATGACATATTTGACTTTACTATTATTAGTAAATCAGCAGTGATTTAACATCTTCTAAATTAAGAACAAAAACAGTTCACAAAGTAAGTGACTGAAATATTGTATAGATAGTAACATGGCTGTACAGGTAAAAGTACTTTTTTTGTTAAACCCGATGACCTGAGTTTAGCACCTGGATACCATGGGGTGGAAGAATTGAACTGATTCCCCAAAGTTGTTCACTGACCTCCACAAATACACTATGGAATAAAGCCTCTCTCCTGTCTACATGTAATGAAGGGTTTGTGTTTGTGTTTAGTGGGTGGGAGATAATGACGACCATTAATCATAGTTCAGCAGAGAATGGTGTGGGAACTCACATTTCTAATTGCTTTAAGCACTATTTTACCACTTAATTATTTTCAATTTGCCTTATAAAAATTAAATTTAAGCAGATATGAACTGTAAATTTTTTATGAATATTTATTTCATCATTTTCAGATATGAAAGGAGTTAATTCCACGAAGAAGATGACTGTGGGCTGTTATTTGTTATCTCAAATAACATTACCAAAGAATGTCATAATTTACATGGTTTAGTTATACTTCAGAGAGACAGCAGCTCTTCACCAACTTTACATACATTAGTAATTACCTGGAGAACTTCTTAATTTGCAAATTGTTGGGTTTATTCACAGGGATTCCAATAAGTCTGAGATACAAGCTCAATATTCACACATTTAATTAAGTCTCAGGAAATTATAATTTGTAAATCTCATTAGAAGACATTGTGCTGGAAAGTATACAGCTTTAAGAAAGGGACAAACAAGATCAAGCAATTTATGTAGTCTAAAGTTTATTGCAAAGTGTAACCAAGAATTTCAGAAGTAGTGCTCGTTGAAGGTGGTCGGTTGTTGTCACAGCCTGAGCATCTAGTCTCTGCCTGCTGGTATGGTTAACTTAATCCATAGCCTCATAATTCCCATACACACATCATCACAAATTCAAATGCAGTGTAAAGTGAAGCCTGTGGATCTTTCTTTCCCAAAAATACTAGAGAAACACATATTTCTGTTCTAAGGAGTCACATAAGCTTCCATAAATAGTTTCTATTATCAATTAATATCCTGTTCCCTTTGGGAGAATCTGAGTTAGTTTGTGAATCTTGGCCACTTTGTTTCAAACACATGAATTGAGAGAGGCAGTGAGCAAGTCCCGTGGATGTGGAGAGTATTTATTTATATGTTACAATATTGAGTGCTTCTCATGTCATAAACAGTATACAGGCTGGAAATGTAGTCTGGAAATGTAAAAACAATAAAAATGCCTGCACATACAGAATGAATATTCTGTTAGAAAAAACAAGAAATTAACCAAGTTAAATATATTAAGTATTCAGAGCTATAAAAGAAAATGCACAAGGAAGAGGCCTAAAGTTAGGTGGCAGGGTTTACAGTTTTAGATAAGAACAACAGACAGACTCACTGCAAATCCACTGATATTCACACTCAGTGAACAGAGAGAGAGAGAGAGAGAGAGAGAGAGAGAGAGAGAGAGAGAGAGAGAGAGAGAGAGTAAAACTGCTTGACAAAGACACAGATTTCTGCTGAACATATTTTTATGTATGAGCTTAATAGATATTTACATAGATATTTAACCCTCCAGAAGTTACAGAGCCTTCATGGGATGCTCCCTGTCTCTCACGTTCCTACAAAAGATTAAAGTGATCTTCTTAACTGGGAAAATTATAAGAATTTTATCCTCAGTCTCTTGCAAGGTGGTGACTGAAACATTTCTCCAAAACTGGATCCCAGGAAGGAACTTGATCTCCCTCTCAATGAGTGAGGAAGTATGTGGAGTTTTTTATGACTGAGGCTGCATCATGACCAGGAGTTTTGAGGATGGAATCAATTGCTGTTTAAGGATCATGTGGTCTGTGTCTATCAGAAACAGCTAATAGCACATCAGTAATTTCTTTGTTTTACTTAAAAGTTAGAATCTTCTGTAGTAGATATAAAGACCAATTTTTTGGGGGGGAGGAAAGTGTTTATTTCAGCTTACACTATGCATCATTAAGTTGTATTCCTGTATTCATATATAAGGATTCACCTATTTGGCATGATTTTCCTAACCAAACATAAACAAAATAACATATGCTCCTAATATTACATTAAGGCTAGCATAGGCAAGCAAATAAACACCATGGCCAAAAGAAACCTGGGTGGCATAAGTGAACTATTAACCAACTCATTGGGTATGTGACCCTTGGTAACATTTTAAATTTTCTTTATCCTCATGTGTGACAATTGATATTATTACAAAGAATTTTTGTAATAAAATATTCCCTTGAAAGTGTTAGGTATATAATCAAGATCATAAAATACTCAAAACATGGTAAGATTTTTTTATTTTGTCTGGATTGTATGCCAGAATATGTACCTCCTAACAAATAGTTGTGTACAAATTTATGTATAACCTATTCCATGAAGGCAAGCATAAGAAAGCAAATAAATAAATATATTCCAATTTTAAATTCAATGTGTCTATAACAAGATTGAAAATGCACTCTTTATAAGTAATCAAACATTTGGATGGGTTCAAGAAACGGGTTTCTTGATGACCTATCATAACCATGTTTAAGATAGAGGAATGTGATGTATAATATTATAGTTTGGAAGAAGTATCTTAGCTTTCTCCTCAGTGGGAACCTTGGGTATTTTGTGGCTTTCATTTTTTCCACCACCATATTTTGATGGAAAAGATAACACAATTTTCCAATCTATGTTCATAGTTTTTTCAGATTGAAAGACAATTTTCTAAGTACTTCCACTTTGGTTGCTATATTAAAGGAAGCACAACAGAGCTAGATGTGATTCGTTTGGGAGATCTAGACATTCTTTTGGTGCAGTAATGGTGCAATAACTTGTGGTCTGTTTTGAATGAAAGAATTTGAATTTGGAGAGTAATCTGAATTATATTTTAGGGATGGGTCTGAAGTCAGGCAGTCCTTTTTATTCCCCAATATGATCCTTAGCCATTCTTTCTCTTGAATGCTTTACTTTTGTGTAACTCTGGCAGAGTTATCCAAATCATGACTGGGATATAGCAGAAAAGATGCAATCTGACATAAGACACTGCTTTTTATGTGTTCACTCTTGAAAAATGAATCCAGTCTGTACCCAAAGAAGAATGGAGGACATATGCCATGACAAGGATGGATTAAACAACTACAAACCATATCATCTAACTGGTATCAATCTTTCAAATGACAGCAGCACTGGTCCAAATGCTATCTGCCACCTTTAGCTAAACTCTGAGCCACAAAAAATTACCTAGCTGACCCATGCCTGAATCCCTGACCCCTACCAACTTTTATACAAATGTATGATGTTTTAAAACTCTGTGTTTGGGAATTATTTGCTAAACAGCAATAATCAACTTATACATCATTTAAACCCAAACTGAAGATGAAAACCAGTGGATATTACCTTCAGTTGGATTATAGTAACATTTGTCCCCATTTTTAATCATAAGGACCTATAGCACAGCAAGGCCCATTATTGACACATCAATCCTTGCTAACGAAGAATGTTCCTAATAGCTCTATGATTTATTAACCAATTTTCCTGTTTGTGTTAATTAAATAGGGACAAATTCAGAGTCACTCTATTAAGGTGCATTTTACACACAACATATAAGTATTTAGGAATAGGTAAGGATGCCTTTTAAACCATAGAATGGTCAGTCTTGAAGTTTACTCAAGTCAAGTTCCCTCTGCTATTTCCATTAGTAAGAAGGGAAGGAAAAAGGGAAAGAGGGAAGTGGAGGAAGGGATGGAGGAAGGAAGGAAGGATGTAAGGAAGAAAAAAGGAATAAAGGAGGAAGGGAAGGAAGGACAGAAAGAAGGAAGGAATGAGGGAGGGAGGTAAGGAAGTATAGGGAAGAAAGGAGAGAAGTCTGAAAGGAAGAAAGAACTGGAGACTGGTAATGGAAATTAATTGATATGGAGAATTTGATGTGCTTTAGCATGTAAGCACAATAATAGGAAATACTTTGCAATAGGAAATGCATTGCACTACCAGCAATGACCTATATGTTGCTACAAGCTTATGAAGTTTTACCTAGATATTTCGTAAAAGGAATACTGATTCACTTTCATTATTAGAAATTCTACTAGAGCCTCGAGTTTGGGGTCACAATCTCACCATTTCTATTCAGACAACAATCTGCATACAAATCCTATAGTTGCCAAATCTCCTTAAAGATAATCCCCCAACACATTCCCAGAAGCTATTTTCTTTTCCTTTATTAGAATGTCACAGAGCCCAGCAACATGAGATTTTATTTATTTGAAAAGAAATGATACAACTAAACTTAATTTACATAATCTTGAGCACTACATAGGTTTTTTAAATAAGCATTTAATTGGCAATCCTAGCAAGAAATAGAGTCACATATTAGTGTTGTTTGCTTTTGTTAGGTGAGTACTATGTCTGTGAGCTAGACCTCTGGTCCTGACATTTATGTATTCATCTAACTGAAAACTAAGCTCATTTTCCCTGTTCCTCATTCTTAGTCTAGGCAACATAGCAATAAAAAATTTTATTCCCTGTATACCATCATTAAGATAGAAAGTATCACAGGACAAAGGAAACCAGACAGGATATAGCTATTGAGAATGAGAAGTCCTATCTGATTACAGGAGATGACCAGTTCAGAGAGCCTTCATCCAGTAACTGATGGGAGCAGATGCTGAGATCCACAAACAAGCATTGGAACAAGCTCCAGGAGTCTTATGGAAGAGGAAGAGAAGGGATTGTACAAACCAAGGAAGTCAGCATCACCACTAGGAAAACCACAGAGACAACCGACCTGGGCTCATGGGAACTCGTGGACTCTGGACTGTCAGCTGGGGAGCCTACATGGGACAGACCTAGGACTTTTGTATGTGTATGACAGTTGTATAGTTTTATCTGTTTGTGGGGTTCCAAAAAGTGGGATGAAGATCTATCCCGGACGCTTGAATTGGCTTTGGGGAACCTATTCCCCATGCTGGGTTGACTTGAAGACACTTGCTGCAGGGAGAGGAGCTTGGACCTGCCTCACCTTGATGTGCCATGCTTTGATACCCATGGAATGCCTGTCCTGTTCTGAATGGATAGAGGAGTGTATTGGTTGAGGGAGGCAGAAGGGATGCAGGAAGGGAAGGAAGGAGAGAAAGGAGGGGAAACTTAGATCAGGATATAAAATAAATGAAAGAAAATGATTTTAGGTAGCTTCCAGGTTCTGATTATTATAAACATAGTTGAACAAATGTCCTTGTTGTATGAGTGAGCATCCTTTAGGTATATGCCTAAGCAGGGAATTGCTGAATCTTGAAACAGATTCCATTTTCCTAAGGAATTTCCATACTGATTTCCAAAGTGACTGTAAGAGTTTGCACTCCCACCAGAAATGGAGAAGTGTTCCCTTTTCTCCTCATCCTCTCCAGCATAGACTGTCATTGGTGATTTTGATTTTAGTCATTCTGACAGGAACAAGATAACATCTCAGAGTTGTTTTGATTTGCATTTCCCTGATGGCTAAGGATGTTGAACACTTTCTTATGTGTCTTTCAGCCATTTTAGATTCCTCTATTGAGAATTCTTTATTTAGTTCTGTACCCATTGTTTAATTTGGATTATTTGGAGTTTTGGTAACTAGCTTCTTGAGTTCTTTGAATATTTTGGAAATTAGCATTCTGTCAATGTGGGGTTGGTGAATATCCTTTCCCATTCTGTGTGTTACCATTTTGTCTGTTGGGCCCCAGCCCTACAGGGTCTCTGTGAGTTGCTGGTCAGCCTACAAATGCAATTTGTTTTCCAGTTGAAGTGCATCCTCTCCTGTTTTCTAGTCCTGGCTTCCTGCCCTGGCCTTGACACTATAACATCAATATCTAGCAGGAGGAAAACATGCTCTCGTCCACCTAGGGTTTTTCCACTGTGCTGTAAGTCTGTATATAAGGCTGTTCCCTCTTACAAGAGAGACATCTCTTAGAAATTGCAATAAAGACACACACACACACACACATTATCCTGGCAATAAAGGCAGCACATGCATTCTCTTAGTACAAAGAGCTGGTCGTCTTGTCTTTCTTTTCCTGATACCTTGGACTTGCTTGTAGCGCAGGCGCCACATTTGTTTTACCCCTCAACTGTAGAATGGATTGAGAAAATGTGGTATATTTACACTATGGAGTACTACTGAGTGGGAAAGAACAATGGAATCTTGAAATTTGAAGGCAAATGGATGGAACTAGGAGAAACCATCCTGAGTGAAGTAGCCCAGTCACAAAAAGACAAACATGGCATATATTCACTCATATATGTATAGTAGACAGAGCAAAGGATTACCAGCCTGCAATCCACACCACCAAAGAAGCTAGGAAACAAGAGACATACATGGTCCCCCAGAGAATGGGAAAGGGACAAGATCTCCTGAGCTAATTGGGAACATGGAGGTAGGGAAGAAGGAGTTAAGGGAAAGAGAAAGGGAGTAAAGGAGGGGACAGGAAGACATGAGGGAGCAGGAAGATTGAGTCAGGGGAAGAATAGAGGAGAGCAAGAAAAGATATACCACACTAGATAGAGCCATTATAGGTTTAAAGAGAAATCTGGCACTAGGGAAAGTTCCAGAAATCTACAAGGATTACCCCAACTAACAATATAAGCAATATTGGAGAGGCTACCTTAAATGCCCTTCCCGGATATTGAGATTGTTGGCTACCTTATATGCCATCCTAGAGCCTTCATCCAGTATCTCATGGAAGCAGAAGCAGACACCGACAGCTAAACTCTGAGGTGCACTCCTGGAAGCCAGTTGCATACAGGGAGGAGTATTGAGCACAGGGTTCAAGACCAGACTGGAGAAATACACAGAAACAGCTGACCTGAACAAGAGGGAGCTCAAGGAACCCAGACTGATAGCTAGGAAACCAGCATAGAACTATTCCAGACCCTCTGAACTTGGATGTCATTTTGGAGGTCTGAGCAATCTATGGAGCCTCTGGTAGTGGATTAGTATTTATCCATAGTGCACAAATGGACTTTGGGAGCCCACTCCACAGAGAGGGGTACTCTCTCAGCCTATATACATGGGGAAGGGTCTAGGCCATGCTCCAAATGATATGCTAGACTTTTAAGATTCCCTATGGAAGGCTTCAACCTCCCTGAAGAGCAGAAAGGGGATTGGATAGGGAGTTGGTGCAGGGGCAGGGGAGGATGGGAGGGAGAGGGAACTGGGAATGACATGTAAAACAAGCATTTTCTATTTTAAATAAAAAAGAAAAAATAAATTTAATAAAAGACAAAGAATTAAAAGTTCTGCACCTTGCCTGGGCAAAACAGTCGAGCTGGCTCTGGTGGTGTGAGTATATGCAACATGGATCTAAGAACTTGAGAGCAATAGGACTGGTGCCACTCCTTGCTTTGGACTGAATTGGGTCAGCTAACCAAGGCAGTACAGGAGAGCTCACCAAAGAAATGATGAGGGAAAGCTGGCCTGGGGGAAAGCTACCATCCAGTCCCAGAAACAAAGCTATGAGTTGATGTACCCCAACATGCACCTAATGTGTGAACTGTTGGAACCTGTGAATGGGAGAAACCTACAGGTCTAAAACAGCAAGATTTTATGGCACAGGAAATTATCAGGATATCCAAGAGGAGCCCCAGAGAGAGTTCATTATCAGTGGCATAGCCGAATCCAGAGACCTTGAGCCAGCCAGCAAATGACCCTTGACAGTAAACACTTGCAAGTACAGATGAATAGACTAAAAGTAAACTGTGTTAATCAACAGCCAACCTACAGCTTCAACTGCAGGATTCTTCTTCTTCTTCTTCTTCTTCTTCTTCTTCTTCTTCTTCTTCTTCTTCTTCTTCTTCTTCTTCTTCTTCTTCTTCTCCTCCTCCTCCTCCTCCTCATTCTTCTCCTTCTCCACCTTATCCTTCTCTGATTTTTTTTAAAGTTTTTGGGACCTGGATATTTGTAAGTGCAGAAGGCAGGGATATATGTGGGATCAGAGTAAACAATGTAAAATCCACAACGAATCAAAAAAATTGTAAAAAAATGAGAAGCCAAAGCCAGGTGTGGTGGCAAAAGCATTTAATCACAGTATATAGGAGGCAGAGGCAAAACAGACCCCTGTAACTTGGAGGCCAGCCTGGTCTGTAGAGTAAGTTCTAGGACAGCCAGAGCTAAATAGAGAAAACCCTGTATATTCAGACCCATAAAGGGAGCAAGTGGTAGAGAAGCTAACAGGAGATGAAGAGATAAAATATAGATGTTCAACCTGAAAAATTAGATAATTTGAATAATAAACTTTGGAAGGCCTTTAGGAAAAATTGAATGCCATACATAGGCAGAAGCCTTTGCCCAAGGCCCTTATGTATTAAGGAAACAGACAAACTTCCCATGAGAAAAATGCAGGATCAATGCCAGGAGCAAACAGTACGTGGACTAAAAAAGTTTATGAATACATGAGAAAAATCATAAGATGTAATTATTTACCCTCTCCCTCAACTTGATTTAGAAGTTTATCAATACTTTCCCAGAGGAAAGAAAGAGAATGAGGAATGTAGACAATTTAGTGGAAATAATATTTAGAATTCAACAGTTTAGAGAAACATGTAGCAGTCTGGAACAATGCCTACTGAGTCAGCGTGGCAGACTATTGGAAGGAAGTGAATATCTTTGCGACAACAGGGAATCGAAGATAATGGTGTACGAATTACCAGTGTCTATCCTGGTATGCTGGAAGACTTCAAACTTCAGTTAGTCGTTATTAAAAAACAATTTAGTTTATAAAACTCAAGGAACAGGGCAGAGTGAATGGCTTTGCCTTGGCAGTCCAGATAATAGGCAGACATAAGATATCAGAGGAAAGCCTCTTTAGTTTCTGTTGTTCTTTAAAACCATTAGCTTTACCATTAGTTCAGAGATAGAAAGCTTGCCTGGCATAAGTGAGTTCTTACTTTGGGTCTTAAACACAGAGATTTTGAAGTGAGAGTTCCTGAACTTCGCATCTGTGCATTCTCTGACCCTCTCTGATTGTCTCATTCCAGAAAGTCATGAGGCTGGGGGCAGATGCTTTTCTCTTACATGTTCACCGCACCTAAAGATTGAATAGTAACTAAATTATCTTAACATCCTGACTACCAAGACACCTCCTAGTCTGAACAAATATAGAATCCGTGAGATTCTCAGGGAAAAAAACAAACTGATGTCTGTCAAACCTGTTTAAGAACCGTGTTTGGCAGAAACAAGGTGTCTATTTAAAGTGGAGAATGTGAACACAGAACTCTATATAGTTTTGTTTATCTTAATTATGTAATAATTTATGTAATAAAAAGATCTGTGATAAAATGACTACTTTCCCTTTTGTATTTGATGTGTAGGATAACTGAAGAATTTAAAGATGTATTTATTTTATGCATATGAGAGTTTTCCTGCCTTTATATAAAGTGTACCATTTGTTTGCCTAGTGTCCTGGGAGGCCAGAGGACAGCACCTGTCCTTTGGTACTGAAAATAAAGAAGGTAATATGTACCATGTGAGAGCTGGGACCTGAACTGGAGTCCTCTGCAAGAGCAATCTGTTTTCTTAACTACTACAGCATCTCTCCAGCCCCTAACTGAAGACTGTAAGTGAATGAGGCTGGTTTCCAAAGTTCAATTTCTTAAATGTGCTACTCTCCAATGCAATGTCCAGTAATTTTAAGACCTTTTGAAATTTCTTCATGTTGTAATATCTAATTGAGTCAAGATACAGTAAAACATAATGCTCACTTATCTCTGTACTAGAATGCCTCACAACTCTTTTTTTTTTTTTTTGCTTATTTATCACCCACAGATCCATTGATTTTTGTGAGCAATTTTCTGCCTGCAATATATTTTTCTGCAGCATGCCATGTTCTCCTTGGGAAGAGGCGAGTCACTCCTACTCATACAGTCTACTGAATTTTTCTTTGACGTTGTTGCCTTAGAAGACATTATCTTCAGAGTGACAGGCCACCATTCCTCTCCCCACAATTTGCTATAGTTGTTTGAATATTTCAAGTCCCATATATATGGCAGTAATACCTATTTTGTTACCACTTACTGAAAGATAGCAATCTCTACTATGTTTCCTTATATTCCTCTTTCTTGATCACTTTAAATATAATAAGCACACTATACACATGACAAATAAAAGCCAGCAGTATCCGTGTAAAAGAAAGCCATCATGATTTTATCCATAAGGCCTGGGCTTCAGTGTCAGATGCATAGCCCTGAGCTTTTGTGTGATTTTCAGAGAAGTATTGAGTCTTTTTTTTCCCTGCCTCTTCACCCCTGGAAGGCATTATTCTCACGTTGCTGTTATTTTGGAGGAAAAAAAAGGTAATGCATCAAAATGTCCAGCTCACTGCTTACAACTGATAACAGAAGGGTCACTCGGTATTTTGACAGCTAGGTCATGAGAGCTTTGTAGCCTTTATCCCTTTGGTTTAGTCCTCAGTGGGGAAACAGCACCTTGGTACAGGCTGGGGTTCCTCCCCATATTCTTAGTTCATAAGGAAAGTATGAAAGTGCTTCATTCCCAATTATTTTATTTAAAACAGAGACACTGTATATTATGCTGTATTATTGTTATTGTCATTAATTCACTGCACATAACTTTTGAGCAAGTCAGTTTTACTTAACAAATTCTAAGTGTCTTGAATTGCCCCCAACAATCCTTCCTTCTTTTTTCATGGGTTGTTCTCTAATGAATCAATAAGAATCTAAATCTCTTACTTTTTATTTCTCAAAAAGAAACTGCATCCTGAAGAACAGCCGTGTTTTCTTTTCAATTTCTAAATACTGTCTCTTTTTCCATTTACCAGAAACTCGCTGCAAACTTAAATGCAATAACAAATTTTATTAAATGTATTTAATTTTTACATCACTATTTTAATTATGTGATTATCCTGATAAAGAGATAAAATCTATGATGAATTCATCTTTTTCCATAATTTCATGAGTCAGCAGTCATGAGTCATGAACTTATACACATGTATGAATATGTGCATATGTGTAGTATGTATATGCAGAGATGTAACCTAGAAAATTCAAATATTAAATCTAGCAGCATGAATATGAGACTGAGAGTGATTACAAATGACTTCCTTCTCATAAATATTTATATCATTACTTATAACTAATTCCACAATAAAAATAGCTATTAAGATTCAGATTATTTCTTGAAAGAAGAGTGATAATATTCATAATTTTAATGAAGAGTCAAAAGAACAATTAGACTCACAGAGTTTTAAACTTACAAAGTGATTTTCATAAGGGAAAACTGTCAAATTCAGAAACATTTCTCATTTATAGATATTTTAGGAGTGTTTTATCTGGTTTGGTAGATATGAAAATCAAAATACAATAAGGATGTTGACAGCTTTCTGAAGATCTATCCATAAGTAAAATGATAGACTTCCACCACTATTTCTGTTTAATTACATTTTGTTTTGTTTTCTAAAGAAGAAAAATCCACAAATAAATAAACAATAATAGGGGATAGGCCATGCCCTGTAATTTGACAATTCTTTCTAAAAATTCTAGTTTTGAATCTGTGCCACTAGGTATTACTTAAATCATTTGGCACTTGTACAGTGTATTCTTTGTAAAATTTAATACAGAGTCAATAATGTAAATGCTCAAATATCTAGTTAAAGTAAAATAAGATAATTTGAAAGGAATTTGACTACTTGTATGCATTTTTTATTTCAGTGTTGAATTTCAAAGAATATAGAAACAAACATAAATAAAGGCATCTAGTATGCCTTTCATTGGTAAATTTGGCTCAGTTAGGACTTGGAGGACAGAATGTGGGAGAATAATGAGTTGAACACATTATTCCCACACAATTAACAATTACAGTAAAGTACTTGCTGACTGGATGCCAGTGAGAAATCATTTCCATTAAATTATTTTTGTTTGTGATTTGTCTGCAGCTGGCTCACCTCACCTGTCAAGTAGAAATACTAAGATTATGGATGTCAAATTTCATATTAATAATGGAACCTTTATATTATACTTGTTTATATATTATTTGAAATTAAACACTGAAACATAAAATGTCCTGTTTGAGCTAATTTCTTATAGGGTTCATTATGAAGCACTGACATTAGTGTATATTCATTAATGCAACTATGATTTGAGGCATTTGTTATGGTGTCCTTATGAATCTCATTCAATGTCATTTATTCTCTTCTATTTAAATATTGATACTTGACATGTTGGCTGTTGGGTTGTTCAGACTCATCTGTAATTTTATTTAAGTGTTTGGCTGAAAATGAAGTAGAGCCTTAGAGAAAATTTTATGGCAGCTTAGTACGTCAGTCTGTGTTGATTTGCTTTACTCTTTTTCAAGGTGATACATATTGCTAAAAAACAAAGAAAAAATGAAATGAGAATAACATTCTAACATTTCTGTCTTTTCCTCTGTGCTATTTATTTAGTTGGTTTTTCAAAACTGCCTTAAGTATAAGATAAAATTGTGGATAATTAGACAGAGATGACAGCTCTAGATCCATGACATATGAGCATACACAACAAATAAATAAGTGAATAAATAAGTAAATAAATGCAATGCCCCTTGGGCTAGAGAGATGGCTCAGCGGTTAAGAGCACTGATTGTTCTTCCAGAGGTCCTGAGTTCAATTCCCAGCAACCTCATGGTGGCTCGCAACCACCTTGAATGAGATTTGGTACCCTCTGCTGACCTGCAGGCAGAAAGTTGTATAAACAATAAATAAATAAAATATTTTTAAAAATGCAATGCCTCTTAAAAGTTGAGCTATATGACTAAATTATTTGTGTTTGTACATTTTTCTACCTCTTGAATGCAGTTTACTAAGCAAACTTTTTTTCTCTATTCCCTAATATCACATAAAATATTCTATGTAATTCATTTTCATAACAAAAGTGAGCTACAATTTTAAGGAAATAATTTTTAATTAACTTTTCAAATAAAACATTAAGCAATTTGTGAATAGGTCACCTTAATAAATAGGAATTTTTGGAGTTTAGGTTTTATATAGAAGAAGACTAAAGAGCTAAAAGTGAAAATTCTTGAGTATGGGTGAAAACTCAGTTGTCCTCATCTTACACCAGTCACTCCTACTGCTTTCCTTAGTTCTCTACAATGAACTGAAGGTATTCGCAGGATATCACATTATTTGTGGTATTTTATTTTATTTAATTTGTCGAAATAAACTTGAAGTATTTTGCAAATTTTCTCTGAACATCCATATGTGGAACATAGTTCTATAGTTTGGGCTATCTTAGGGGACCCTCGCAGTAGGACCAGAACCTATGCCTGGTTGGTGCCCATTATCTATGAGAGGAGGTCAAGCTCAGTCTTAATTCAGCAGGGAGGGGCTTGGTCCTACACCAATTTAATGTGCCAGACTTTGTCAACTCCCCCTGGGAGACCTTACACTACGGGAGGAGTGGATAGGGGTAGGCTGTGGGGCAGGCAAAAGGGAATGGGTGGAAGGGTGGGAGGGAGAACTTTGGTTGTAAATGAATTTTAAAACATACATTTAATAAAATGTGATTTTATGTAAACATAGATTTTTATGAAAATATTCCAATATGAAGATTTTGGTCAATAATATTTACTCTGATTAATATGTATTAAACTTTATTATTTTAACTCTATTTTATCTGGATTATTCAGTTACTATAACTAGTGTTACAAAAATGTTCTAAATTAAAATAGTTCTTTTATTTTCCATGCCATATTTACATACAATTTTTATTTTAATCTATGTAAATGTCAGTTCTTATTCATTCTTTCACTCAGTTTATTTGGTTTAGTATGTTGACTGTTGCATTACATTTCTTATAGTAAATATATGGACATATTTTATCTGAATTGCTAAATCAACAGTGTTTTTTATCAATAGAGTTGTGACCACAAAACAATTCTAAATTAAAAATAGTTTTAGTGATGTTATTTGCTGCCTAGTTCTCCCATTGATAATACCAATGGACTTATTTATATCAGCAAAATGATCCCACATTTTAACATTTGCCCAAAATTTTGTTGAGAGATGACATAGACAACTGTCTTGGACAAGAGTTGATTATTTTCAGCTTTCAAGAGATTGTAAGTGATGCTTACTTGCAGAGAAGCAATGTTCATCTAGAGGCAAAAGAATGAAGAGAAATCTTGGTTTGGGCCTTTATTCTGTTTTACATACTAAGGAATAGCTATTCCATGTTGGCATTAGGGTTTACTTTGTGCATTATTAAGGACAGAAATATATTTATTAAGTATGTAAAAGTTTAAAAAGTCATACTGATTCTGGATTGGTGAGCTCTATTATCAAAGACACTTTGTGATCTCTAGATAGTGTCTTGTGTTGAAGAAGACAATTCTTATCAGATCACAAGTGATGCTAAGTTGTTAAAGCAACACAAAACAGAGACAAGCCCCCCAAAATATGTTAATGTGTAAAATATTTTTTTCAGTTTCTTTAACTGCTTAGGAAACTTAACATGCTTCCATTACATCTTAGCCATGTCTTAGTGACTGAGATAAGGGCATAAGTTTCACTTCTAGAGCTGTTTTAATCAATGACACAACCAAATACCTCAAAAAGGACAGAATTTATTGTCTAAATTAGTAATTATAGTGGTACACAATAAAACCTTGGCATGCCAATATTCTCCCTGAATGCTTCTTGAGGCACTCCTATTTCCCTCTTCCATGTTTCTGACAGCTTGCGTACACTCCAATCTGTGTCTGTGTCTGTTCAAAGTCACTGTGTGTCTCTTTCCTCTTCTCATAAAGACACCAGCCATGGCAGTTACAGGGCCTAAGCTACTGTGATCTTATCTTACTCCACCTGCAATTAATTTATTTCAAGGCATGATTGTATGCAGAGATGCAGGAAGTCTAAATGCAATACGATGCTTTTGGACAAAGCAATTAAACCCGAATTCTATCTTTCCTTTTTTTAATGCTATAGGAAAATAATTTAAATTGCAAATAAAACATATTTTCATACTGTACAATGTGCAAGTTCTCAAAATAACACCAATAGCTGTGATTATGAAAGAAAAATAGAGTTATATCTAGTGACAAGTTGTTAATAGGGTAGACATATACTCTTGGAATAAATCACCCTCCTACTCAGAACTTCACTTCTCAGAATTTACCACAAGGAGAAGTCTTTAAAAGTTTTGCATATCTAGGACTTCCTATCACCTATTCTCAGTGTAGAAGATGTTAGGATTTCTTAGTGAATAATGTTAAATGTAGAGGATTTGGCCCTCTATAACTGGATTTGTCAGTTTGACAGATGATATAGACATTGCACTGACATCTTTGGGAAGGTATTGTGTAAATTCCTAATTTTATGACAGTTTCTTTTAAGACACCAAGACAAATAAGTGATTGACAGTATTGATATTCATTACATAGGAGCAAACAGGATGTGGGTGTCTTTGTCCTTTCCGGTGAGTTCAAGAATGAAATCACACCTCTTTTCAAATAGATGCCAGTTGACTGAAGACAGAACACTGTGTCTCATAATGAGGCCTTTCATAGTTCCTATCTTGTGTAATAATTCTTTCCTAAAAGTATTGTTTTTCCTTATGCCTAACAATTCATGGTTCAACAAGTATATTTTCTGTAAAGTAAATACAGAAATTCATGTGAGAACCCATGAAATTAATTACCCTTTCTTTATATTGCAAATATCATTTAATTTGTCCTTAAGTGCTCTGAACACAGTGATTCCAATAGCACAATGATTAAGTACTACCTAAGGAGAGTACTATTCTCAGCCACAGGGAAAGTGAGGTTTGGGTCTTACTTTTCCTCTTCTGATTTCCTGTGTAACACCAGTGAGTCACATGACTTCATGAACTTGGATTTCCGCATCACTTAAATGTCAACAAGGAAGATAACTGCAATCATCTCTATAATGTCACTAAATATATCCTATGACAGTAGGCTTTTTGATTACTATGAATTTTAAGCTTAGTTTTAATTTAAAGTGGTGTCATAATCTTCCAGATACTACTCTGTTTTTTTAAACTTCTAACATATCTTTGAACTATTAATAAAAAACCCTGTTTTAGTGTTTTGCAGAATTTGGAGATAAGAGTAAGCAAATAAAAACAATAACAAAAAGCAAACACACAAACAAAACCCTGCAGACTGCTGGTGCTTACAAAGGGCCATCTTTCATTTAGTCTTATAAGAAAATTGACTAATTGACCACAATGATATCTGATGTCTAGACGTGCTGAGAATCCTTGATGATGAATTTTGAATATTAAGATAATGCAAAAGACATCAAATAAAAAAATAAAATACATTCTTTTATTGTGTTTAAATAAGTTTACATTTCAAAGAAGAGTGATTAAATCTAAACTTTAGAATTAGACTTGCTTGGCTGTAGTCCCAAATCCAACACTTTTGAACACTGTTATATGGGACATCTTGGAAGGATTTTTGAAACCCATTAAATATTTAATCTCTTTATAAGTCAATCTTTTAGGTATGATTAAACTAATCCTATTTAGATATACATTAGAACAAATTTTAACAAAAGTGAAGCTTCATAATCTCCATTTCAATCAAGATATGGAATATTCCCTTCACTCCTACTTTTATTTTGTGGAGGCAGAAAGATTCATTTCACTTGAAATTCAGGGCAACTTTATCTTTAGAAATTCGGTCTCAGTCTAGGGCATATACTGCTGTCCTTCTCTTACATGTTACCTCCCCCCTACTCATAATGAATGTGTTTAAACCTGCATCACATTTTTCTCTTAAAATTTAAAATTAGGGATTGCAAATTTGGCAACGAAACTTCAGTTCCTGGAACCTACAAAAAGGCAGATGCTGTGAGAGCTCACTTCTGTAGCGTTCTTTGGCATCCTTACAGTAAGATGAGAGGTGAGGTCAGAAAAACTGCTTAAAAAATCATCGACCAGCTAGTTTGGAAATGAAGTTATCTAGCTAGCTTGTCAGAAACAACAGAGAATGATGGATAGTGACTAACATATGATAATGAAACTCTTAAACATGTTGTAAGCTGGTGACTGTTTTTACAAGTGTAAAATATGCCAAAATGATGGAATCAGATACATATGACTTATTACACATAAATGCATCTTTCAAAAAATGACCTGTTAGAACACATGAATAAGTATCTTGTGAATGATGTACTGTACTTTGTAGTTAGTTGAATGCAATAAGGTAGACTAAACATTGGCTAAACTGATTCCCGGTTAATTTTTTTTCTAGATAGTTTTACATAGGTATTTTGAAAGAAATTGCCATTTGCGAGGTGGGCTGGATCAAGAAGATGATTCTATCTAACTTTCTTCAACATATTCCAATCCAGGTAGGATCTGAAAGTAACAAAATTGTTGAAGAGAAATGGATCTTCTCCTGCATTGAGTGCTCTTGGTCTCTTGGATTCTGACTGAACTAGGAAATGCACTACCTGGTTCCTTTGCTTCTGGACTACATCACTAGCTTCATTTTGTTTCCTGCTTGCAAGAATTAAAATCGGCACCGTTTGACCTTTGTTCTTGTGTGAATCACTATCACATAATAAATTCCCTATTATTTTTTCTGTATTACATATGGCTATAAATTTGTTCATGGCCCACACTAAAGCCAAACAAACCAGCAATTTTTCTAGAAGGAACACAGTGAAAAAATGGT
The DNA here is from genome assembly GCF_017639785.1 of Mesocricetus auratus. Lineage (NCBI taxonomy): Eukaryota > Metazoa > Chordata > Mammalia > Rodentia > Cricetidae > Mesocricetus > Mesocricetus auratus. Next base: position 48,998,395 of record NW_024429190.1, read on the forward strand.
GGTAGCTGTCCTCACTCAGTGAGCAGCTGTATTTTGCTCAGTGAGCTACAATGATAGAAGATGCAACAAACTGAGCATTTTAATGCTTCCAATCAAATCTAGAAACCACAGTGTCCAAATAGAGATAGTGAACCATTCAAAGAAAGGCATAAGAATGAAAAACAAGAAATAGCTCTACCAGAGCATGGTGTCATAAGCCCATACTTGGGGCACTCAGAAGCAGAGTCAAAATGATTAGGAATTTCAGGCCAGTTGGGATTACCAAGGGAGATTCTGTCTGCAAGTTAATACAGTAACTTAATTTTTATGTGCTTAGACATATTGACATAGATGTAATATAGAACTTAATACCGTGTTCAGGAATGACAGGTGATCATCAGGAAACTGAGAACATTTTACTCCAAATGTTCCTCTATGCTGTCTAGTCTCACATCGAACTAGTTTGTGCACACAAGCAAAGGACCTGCAAGAAAAGTTAGGTCTTAAGAAGTATATCTTTGACTTACAAGTACAAATGCATCTCATTTACCGAGTGACAGGGGGAAAAAAGCTTACTCTTCCTGGCAATCAAATTAGAAATGGTGCTGTATTTGGATTCATGTCCAAAATTCATACAAATTGCATTTGATACTAAGTAATGGAAAAAGTTTTCATATGGATTCACAAGTAACTCCATTAGAAGAGCAAAAGTGATGATTCATAAAATCTTGTGGGAAACTGATATTGTTTTTTTTTCATGGAATTTTGCTTTAATGACAACAGAAGCACTATACCATCTAAATCGACACTGATATGTCCTGAAACTTACACTTAAGACACCTGCCTGACAACCATACCAAATAAAAAGACAAACAGCATTAAAACACATAAATCTACATTGGAAAAATGAACCGTAGAGAACTACAACATTGTCTGTGAAAAGTGTTCTGCCAAAGGCAGAGCCTCCAATTAAATAGGCCTCTGAGATGAAGTGAATGAAGAAGGCACTGAAAGAAAAAGAGGGAAAATGACACTGGAAAAGATGGGAATGACTCCAGAAACCTATGCTATAATTCTGTTGCACACATTTATGGTATTAGAATTTCTTGCCTGCTATTTAGTTAAACATTTGCAAGAAAGAAATGACAAAACGATTCAAAATGTCTGTCCTCAGTGTACTGATATCTGGATTCACACCTGGTCTCCCTGTTAAATTGGGAGAATGTGTGGACATTCTCTGAAAATTCTAGCACTACTCTTGTCATTTGGCTTGTTGACGAGTTATTCCACCAGTTGGAGGGTAGGTGATGGGTTAGGAAAAATTCGGCTCTCCACAGAGATTTGATTTTTAAGTCACCTACTTGTAAAGTAACAGCGTCTTGTTAGATTACACATGTAAAAACCGGAAAAACCGGCACATATTCCTTTACAAAATAGTAAAGTTTAAAGGGAAATAAAACCTTAATAAAGGGCAGAACAAGCGGAGATCTGAAATTTGTGCATGGTGGTTCTGGATCCCATCCCAAAGGGATACAGCCTGCCCAGAGACTGCCAGCACCATAGTCCCTTCCTCCACCCACAGGACAGGCGAGGTAAACATGGGTCTGTTGCCAGCCTGCATTCCGGTGCCCTGAGGAGAACCACTGGAGACCTGGGAACTGAGCAGCTGATCCTAGCTCAATGGGATTCAGCCTGCCCAGAGACTGCCAGCACCATAGTCCCTTTCTCCATACACAGGGCTAAATACACCTGGGCCTGGTTACAGCCCCCATTCTGGTAATCTCACACTACTAGCTGAGGAAAGGGTACTGCACACTGCAGCCCCCATCCCGGCTGGAGCCAGCCCACCTAGAGACTGGCAGACTCCAAGTCCCATTCTCCACCCATGGAACAGGCAAGGGTTCAGCCTACCCAGAGATTGCCAAGGTCCTGATATTAGGACGCTCTCCATCCACACAAGAGGAAAGCCACCAGGGTATTGGAACTGCTCCTACCCACTGGAATGGAATTGTGGTCACATGCCCAAGAGGAGAGGAAGACACCCCTTCTGCACCCACAGGAAGAAATGGTGAGATGGAGACAATGTAAAACCACACCCACCAACAGTGCAGTGCAGAATTCTACCAGAAACACAAAGAACACCTTATAACAATTCTCCTCAAAGTATTCTATACAATAGAAGCAGAAGGGTCTTTGCCAAACTCTTTCTATAAGGCTTCAATAACCTTAATACCCAAGACCACAAAGACACAATTAAGAAAGAGAACTTCAGACCAATATCCCTCATGAACACTGATGGAAAAATACTCAATAAAATACTGGCAAATCTGATCTAAGAACACATCAAAACAATCATTCACCATGATCAAATAGGTTTCATCCCAGGGATGCAGAGATGGTTCAACATATGAAAATCCATCAATGTAATCCACCATGTAAACAAGCTGAGAAACAAAAATCACATGATTATCTCACTAGATGCAGAAAAAGCCTTTGACAAAATCCAACACACTTTCATGGTAAAGGTCTTGGAGAGATCTAGGATTACAGGAACATACCTAAACATAATAAAAGCTATATACAGCAAACCAACTATCAACATCAAACTAAATGGACAGAAACTCAATGTGATTCTGCTAAAATCAGGAACAAGACAAGGATGTCCACTCTCTCCATAGCTTTTCAATATTGTACTTGAATTTCTAGCTAGAGCCATATGACAACAAAAGGAGATCAAGGGGATACAAATTGGAAAGGAAGAGGTCAAACTTTCCCTATTTTCAGATGATATGACAGTTTACATAAGTGATCAAAAAACTCTACCAGGGAACTCCTACAGCTGATAAATACTTTCAGCAAAGTGGCAGGATACAAGATCAACTCATGAAAATCAGTAGCCCTACTATATATGGACAATTAAAGGGCTGAGAAAGAAATCAGAGAAACATCACCCTTTATAATTGCCATGAACAACATAAAATACCTTGGGGTAACGCTAACCAAACAAGTGAAAGACATGAATCACAAGAACTTTGAGTCTTTCAAGAAAGAAATTAAAGAAGACATCAGAAAATGGAAAGATCTCCCATGCTCTTGCTTAGGTAGGATCAATGTAGTAAAATGGCAATCCTGCCTAAAGGAATCATTAGATTCAATACAATCCCCATTAAAATACCAGCACAATTCTTTAGTGACCTTGAAAGAACAATAATCAATATTGTATGGAAAAGCAAAAGACCCAGGATAGCCAAAACAACCTTACTCAACAAAGCAACTTCTGGAGGCATCACCATCCCCGACCTCAAGCTCTATATAGAGCTGTAATCCTGAAAACAGTTTGTTATTAGCACAAAAATAGTCAGGTAGACCAATGGAATCGAATTGAACACCCTGATATTAACCCATACATGTATGAACATCTGATCTTTGACAAAGAAGCTAAAAATATACAATGGAAAAAAAGAAAGAATCTTCAACAAATGTGCTGGCATGTAGAAGTATTCCGACAGAAGTATCCATGTCTATTACCATGCACAAAACTTAAGTCCAAGTGATCAAAGACTTCCACTTAAATCCAGCCTCATTGAACCTTTTGGAACAGAAAATGGGTGGTACCCTTGAATGAATTGATACAGGAGACAGCTTCCTGAACATAACACCAATGGCACAGACAGTGAGGTCAACAATTAATACATGGGACCTCCTGAAACTGAGAAGATTCTGTAAGGCAAAGGACACAGTCAGCAAGACAAAAAGGCAGCCCACAGAATGGGAAAAGATATTCACTAACCAACCATACTTCTGACAGAGGGCTGATCTCCAAAATTTACAAAGAACTGAAGAAACAGGTCCCTAGAACACCAAAGGATCCAATTAAAAAGTAGGCTACAGAATACAGAACTACATAGATAATTCTCAATAGAGGAGTCTAAAATGGCTGAGAGGCACTTGAGAAAGTGCTCAACATCCTTAACCACCCAGGAAATTCAAATCAAAACAATTCTGAGATACTATCTTACTCCTGCCAAAATGGCTAAAATCAAAAACACCAATGACAATTTATGCTGGAGAGGTTGTGGTGAAAGGGGAGCACTCTTCCAATGCTGGTTGGAGTGCCAACTCATACAGCCCCTTTGAAATCAGTATGGAGATTCCTCAGAAAATTGGGAATAAGCCTATCACAAGACCCAGCAACTCCACTCTTAAGCATATATCCAAAGGATTCACGTTCATACAACAATAACATCTGTTCCACTATGTTCATAGCAGCATTATTTGTAATAACCAGAACTTGGAAGCAACCTAGATGCCCCTCAACCAAAGAGTGGATAGAGAAAATGTGGTACATTTTCAACAGAAACAAACAATGGAATCCTGAAATTTGCAGGGAAATGGATGGGACTAAAAGAAACCATCCTGAGTAAGGTAACCCAGTCACAAAACAAGAAACATGGCATGTACTCTCTCATATATGGATTTTAGACATAGATCTGGGGAGTGCTAGCCTACATTCTCACAGTCTGAGAGTCTGGGAAACAGAACTTTCATTCAATGGCTGATGGAAGCAGAGGCAGACTCTCACAGCTAAACACTGAGCTGAACTCAAGGAATCCATCGACAGAGAGGGAGGACTGTTGAGCAAAGGGTTAAGACTGGGCTGGTTTAACCTCCAGAAACAGCTGACCTGACAAAGGTTAGCTCTTGTAACCCAGACTGACGGCTGAGAATCCAGCATGGGACTGATCAAGACCAACTGAACATGGATGTCAGTGATGAGGCCTAGGTAATCTATTGGGCGTTAGGTAGTAGATCCGTGTTTATCCCGGGCACACAAATGGACTTTGGGTGCTGATCCAACAATGAGAGTTGCACTCTCACCCTGGACTCTTGGGCGAGGGTATAGGCCCTGCTCTGGATGAAATGACAGACTATGGACAGTCCCCATAGATGTCCTCATACTCCCTGAGGAACTGAGGGGATATTGGAGGGGTTTCTGGGAGGGAATGGGTGGAGGGGAGGGAAAAGGATGGTAACCTGGAAATGACATGTGAAGCAACCTTGTTTCTAATTTAAATTTATAAATAAAAAAAACACAGTGGAATACTATGCAGTGGAAAAAACAATGGAATCTTGAAATTTGCAGGCAAATGGTGGCACTAGAAGAAACCATCCTGAGTGAGGTAACCCAGTCAAAAAAGAGAAACATGGTATGTACCCATTTATGGCTTTCAGGGTATTCAGGGTGTTCAGGTATATAGTCCCATTGCCAGAGAGTCTTGGAAATGGAACCTTCATCCAGCAACTGATGAAAGCATAGGCAGATACCCACACATAAACACTGAACTGAACTCCTGCAATCCAATGTAAGAAAGAGAGAACTGATGGGCAAAGGAGTTAAGACTGGGCTAGTTTAACCCACAGAAACAGTTGACCTGAACAAGTGGGAGCTCTTGGATCCCAGATTGATGTCTGTGTGGAAAGCATGGGACTGACTCATACCCCTGAATGTGGGTGTCAGTGAGGAGGCCTAGGTAATCTATGGGACCTTGGATAGTATTTATTCCTAGTATATAAATCGACTTTGAGTGCCCATCCCACAATGAGGAATGCTCTCTCAGCCTGGTCTCTCGAAGGAGGCCCTAGACCCTACTCTGGAGATCTACCTTTGAAGGTCCTTACTCTACCTGGGAATCTGAGTGGAGATTGGGTGGGGGACTGGGTTGCCTGGTGCGGAGGGATGGAGAGGAAGGGAGGGAGATTTTGAATTGCCATGCAAAACAAACTTGTTTCTAACTGAAATAAAAAAGAAAAAAAAACCTTAATAAATAAGAATTTTACAGAATGGTGGTATATACTGTTATAGTTTGAATTCAGCATATAGACTCAAGGTTTACTTTTAAAGCTCAATTCCTAGCCTCTGGTAGTGGATCAAATTTATCCCTAGTATATGTATGGACTTCGGGAACTCAGTCCACATAGAGGGATACTCTCTCAACCTAGACCCACAGGGAAGTTTCTAGGCCCTGCACTAAAGGGTATGAAAGACTTTGAAGATACCCCATGGAAGGCTTCACCTTCCCCTGGGAGCAGAAAAGGGAATTGGTGGGGGCAGGGGAGAAGGAGAGGGAAAGCTAACTGTGATTGAAATGTAAAACAAGCTTGATTCCAATTTAAGTAAAAAAAAGAAATATAAAATAACAAAAAGATTAGGCTCTCACAAAAGAAGAACTTTATTTTGTCATGTTTCCTACCTTGATTTCTTTCTCCATAATACTAAAGACAGCAGTGGCAAGGAACTATGCACCTGAATCTCTGAAAGCATAATTCAAATAACATATTTACCCTCTATAAATTATATCATGAATTTTAAACAGTCATGAAATGTTAATGATTTTATAATGATATAAAAGATGAGGATACTATAGTGTTGAATTTCAAAATTTGGTTCCTTCATAATTAACATTCAGCCAGAGATGATTAGGGAACCCAGAAGACTTCATGCAAGACCTCTGGTAGAACAGATGATCACATACCTATACTCATGTGTTATGCTCCACCTCAATCAGTAAATATTATGAAAAAACAATTCATACTAATAGTGATACGTTTTACTTACTGCCTCTTCTGGCCCTATATTGACTACACAGGCCTGTCATATTTCACTATAAAAATACCCAAACCACTGATTTTCTGCAGAAAAAATCTCAACAATACGTGAGTTGTAACAGCCAGTCTAAAAATATAAGTTTACCTAAATATAAAATAAATCAATTTAATGAAAATTTAAAGTTCAATGGCATAGAGTATAGGGGTGAATTCTATTCTAAAATTAAAACTTAATTTGTAATACTTTAGCTTCTCTAACTAAGAAAGATGTACCATGTCTATAGGTCTTCTTTAAAATTTGGAAACATTAGAAATACAGATCCATCTAATTTACTGAGCAACATGGGGAAAACAGCTTATTTTCTCTGGTAATCAAAGTATAAAACAACATATATATTGTATTTATTTGTATTTAATGTTAAATCATTGGAAAGCTTTCATTTGGATTCACAGGTAACTCCATTAGGAGAGCAAAAACAATGATTCACAAAATCTTTTAGCAAGCTGACGTTGTTTTTTTTTTCATGGAGTTTTGCTCTATAAAACATTAACAACAGAAGCATTATAAAGTACCAACAAGAGTATCTCTTACTATAGCAACTAAAGCCATGTGGATCCACCCTGAAACTGACACTTAAGACACCTGATGGACAACCATATGAACTATAATATCAAAAGATGGTTTTAAGACATTATAAATCTAGATGGGAAAATGAACCATAGAGAGATACAAGGTTGTCTATGAAACATGTTCTGTCAAAGCCAGAGTCTATGCCCCTAAGAAGAAGGGCAAGAAGAAGGCATTGAAAGGGGAAGAGGGAAAGATGAGGCTGGAAAAAATTGGAACACCTCCCAGAACCTCATAGAATATAGAGATGCCCAAGCAGGCTGGGTACAGAGAGCTGAAGGTGACAGATGCCCATAAATTGAGAGCAATTTTAAGAACGTAGACTTCTGACTAATGTACACCTTGAAATATTTCTTTTAATAGGATCTATGAAAATGTTGACTTTTGTTTTACTATTTTTACACTATATTGTTAAAGCACATATGATTTCATTGTTCTTTGGGGAAGGGAGAATTAACATGTGTCCCTAACACAGTATCTTCCAGGTTGTACATGGGAAAAAACATTTCTTTGATACTTTTGAGAGACTTCTTGGCTCATAAGAGAGAAGATTTCCTAATATAGACATAGGCAAGCACTGGGCATTAACATTTTGCAATGTGAGAAATTCAAATACATTTTTATGCCTTGCTCTCCTCAACCTAAATTCAAATTCCTTAAACCTACAGACTGAAATCACTGAATGATCTGACCTTCTAATGTTAGATTTTTCATTTTGTCAGGTGATCTGGATTTTGCAATATCACCATTAAGATGGTATTGGTCTCCTATAACAAGTTGCCTTCCCTGCCATCTGGCTGTGCCCTGCGACAATTGCAGTCCCCAAATAACATACAAGACACTATGTTAATTATGGAACTGTTGGCCGTTTGCAATTTTCTTACTAGCTAGTTCTGACTTAAGTATTCAACCCATAATTTTTAATCTAAGTATTACTCTTACCATAGAAAATGCTCCAGATCTCTTACTCTGGTGATCTAAATGGTCTCTGTCTGTGTCTCTCCTTCCCAGAATCCTGATCGACTACTAGTCGCACCTATTTTTCTTCCCTATTGGCCAACAGTGCTTTATTCAAACCAATCAGACACATATTTACAGAATTACATCTGCCAACATCTCTTCTTTTCTGTCTAAAATAAAAGTTTTAACTTCAACATAGTCAAATTATATATAACAGAACAGTTATCAAGTAAGAACTATAGTTACAATATTTAGCCTACTAAATTTTAATAAGATTTAAAGAAAGTATTACATTATCTATCCTATCTGTGTGAGTCTAAAGTCTTATATGTAGCTTATCTTTCATCATAACTAAGGAAAACTATAATTATAACTATCTGTCTTCAACTCCATCAAAGACCACAGAAGGATAATACATAAACACTAGAATTGACAGAGACATCTCCCTACCTGGACAGTAACCTGAAGTTTCTCTGTAACATTGGGGCATCCATCTTCAGCCCATAGTCCACAGTGTGTCTGGAAGACTTCTAAGCAAAGCAGGACATTTCAAACTCTCCATCTGCATTAGCAGTCTGTCAGTCATTTTTCTATGTCCTGCAGAAAGTCTGACAGACATTTCCATGAAGCAGGAACCCTTTAGGACTGTCCAAATTTAGTAGTTACTTTTCTGTGGGTCCTGCATGTCAAACAGTCTAGGCAAGAGCATTTCTTGTCCAAATGGCTAATCTTGTCATGTTGAAAGAAAACTCCATAACAAGTTTCTTCGATGCACATCTTCCTCTCAGATGTAATTGGTGCTGCCAGGAGCAGACATTTATCATTGTCAAGAAAAACTCTGAACCATTTTAAATGCCATTTTCTGAAGGTCTTTGAAAGGTTTGAATACTGTCTATCTTTCTTAAACATATTTCTATGTATCTAGAAAACCTAACTTACCTAACTGTAAGTTCTGACTATTATAAGTAACTATCTATAATCTGTACTTAATTATGCATTATGTTTTAAAAGATAAGCATAAATACAATACTTAAACAAGAGGAGAAATATACATATCACAAAATTGACCTTGAATTTGTATCAATAAATGAAAAACCATACCAATACTAAGTATTCATTTCCATACCATAATTCCCTTTTACCTTTAAAAAGAGATTGGTTGTGATCTTAAACCAATTCATTTAAATGAAAACAAAGATTTATAAATAATATTTGGGAATTTGGACATTGCTCATTCTATACTTCTTCCTGCTGATAGGGGACACTGTCTGTACTATGGGGATCATGGGGAAATACAGAAACCTGTGTAAGTCCTTGATTTTGTGGTCTGTACAGCTGTGTCATCCCACCTGTTTCAGATGCTGGACTGCCTGAATATTGCTTCAGAGGGCCTAACTTCATCAAACCACAGAAACCTGGAAGAAATCACAGCTTTCAATTTTCTGGGGAAACACAAATAAAATATCTTTTCCAAAGTAACATATCCTTATACTTAAATTTTGAAGTCAAGGCATTTCCAAAGATAAAAGTTGAACTAATTCAACAGCATTTATAATCAAGAGTACTTTAGCAGTTGTTCCTTTTTAGCAATCAAAAAACTGAAAAGCACAATAGCATACAGTATCCAGACTCTCTGTGTATTTTCTATATTTATGTGGCTTATTTATTTATCTATTATTATTACTCTTCTTTGTTTATATTTATTTATTTATTTCCTGAGACAGGGTTTCTCTGGAAATCTGCCTGCCTCTGGAGCAAATCCTACTGGCATGTGCCAACACATCCGGTCTCTCTCTCTCTCTTTTTTAAAACCACTATCCTGTTTCTTTTTCTCTCTCAAGCCTATGTAATTTTTAAACACACTGTATACCATTAGAGGCTTTTCTTCATCTGAAACTGACTTTACTGCAGATCTTTATGTTTTTTTGGCCACGTGTCTTATCTGTTAAAACCAAGGCTGTTTAAACTGTAGTTTTTCCAAGATGGTAGGCATAAGTTTAACACACTGGTCATGGAAGTCTCTGATTGTCTAGAGTAAAACAGAGCCCACCTGAGAAAAATGCTGCTAACAAGAAGCAGTGCTTCTCTCTGTTCTTTTGTTTCTAAAATCCCTTTAAACCTTTTGTCATTCTACATGGAAATTCATTCCCACTCCTGACAGCCATATAACGTGATGCCTTCCCCACCATCTGCATGCTCTCTGCCACAGGTGCAGTCCCCAAATAACATACAAGACACTATATTAATTATGAAGCTGTTGGCCATTTGTTTGTTTCTTACTGGCTAGCTCTGACTTGAGTATTTAATCCATAATTTTTAATCTTAGTATTTTTCTCACCTGAAAAAAGGGACTGGACCTCTTACTCTGGCAGCATACATGGTGTCTGTTTGTGTCTCTCTTTCCCAGAATCCTCCTTGAATCCTAGTCCCACCTATCTTGCTTCCCCATTGGTCAACAGTGATTTATTCAAACCAAGCAGACACATATTTACAGAATGACATCTCCCAAAATCCTCTCCCCCCAAAAAAAACAAGAAAAGAAAAGAGAGAGGAAAGGAAGAAAAAAGAGAAAGAAACGCAAAATCCAGTGGTTCCTTTCGTAAAAGTTTATGCGATAACTATTAGGCTAATGACTCCCCATTTTCATTTTTCAGAAGTCAGAGTCTGCTTTAGAGAATTTGTTAAACTTGCCTAATGGAATATGTCATCTTTCATTCTAAAGTTTTCATGTTCAGACAATGAAAGGAAGAGTTTATTGTATTTTACAGTGGCTTCCTGATTGAGTATTCTACACATGAAGGGAAGTTCAAAGTTTTGCATACTTTTAATAATTACATGACTACAACTATCTTGACATTTATTATGACAAGTATCTCTAACAAAGTTGAATATATTTTGGCTTGAAAAGAAACAGCAAATGCACACAGTGCTGGTAGGCACTGGTAGAGTTTGAGTCACTTTTGATAAGGCACATATTAACTATAGAATCATTACTTGCATTGTCTTTTGTGAGATGAAACTAATCATGAATATGAGTAAGTCCTGGAGACAACTGTTAGAAAATGAAAGCAATGAAGCCAAGATCAGAGACAAGCAAACCTTGAGGTTGTAGCAATCTGAAAAATAAAATTTCTAGTATATGACTGAAGATTCAATGCATCCTAATATATCTGTAATCTTCTCCATGTATGATGTTTCTTTTGATACCTTGATGAAAGAGGAAATGTCCAAACTGGGTCAGAGATGAGTTATTCAATATCTTGAGATAAGAAAATGTAGTACAGCCTCATTTAGAAAGACAATTTAATGCACACACATACAAAAGCAATGCTTTCATGAAAACTATTCAAATACACCTAGAGTGTAAATAAAGTGAAAGCTATTTTTATTGACAGTAGTGAATAATATGGTGAGATGTGCAACTGCATAGACTGAGTCAATCTTTTCAAAATAATTGGAAGTTATGTAATAAAGATAAATTGATTTAGTTATTATATTGGTAATAAAATATATATAGCACATCAAAACCTAGGGGGAACATTCACCATTAAAGTATCATGAAACATAAACTATGAAATTACTTAAGAACTACCATATGGGTGATGAAACAGAATGTGGATTTTTTGCAGAAGCAAGAAGTCCTCTTAAACACTGAGTTATCACTCTATCACTGAGCATATCAATTTTAAAACATAAACTTCTAAGGCTTATCCAAAAATAAACCATAAAAACTGTGGTCATTACATGATACACAATATATTTATTGAAATTTGATACATCCCCATAGTCTTTAATAATTCCAACACTATTCAAAAGTGAGTACATAGTCTCTGGAGACTCACATAATTCTAAACATCAAAAGGTGTATTAAGTATTTTTATCCTGAATTAGCCCAAAATAAGTATCCCCATTCACAATGGAAGTAATATGCATTCAGAGAATATCATTCCAGAGTAAAACCAAAACCAAATAAGAAAAATATCAACTCTTGCAGTTCTATGTCCAGTATCTATACACTCAGTAGTACCTTCCTAATCCAAAATGATTATGTAGTTCCTTCTCCACAGCTCTGCTGCTTGCTGCACACAGTTTTTCTTTCCAGTCAGCTGCACGTTGGAGAAGCAGCTTTCCTTAGCAGTCATCAAAAGGTCCTCTCATCCATATAGTCTGCTAATCCATTAATATTTCTACTTTACAGTTGTTGCTTTATTCAAAGGTCTCCTATGGCTTCTTGCAGGGATTCTGGCTCTGCTTCACTTTGTTCTCAATAGTTCTCTGCAACTGTGGTCCAAACTCTTAACACTTAAATCTTTCATGCCTTCAAGATGCATGCCAACTGGAAGATACTGCCAAGTTCTGTTGCACAACTGTAATGGAGAATTCTCCATTTGGACAAGTGTTAACCCACCTTTTATGCTCAGCTACTTTCAAGAAGGGCAACCTTTGAGTATCAGTTGAGTCTTTCTACTTTCAAGTTTTGGTATTCTCATAAGATGGAAATGATAGTGAGTTGAGTCTTCCTCTCCAAGCACCTTTGTTGTTTTCCGAGTATAGAGCACAAATTTTCTCTTCAAAATTGCTAACCCCTTTAACATTTGTATTTATTTTCAACACCTCTTTCCTGTGACTTAAAACTCAAACATTCCCTTGGATTAACCACACATTTTCATGTATTTCTACTATTTCAAGTCTCACTTTAAACTGAACTGAGAGCAGTGAGCAGTAACAATGTTCCAGCTTGAATCTTAACCTACTCTGAAATTTTCCCTGCTAAAAGTATTAGTCCATTTCTTTGGAATTCAACTTTGTTCAAATTCTCAGGACATAAGCATAATTTAGCCTTATTCAGAATATAATCCAAATAAACTTATCTGTTTCCCAAGAGAGTCCTTGCCATCCTCTGAAATCTTATGGGATACTCTTCCCTTCCCTATTCTCACTTCCTTCATATACTGGAGTTCCAAACTCTCAGTAGAATGGTTAAATAAATTTTGCCTACAGAATTGTGGTAATTTAGTCTACAGCTTTAAACTTAGCATTGACCCTACAAAAAAGTTCTTAAAGCATACGAACCACATAGTCAGGTTCATCGAAGCAACACTCATCTCATGACACTAATATTCTGTAATAGGTTTCCCCCCACATTTTTGGGAGCAATTATCTGTCAAAAACAATTTAATAAAGTAAGCGTTTGTTACTATTCATGGTGTAAATATTCCATCCATCATGTCAGGGAAGTTACGACAACTAGAGTAAGATGCAGTTGATTAAACTACATCTGCAGTCAGGAAAAACAGAAACAAGAAAGTTGATATTTAACTTTCTTCCTCTTTTATTCAGCCTAGAACCCTGGATCACTGAATGCTGTTTCCCACATTTAATTGGAATTTCCTCACTTTAGTTAGTCTAATCCAGAAAATCTTATACAGATATATTTAAAAAATTATCACGTGGATTTTTTATACGTCTCTACAAGTTGTTAACAAGCTTTAACCATCGTAGTTAATTCAGCCAGCCATCATGACAGATGGAGGCATTATACAATCATAACACACTGTTTTTCTCACTGTATTTCTACATATGCACTTTTTGAATGTTCTACCTTCAAGTAACATAAGCAATTAATACATAATTAGAGCTATAAACCATATCTAAACACAAAATTTATCACACTATAGCCCTCCTAGGGAAATATCATACCTCATAAGGATGATCAATCTAGGTAAAGTTTTATTTTTCTTTCAATAAAACCTCAAACAGTGCAACTTATTGGGTATCACAATAATGAATGCTATCACAAGGGATCAGTAACTAAAATAGGACCCTTATACTTTGCAACAAAGAAACTTTGCTTTGGGCATCCACTCATAGAATCTATTACTCAAGCCACATGTTTACAATCGAAAGTCAGAGTAATAAAAAGTGATTCAAATAGACTTTGAAATACAAACAAGGTATTGATCAGAAATTATACCATTTAAAGTTGTATCATTTTCCTCTAGGATGCCAAAACATCTTAAATCAATAGGAATACATTGTTTCTTCTCTACAATAAGTAAAATAAATGTGTCCAGGAACCAATGATAGAAATAGCAGGGTACTTAGAAGATATGATATTTGACACAATATTTCTGATTCAAGTCAGTTACATTAAATTTTGTATGAAATAATAATAGTTTGATGTTGTATATATACTGATTATTGGACTCAAGAATATGTTTACTTGAACTGTCAAGAGACTTTACACCTATGATTAAATAAGGAGCTTGAGATTAGAAACTATGCTGTGTTATCAAATGGAATGCAATTTAATTTTAATATTCTTAAAATATAAAAGTAAAAGAGAAACACAGAAAAGTATAAACCTGGAAAAGGGGTATCACAGGATGGACTCACCTCAGAACTATGGACCTTGAAGTTACAGACAAAGGTCTAAAGCCTGAGAAACATGACTGGCTTTGAGGAGCTGAGAAGGAAAGGGAACTGTTTTTTTTTTTCATTGTCACTTAGAAAATGTACAGCTTTTTTAGTGTCTTGATTTCATCCCATTGATACCCACTTCAGATTTACAAACTACTGAAATATGTGAAAACAACTTGAGTCCTTTGTCATGCATTATATAGCAACAATAGAAAATGGTAATAGGATTACAGCATGGATGTTTGTGTTTTAGCTTCTCTTTCCTCATCGTTTATCAACAAAAGAACACCAATAAAAATAAACATTTCATATTTTTACCCTTCCCTGTTTTCTTTTTTTCCATTTTTTATTTTTTGGTTTCATTTTACATTCCAAATGCAGTTCTCCCTCATATTCCTCCCTCCACCCTCTTTGCCTCCTCTCATCCTCTCTCACGGCCTCCCACCTTCCATCACCTCTCCCCTCATCTTCCCTATTCCACTACTACTCACAGTTAAGGGCTCCCATGAGGAGTCAACATAGTGTGGTACAATTGGTTAGGGCAGGGACTGGCCCCTCTCCCATGCATAAAGCCTGAACGTGGCATCCCACCGTAGGCAATGGGCTCCAATAAGCTAGCTAATGTATGGAGATTGTTCAGTGGTCCTACTGTCTCTGAGCATAGCATCACCTCCTAAGGAATAGCCTCCAACAAGATAGCTCATGTACCAGTTTTGCATCATGGTCCTACTGCCAGGGGCCACTCTGATAGTCCAAGCTTCACAACTGTCTCCCACATATGGAGGGTCATTTCTGTCCCCTGGAGTCTACACACTTGTGAGTCTTTAGTTCATGAGTTTCCATGAACTTGGTTCAATTGCCTCTGTAGATTTCTCCATTATGATCTTGACCTCCCTTGCTCTTATGTTCTCTCCTCCCTCTCTTCACCTGAATTCGTAGAGCTCAGCCTGGTTCTTGAACATGAATCTCTGCATCTGGTTCCATCGATGATTGGATGAAGGCTCTTTGGTGATTAGTTAAGGTAATCATCAATCTGATTACAGGGGCAGGCCGGTCAGTTCAGGCATCCTTTCTATTATTTCTAGGGGTCTTAGTTGGGGTCCTCCTTGTGGATTCTTAGGAGTTATCCTAGCACCATGTTTCTCCCAAACCCATAGTGTCTCTTTCTATTAAGATATCTTTTTCAATGCTCTTCCACTGCATCCCTCCCCAATGCTCTTCCACTGCATCCCTCCCCACATAGGCCATCTCATTCCTTCCTGTTCTGATGCTCCCTCCCATCATTCTTATCTTAACCCCTAGTTTTCCCTGTAGATATGATCTAATTTTTCTTCCCAGGTGATCCATATGTCCATCTTAGGCTCCTCCTTGTTACCTAGATTGTCTGTAGCTGTGAACTTTAGTCCGGTTATTCTTTTCTTTACGTCTTATATACATTCATGAGTGAATATATACCATGTTTGTCTTTCTGAGTCTGTGTTAACTGACTCATGTTTGCTTTATCTAGTTCCATCCATTTGCCTGAAAATTTCATGAGGTCATCATTTACTACTACTGATAAGTACTCCATTGTGTAAATGTACCACATTTTCCTTATCCTTTGTTTGAGGGGCATCTATGTTGTTTCCATGTTCTGGCTATTACGGATAATGCTGCTATGAATATTGTCAAACAAACATCCTTGTGGTATGAATAATTGTCCTTTGGGTAAATGCTCAAGAGTGGCATCTCTGGGTCTTGAAGTAGATTAATTCCCAGTAACAGATTCTTTATGTAAGAATGCTATAGGTTCCTAGCACCATGAAACAGCTGTAGACTACACAATATGAATTGGTTAACAATCATGTTGTATAATGCAATGGTTTTAGTCCATTACCAAATAAATTTGGTTGGACAAAAGCTAAATACTACCATTTCTTTATTCATAGACAATATAAACTTATGAAAGAGTCTTAGCAAATTCAGAATCAATGGGAAGAAGAAAAATAGTCACATAAAAAAGAGACAATTTA
This sequence comes from Mesocricetus auratus, assembly GCF_017639785.1. Lineage (NCBI taxonomy): Eukaryota > Metazoa > Chordata > Mammalia > Rodentia > Cricetidae > Mesocricetus > Mesocricetus auratus. Next base: position 49,015,000 of record NW_024429190.1, read on the forward strand.
GAATTACTGTCAGATATGATTACTGATATATTCCCAATACTCTAAGGTTACTGCATGTAAATCTTCCACAGGTCAGTCTTTTGGCAAAAATAAATTTACATATGATGTTCCTTGTATTATATCCATTTTAAGCACATTGCAATGCCTATTTGTAAGAAATCAAATTGATTCACATAATACTGGAAAAAGAAGTCTCTTCAAATTGCCTCAAGTCTATTCTTTTCAAAGGAGAAAGTAAGATTAAAAGAGGTGAAAAATGATGAAAGTGACCTTTTCCATTCTAATCATACAAATCAGTGCAGTGGTGATGAATTCATTAGTTTTGATTATACGTGAAACTATGAAGTCATTTGCATTAATTCAGTAATCACCAGTAAGAAAAGATGCTTTAGAACTTAATATTAAGTGGTTCTTCTAATTTGCTCTTTGGCCCAGTCTTTTGGAAAAGTTTATAGGGATTTTCAAGGTATTTGATTTTATAAACAGAAGGGTGAAGTCACAGAGGGAGTCAAATACCTATACCCTGTAATGGGGTGATAGCCTGGTCTTGGTACAAGGGCAGCATTGACATTGCCTAGTTTCTGATAAAACTGGTGTTTTCTTGTTGTTTGTGATTTGCTGAAGCTAAAAGTGGGTTCATAGGCTGCAATATTAAGAAAAGATGCTTTAAGATGCCCCAGAATCCATGGGATAGGGGATTAGTCGGGGTGTGGGGGAGGAGGGTAAGAGGGGGAACTGGGATTGACATGTAAAAGAAGTTTGTTTCTAATTTAAATAAAAAAAAATAAAAATTAAAAAGATGCCTCAGAATCACCTTGTACAAAGAAAGAGAGTTTAGACTTTCAAGGTGCCAAAGGTGCTTTAGGAACTATGAGAGCCAATATAATTTCCTCTGGAATTCTCGATATGCAACCTAGGGATCAACCTTCTCCAGGGGAATAAAGATGGCTCATTTGAAAAAACTGTACTAATATGTACTCACATAAGTAACTTGCAAGAAACTCATGTGAATCTGAGCAGAGTATTTGGGGGATAAAATAAATTTTCATTTCCAAGAATATGGGTTTTATACTTTTGAAAGTCACTTGGCCTCATGGAGTATGTGTGTTTGAGCTGGGTGGGAAGAAACATCCTCTTGACAGCACCTTATAGAAAATTATGAAACTGAATATTGTGTTTCAGTTTTGGATTTTCAAAGTTTCACTCTTGGATATCAGAAAATGGAGTTAAATTCATGTAAAATAATTAGCAGGTTGCTTCTTTTATTTCTCTTCTTTTTTTCTCTTACTTCCTTTCTCCCGTCCCTCCTTCCTTCCATCTTTTCCCTTTTTCTTCCTCTTTTTTCTTTCTTTTTGTAAAGTGGTGTATCCTGTTATGCAGAATGCCTTTGACATTTCCAAGTTGTCAATCTTCCCTTCAACTCTGAATCCTTCTCACTCTAAAATGAGATACTGAAACACAGTGGGCATTGCCATGCCCACCAACTAAAATTTTTCTGAAGAGTAATTACTCAAAAAGATCATAGACAGTATTATGTCATCAGTTATTTTATAAGAAAATCATAGTACACCATGTAATTTAATCCTTTATTCATTAACGAAGCACTTAATGCAAATAGTTACAATGATATGTTACCTGACTCAAAATCAGAATATAATGAAACTAGACTATATGCATGTAATTAAAAATGGTTGCTCCTTTGAAAATGAATATTTTCAGATAGGGTTAAAATGTACAGTATGGACATGTAAAACAAGCTATTTAAAATTAAAATAAAAAGTGATAACAAAAAATGTACAGTATGTCAATGCTGTTTTAAAAAAAGCTTATTTATTGGCCTCATTCTGAACAACCAAAAGTTGACTGTATTGACAAGTGTAGCTAACACAAGCATGGCATTGTAAATAAAAACAGAAAGGACTTTTAAGTTCAATGTTCTAAATGAAGTCAAGTACATTAAAGACACAGCCCAAACAGTAAAGATAGCATGCACATACAAATGTTTTTTCATCAGGATGCAACATTCCTGCACTATACAAGAATATACTTCAAGTCTCAGATTCATGGTCACTTTAGACTTGAAGTTTGACAGAAAACCTGTGTCTATTAATCTGTGAAAAGAACATAGCAATAAAATGAACCCTAATGACATACTGTTATGCACATAGATCAGTGACTGATTCAACATTTATCACAGAATGCTCCTTTTGTAGTAAATGGAAGTTAACACAGGGACTCACACCTGAATAATGTGCAGAGTTAGAGATTTTAAACCACTCAACTCTGAGTGGAATGTCTATCAACTCCCACATCCCTCTCCAAGTCTCACAAATCTATGCAGTATTGAAGGCAGAAAAATTCTAAAAGTCAAAGGAGGTGGATGACTACAATGAAGCAGCATCTTCTATACACAGTGGGTCCAATACATAAATGAATCCACAGAGGCTGTGGCAGCTCATAAAATACCTTGCGCAGGTTCAAAGCCGACAATATCACCATGGAGAATAAAATGTCGACATGATGTTCCTTCCCTAACCAATAATTTATTGCACTTGATACCCCCACTCTCTCACTGTTAGGAGTCCTAACGGGGGGGGGGGATGGGGGGGAGGGCACGGGAGGAGGGGAGGGAAAGGAAGAGGGACCTCGTACTGACTTGTGAAGCAACCTTGTTTCTTATCTAAATTTAAAATGGAAAATAAAAAAAATATTAATAAAAAAAAACATAAGCAGACAGTCAGAAAGCACATGCAGAGGCCCTGTGCTTTCGGCCTCAGTCTCGGTGAGCCTGTGTGAGCCCAACCAGAGAACATGGTTCACCGAATCTACTAAGCAGTCTGTCTATTTTCTGAGGAGATACAGATAGTTTGAGATAGCAGGGAAGGATCAGGGAGGAGTCATAGAGGAGAATCATAATCCGAATATATTCTGTAATTTTTTTTCTCAAGAAAATCAAAATAGGAAAGAAAGAATGAAAAGAAAAGCAAACCAATGTATTTCGGTGATGGAGGCTAAAGGAATTCTGCTATCACCTATTTCTGCAAGCTAATTTAGTGCATTCCCCACGTAGCTGGGCAGCTAAGTATTCGTTCATGATAAGATCTGGTTCCTCTATAATTTCTGTATTTTCTCATCTCATTCTTTCCTGAATTGCAGTTGAAGGTATATATCTTAACATACCTACTAACTATACATAAAAATTATCCAGTATATATATAATTTATCTCAACTGGTTTTCATGGAAAGATTTGTTTCCCATTCATTCTTTTGTAATGTGCCTGATTCATAATGTCCATTAACCATTGCATTTGTTTTGCATCTTACTTGGTGTCTTTATACACACCTTTAGTTTTGCATTATCTCTCTGTTTTGTCATTAACTTCTTCCCTTATCAGCATTAGAATGTGCCTAAGTTTTTAATCCCTCCTTTAAAAAATCATTCATTTCATTATTTGAGTACAGTGTGAAAAACATCCCCCTATTGTGAACCTTTTTAATGCTCCCTTTGTACCTATTTATTTTCTCCTAACAGTAATTTGTAGGGCTTTATAATCCAGCAACAAGGAGTTCAATATTTTATTTACAAATGGGATAAATACATATTTTATTTCATGGTGAAGTTAAAACACTATTTTTATATGAAATATGCATATTATTTTTCATCTTTAATAAATCTGAATTATTCTTACTTTCAAGGAGAATAAACATTAGGAAGTATAAAACTGACACATAAGTAACACAAGCAGTGTCGTTATTTTAAAATGCATGTATTAATATTTTCTCCATATCAAAATTTTTATCAGTTTTCTTTAATTTTCACTGGTTATTTTAATTTCATGGTCAAGATTTGGAATGAAATTCATTGTAACAACATTATAGAAAACTACTTCAACGGTTATTAAAGTGGCAATGACTGGAAGCAGAGGCAAAAATCCTCAAACCAAAATTAGCTGAGGGTAAAAGTAAATGAAGGTCTAGTAAATTTTGGTCAGAAATATTGATCCTATTTTATTTACTTTTTATTTTTATGGTAATACTATGTCTTATTATCTACTTTTGTTGATATTGACCAAGCAGCATTGGCCTTATCATTGGACATCTTGAGAATATTTTGCCCTCAAATCCATTTTGCTTGTGAATCCTATTAGTAGAGCACCTTTCCTTCACATATCCCACAAATTTTCCATTTACTTTCTTATCACTATTGTATCTATTCAATAAAAACTGCAAAATCTGCATTAACATCTATACCTTCCTCACAGCTTTCTTCTTGTTCTCCTCAACACTTATAAACTAAAATACATGTGTGTGTATATACATATATATGTAAAACATGAAAATATGAAATATTCCAACTACGTAATTTTACCTCCCTTATGTTCTGCACATGTAATTTTATAGAAACCACATGAATTCTAAAATATTCATAGTAGATAAGGTATTAAGATATTTAAGTTTTGAAAACCTCAAAATGTATTAACACTAATATGAATCAAATTCTGTTCAAAATGTTAATAATGCCTAAACAGTTTAAATGGGGAGATAGGTGAAAACAAGTGGTCTGCTTATGACTCAAAAGCAAAATAAAGTAAATGTTGCTTAGAAAGGATGTGGAAAATAAGTAACCCTGATGCATCAACTTTCTAGACAAAACTCAACTTATGCTAACAAGTCTTATGTTTTATGTTCTAGATCCAAGAAATGTTACACAAAGCATGTTAGTAAAGTTACAAAGACATCTTGAGTACTCTCTTGACACCTGAAATAATTTAGCCACCATTTACTTGTTATCCAGAAAAATATTCCAGGCAATATGAAATGGCAATTAGCATATTATTTCTCCTTTTCTGAAAAGTTTATAATCTCTAATAGAAAACAATAATATCACCTGAAATTAACTCATATTTTTTCCTCAGAATTACTATGGAAATTACATTGTATGCATCTTTACAACTTGAAATAATATAAATTAAGGTTCACCATTCATTATAAAAGCATGGACTGTCTATTGTACGTGTGAAATTATTGGTGCAACTTCTCTTACACCTTTATCCAAATTCAGTGAATTTAGGTATGCTGACATTTTGAGCATTACAATAATAGATTTATCTTTAAAAGATTAGTATTCTAGGAGTGAATACTATGAGTATATTTATATTTTCAAAAGTATTTTAATATTTTCCTGAATATTGTTTTTAAATTATATAGACTCATTCCTCTTTAAAACATAGATACAGACAAAAATTGCAGACTTTGACTCAAACATTCTTTACATATTCACCAATGTACAATTAAAGTACTGAGTGGTTAATTTATTGTACTTTTTATCATGTATATTATATACATGTTATAGATTTCACACACATATATGTATATGAATATATGGGAGAGAGAGAGAGAGAGATTGGTGGGGATGAAGAGAGAGTTTTTCATATAATCCAGGTTGACCTCAAACTCACTATGAAGCTGACAATGACTTTCTACACTGGATCTTCTTGTTTCCACTTCTCAAGCACAGGGATTGCAAACATGAGTCACTATATCTTACTACCTGGCTCAGTATATTTAATATACATTACACATTACTTACAAAAGCATGGAACACCAGTAGATAATTCATGTAATCAAACTATATATATATTTTTCCATAACATGATAGCATTAGCATATATAATTTGGTTTTCCTTAATTTGAGTATAAGTAGGTTGAGAATAATTTTCTTATATTATTAGATAGATGAATTTTAAATTTCAAACAATTTTATTTAATTTTAAATTTACTTATAGGCTAATTGATGAATTGTTCCAATGCATTTAGAAATTCATTTTTAAATGGATTTTAATTTTGTTTTATCAAATTTAAATATCACATAGATACAAAGATAAATTATGTAACAATATTTTTCTTTTTAATTTACTTATATGCTGATATTTACATATTTTAACAGAGTTGAAAGTTATAATTCAGTGTACATTATTAGGATACATACCATATGCTTACCAATGCTCTTTTCTATTTACCTGTGCCACAGGCACACCAGCCATTGCAATAAAAAACCAGTGATGGAGATAATATTATCTTAAGGAAAGACACAATAGCAGCAAGTCCCACCATAATCTGTTTCCTTTGTCTAAGAATATGTTGAAGAAGCTCAGGAGAACTACTGAAAATCCTGATGTCTCCAATTTCAATTCTTATGTGCGATAAAACCTCTGAAGATAGAACGAATCCAATCACCTTTTAATGGCTTTGTCCTGTTTCTCCTTTTTCTTTCACTTCCTTTTTTTTAAATTTACCACATTGTCTCCCCACCCTGAGGGCTTCTAAATGCAGGTTACAGGGGTGTTTGATTGACCCTCCTGCTCTTACAGATGTTTTAGGCTATGATCCATTCATCACAGAAGTCCTTCCTTCCTCTCTTTCTTCCTTTCTCTATTTCTTTCTTTCTTCCTTCCTTTCTTCCATTCTCTCTCTTTCTCTCTCTCTCTCTGGTTCTCTCTTCCCTTTTTTTCAAGGCAGAATTTGTCTAAAAACTGACAGAGATCCTTCTGTCTCTGCCTCTTGAGTGCTTGGGTTAAAGTCATCCAACACAACCACTTGGCAGAATTTCTTTCTTTCTTTCTTTTTTTTTTGGTTTTTTTCAAGGCAGGGGTTCTCTGTATTGTTTTGGAGCCTGTCCTGGAACCCGCTCAGTAGACCAGGCTGGTCTCGAACTCACAGGGATTCACTTGCCTCTGCCTCCCCAGTGCTGGGATTAAAGGCATGCGCTACCAACGCCCTGCTGGCAGAATTTCTTAAATATCACACTAGTGGACTTTATTGATATAATTATTTATATTGATGCTAGGATTTCATTGCATCAAGTACCTTTGAAAATATGGGTGGTGGTTACTATGGAAACACTGAGGTCATAAATCTCAGTGAGTAACAAGGAATGTACAGGCTCAGAGCTTTCAATGGTTCTCACTACCCAGAAATACTTGTTTGATTTTATAGCAACTTATCACAATAATTTTTCTTTACTTATGGTGGATTTTATTGAGATAAATTAGCAAAAGAAAGTAATAGATGATTTACCAATCACATTTTTTGAAGTGAATATACAAATTTACACAACCCAACTAAAACACATCCCAACTTGAACACTTGTCAAATAAGCAGAAAGCCAATTTTCTGTTTCCCCAAAAGGTTTTCAAAATTTAAAGCTTTCACTTTTTGTAGGGACACTCAAATTTTTCTCATAAACACTGATCTGAACTCAAGGAATCCATTGACAGAGAGGGAGGAATGTTGAGCAAAGGGGTTAAGACTGGGCTGGTTTAACCCCCAGAAGCAGCTGACCTGACAAAGGTTAACTCTTGAATCCCAGGCATCAGCCTGGTAATCCAGCATGGAACTGATCAAGAGCCCCTGAATGTAGGTGTCAGTGAGGAGGCCTAGGTAATCTATTGAGCCTTGGGCAGTAGATCAGTACTCATCCCGAGTATACACACAGACTTTGGACTCCCATCCAACAATGTGAGATGCACTCTCACCCTGAACTCTTGGGGGAGGATCTAGGCCCTGTCCTGTATGAAATGACAGACTATGGACACCCCCATGGAGGGCCTCACCCTCCCTGGGGAAATGAGGGGATAATGGGGGGGTTGGGGGGGCCGGGGGGAGGGGAGGGAAAGGGAGAAGGACCTGGAACTGACTTGTGAAGCAACCTTGTTTCTAATCTAAATTTAAACTGAAAAATAAATAAAAAAATAGTGATTTTTAAAAAGACCTCACATTTGAGCAGGGCAGTGGTGGCGCACACCTTTAATCCTAGCACTCAGGAGGCAGTAGAAGGCAGATCTCTGTGAGTTCTAGGCTGGGCTGGACCAAGAGCCTCCAAAACAATACAGAGAAACCCTGTCTCACAAAAACTAAAAAAAAAAAAAAAAAAAAAAAAAGACCTCACATTTGAAAGCTAACACCTCTCACATTGTATTACGGTATTCTGATCCATATAGTTTAACTCATTACTTTGATGTTTCTACTTTTAGACGAAACTCCAGGAGGAGAAACGCCTGTTTTATAGACCAGGAAACAGAGACTCTGAAAATCGTAACTTCTACTTCAATAAATCAAATGACAGAAGGTGAAGGAGTTTAGTCAGACTCATCTTTCGAATATGATGTGGATGGAAGAATTGGGACTGAAAAATATCAAGTATGCATCAAATTTGTTTTTGATGTTTCTTTACAAATGAAAATCTCATTAATTTTAAAAGAAATAATAGTTCATCAAACAAATCTAATAAAATTTATGCAATTATTTTTTACTGGGTTTTGTTTGCTGGTTAGATTACTCTTATATATTACAATTTACATTGCTTTGGTACTCCCACAATTACAATTTTGCAAAAAGTAAAGATAAACATTTCAAGAATATTCTGAGAAGAAAAGTAGATGGACTACTTGATTTTTACAGAGACTACGTATTTTAAATAGATTTGTTTGTTTCAAAGTAATACTGTGTTTTTACAAAGTTAAATACAGAAGAAGTTACATGTTTATTTTCAGCATTCCTGTGATTAGGTGACCTGAAGCCATTTCTGTAAAGTTGAAACAGAAGGCTTTCTTTCAGCATGAGAATACATCAAGTTTGACACTCTGTAATAATGTGCAATGCTTCATCAGAATGTTGCAGTTTTCCATAATTACTATCCCAGGATATTTATATTATTGTGTTGACACATAAAAAAGTTGAACAGCAACAACAGCAAAACTCAAAAGAAAGTGATTTGAGCTTCATAATGTCAACTTAATGCTTCATTGATTTGGCAGATCAATCTGCTGAGAAGCCTCTGCATGATGCAGCCACCAGAAAGCAAAATCACAGACTAAAATCTCACTTCTTTGCCCTTTAAGATATCTTTTTTCTTAGTTTCATCATTTGTTATAAGAATATTCATGTGTCTTCCTTACTGTACATCAGTCTTTGCATATTTACTCATTTTGATCACTTTATCTTTTTTAAAATCTACACTCTGTCATTTTAATCATTCCTTCACTATTCCTTTACACCTGGCCAGCCTCTAAACCCAATGTTCCACTGACATTTGATAATTTACCTTTCTCATGTGTTTTAGTCAGCGTTGTATTGCTGTCAAGAGACACAATGACTATGGCAACTCTTCTAAAAGAAAGCTTTCTTGCTTACAGTTTCACAGACATAATCCATTATCATCATGGTGGGGAACATTGCAGCACACAGGCAAACATGGTACTGGAGAAGCAGATGAGAATTGTACACCAGAATCCGCAGGCAGTAGGAAGATAGGGAGACACTGAGTTTGGCTTGACTTTGGCTTGGGCTCTTGAAACCGCCAATCCCACCCTCAGTGACATAACATGCTTCCTCTAACAAGGCCTCATCCCTGACTTCCTGCCCCCACTCTGTCTCATGTAGTGCCGATTGTTGAGTTATAAGCATTCAAATATATGAACATGTGGGAGGACATTCTTATTAAACCATACCAGCATGTTCTTTTCTAATATTTCAGTTTACATTGTTTATGAAATCAATATATATTGCTTTTATAGAAATTCAGTAAGCTCTTTATACAAGAAAATATGTTCTTTAGACACCATGATTCACATGTAAAACAGCTACAAACATGCATTTTGGAACTTTACACAATGTGGTAATTTTATAATCTTAAAATCACTATTTTGAATTTATATAGAAAACACACTGTCATATTTAGCAAATTTTCACATAGCAAATTTCATTACACAAACTTATACTTACCATGCTGGCAGAAAGACAGTGAATTCTCATTCTATACAGGAAACTTGGGCATTTTAATTAATATCCCACTAGATGTAGACTGTAAGAGAGTGAGTAAAAGTGGGTAAACTAAGAGTAGTCCAAAGCATCAGCCAGAAGAAAAACCTAACTGCCATGATATTCCATAACTATTTAAATTCTAACCTCAGCAATGATATATTTAAAAGGGAGCTAAAGGGTTACAACAAGTGAGTGAAATGGGAGACTTTAGCTAGTTACTCTTTCTCTTTGATAATATCAAAGTTTTATAAGTAAAAGTTAATAAAAAATAACCACATGATCACCTCACTACATGCTGAAAAGGCCTGTGACAAAATCCAACACCCCTTCATGATAAAGGTCTTGGAGAGATGAGGGATAACAGGAACATACATAAACATAATAAAAGATATATACAGCAAAACAACAGCCAGCATCAAGCTAAATGGAGAAAACTGAAGGCAATTCCTCTAAAATCGGAAACACGACAAGGATGTCCACTCTCTCCATGTCTCTTCAGTATTGTACTTGAAGTTATAGCCAGAGCAGTAAGACAACAAAAGGAGATCAAGGGATACAAATTGGAAAGGAAGAAGTCGAACTTTCACTATTTGCAGATAATATGATAGTCTACGTAAGCGACCCAAATAATTCTACCAGGGAACTACTACAGCTGATAAACACCTTCAGAAAAGTAGTAGGATACAACATAAACTAAAAAAATCAGTAGCCCTACTATATATAGACAATAAAGGGGATGAGAAAGAAATCAGAGAAACATCACCCTTTACAATAGCCACAAACGCCATGAAATATCTTGGGGTAACTCTAACCAACAAGTGAAAGACCTGTATAACAAGAACTTTGAGCCTTTAAAGAAAGAAATTAAAGAAGATACCAGAAAATGGAAAGATCTCCCATACAAGCACAATTTTTCACCGACCTCAAAAGGACAATCTTCAACTTTATATGGAAAAACAAAAGGCCCAGGATAGCCAAGGCAACTCTCTACAATAAAGGAACTTATGGAGGTATCACCATTCCTGACTTCAAGCTCTATTATAGAGCTATAGTCCTGAAAACAGCTTGGTATTGGCACAAAAACAGACAGGCAGACCAATGGAATACAATCAAAGACACTGATATAAACCCACACACCTTTGAACACCTGATCTGCTGGTGGGAATGCCAACTTGTGCAGCCACTTTGGAGCTCACTATGGAGATTCCTCAGGAAAGTGGAAATCAGTCTACCACAAGATCCAGCAGTTCTGCTCTTAGGCATTTACCCAAAAGATGTACCGTCATACAATAAGGATATCTGCTCAACTGTCTTCATAGCAGCATTATTTGTAATAGCCAGAACCTAGAAACAACCTAGATGTCCCTCAACTGAAGAGTGGATGTAGAAAATGTGGTATATTTACACAATGGTGTATTACTCAGCAGAAAAAAAAATGGAACGCTAAAATTTGCAGTAATTGATGGCACTAAAAGAAACCATCTGGGTGAGGTAACCCAGTCACAAAAAGACAAAAATGGTATGTACTCATTCATATATGAGTTTTAGACATGGATCAGGGCATTGCCAGCCTAGAATCCCACCGCCAGAGATTGTGGGGTGCAGGAAGGACCCTAAGAGATATATGCACTGGTAACCCGGGGAAGGGTTAGGGGATGTGATCTCTTAATTGTATTGGGGTGGGGAAGAAGGGGAGGGCAGAAGAAGATGTGAGAAAAAGAGGGGGAAAAGAGGAGGGGAGAAGAGGACATGGGAGAGCAGGAAGGTTGAGCCAGGGTAAGAATAGAGGAGAGAAGGATAGGACATACCATATAAAAGGGAGGCATTATAAGTTGGAGGAGAGATCTGGTGCTAATGAGATCTGCACAGATCTAAAAGAATGACACCACCTGGCACTAAGCCTACCTTAAATGCCCTCCCAAGATAATGAGAATAATGACTATCTTATATGCCATCCTAGAACTCTCATCCAGTGGCTAATGGAGGCAGAGGCAGACACCCACAGCTGGAAACCCAGTTGAATTCCCGGAACTCACTTGTAAAGAGGAGTGATGACCAAAGGAATCAGGTTCAGGCTACTGAAACCCATAGAGGCAGCTGACCCAAACAAGGGGGAATACATGGACTCCCAGACTGAATACTGAGTGGCCATCATGGGACTGATCCAGACATCTCTCCCACCAAACCCGGGTGACAGACAGGAAATCTGTGGGACCTTGGAGAGTAGAGCAGTATTTATTATTGGCACACAGATTGACTCTGGGAAACCATACCAGAGTCTCTCAGCCTGGACACATGGGGGAGGACCTAGGCCCTGCTCCGGATGATGTAACAGACTCTGAAAATCCCTCATGGAAGCCTTTGCCCTCCCTGGGGAATGGAGAGGGGATGGAGTAGGGGTGAGGGGGGGTTGGGAGGATAGTGGGGTGGAAGAAGAGGGGAGGGAGAGGGAACTGAGAGTGACATGTGTAAAAAGTTAAATAAAAAATATGAAAAAAAGTTAATAAAGAATAACAAACCTTTTTTCTTATTTTTTATTGATGGTGTCAGCATTCTACTAAAATTTATGATATCACTGAAAATAAAGAGGAAAAATATCTTAGGATTCATAACTGTCTACATTAAATTACAACTTTTCAGGTTTTTAAGACAAAGCTAAATGGTAAAATTATTGTCAGAATTGCTAGAATATTTCCTTTACCTAAGATATCACAGCATTGCCATAGTAATTAAAGATTTAGAAATGGAACAAAATAATTTCAATTTGAAGCACATATTTTACAAAATAATGAACTAATTGCATGTATGACTTGTTACTCTAATATCAAAAGCAGACAGACATTATAAAAATTATATTCTAGCCGGACAGTGATGGCACACGCCTTTAATCCCAGCACTCTGGAGGCAGAGGCAGGCGGATCTCTGTGAGTTTGAGGCCGGGCTGGACCAACAGCCTCCAAAACGATACAGAGAAACCCTGTCTCATAAAACCAAAAAAAAAAAAAATTCTAGATTAACATGAAAGGAAGATTATAACAAAATATTAGCAATCTGATTTCAGCATTCTATGTAAATAATAGCTTTTAAATTAATATTTTTAAGAAATGCAACATTAATAATATATTCATTAAAATTTATCACATTACAGAAATACAAAAAGAATTATTAAAACAGTTACAGAAATATTTTGTCGAAGCCAATATCCATTCCTGAATATGAGTAGAAAGAAGCTCATTAAATTGACGAGTGGCATGTATAAAATATGCAGAGCTATACTCATTGGTGACATGAATTAGTTTAATTTTTGAAGCTGTTTAAACAAACCCATGCACTCAAACAGATCATGTTCAAGGATTCACACATTTAGCATTAGAAACATATCTATGCCTTGAAAATATATTTATGAGCTAAATGCAATTATGTTCAAATTTCCATCAAGGTTTTATAGAAATATAATCACTAGTTCTGAATAGGTGTCCTTCAGATTCTGCACTGTGTAGGTCTTGAAAACATTTTCAATTTTTTTGAGTATTTTCTGTTAGTAATGTAACCCTCATAAAGGATATTTGTATCTGATTTAAATTTCCAAATACTGATTACTTGTATATAAAATCCTATAGACCATTACATATCAGTTTTGTATAGTGTTAAATTATTAACCATTACTAACATGCTAATTATTATGGCTTATTAAAGAAACTGTAAAATGTAGAGTATTCTGTAATCTGTAAATAAAGGCAATTTTACATTTTTGTTACTTTTAATACTTTCCTCAATCTTCTTTAATTAATTGGAGTGTGTGTGTGTGTGTGTGTGTGTGTGTGTGTGTGTGTGTGTGGTGTGTGTGTATGTGTAATAAGAATACCAGTAATTCTAATACTGGTTATGGAACAATAGAATCTATCATCCACCATGAGTAATGCAAGAAATAATTTCCATCCTGAGATTTTCTTTTAGACATTCATTCTCTCATTGTGGCCCATCAGATGCCAGCTTTTATTGCAGGGGTAACGTAGGTTCAGGAATCAAATAAACATTTTATTAAAATCTACATAGGGGTAATATTTTATATCTTATTGAACTATATCCTATTGGAAATATTTTAATGAAATAAGTTATATGATATCAATGTATCTAACCTTTCATCTAGATAAATATATCATATAAATAATTTGTTTTTCATCTTAAGGAAAATGATTGTGTATATTAAAGTAAAAATTTAAACTACTTATGTCCATAGAAATTTGCATAAGAGACAGTCAATGCATCATGGATCATTGAAAATATATTATTAGGTTTCAAATAACCGTACATTTCTACAATGTGCTTTTAACTTTAAATGTTTGTTTTTTAATAAATATTTATATGATTTGTAAACATTCTCTTTGAAAACTTTTATTGGCGGTATCACTTTGTTGTAAGTAATTATATATTTTCTTTATTTATAAAAGGATAAGGATGCTTATACATCTATTAGACCACAATAACATAATTCTTCCAAAACTTTGATTGAACATAGTTTTTGATGTAGTATCCTTTTAAATCAACATCTCACATAATTTGGAATTTTATTATTTTCAGTTAGCCAGTCCCTGCTTATAGCTTGCCCCATGACTTAACACGAATATAAATAAATGTGGTCTGATACGTCTACAATGGTTTTCCCTGCTAATTGGAAAAACAAATATTCAGAAAATTTTCAGAAGTGTGCAATATTGTGACAGTCTATCCAATTGAAACATTACAATGAAACCAAAAACTTAATATGCTACATTATAATAATAAACCATATATTTACAAAAGGCAAGTTTTAAAATTACTCTGAATTACCTTTATGTCTCTGGAAAATGTTTTACCAAATTACATGAGTAACGTTGCAACACAATTTTTTTTATCAGCCTCTTAAGAATGTCTGATCTTTAAACAGTTCAAATATTTGAAAACTTGAGCAGAATTTTCTCAGAAAGTCTGAACTAAAATTTCTGTAATTAGCCTCTCCAGTGTTTCTCCCTGCAGAATTTCTGCTCTCTTTTACAACAAAGTGATTGATATCAATGGTACTCAAGCTCTGATCATTTACCCTAGCAATTACAACTTATAAAAAAGAGTACCATTTATTTTAAAGCAAAGTTGCAATGTAGAATGTGGTACACAGAAAATATTTTCCTGACAACATTTAGGATATAGAGAAAATATCATCTGCATTTGTCTTCCGTCTTCCTTGCCAATTTTAGAGTGTTTAATAGGAAGAGATAATAGTTTCAGTATGCCTTGCTTTCCAATATATTTACATTCTACTAAATTAGCAGATACTGGATTCTCTTCACAGACATGCAAGTGACAACATTCCTAAAGAATATCCCTCAGTGAGCACATCGCACTTTGAACGTCTGCATCTGTATGCTTCCTATCATCTCAGTATCCAAACAAAAACTTTATCCTTAATATTATGATAGCCAGAACACAAGAGGTGAATAAATGTCAAAATTTTCTAGTAGATATGTAAAATGTCTTTTGAAAAATACTTCATGGGGTTTGATTAATGAAGTCTCTTTCCACTTTTGAGCAGTCCTTAGGAAGTGACATCATGTCAATGAGGCTAGTCTACTTTGATTTTACATACTACCCATAAATATTCAAAATATTATGAGTAAATATGATTACTGTCTAGTAATTTTGTGACACAGTACAAAATGGTTCATCAGTGCACAACAACCAAAGAACCATCTTTGAACAGGGCAGTTAAGAATGGTTGTTCACTGCCTTCCGGTAAATTTCTCTAAACACAACTTCTGTCTGAGCTTGTGACACATTCTGGAGAGAAGACAACATGGGTTTATTTTCCCACAAGTGTTGCTGAATGCTCGTCCTCCCTTGTGAATTTATAATACAGTATATTCTTTGAAAAGAAGAGAAGTGTGTAGTACATATGATATTTTTATGTAAAAGCTGAAAATTTGTAGGAAGTTGAACAAGTGCTAGAATTTTATGGCACAATATGAAACATATGCTTTTTTTCTGGATTTAGGCTTTGGCAAGTAATCCGTAGCAGTTTCCCTTCTTTGCAATTCTAATTGAAATGTTTATGAGGACTGGGAAAATGTGAATAAAAATTGTTATGGTGCTGGCACTACAAAAATATACATGGATAAACAGGATGAGTGCTAAACAGGGTTTTGGTTTGAACGTTCATTTTATTATTTAAGGATAATTCTGACTGGAGATATGGCAGTGATGGCCCACTCTGAACTGTACCACACTGTAGCAGCCTTTTGCGCATGGCTGTCAATCTTTGTCAGATCCAGTATGTTAAAAAAAAGTTGTTTAATCCTTGCTTTCATGGATTCAGGTAAAATCTGAATAAGAGAACACAGAAATGGCTTATTTAGTCTTTGAATAGTTAAAGATGGATGTGCTAATGCTCCATTATTTTAGCCGAGATAGAGACAGAATACATCAAACACTCAAAGACCTTATTAAAGTTAATTAGAGGGTGCATGCAATCCAGTAGGTACATTGATATGAGCAGAGCATTCATGCTGAACTTAACAGGATGGACAAGAACCATGCTGAACTGAAAGTAAAATCAAAAGATTATGTTTCAGGAGCTTTGATGAAAGGCAAGTGATGATAAGAGGCTGGAGAAGATTGTTAAGATTACTATGAATGAAACAGTGAAGAAATGTCATGAAATGCCAGAGACAAAAGGCAAAAGGGAAAACCTGGCATGTCAACAGGACACTTACATCGATTGCTGTTACTTTAGTCATCTATTCTACAATAGACACCATATTTGAGGAGCTGTTTTCTTGTAATCAGCTCCAACCAATCCAGTACTGGTGCATTTGTATCTGCCTGCTCACTTTTCTGGATGTATCTATGGCTCATGTCTTTTTTTCCTTAAATTATGCAAAGATGATATGATAATCTTGCCAGGGGAATTTTAAGGCTATAATTCATTTGGCTTCTAGAATTCCATATAGGATAAAGTAGTCTCTGTCTCTCTCTGTCTCTGTCTCTCTCTCTCTGTCTCTCTGTCTCTCTCTCTCTCATTTAATAATTGTTTTAAAAATATTTTACTCTCTTCCCTCCTCCCCACCCCCTCCTCTCATATGTGTGTGAGCCAATGGAGAAAAAGTATGTGATCTTCTAAGGATTTGGTTACATTGGTTGTGAACAATCTATTTAAATGTTGGAAAGGAAAAGATCCGGCAGGAACAGCAAGTGTTGTTAAGTGCTAAGCCATGTCTTTAGGCCCCCCCCAAAATTTCTAGTAACATAAAACGGCTGATTTTCACAAATTTTCCTTTAAAATGTACCATAAAGTTTCAGATCATTTAAAAATCATTTAAAAATAGTTCATGAGGTCTGGTGAGATAGGTCATCACAGGATGAATCCACCAAGATGAAGTTCCAAATCTGAACATCTATGACCCAAATACACATATTGTGGGAGACTTCAACACCCCACTGTCACCAATAGACAGGAATACCAGACAGAATCTTAACAAAGAAGCAAAGGGTCTAATAGAAGTTATGACCCAATTGGGATTAACAGATATCTATAGAACATTCCATCCAAATATAAAAGAATATACCTTCTTCTCAGAACCACATGGAACCTTCTCAAAAATCGACCACATACTTGGCAATATATCAAACCTCAGCAGGTACAAAAAAACTGGAAAAACTTCATGCATCTTATCAGACCACCATATATTAAAATTAAAATTCAACAACAACACAAAATGCAGATACCCTACAAACTCATGGAAATTGAAAACACACAATTGCACCAATCCTGGGTCAAAGAAGAAATAAAAAAAGAAATTGGAGACTTCCTAGTATTCAATGAGAATGAAGACACAACATACCCAACCTATGGGACACTTTGAAAGCAGTGCTACAGGGCAAGATCGTAGCACCAAGTGCCCACATGAAGAAACTACAGAATAGTTACATTAAAGAATTAACAGCACAGCTGAAAGCTCTAGAACACAAAGAAGTAAACTCCCCCAGGAGGAGTAGGCACCAGGAAATAATCTAACTGAGGGCTGAAATCAATAAAGTAGAAACTAGGAAAACAATACAAGGAATCAATGCAACAAGGAGTTGGTTCTTTGAGAAAATCAACAAGATAGACAAAGATTTGTCCAAACTTACCAAAAGACAGAGTGTGAACAGGCAAATTAAAAAATCAGAAATGAAAAGGAGGACATAACAACAGACTCTGAGGAAATTTAGAGAACCATCAGGTCATTCTTTGAAAACCTGTACTCCACAAAATTCAAAAATTTAAAGGAAATGGACAAATTTCTGGATAGCTATCATTTGCAAAAATTAAATCAAGAACAGATAAGCAGTTTAAATATACCTATAACACCTATGGAATTAGAATCAGTCATCAAAAGTCTCCCAACCAAAAAAAAAAGCCCAGGTCCAGATGGCTTCAGTGCAGAATTCTACCAGAAAATCAAAGAGCAGCTTATACTAATTCTTCTCAAAGTATTCCACGCAGTAGAAACAGAAGGGTCTTTGCCAAACTCTTTCTATGAAGTTTCAATATCTTTGAGCCCCAAGCCACACAAAGAAACAACAAAGAAACAAAACTTCAGACCAGGATCCCGCATGAATATTGATGCAAAAATACTCAATAAAATACTGGCAAATCTGACATCAAAAATTATTCACCACAATAAAGTAGGTTTCATCCGAGGGATGCAGGGATGGTTCGACATACAAAAATCCATCAATATAATGCACCATATAAGAAGCAGAGAAAAAAATCACATGATCATTTCACTAGACACATAAAAAGCCTTTGATAAAATCCAAAACCCCTACATGATAAAGGTCTTGGAGAGATCTGGGATAACAGGAACATACCTAAACATAAAATGTACAGCAAACCAACACACAAAATCAAACTAAATGGAAAGAAACTCAACGTGATTCCGCTAAAATCAGGAACAAGACAAGATGTCCACTGTCTCCATACTTATTGAATAATGTACTTGACGTTCTAGCTAGAGCCATATGACAACAAAAGGAGATCAAGAGGATACAAATAGGAAAAGAAGAGATAAAACATTCACTATTTGCAGATGATATGAAATTTTACATAAGTGATCCAAAAAAGTCCACCAAGGAACTCCTACAGCTGATAAATACTTTTAGCAAAATGTCAGGATATAAGATCAACTCAAGATAGTCAGTAGCCCTACTATTTGCAGACGATAAAAGGGCTGAGAAAGAAATCAGAGAAACATCACCATTTACAATTGCCACAAACAACATAAAATATCTTTGGGTAACACTAACTAAACAAGTGAAAGACCTGTAACACAAGAACTTTGAGTCTTTAAAGAAAGAATCAGAAAATGAAAAGATTTCCCATGCTCTTGTATAGGTAGGATCAATGTGGTAAAAATGGCAATCCTGCCAAAAGCAATCTACAAAATCAATGTAATCCCGCTTAAAATACCAGCACAATTCTTCACAGACCTTGAAAGGACAATAATCAATTTTGTATGGAAAAACAAAAGACCCAGGATAGCCAATATAGGCTTATTCAACAAAGCAACAACTGGAGGCATCACCATCCCTGACTTCAAGCTCTATGATAGAGCTGTAACCCTGAAAACAGGTTGATATTGGCACAAAAATAGACTGGTAAAACAATGGAATTGAATTGAACATCCTGATATTAACCCATACATGTATGAACATCTGATCTTCAACAAAGAAGCTAAAAATAGACAATGGAAAAAAGAAAACACCTTTAACAAATGGTGCTGGCATAACTGGATGCTGGCATGTAGAAGAATGCGGATCGATCCATGTCTACCGCCATGCACAAAACTTAAGTCCAAATGGATCAAAGACCTCAACATAAATCCAGGCAAGCTGAACCTCTTAGAAGGCAAAGTGCGTGATACCTTTGAACAAATTGGTACAGAAGACCACTTCCTGAACATAACTCCAGTAGCCCAGACAGTGAAGTCAACAATTAATACATGGGACCTCCTGAAACTGAGACGCCCACAGAATGGGAAAAGATATTCACTGACACCACATTGGACAGAGGGCTGATCGCCAAAATTTACAAATTAATCAAGAAGCAAGTCTCCAAAACTCCAAAGGATCGAATTAAAAAGTGGGCTACAGAAATACACAGAGAATTGTCAATAGAGAAGTCTAAAATGGCTGAGAGGCACTTGAGAAATTGTTCAACATCATCAGCCATCCGGGAAATGCAAATCAGAACAACTCTGAGATACCATCTCACTCATGCCAGAATGGGTAAAATCAAAAACTCCAAAGACAGTTTATGCTGGAGAGGTTGTGGAGAAAGGGGAACACTCTTCCACTGTTTGTGGGAGTGCCAACTCATACTGCCACTTTGGAAATCAGTATGGAGATTCCTAAGAAAAATGGGAATAAGCCTATCACAAGACCCAGCAACTCCACTCTTAGGCACATATACAGAAGAAGGACATTCATACAACAAGAACATCTGTTCAACTATGTCCATAGCAGCATTATTTTAATAGCAAGAACTTGGAAGCAACCTGGATGCCCCTCAACTGAAGAGTGGATAGAGAAAATGTGGTACATTTACACAATGGAGCACTTTTCAGCAGAAAAAAAACCAATGGAATCCTGAAATCTGCAGGCAAATGGATGGTACTAGAAGAAACCATCCTGAGAGAGGTAACCCAGTCACAAAAAGACAAAAATGGTATGTACTCTCTTATATATGGATTTTTGATGTAGATCTGGGGAATGCCAGACTACAGTCCCACCGCCAGAGAGTCTGTGCAACAGATCCTTCATTCAATGACTGATGGAAGAAGAGACAGACTCCCACAGCAAAACACTGAGCTGAACTCAAGGAATCCAGTGACACAGAGGGAGGATTGATGAGCAAAGGGGTTAAAACTGGGCTAGTTTAACACCCAGAAACCTGATAAGGTTTAGCTCTTGAATCCCAGACTGATGGCTGGGATTCCAGCATGGGCCTGATCAAGACCCCCTGAACGTGGGTGTCAGTGAGGAGGCCTAGGCAATCTATTGGGCTTTGGGTAGTAGATCAGTATTTATTTCGGGCTACTAATGGATTTTGGGTGCCCATCCAACAATGAGAGATTCACTCTCACCCTGGACTCTTGGGGGAGGGTCTAGGCTCTGCCCTAGATGAAATGACATACTATGGACACCTCCAAGGAGACACTTGAAAGGTTCTCAACTTCATCAATAACATAAGAACAAATCATGACACTGAATCCACTAGCAACTTAAATATATTTTCCAGCCTCCAGTATTGCAGGAATATAAAACTAGTCTTTCTTTGCTTATAAATTATTCCATTGGTGGTATTTTGTTACAGTAGTTTAAATTAATTTTACAGATGCATGCATTTTTATATCAGTACCTTTTTCTACATCAACCATTTCATTTGCTTTTTTTTTAAGGATTACCCAAACACCTAATAAAAAAAAACAAAAATAATACAAAAGTCCCTGTTATTTTCCACAAGAATGGTTTGTCAGACATGACTATACTTAAGCTTTAACCAATTATAATTTAGATTACCTTTGTAAGGATGAAAATTGAAAAAACAAATTAAATACTGAGGATCATGCAATTTTTGGTACTTAATTTATTTCCTCCAATCCTAACATCTTTCACTATGTATTTAGGAAACTTAGAAAACATCCTACAAAGATCCTTAAACTCCATATTACTGTACCCCATTGACAAAAGCTGTTTTATAAATTCAACCTACCTATTAACAAATGAGTTGATAAAGTGTGTATATACACAGAAAATTTTATTATTGATAAATAACAAAATATTGCAGTTTGAAGGAAAATTTGAAGCTAATATACTTCTTTCTATTAACCTAAGTAATAGTAGGAGTTCTAATGGATCTCAATAATAAAAGCCCAGATTCAGATATAGGGAAAATGCTGAGAGAGCAGAGAGATGAAGGAGCAAAACCAGCCACTTGACATACTCAACCTCCCAGCTGAAAAGAGACTGAACCCCTGCCTCCTCCTGCCTTATCACCTCCTCTCTCTCCCTAGCTTTCTGTGTGTCTGTACAGACTTCCTGACCTCTGTGGTTAACTTCTGGCTAGCTCTGCCCTCTAATCTTCATGCATTATTTGTTAGAGTATAAACAAGATGCCATTGCACTAAGGAAACCATATTTATTGACAAATTCTTATGCTTTTCCATGCACATCTACAAATATATTAATGTACATTTTACATATACACAGACACCTTAAAGAGTGCTAAGCGCTCATTCAGAGATGATAGCTGTAGAAGTAGATATTGGTTCTAGGTCCTCTTCTCAAAAGGAATAATGTGAAAGTAAAAGGCAACCCATTTGAGAAGATAAACAGGACTACAGGGAATGGGGAAGAAAACAAGAGTGTATCTGGAGGGTGATGAGGGTTCAGTTGAATAATTTACTTGAATAGAAACTTCATTATGAAAGTTATCACTTTCTAAAAATATTGTATGCCAGTAAAAAATTTAAGAAAAAGACAAAGGAAATAGTAATATATTAATTATGTATCCTGTAAGCATGACATGCATTTTTAGTGATAAGCAACTGAAATATGTAGTTTGGGCTTATGCTTTTTTAGTTTGTAAAAAACAGAGCTATAATTTTTGTAGAGATTAGGAAAAAGACAAGAGAATTAATTTCTTGACTGAGCAATTGTGGGAAGGCTAATATATAGGTAGGCTAATAATAGACAGAGACTTTTTTCTAAAGTTGATTTGTGGAGATTTTCATCATCAGCCAGCCTGACTAGCTAAGAATAGGATTCCCTCTCTTCTGTTAGAATGGAGGAAAGAAGATACATTTACAGGGAGAATTTATATAATTTTCAGTTTGACAGCTGGAGGGTAGCCTGCTTTCCATACATTTATTTTATCTTTAAAATGTTTTCAGCTTATAATGATCATTTTGTCAGCATGATATAATTTGATGTTTCTCTGAGTCCCTTATGGGAGTTAACACTGACTACAGTATGTTAACTGATAGTGGGAAATTTAAGCTTGAATTTGACTAACAACAAATCTACGTTAATAAAATGATGATTGCAGTTTTTGAGAGTGATCGATTTACTTAGGTGGAGATGACATAGGTAAATAGAGGTCAATATTGGCCTCTAGGCTCCTCTCTTACTCCAAATACCCACAGGACCGATGGGTCCTTCTATTACCCAGAACTGATTTCGTGATAGATATTGTGGAAGACTTTGACAATCTTAGAACACTGCTGCTACAAAAGAAGATGCCATATCCATGCTTGTGTCACAGCATGCTGCTCCCATGAGCGTAAAATGGAAGCTCAAGGATGGTCTAGAATTATAAACTGACAGATGCAGGAGTATCTTTTTTACAGTCTTTTTTTTTCAGTGAAAATTTAAAAATGTCTATGCTAAATGATACAATGGAAGAGATGTAACTCTAAAATCTCCTAGAAGGAGAAATGCTTAGGTATTTTGTGCTATTTTCCTTAACAAATTTCAAGCTGAGACAAAGTAGTTGATTATAATTACTGTTTCTACCTAGAGAGGAACAAGGAATTTCTTCTGCCTGGGGGATGAGTCAAAGATGTTCAGTATGTACAAGACTCTTTTTCAAGGAGTAATTCAGAAACATTATTAGCAGGTATTAAAATATTGAAACATTTTTTCCATTAGCTGTTATTAAGGAGCCACTTACTTAATGCTCTGAAAGACCCATGTTTATATGATACAATGTAGCTTTCTTGAAAAAGAAAGATTGTAAGTTGAGAAGGAAATTCCTGTACCAGAAGGAGAAGTCAAGGTCAGTGTTTTCTCAGTTTGTTTTGATTAGTGGTCAAGCATTTTAGATAAGAAAATGTTATTCTTTTAATAACTTTTCTACGAAAATAATTTAAATAGTGTGCTGTATTTTGATCATTATAAGACAATTGGTCTTTGGACTCCCATCCAACAATGTGAGGTGCACTCTCACCCTGAACTCTTGAGGGAGGGTCTAGGCCCTGCCCTGTATGAAATGACAGACTATGAACACCCCCATGGAGGGCCTCACCCTCCATGGGGAAATGAGGGGATAATGGGAGGGTTGGTGGGAGGGTACGGGAGGAGGGAAAGGAAAGGGAGAGGCACCTGGAACTGACTTGTGAGGCAACCTTGTTTCTTATCTAAATTTAAACTGAAAATATATTAAAAAAAAGAAAAAAAAGACAACAGGTAAAGATAAAAAGATAACCTCACTTGCAGACCCTTGTTGAACTTTCAAGAAGATGATAAACAGACATGCTAACACAAAGAAATGATTAGAATAGTCAACCTCATATTTTTATAGCTTCTTCCCTTTTGGTAAGTACTGACGTTTGAAAAACCAGCTCAGCTTAAACCTTATGAAACTAAGTGAAGCTTAGAGGTGAATTGTTGAGTACAGTGTGTAGAACTGAGAAAAACTGTCGCAGAGAATAAGATGTATAGCACTCCATGACACATGGTATTTCAGTTTGGTACCTGAATAATCCTGTGTTTTGTAAATTGCAATGCTTCATAAATATATCAGCTCTCTGAGAGATCTGACACAGCTACAGGTCTTCTTAACCTTGCATTTCAGCGTTTGTTCTCCCTGAGATAAATTTCTTGGCAAACACAGAAAGAAATAGCTCTTGAGAGAAAATGATGCATCAAAATATTCACTAGAAATTCTCATCCACATGTATGCCATCCAAATAAAATAAGTTAGTGTATTAAGAAGGGATTGAACCAACACACACAACACACACACACACACACACACACACACACACACACATACGGGTACAGACAATAACATTTTGAAAGGAAAATGTGCAACTACAATTTAGATAATCAAATGAAATAATGAGCAAAATTACATTAATCTGAAATTCTTTAATTCTTATCCTTTGAAAATAGCTTCATTATGAGTCTGGGAAAACTTTGAGAAACAATTTTGAAGAAATGAAAATAAATAGATGATTAGACTGTCAAATCTGAATAAATTACTTTGAATAGCAGACAAAATTGGGGAATATTTATTTAAAATACTGAAGAAAATTGGATGTAGTTTTCAAAATATTCTGATGTATGTAAAATATATGCAACAATATCTATAGAATACAACCTCTTATTTACAAAGTACATACATGCTCAGTAAAGTAATCAAAAGTGGGGTTTAAATCAAGCATCACCAATTTTCACAGGATTTGAAAAGGAGTATAATTTTATTGATAACATTAGAGGCACTTTAAGAAACAGCACAATAGCCGGATGTTGGTGGTGCATGCCTTTAATCCTAGCACTTGGGAGGCAGAGGCAGGCAGATCTCTGTGAGTTCAAGGCCAGCCTTGTCTACAGAGCTAGTACCAGGACAGTCTCCAAAACAATACAGAGAAACCCTGTCTCTAAAAAAAAGAAACAGAACAATAAATAGATCCATAAGAAGTTCTCACATCAAATATTCAGTAATTACTTAAAAGAATATATATGAAATATGTATGCCAGGAAGTGATGGCATATGCCTTTAATTCCAGCAGTTGTAAGGCAGAGGCAGGGGCGGATCTTTGTGAGTTCAAGACCAACTTGGTCTACAAGAGATAGTTTCAGGACAGCATCCAAAGCCACAAAGAAACCATGTCTTGAAAAAAAAGAATATATACATATACACATATATATGTAACCAAATTATCTAAATTTAATTATATAAACTCATATATATAATACCAAATATGAATAAATATGTTACATATACCAATCATATATTCATATATGTATATGAAATTGGTCATTACTTAAAGAGAGTACTGAGGGGGATACATGAATGTTGTTGGAGGAAGGAAAGGGAGAGGGAAAATGATGTAATTTATTTTAATTAGAAAATTAAAAGAACATATAGAAAATAAATTTAAGGACAGATTAATGAATAAAGAAAGTGCAAAAGTGGCATATCTACACAGTCAAATATTATTCAGCCACAGATATGTAATTAATCATATCTTTTGTTGGCAAGTAGATGAAACTGGTGATTTTAATGGTAACTGAAATAATATAAATTCAGAAATAAAATAATCATCTTTCCTCCATGTGTAAAATAAAAAATAAACTAAATATAAAAGCCCAGTCTTCCTTTTCTATTTGTAAATGTAGTTTTATTGAAACATAGATAACTTCATTAAGGCCATTTTAATGAACAATAATCACAGTCAACTGCAAAAGATGAGATGTTCCATCATAAATTACATATACCTTGAAGTTTAAAGTATTTACCTTCTGACCTTTTTAAAGAGAATTTTGACATTCCTGACTTAGGAAAAACTGTTTTTTATTTTATAAAAAAATCACTCCTTGGCTTATATTTGTGTTTTGAGCTTCTGTCTTTTCCTTTTGTCTTCCAAAGTATTCTTTTTGAAAGTGATAGACACTTCTTCAGTGTGATGTCGTGCCTCCGTTCCAATTAGTCATAATTCCATGTCCTGTCTTCCTTTATTTGTGGTGAATCAATTGATCCAACTGAGGAAGAGAAACAATCGCAGAAGTTATTATCTATAATGCTTCAATTCTTCATCAACTTATGTATAGGTTATTGAACATTGGGCTGACATTCTTAACCAAAGTTAGAAAACCCATTTCATCTATCATACTTTGTATTTATGAACTGAAATAGGAAACAGCAAGTACATATATACTTGTGTGCACACACAAGAGAACCTGATCATGACATATCAACGCAATAGTCAAAATTACTTAGACTTGTAAAAGCCAAAGCAAAAATTGTTTTGTTAAAGGAATACATAGTTTTGTGACAACTCACGTTGTCACTCTTCTTCATAGATGTGTAGTACATCATGTGTACATCTCTGTCACTATTTTTTAAACTCAGACAACAGTTAAACTATATGTAGTACAGATTTTTACTCACGAGTATTGAATAATACTGGATAATAAAATCAGCTGTAATTTGAATTTGTGAAAAACTATTGAAAGATACTTTCATGAGTTACCATCTAATGGAAACCATGAACATTTAAACCCTTTTGGAATCTGAGGACATCAAGACACATCATCTGAAAGAAAACCAAGCAAATATCAGATTATTAATGCCAAACAAGTTTTTGCTAAAACACTCAAACTCTTCCTGCCTGCAACTTCACACATATGAGCCTGTTGCATATCTGCTTGCTTGGTTTTCTGCAAGAGAACACAGACATAGAAAGAGAAAGTGAGAGAGAACTCCCCACTCTAAAGTAGAAAACACAACTTAATTTGTCAAAGAAGCTGGAAAATTCATAGGTATGTATTTAAATAACTTGAAAAATGAACAATTATCCCATTCCCTTTGAACTAATCTAGATCAAAGGAAATACGATGTCTAGTGATTATCCCCTAGTAAAATATGAAACCAAACACCCTCCACCTCTTTTTATGTCTTCAGAAAGATGTTAAGATAGCAGAGCTAAAGGCCCTGCTTTGGTGATAGAACACGAATTTAGTCAATATAAACAAGTGCAGAAGAAGAGAAAAAAAGGAAGAGAAGTGATTTCTCATGAAGAGTGTAGTAAGACTTCCTAAAATCTACACTTTTCTCAGAAGAGTGGCAATTCTGAGCATGTATGTGAATCACATTGACAAGCTTGCTAGCTTTACAGTCAAGCATCTGATTGACGTCACCCTCTCTTAGTGAAAGATAAAAGGAACATGCATCTTTGTGGTATATGGACATAATAAAAACAGGACAATTTCAACCAATATCTGTGCTCACAAAACAATTAAAGAATGAAATAAACCTCTGTAATAAAGTGATTGCCTGCATTAAAGAAGACTGGAATTCAGTTTGCTGCAGAAGGTTCACTGCTTGACATGAAAAGGTATGAAGGCATTTAATGCACTGTAGAAACTATAAGTGAATCTCATCAAAAATATATTTAGAGCAGATAATAAGAATCATAAAAGAGCAGCAGTGGGATTTTACTGTGAGAGTTGGTAGTACAGGTCACAAGTAAGTGTCATTTTTATAAAAGATAGTCTCACCAAACTATGTGCAAAAAAGTGAATAGCCTGAGATTGTAATGAAACGAGACATTGTACTTGTATAATGATTGCTGACTCAATTTTCACATCACAAAGCAAAGCCCATCATTTAAATATAATGAGGAAAATTAGAAATCTATCAATAGAGTTGGTGCTTAAGTTTCACTCTCAGGTGATGATCTCTCTTATCATATACTGTTATTTTATTAGATGATTTTCAAGACCTTCTGACATTGGAAATGTTAAATCAATTGATATATGAAAATGAGAAATAAATGATAGAGAAAAAGTGCGATCAGTCACCATCTCTAAAAAGAAAGACACCTTTTAAGTGCGTAAGTATATTTTATATGAGCAAGCTTTTTCTCTCAATATCTGTAAATTTTAATAAAAGCATAATCAAAGTTAAATTCTTCTTTGAAACGATATTAGTAGTAATATAAATATAAATATAATCATAGCTAAAGCAGTTTTCAGGAAATATGTTTTATTTTCAGAATTTGAATTATTTTTCATTCATAAAGCACACCAATTTCAGATGTCATCACAAGATTCAACAACAATCCTTTTTCTTTCTCCATATTAGATTTTTAGAAAAGCAGTAATTTTTTTCAATTTTTTTTTATTTTAAATAGCTTGTTTTACATGTCAATCCCAGTTCCCTCTCCCTCCCCTCCTCCCCCACTCCCCTTTCCCCCCACCCTCCCACCCTATTGCCAAATCCTTCCACATAGGGGATATCAGAGTCTGGCATTTTACTCTGGGTAGGGTCCAGGCACTCCCCCTAAGAGTCCAGGCTGAGAGAGCATCCCTCTTTGTGCTATAGGCACACGAAGACTGTTTGTATATCAGGGATAGACACTGATCCACAGCTCAGGGCCCCATAGGTTGCCCAGGCCTTCTCGCTGACACTCTCATTTGGGGGGGTCCAGATCAGTCCCATACTTGCCTCCTCACTGTCAGTCTGGGATCCAAGAGCTCTCCCCTGTTCAGATCAGCTGTCTCTGCTGGTTTTGCCAGCCCATTCTTTGCCGATTTGCTCATCACTCCTCTCTCTCTGTCACTGGGTTCCTTGGGTTCAGTTCAGTGATTAATTGTGTGTTTGCCTCTGCTTCCATCAGTCACAGGATGAAGGCTCCCGGATGGTTATAGACATCAAGTTCATTATCAGGAATGGGCATTCGAGGTGGTCTCTCCACTATTGCTTAGCTTGCCAATTGGTGTTATCCCTTTAGAACACTCGAGGTCGCTCTGGTGCCGGATCTGTATTCGATCCTATGATTCCCCCTATCTCCTTGCTCCCCAAGAGACACACATCCTCCCTCCATTTCCCTTAAAACAATCTCCAAGACATATAAACAGAAAACAACATGACAAAGTTACAATATGTCTAGGCACAAAACGTCATACCATCCAGAATATATAACCATGCTCTCTCTGATATTTTGAGGCTTTTTAAATCTTTTTTCTGAAACTACTAAAAATTATAAATGCACATGTAATCATTCAAGTAGAGGATAATAATTTGAAAATCAATATGTTTTAAGTGCAAGCCTGTCTCAAACCAGCACAGGACAGACCCAGGACCCCCTGAACATAAGTGTCAGTTAGGAGGCCTGGGCAGTCTATAGGGCCTCTAGTAGTGATTCAGTATTTATCCCTAATGTACGAATGGATTTTGAGAGCCCATTCCAAATAGAGGGATACTCTCTGAGAATAGCCACATGACGAGGCCCTAGACCCTGCTTCAAATGATGTGACAGACTTTGAGCATACCCCATGGAAGGCCTCAAGCTCTCTGGGGAACATAAAGGGGATAGGATAAGGGGTCAGTGGCAGGCAGGGGAGGAGGGGCAAGAGAGGGGACTGGGATTGACATGTAAAAAAAGATTGTTTCTAATTTAATTAAAAAAACGAGAGGAGAAAATTAAGACTGTTTCAAAGTAATATTGAAATGTTTTTGGACAATAGTCTGCTAGTGTTCTGATTCTGTCTCCTAATTTTAAGAACACAAAAGCAATTAATGTAACTGTCCTATTACTAGGAAGTAAACATACATAAATATTTAATATCAGGTTTTTATTGTCAAAGAACACATATAAAAAGTAAAGGTGCCGGGCGTTGGTGGTGCACGCCTTTAATCCCAGCACTCGGGAGGCAGAGGCAGGCGGATCTCTGTGAGTTCAAGGCCAGGCTGGACCGACAGCCTCCAAAACAATACAGAGAAACCCTGTCTCGAAAAACCAAAAAAAAAAAAAAGGTAATAATCTTGTAAAAATTGAACCATTCATTAAATATATAACTGTATAGATATATTTGAATTTGAAAAAAACAAAATGTTTAATACCAAGAAGACCAAGACATTGCAGTGATAATTTCTGTACAAATGAAAGGGAATCTGTACCCATGAGACCACAGCAATGTGGTTGCCTAATGAAGATGAGACAGTGACACAAATTGGTATGACATTATTAATGGAAGACATCTTAGCAGACCCATCTCTAGATGAAGAGCTATTGGCAATTAATCACTGTGTACAAAGGGAGATTCAGTATGTTCTAGATAAGTTGCCCAATTCCAAGTGGTCATATCTGAACCATATACATGTGAGCAAGGCAGAATGAACACAGAAGGTGCATGCATATATATATATATATGCATTTATGTATATATGTACACATTTATATATGTTAAGAGGTCATTCTCTGGGACTGAAGACAGAAGATATAAGAAATGAAGGGATCATAACAATATCCTGTGGTCTGCATTTTGTTTAATAACTCTATGTTTTAGTGCCTGAGATTTATTTTCCTGCATTTATTTGTTTATTACTATATTTATTGTGAAAAGAAAAGATCGTGAATTTGAGAAGGTATTGGAAGAACAAGGGAGGAGTAAGAAGGAAGAGAAGAGGGGTAGAAGTGATGCTTCAGTAGTACTCATATATGAAATTCTACCCAAATAATAAAAATATACAAAAATTATCAGTTAAATTAAATCTGCAAATTATATTTCTTTTTTTGTTTTGTTTTCGAGGCAGGGTTTCTCTGTGGCTTTAGAGGCTGTCCTGGAACTGGCTCTTGTAGACCAGGCTGGTCTCGAACTCACAAAGATCCTCTTGCCTCTGTCACCCAAGTGCTGGGGCTAAAGGCATGCACCACCATATTATATCATATGCTAATGCAAGGTTAAATACATATAAAGCTTTCAATCCCATATGCATGTTGGATAATATTGAATTACTACAATATTTATGTTTGAGTCATTTATCTTTATCTCATATGTCTCTTCACTTTATAAATCATTGCTTGCATGCTTGCATCATTACACACACACACACACACACACACACACACACACACACACGAGAGAGAGAGAGAGACAGAGAGAGAGATTTTCATCTAAAATGACTCAAAACTCTGGACAACCAGTATTTTTGGCCATCTTCATCCCCAGTTTTCAAAACACAATTTAACCAAAATGACATGTGAATTTCACTATTTGCCTTTATGATTTTGATTTCCATATCCAGAAACCTCTTCTCATATAAAGCAAATCATTTATTTATACTAATATTTTTGTATATATAAATATTTCTCATGTGTTTTTGAACTATTTAAAATTGTAATGACTTTTGATTCATTGTTTGATTTTAAATACACATACAAATGAAAGTAGAATAATATAAATTCCAATCTAGGTCTCAAATATTCACATGCCATAATGGTGGATTATATTTGTAGCCTAATCCTATTTCACTATTAAATGCAAAAAGGGCATTCCACATAGTATCTCATTTCAATATTTGGAATATGGATCTTAGATCTAACAAAACCATTTTTAGGGTAACATAAGCACACTATGTGCTTGTGTTTAATGAATCTGCTCTCCCTGTTTCCATGGTTACCTGGTTTCCCAGTGAATGCTCTTAAGTGCACACTTCTGTGACAAATGATTAGAGATGTGTTTGTATGAAAGTTTTGACTATCACTGCCCAACCCATGGTAAAATGTGAGGAAATTGTGAAATTGTTCACTTAATGCCCAAATAAAGACACCTGGTCAGATTTTCTCAGTGGTAGAGTGAACT
Source organism: Mesocricetus auratus (assembly GCF_017639785.1). Taxonomy (NCBI): domain Eukaryota; kingdom Metazoa; phylum Chordata; class Mammalia; order Rodentia; family Cricetidae; genus Mesocricetus; species Mesocricetus auratus. Next base: position 49,046,992 of record NW_024429190.1, read on the forward strand.
TTGTAACTTTGTTTCTGGCCTAGGATTTTATAACTCAAACATCTATGTAACTGATGATTCTAGTGTGAATCAAAGTTACTGGATTTTGAAGGATTGAGTTTTGAAGGAAATGAAAACATGCAGCATACACTGCATATAGGAAGCAAACATCACTCAAATTACACCTCTTATGTATTGACAGCTCTCATCCTGGAAGTACTGCCTACAGAGGATCTGAAAAGATAACTCAGGGTAATTCCACTATTTTCAAAGCTAAAATATAAGCTGGTATCCAGTTAGGAGGAACTGGATTTTAACCAACACACACATATAAAAATAATGTATGATAATTATTTATTTATTGCATGATGATGGGACGAGTCATATGTTGTGATAATTAAAAATCCCTTTTGTGCAAATATTCAACTAGATTGAGTGAATTAAATTTTTATAAAGCAGCTATTTATCCCAAGTCACCAGACTTTTCAAATGTTCTTGGAATGTTCAAAGGAGGTAAAGGTACAGAATTCTGGTCAATGAACTATTCAATTTGCAGGACTGTTTCAGGTGTTATATGGAAGAAGGTTTGAGATACACTCTAGACTGAAAGACTTCAAATTCTATGTTCCAGAGAATCAGTTTCACATCAGAGATAATATCAATAGATTTACCTCATGAAAGTTTTTTCCATTTTTTAAATTTTCTTTAAAATAGATACAAGCTTGTTTTACATTTCAATCCCAGATCTCTCACCCTACCCTCCTCCCCAGCCCCCCTCCAATCTCCCCAACCCACAACTCCCAACCCCATTCCCCCTCCACTCTCCATGGGGAATCTTCAAATCTGTCATATTATCCCAGGCAGGGCCTAGGCCCTTCCCCATGTGTCCAGGCTGAGACAGCATCCCTCCATGTGGAATGGGATCCCAAAGTCCATTGGTACACCAGGGCTAAATACTGGTCTACCATCCAAGGTCACACAGATTGCCGAGGCCTCCTCACTGAAACCCACGTTTAGGGGGGGTCTGGGTCAGTCTCATGTTGGCCTCTTAGTCACCAGTTTTGTTCAGGTCAGCTGCCTCTGTGGGTTTCACCAGTCAGGTCTTGACTACTTTGCTTATCACTACTCCATGTTTGCAACTGGTTTCCAGAAGTTCAGTTTAGTGTTTAGTTGTGAGTGTCTGCCTCTGCTTGCATCAGCCACTGGATGAAGACTCTAGGATGGCATATAAGGTAATCATCAATCTCATTATTGGGGAAAAGCATTTAAGATAATCTCTCCACTATTGGTTAGTTTGCCAGGTGGTGTCATCATTGTAAATCTTTGAAAGTCTCTCTAGTGCCAGATCTCTTCTCAAACCTAAAGTGGTTCCTTGACTCAACCTTCCTGCTCCCTCATGTTCTCCTCTCCTCTTCTCCCTCTCTCTTTCTCCAAGCTTCTGCTCCCACTCTCATACCCCATGTTCCCAATCCCCTAAGCAATTCCGATCCAATTCTCCTTTTCTGAGTTACCATGCACAGCTCTCTTATAATCCTCCCTATTTTCCAGACTCTCTGGAGGTGAGGTTGTAGCCTGGCAATCCCCGCTCCATGTCTAAAGTCCATATATGAGTGAGTACGTACCAAGTTTGTTTGTTTTTGTGAATGGGTTACCTCACTCAGGATGGTTTCTTCTAGTACCATCCAATTGCTTGTGAATTTCAAGATCCCATTGTTTTTTTCAGCTGAGTAGTACTCCATTGTGTAAATGCACCACATTTTCTCTACCCACTCTTCAATTGAGGGGCATCTGGTTTGCTCCCAGGTTCTGGCTATTACAAATAATGTTGCTATGTATATAGTTCAACAGATGTCCTTCTTGTATGAATGTGCATCTTTTGGGTATATGCCTAAGAGTGTAATTGCTGGATCTTGTGGTAGGCTGAATTCCATTTTCTTGAGGAATCTCCATACTGATTTCCAAAGTGGCTGAACAAGTTGTCCCTCTCAAACAGTGGAAGAGTGTTCCCTTTTCTCCACATCTTCTCCAGTGTAAACTGGCATTGGTGCTTTTGATTTCAGCAATTCTGACAGGAGTGAGATGGTATCTCACAGTTGTTTTGATATACATTTCCCTGATGGCTAAAGATGTTGAGTACTTTCTTTAGTGTCTCATTTTCAACTCCTCTACTGAGAATTCTCTATTTAGTTCTGTACCTCACTTTTTAATTGGATTCTGTGGTGTTTTGGAGACTTGCTTCTTGAGTTCTTTGTAAATTTTGGAGATCAGCCCTCTGTCAGTTGTGAGGTTGGTGAATAACTTTTTCCATTCTGTGGACTGTTCTTTTGTCATGTTGACTCTGTCCTTTGCCTTACAGAAGCTTCTCAGTCTCAGGGGGTTCCATTTGTTAATTGTCTATCTTAGTGTCTGTGCTACTGGAGTTATGTTCAGGAAACAGTCTCCTGTACCAATTCCCTCATGGGTACTTCCCACATTCACTTCTAAGAGGTTCAGTGTGGCTGGATTCATGTTAAGGTCTTTGATCCATTTGGACTTATGTTTTGTGCATGTTGATAATATAGATCTATCTGCAGTCTTCTACATGCCAGAATCCAATTATGCCAGCACCATTTGCTGAAGATGCTTTGTTTTTTCCATTGTAAAGTTTTAGCTTCTTTGTCAAAGATGTGATGTTCATAGGTGTATGGGTTAACATCAGGGTCTGCAATTTGATTCCATTGGTCTACCTGTCTATTTTGTGACAATACCAAGCTGTTTTTGTTACTATAGCTTCTGTGTGTAAACAGCAAAATTCTTTAAAGGGATAACTCACAATTTAATACTAACCTATTCCATGTTTTCTCACTTTGCTCCATTTTATTCACTTCATTGTACAGATTAAAGTAAAATAGAATTCAGAGTTCAGATGGAATACTGTAAAAAGGGGTATAGGATTTTGTTATTTAAAGGAAATATATCATCTTACATGTACATGAAATTGAGGTTTTATGTCAGCAGGTGCCCATTTATACAGTGCCACTTCTGTTATCAAGTGTCTCTAAGTGAGTACTTTCCAAGAATTTTTACACATCAGATTTGTAAAACTAAGACTTGCCTTCACAGGATTTTTCCAAACTTCCATCTTCATCATGTAGGGGAGCACTGAAATGTCATATTCTATAGAAATTACATAAAATGTATTCTACTTTCAACTTCAGTTTAGTGTTTTACACATATAAATTAGTAGGTGGCTATATCATAAATAAATTACATACCAAAAATAATTTCCTTTTGCTTTTCACTTCTTTCCTCCCTGCAAAAAAAAAATTTAGTGTTATTGGACATCATAGGGGCTATGACAAGCTAAATAAAAGATAAACTTTTATGTTTTAAAGCCAGTGAAATTCAGTTAAATGTTGTTAATGAACATAATCTTCACTTATTGAGATACTACCTAAGCCTGGGGAAATTATTATATCATATTTTTAATGAGGGAAACTAGAGAAGAAAATATAAACAATGTTTCGAACAGGAATTAGTTGAATCCATCTAATAATACATTAAAAGCTGTCTAAGACCAATTCCTCATGGTTTCTTCAATCCAAGGTCACAGCATCTTTACATTAATGGATAAACAGATAAGTGGTAAACTGCAATATTTGGTTGTGTTTGTGACAATGTTTCTAAAATTGTTATCAATCTTAAATTTATAAAGTTAAAGTATTTCTCAAGAACTTCTGACTGTCTCCTGTCTCTGCTCTGTCTCTCTCTCTCTCTCTGAATGTTGTGTCTGTCTATCCTCCTCTTCCTCCCTCCTTTCCTCTCCCCTTTTCTCCACCCTCCAACACCTCCTCCTCACTTTCCTTCCTGCCTTACTACACTTTCATTGTTAGGTCATTCTTTTATCCTTGCTCATTGGGAATCAAGAACAAGCACCAGGACTGGCAGTTAAAGTCATGAAGTCTCCTAAATTCTGAGGTCATTATATATGTATTGACTAAAATTATTATGTTCCAGTTTGAATTGCCATTGTGAGGACTTTTTAGCTTCTACACTCATGATATATATACATATATAATGTCTGTCTGTTAGTTATCACCTTTCCACATAAGTATCATCAATTTATCCATCTGTCAGTGTGATTTTAGGTTTTCTTTGCAAAGAAACTTAACTATATACTATTCTGTTTTCTGGCAATAATGAAGAATAAGAAGTGTCAATGAATTAACTTTTCATAATATGCAAAAATATTTTACAATTGTCTTGTTTTCATTTTTAATCCTTTTATGTTGACTGAATTACGGAAATATATAATGTCTATTTAACTGTTGGCATGACATTCCATACACATAGGACTAGAAGCTATTCACTAAACTTTTCCTTCATCTACTTTCTTATGTTCATATCAGAACTGTCCAATTTATAAAGCTAGTTGCAGGCTTCATCTGCCAACAGTAATTCTTAAGTGATTATTATCCTAGGAGTGATCATATGGAAATTAATTTGAGTGAATATAATGAGATGAGTACTGAAGTGTATAATTTTGTTCAGTAGTAATTTGTTAACAGACTTTGACTGTTCAAATTATTCAATTTAATTCAATAAAAATACCATTCAATTAATTTTACTTCCTGAATACCAATTGATTTAATACAATTTTCCTCTTGGTTTTTCTCCTTAGGTTATTGAGAAATATTATAAAACCAGAGGAAAATACATATGAAATTCTGGGAATTCATAATCCCCTGTACATTGTCTTACCACTCTTAGGTATCCATACACAAATTTTCAGAGAATGAAAAGTATGTTAATGTTTAAGGAACAAGGATTTAATTTTTTAAAGGAATTTTTTGTTGTTCTTTATTTCTTTATTTGAGTTTTCTTTTTGGAAATGATGTTACACTGCATATCACAGTTGCCTAGACCACTAGATAGACCAGGCTAGTTTGGAATTCACGGTCTCCTTCTATCCTGAATGTTTAAGTACTAGAAACACAGGTGTTAGCATGCACATCCATTTTGTCCCTTCAAATATTCTTTTTCTTGATAAGAATTGATATATGAGCTACCTCATTTGTTTACAATTGAACCATCCCTTTAAAATTTTCCATAAATCGCTCATAAAGTAGCACTTTGAGAAACACTTTAACAGTTACAGTTAGTACTGCTTCTTAGGATGAAAACTTCAAGATCTTCTTTAAATGTATATAGTAATGTTACTTAGAATGATAAAAAACATCAAAGTCTTCTTTTCATATGTGGGAAAGAAGTATTATATTTAAGTAAAAACAAAGATGCAGGAACCAACTGTTACCTACTTGATGCTGCTAAATGTCACTGAAATCCCTCTTTAATGATTAATTCTTAAGTTTTAGACAGTATAATGAAGTATATGCTGTCTCTTTATACCCAGAAACCCATGATATCAATATAATCAATTTTCTAATCTTAGTTAAAATCAAACTGCATTAGATAGCATAGTATTATTATAGTATTGATTCCATAGTGTTTCATGATAAATAAAACACATAGAAACTGATATTGGAGTTCAACTTGAAGATCAGGGAAGTAAAACAGCCAAGTTACCAAGCCTCTTAAAGGGCTGAGGCTTTCCTCTTCTCAATGTGACAGAAAAATGAATGCCTGATACTGACTCCTGAAGACCCTGCTCCTATCTTTTATACCCCTTTAATACTGAGATTAAAGGCATGTGATCCCAATTGCTGAGATCATCTTTGTGTGAGCTGTTTCTCTTTAGGGCTGGACCAATATTGTATAGGCTATGTGGCCTTGGACTCACAGAGAGCTGTCTACCTCTTAATCCTGAGTCCTAGGATTAAAGGTGTGTAGCACCACCTCCTACCTTATGGCTGCTATGGTTAATGTTGATACCTTGCTTCTATGTCTTGCAGATGACTTTGCTTTTTGCATCCTCAATCAGGGTTTAATAAATCAAAAATAAATTATCTCCACACCATAGTTAAAGTCAGGATTCAACAAGTGTTTAAAAAGCTCATGAATATCAGTCCTAAACTATCTTCCTGATGAGTTTTGGGGGGCAGCTACATACCAAAAGGACATTGTTGTAATACATAGTTTGTAGGATTTTTTTGGTTTTTTATGTTTGTTTTTTGGTTTCTCAAGACAAGGTTTCTCTTTGTAGACCTGGCTGTCCTGGAACCCACTGTGTATACTAGCCTGGTCTTGAACACACAGAGGTCCCCTTGTCTCCACTTTACAAGTTCTAGGACTGAAGGCATACACCACCAGCAACCAGTCTACATACCAAAAGCAAATGATTTCTTTGGTTGTCTATTCTAATATTCATGTGTAAAAATGTAACTATCTATTTTAGACTTTTTTTCATGGGCATTTGGATCCACGGACAATTGTATTTTTTAAGATTTTATATAATATCTTTAAGAAAAGTTTACTTAATAATGAATGGCATTGGCTTTAAAAGCAGGAACACCTTAGTAAATACAAATATATTTTTATTGGTATATTATTGTTCTCTTTGGTAAAAGTGCACTGGCCCCTAGTTCATATTTTTGTTTTATCATTTCACATAAAAATGTGTAAGGAATTATTCATTTATGATCCAATTATCTGAAGACGAATAGAATGAGATTTTATATATCATGAAATGTTCACTTTTCTTGACTGTGCCCCATATATGCACATATCTGTGATATATGTGTCAATGTTGAGTTACTTCACCTACATACAATAATATTCTGTTATTCTTTAAAAGCAATGCTTTAAATATTAATATGTATGCTTAATTGAAAAACTTTATTTTATTTCAGTAATGTAGAGGGAAGTTTGTGTGCGGCAAGGTCCCACAGCCGTTTAGCCCCAAGTAAACATAACGAGATTTATATTAAGTATAAATTGCTTGGGCAATGGTTCAGGCTTCTCATTGACTAGCTCTCTCTTAATTATTAATCCATTTCTGTCAAACTAACTGTTTCCACATGGTCTTATGTTACCAGAGAAGGATACAGACATGTTACTCCTTCCTTGGCTACATGGCATCTTACAGCTCCTCTTTCCAGAATTATCCTTTTTTAGTAGCGTTGCATATACATCATACGTGGATACTGATCAATCAGTGTTTTTTTCATCAACCAATAAGAGAAACATATATAAAGCAGGACAACCCCCATCATAGTAATATATGTATTGTGTTATATAATTGTAAGTAATTAATACATATTAGAAACTTTTCAAACTGTCACAAAATAAAGACTATTGCATATGCAATTTTTAGATAGATATTTGTGCAATTCTGTTAGTGGAATTCTATTTTTTGCCATAGAATCATCTTAAAAGAATGATGTAATGTTTCCTTGATGCCTGTAATGCATGCTTCCTTCATTGTTGCTAATATTGAGTTACAACATTTAACTTTGTAATCATGTAAAGATATGTATCCTGTGCTGTTGAACAGGATTATATCTAAAACAATGCATTTTAATATATTTTAATATGTAGAAGAAATGCATCTCTCTGTGCTAAGTATGCTTTGCTCATTCTGAAGGTGGGAGTCATTACATAGATAGTCTTTCTTTAAAATCCCCTTTTCTTTTCTTTTTTAAATTTAAATTAGAAACAAGCTGTTTCACATGTCAATCCCAGCTCTCTCTCACTCTCTCCTCCTCTGCCATAGGCTCCCCAGCTTCCATGCAATCCTTACTCCATTCCCTAGAGAGGGTGAGGCCCTCCATGGGAATCTCCAGAGTCTGTCATTTCCTTCAGGGCAGGACCTAGGCCCTCCCCCAAGAGTCTAGGCTGAGAAAGCATCCCTCATTGTGTAATGGACACCCAAAGTCCATTTGTATGCCAGGGATAAATACTGATCTACAACCTAAGGCCCCATAGGTTGCCTAGGCCTACTCACTTGCACCCATATTCAGAGGGTCTGAATCAGTCCTATGCTAGTCTTCCAGCTATCAGTCTGGGGTCTAAGAGCTCTTCCTTGTTCAGGTCAGCTGTTTCTGTGGGTTAAACCAGTCCAGTTTTGACTCCTTTGCTCATCAATCCTCCATCTCTGACACTGCATTCCAGGAGTTCATTTCAGTGTTTAGTTGTGAGTGCCTTCCTCTGCTTCCATCAGTCACTGGATGAAGATTCTGTTTCCCAGACTCTCTGGCAGTGGGATTGTAGGTTGGCACTCCCATGATCCATGCCTAAAATCCACATATGAGTCAGTACATACCATGTTTGTGTTTTTTGTCACTGGGTAACCTCACTCAGGATGGTTTCTTCTAGTGCTGTCCATTTGCCTGCAAATTTTAATTGGGTCCTTTGGTGTTTTGGAGACTTGCTTCTTGAATTCTTTGTAAATTTTAGAGACCTGCCATCTGTCAGAAGTGGGGTTAGTGAATATATTTTCCCATTCTGTGGGCTGCCTTTTTGTCTTGCTGACTGTGTCCTTTGCTTTACAGAAGATTCTCAGTTACAGGATGTGCCATGTATTAATTGTTGACCTCACTATCTGTGCTATTGGTGTTATATTCAGGAAGCTGTCTCCTGTACCAATTCGTTCAAGGGTACCACCCACTTTCTCTTCTAAGAGGTTCAGTGTGGCTTGATTTACGTTGAAGTCTTTGATCCATTTGGACTTACGTTTTGTGCATGGTGATAGACATGGATCGATCTGCATTCTTCTACATGCCAGTATCCAGTTATGCCATCATCATTTGTTAGAGATGCTGTCATTTTTCCATTGTATATTTTTAGCTTCTTTGTCGAAGATCAGTTGTTCATACATGAATGGGTTACCATCAGTGTGTTCAATTCGATTACATTGGTCTACCTGTCTATTTTTTTGTGACAATTCCAAACTGTTTTCAGAATTACAGCTCTATAATAGAGCTTGAAGTCAGGGATGGTGATGCCTCCAGATGTCGCTTTGTTGAATAAGCCTCTTTTGGCTATTCTGAGTCTTTTGTTTTTCCATACAAAATTGATTATTTTTCTCTCAAGGTCTGTGAAGTATTGTGCTGGTATTTTAATGGGGATTACATTGAAACTGTAGATTGTTTTCAGCAGGATTGTCATTTTTAATACATTGATCCTACCTATCCAAGAGCATGGGAGATCTTTCCATTTTTCTGATGTCTTCTTTAATTTCTTTGTTTAAAGACTCAAAGTTTTTGCGATACAGGTTTTTCATTTGTTTGGTTAGCGTTACCATAAGGTATTTTATGTTGTTTGTGGCAACTGATGTTTCTCTTAATTCTTTCTCAGCCTTTTTGTCATCTGTATATAGTAGGGCTACTGGTTTTCTTGAGTTGATCTTGTAACCTGCCACTTTGCTGAAGGTGTTAATCAGCTGTAAGAGTTCCCTAGTAGAGTTCTGTGGGTCACTTATGTAAACTATCTAATCATCTAGAAATAGTGAATGTTTGACCTCTTCCTTTCCAATTTGTTTCCCCTTGATCTCCTTTTGTTGTTGTATGGCTCTAGCTAGAACTCCAAGTACCACATTGAAAAGGTATGGCTAGAGTAGACAGCCTTATCTTGTTCCTGATTTTAGCAGAGTCAAGTTGAGGTTCTGTCCATTTAGTTTGATGTTGGCTGTTGGTTTGCTGCATATAGCTTTTATTATGTTTAGGTATGTTCCTGTTATCCCGGATCTCTCCAAGACCTTTATCATGAAGGGGTGTTAGATTTTGAGATTTCGTCAAAGGCTTTTTATGCATCTAGTGAGATGATCATGTTATTTTTGTTTTTCATCTTGTTTATATGGTGGATTATATTGATGGATTTTCGTATGTTGAACCATCCCTGCATCCCTGGGATGAAACCTACTTGATTGTGGTGAATGATAGTTTTGATGTGTTCTTGGATCTGATTTGCCAATATTTTATTGAGTATATTTGCATCCATGTTCATGCAGGATCCTGGTCTGAAGTTTTGTTTCTTAGTTGTGTCTTTGTGTGGCTTGTGGACCAAGGTTATTGAAGCCTCGTAGAAATAGTTTGGCAAAGACCCTTCTGCTTCTATTTCGTGGAATACTTTGAGAAATATTGGTATAAGCTGCTCTTTGAATTTCTGGTAGAATTCGGCATTGAGGCCATCTGGACCTGGGCTTTTTTTGGTTGGGAACTTTTGATGACTGCTTCTATTTCCATATGGATTATTATGGATTAATAATATTTAAATTGCTTATCTGTTCTTGATTTAATTTTAGCAAGTGATAGCTATCCACAAAATTGTCCATTTCCTTTAAATTTTCTAATTTTGTGGTGTATAGGTTTTCAAAGAATGATCTGATGATTTTTTAAATTTCCTCAGAGTCCGTTAGTATGCCCCCCATTTCATTTCTGATTTTGTTAATTTGCATGCCCACACTCTCCTTGTTTGGTAAGTATGGACAAATGTTTGTCTATCCTGTTGATTTTCTCTAAGAAACAACTCTCCGTTACATTGATTCTTTGAATTCTTTTCCTACTTTCTACTTTATTGATTTCAGCCCTCAGCGTGATTATTTCCTGGTGTTTACTCCTCCTGGGAGAATTTGATTCTTTGTGTTCTAGAGCTTTCAGATGTGCTGTTAATTCTCTAGTGTAGCTATTCTCCAGTTTCTTCATGTGGGCACTTAGTGTTATGAACTTGCCCTGTAGCACTGCTTTCAAAGTGTCCCATAGGTTTCAGTATGTTGTGTCTTCATTCTCATTGAATTCTAGGAAGTCTTTAATTTCTTTTTTTATTTCTTCTTTGACCCAGGAATGTGGCAATTGTGCATTATTCAAATCAATGAGTTTGTAGTGTTTCTGCGATTTGTGTTGTTGAATTCTAATTTTAACACATGGTGATCTGATAAGATGCATGGAGTCATTCCAATTTTTTTCGTACCTGCTGAATTTGGGTATGTTGCCATGCATGTGGTTGATTTTTGAGAAGGTCCCATGTGGTGGTGAGAAGAAGTTATATTCGTTTTTATGTGGATGGAATGTTCTATAGATGTCTGTTAATCCCAATTGGGTCATAACTTCTATTATACCCTTTGCTTCTTTGCTAAGATTCTGTCTGGTATTCCTGTCTATTGGTGACAGTGGGGTGTTGAAGTCTCCCACTATAAGTGTGTGGGGCTTTATATGTGATTTGAGTTTTAGTAATGTTTCTTTTGTGAACGTGGATGTCTTTGTATTTGGGGCATAGATGTTCAGAATTGAAACTTCATCTTGGTGGATTTCTCCTGTGATGAGTATGTAATGATCAACCTTCATCTCTTTTGATTGATTTTATTTTAAAATCTAATTAGTTAGATATTATGATTGCTACCCCTGCTTGTTTCTTGGGTCAATTTGATTGGAAAATCTTTCCCCAACCTTTAACTCTGAGGTGAAGTCTGTCTTTGAGGCTGAGGTATGTTTCTTGCATGCAGCAGAAGTATGTGTTCTGTCTTTGAATCCATTCTGTTAGCCTGTGTCTTTTTATGGGTGAGTTAAGGCCATTGATATTAAGGTATATTAATGACCGTTAATTGCTCATTCTTTTTTGATTTTTTGTTGGTGGAATTATGTGTGGAATTCTACCCCTTTTTTCTTTTGGCTGTTGGTAAAGTGGGATTACCTAATGCCTATATTTTTCTCATTGTAGTTTCCTTCCTTCGGTTGGAGTATTCCTTCCAGAACCTTCTGTAGCACTGGGTTAGTGGATATGTATTGCTTGAATCTAGTTTTGTCATGGAGTATCTTGTTTTCTCCATCTATATTGTTTGAGAGCTTTACTGGGTATAGTAGTATGGACTGGTATCCATGGTCTTTTTTGTGTTGGTAGAATATCTATCCAGGACCCTCTGGCTTACAGAGCTTCCATGGAGAAGTCAGGTGTAATTCTGATAGGTTTGCCTTTATATGTTATTTGACCCTTTTCCTTAGCTGCTCTTAATTTTCTTTCTTTATTCTGTATATTTGGGGTCTTGATTATTATGTTGTGAGGGGACTTTTTTTTGTCCACTCTATTTGGTGTTCTGTAAGCTTCTTGAACCTTCATTGGCATGTCTTTCTTTAGGTTGGGAAAACTTTCTTCTATGATTTTGTTGAATATTTTTTCTGCCTCTTTGAGGTGGTTTTCTTACCTTCTTCTATGCCTATTATTGTTAGGTTTGGTCTTTTCATGGTGTCCCATATTTCCTGAATGTTTTGTGTTAGGGATTTGTTTGACTTAAGATTTTCTTTGGTTGATGAATCAATTTCTCCTAGTGTATTTTCAACACCTGAGAGTCTCTCTTCCATCTCTTGTATTCTGTTGTTTATGCTTGTGTCTGTAGTATCTGACCATTTGCACAGCTTTTCTATTTCCAGCCTTCCTTCAGATTGTGTTTTTTATTGTCGCTATTTTAGTTTTAACCCCTTGCACTGTCTGAATTGTTTCTTGCTATTTTTACTTTGTCTTTTTGTCCATTTATTGCATTTTTTATTTGCTTTTTCTTCCATTTCTTGCATTTTGGTTTGTTTTTTCTTCCATTTCTATGAGGAATTTTCCTATATCCTCTTTTAGGGCTTCTATCATTTTCATGAAGTTGTTTTTAAGGTCATTCTCTTCTGCTTCATTTGCATTGGAATGTTGGAGTCTTGCTGGTGTGGAGTCTCTAGAATCTGGCAGTGTCATATTTGTTTTTCTGTTGCTGAGTGTGTTTTTGTATTGTCTCTTTCCCATCTCTTTTTCTAGTGGGTGCACAAAGAGACTCTTACTGGCCTGGTCATTAGAGGACCAGAGTTCCCTTTAGATGGTGCAAGCAAGTCCAATACTCAGGTAGTTCTCCTCTTCTGAGTCCTAGTCCTGGTCCTGTGGTTGGAGAATAAGCCCAGGAATCTGGGGTGAAGAGTCTCGCACCTGGTCCCCTGGTTGGAAGAGAAGACCTGGTATCTGGAATGCGTGGTTCCTGCAGGGTTTGGAGGCTCTGTGGCAGTCCCCATGCACTGGAAGGCAGGCACAGATGGGTGGCCTTGTTTACCTGGACCTGCTTGTCCCCTGTTCTTGTTAGTGGAAAATAAGACCTGAGATCTGGGGTGCTTGGCTCCTGGCAGGATGGGAAGCTCTTTGGCAGTCCCCAGGCAATCCCCAGGCACTGGAAGGTAGGCCAGGATAGAGGGCTTGGTTTACCTGGTCCCAGTTGTCTCACTGGTCCTGCTTGTTCCCCTGGTCCCCTGGCCTGTTTGGTGGAAGAGATTACCTGGGATCTGGGGTGCTTGGCTCCTGCTGGGATGGGAGGTTCTCTCTAGACCCTTGTGTGATGTTTTTAAACTAATTATGTTTCACATAAAAACACTTTTCTAAACAGAACAATGAAAATTTACAAGACTAAGAAAACAGATTTTACAGGTAACAGATAAGAAATATACATTCTCTGTCAACAGTGAGAATGATATTAATCAGGTGCTCTGGGACCATTATTAGTTCAGGAAACTTTGAAAAGACAGGCAATGAAGAGGTGTGGAACACCAGCTCAAAGAGGGTCATTTTTTTTTCATGGGTGCAGTGCAATAGGCAGCAGGAAGCATTCCAGGTCATAAAAAAACAATTAGAGGACACAACTTTGTGGACAGTCATCTATTTTAGTAGTGACAATGACTGAAGCAGCTTCATTTCTAGAATAAAACAAATATTTGCATTTACAGTAGCCATAGCCTAATTTAAGCATTTCTGTGAAATCCCTCATCAATCTTAGAATGCCACATTAGCATTATTGCTCTACGTTTCCATTTTCTTCTTTAGTTGATTCCTTAGGTTTAATAGATGGTCATTGAACATGATAGATATTAAGTAATGTGGATTCAATCAAGGTCCTGTCATATTCTAGACAATCTAGACCTGCACTCCACCACTGAACAGCACCAAGCTTTACTGTATGGTTTCTTTGCCTTTTTATTTGTTTGTAGGCTTGCTTGCTTGTCTGATTTTTTTTCATGACAGGACTTCTCTGTGCAGGCCTGACTGTCCTACAATCACTGTATAGACAGAGCTAGCCTTGAACTCACTGAATTCCACCTGCCTTTGCCTCCAGTGAGCTTAGTTTAAAGGCATGCATAACCACACACTGGATGGCTTCCTAAATGTAGTGTAGTAAAGAAAGTGGAAACTTTATTGCAAATAATATAAATATTAGGAGAAAGTAAGAGTTCACAGTGGTCTCTGGAGTTTCACTGGTATTTATAAAATGTAGGAGTATAATTCAACTAAGAATTATACATAGCTTTAGAAAGAGGACAAACAGTGTCTATGTTTTGGAACTAAACCCTCTTACAGGGGGAGACAGTAGACAAAAACAAGAAAGTGGGAACTACTATGGGAAAGAATACAGATGAAAATGAGCAGTGATCAGAGACTGGATGCCTTTATGTAGATAATGCTTTCATGATGGGAGAGTTGGCAATAGCATGAGAGACTACTTTATCAACCTATTTCTTTAGGTTGTTTTACATGTTTTCAAAAATCTCTTAAAGAGTCATCATTTCTTTAGGGTGTTTTCCTATGTAGAGTAATGTCATGCTCAATTGAATGTGCTGGTCACAAAGGGACCATGAAGTCCTTTTGTTCATTTTCAGGTAATGTTCCTGGTAGATAAAAATTTTATGATCTTTTGGGCATATTAGAATATCATGTTTCCACCATGACAAGATATGTGATTTAGGTGCTTGGGTTTTTTGTTTGTTTTGTTTTGGCTAAAAATCTGAAATTAATCTATAAAAATAGCCTTTCTTGAATGAAGAAATAGCCTTCCTTTGAGTGGCTTCTATAATATTTTTATGCCTACATCTTCATCCATTATAGACAGTATATCAAGTTCTCAGAAAATTATGATAGTTTTCCCTCTGCTATCATGGAGAATCTCAGGTCTTTCATTGAGGGGAGGATTATGGAATAATAAGAGGCCTTCCTGAGGATGATTCAGTCAGAGGCATATTTATCTCTTTGGATGTAAGAGTAAGGAGTTACTTAATTTTATTAGAATTTTTATAGTGAATATTTTTTGATGTCTTCAAATATTCCTTCCCTAGTCACTATTATGTTTATGATTTTCTTCTTCAAATTGCAGAGGTGTTATGTTGCAATCTTTTATGAATGTCAAACTAACCTTATAGTCTTGCAATAATCATACTTGGTCATGGTTTATAATTATGCATTTCTGGGAAGTGATAGGCTTAATTTTTTTTGTTTTTTTGAGACAGGGTTTCTCTGTATTGTTTTGGAGCCTGTCCTGGAACTAGCTCTCGAACTCACAGAGATCTGCCTGCCTCTGCCTCCCTAGTTCTGGGATTAAAGGCGTGTGCCACCAACGCCCGGATGATTGGCTTAATTTTTATAAAATTTCTTAAATCTGTACCTCATTACTGAGCTACATGGATTTATATCTCATGTGTCTTGTAAGTTATTGAATGCTTTTGATGTGAGATTCTTGCAACCCTTATGAGACAGGTGAAACTGCCTTTCATTCTTCCATATGGAAGTTCTTGAGGCAAATATGGTACAATTTCCTTCTTCAAATTTTAGTTTGGAGAAGTATCTGAGAGTTGTTAGGTGGAGAAGTGAGTGGTGATTGTGAAAATGCATAGAATGAAATTATCAAAGCCTAAATAAAAATAGTTTTAAAGTTTTGTAGAATTTTCAAGAAAATGAATTTGTTCTTTTTGTGTTGCTATTAAGTATTAATGTTATTAATTGTTAATATTCAGTTTCCATGTAGCTATTATTCTATTATATTATCTCTACTCTTATGAATTTTAGTACTTTTTAAAGGTATTTTGTCAAGAAATTGATCCATTCATAAACCAAAAGTTAGCTGGACAGTAATGATGCATGCCTTTAATCCTAGTACTTGGGAGGCAGATACAGGAGGATCTCTGTGAGTTTGAGGCCTCCAAGACAGCCTCCAATGCTACAGAAAAACCCTGTATCAAAAAACAAGCTAAGAATTGTATTTATGCTGAAGAATTATATGTTGGCTAGTAACTAAAACCTTAGCACTCTGTATAGATGAGTTTGCTAAGTGCCTATGTGGTAGATCATTTTTTTAAAAAGGATAAACAATATTTTCATATATTATTCAATGTTTAGATAAATTCAAGGAAATGTATTTTTAAAAACTAAGACAAGATGAGAGTCTCTGTAACCACCATGATCAGAAAGGTAACAACAATAAGTGACAAGCAAGAAGACAGTTTGGGTCAACACAATTCAGTAGCCAGTTTTGGTTCAAACTCTGAAATCTAACCCCTAATAGTTTATTTGAGGCATATTTTGGTATATCAAAATTTGGTGAAATTTTCTTTAGTGGTAAATAATGCAATCCTTTGTGCACAAATAAAGATTAAGTTATGACTACATTGAAATTATTTGTAAATCATATTTGACATCTTCTGTAAAGATGGAGTCTATAGTTTGACAAAGTGGGACACCTTCCATAAAGAGAGTATCTATATATTGACAAATTCATGATACCCTTATGTGGAAGAATCCTGTGTGGTCACAGTAACACAAATACCCCAAATGTCACCAGACTGTTCCCAGGCTTCTTAATTGAAAACAGATTATACATCTCTCCCTTTGAAGAGACAAACCCATGTGTTGAAAATTCCTGCTTCCCCTAGTGCTTATCTGTGAACATAAGAACCTGTGTGCCTCCCACAAAATAGTACATTTTCTTTCAGAAAATTAGTTGTCAGTATCAAGAATTTTGATTACTTTTATTATACTACTTATACACTGTTTCAATTATATTATCACATGAATAAAATATAATATCAATTGAGGTAAAAACTATGGATTGTGTATAAATATTGTGGCAAGCACTTTTGGTTAATATGCTTATTTATGCTTCATCCAACTCAAACATACGGTAGTATGTTCATAAGTCAGTGTTCCTGAGAGGAAATATGACTGAGTGTGCCTCCAGCTTATTTTATTCACAGTGTTACCTTTCCCTCCTTGTATTCAAACTTGACACCATTCAATTATTTATATTACCTCACTGATTTATACATTGTGAATATATGCATGTTTTGTTCAAGTGAGTCATTTTTATTGGTAAGAGACATGTAAGTAAGTCACAAATAAATAGAATATATTTTAAATGTGCTAAGAAACTCTGTAAATATGTATGTATGTAGTTAACTTTCACTAAGGAATCTGATATATTTGCATTTGAAATTATTAATCTGTGCTCCACCAGTCACTGGATGAAGGTTCTAGGTTGGCAAACTCATTATCAGGGAAAGGCATTTAAGATAACCTCTCCACTAATGCTTAGTTTGCCAGTTGGTGCCATCTTGTAGATCTCTGGAGATCTCACTAGTGCCAGATCTCTCCTCAAACCTATAATTACTCCATCTATTATGCTATTTCTCATCCTGTTCTCCTTTATTCTTCCCACTACTTAACCTTCTTGCACCCCCATTACCTCCACTCTCCTCCTTTTCTCCCCCTCTCTTTTTCCCAGCTCCCTCTCCCCTCCACCCACATGCTCCCAATCTGCTCAGGAGATCTTGCTGCATTCCTCTTCTCTGGGGTATCATGCATATCTCTCTTAGGTTCTTTCCTAATTCCTAGACTCTATGGCAGTTGGATTGTAGGGTGACACTCCCCTGATCCATGTCTAAAAATATGTACATGAGAGAGTACATACCATGTTTGTCTTTTTGTGACTAGGTTACCTCACTCAGGATGGTTTCTTCTAGTGCTGTTCATTTGCCTGCAAATTTCAAGATTCCATTGTTTTTGATTTTTTTTTTGTTTTTTTTTCTCCACTCCATTGAACTGAACCAGTGTCTCTGGAACCCAGTGACAGAAAGGGAGGAGTGACAAGTGTAGGGGTAAAGAATGGCCTGGTGAAACCAACAGAAAGAGCTGACCTGAACAAGGAGGAGCTCTTAGACCCCAGACACATAGCTGGGAGGTCAGCATGGGACTGATACGGACACCCTGAGTGTGGGTGTCAGTGAAGAGGCCTTTACAATCTATGGGCCCTGGGCATTAGATGAGTATTTTTCCCTGGCATACAAATGGATTTTGGGTGTCCATACCACAAAGAGGGATGCTGTCTCAGCCTGAACTCTTGGAGGAGGGCCTAGGCCCCGCTCTGAAAGATATTACAAACTCTAGATATCCCCTATGGGATATTATTAATCTGAATAAAATTAGCATGTAATTTACCTGTTCCTCAATAGAAAACCACTTTACCTTTTAAGGGATTTTAATTACATACAACAGAGGGATTTTAATGTAAATATTTCACTATTTTCAGTGTAATATTCTGACACTTTGAGCTGGGTTTTTTTAAATCCTTTTTTTTGTTATGCATTTTGAATATGTGTAATTTCTCATGTAGTTGAAGTTGTTCAGGGATTCAATGTATATCTGCAGATTCCTCTATCTTTCAAGAGCTAGGATTACAGGCATATATGCAGGGTTCCTGGCTTTCATTTCAAATCGTTGTGACACCTAGCAAAGGGGCATCTCGAGGGGCAATGGGAAGCTTCATCTCCCATATTTGTGTTTAACATTCTGCTTTTTACTGTTCCAACATTGTCTGCCTTAGACTTCTTGGAATGTCTCTAACTGCAAACAAAAACCCTCTTTTTCCAAAGTGTGATTTCAGTTTTTAAGGTGTAATTATATTGGCACTCTTTCCTCTCTTCACTCAAGTAATCTTGATCATCTATGGAGACAGGGAACACCCGTTTCTCAATGTTGTTTGTATGCTATCACATGTCTGTCCCTGAATGTTTTATAATCATTCCATTTGTCATCACATAACCAGATTATATTGACAAAATTAATAGAGCAAATTAAACAACCATTAAATTAATATCTGTAACTGAGACTTTTCTCCTGATACAAGATTTACATACAGATAACTCTATGTCCCTACTGTGATTTCCAAGAGACCTCTACAACATAGTACACTCAGATTTTATTTCCTGACTTTTCATACTGGCTGTCTTAACCATTGGCCATTTCCATGTCAGTTGTTTTAAATCCTAAAGACTTCCTAACACTCAGTACTTCTATAAGGAGTACTAAAATAATTGCTTATGTTTTAAAGACACAATAGATAGCAAAACAGCCCTCAATGTAGTCTAATTTTTTCACAAATTCTGTTAAAGAAAAATGTAAAAGCATACACAAAATTATATGTTTCTTTCAATATTAAACTGTGAAGGGAGCTGGGCAGTGGTGGCGCACACCTTTAATCCCAGCACTCCTGAGGTAGGAGCAGGTGGATATCTGAGAGTTGAAGACCAGCCTCGTCTACAGAGCAAGTTCCAGGACAGGCTCCAAAGCTACAGAGAAACACTGCCTCGAAACAAAACAAAATAAAACAATATTGTTGATTATCTAGAAGAACAAACTCTTTGTTTATTGACTTTTTGTTTTTCTTTGTTTCTACTTTACTGATTTCAGTCCTCAGTTTGATTATTTCCTGGAGTCCAGTCATCCGGGGTGAGTTTGCAACTTTTTGTTCTAGAGCTTTCATGTATGCTGTTCATTCTCTAGTGTGACTCTTCTCCAGGTTCTTCATGTGGGCACTTGATGTAGGCTATGAGCTTTCCCTTTAGCACTGCCTTCAAAGTGACCCATGTTTTGCCTTCATTTTTATTGAATTCTAGGAATTCAGCAAATAGTAATGTCATGTACAAGCATACTGCCTCAGTCACTGTGAGTTCGAATGTCATCTAATCTGTTGATTTATTCTTATTTATTTGGTATCCCCCATCCCCTCTGGCTATTACACACTTTCTGCCTCCTTTTCTGTGGGTCCAAAAGAAAAATTAAAAACTCTATATTCGACATAAATAATTTATTTTTATGAAAAGTTACTCAAATGAAGCAAATCACATGATTAAAACACCAAAATCTAGAAAATTTTGACATTTCAAAAGCATTACCGTACTGAAAACTGATATAGGAACTAACAATAACTTCCTTGTGGAAGCTGGGTTAACCATATTGGCCTTTCTTATGCCTTTAATTAACAGGAGGTACTTGAATCTGATAATATCTGCAGAAGTCAAATAGAATGATTACTGAATCATGTCTCCGTATTCTAAAGTCAAATGGTCCTTAACATTCCCAGACATACTGACTGCCCTATAATTGCAAAGATCCTTGATAAGTGAGGTAGGTTTGCAAATAATAACTGTCTATGACTGAAGGATACAGCCTTCTCCATTTAGAATAAAAGTATTATGTATTCTAATTGTGGTGATTTGGATGAAACATTTTCATGTCAGGACATGAATGTTTACTCTTTGTCCCCAGTTGATGACACTGTTTGGGGAGGCTTTGGTGGAAGAAGGACATTACTGAAGGTGGGCTTTAAGATGAATTCTGGGAGCGCATTCCACATGGAGGGATGCTCTCTCAGCCTGGACACATCAGGGAGGACTTAGGCCCTGCCCGGAATGAAAAGACAGACTCTGAAAATCCCTCATGGAAGTCCTTGCCCTCCCCTGGGGAGAAGAGAGGGAATGGAGTGGGATAGGGTGTTGGGAGCATTGGGGGTTTGGGGGAGGAGGGGAGAGGGAAGGAGAGGGAACTGAGAGTGAGATGTGTAAAAAGTTAAATAAAAATATGAATTAAAAAAAAAGATTTCGTAATCTCAGCACACTTCTGCATTGCTATCTCTACCTCATGCATATGGTTGAAGATGTTATCTGTCAACTTCACCATCATACTCCATGTACACTGCTTTCCGGCATTCTTCCCCACCATGACAGACTCATCTTCCTCAGTAACTGTAAGCTAAAATAAACTCCATCATCCTTAAATGTTTTCAGTCATGTTTTTTATAGCAATATGAAGGTATCTAACATACCAATCAGAATTAGTAAATAATGATACATAATAAAGTTTAAAATGTTCTACATTTCATATGTTTACAGATATCCAATTCTTTTTCCAGTAAATTACATTTCATAAAGTCTCTATAATACTAAAAATAACTGGATTGATGACATCATTCAGCAACCATTTAAATACAATGATTATTTGATGATTTTGATTCAGATTATCCCTGAATTAATTTGTTTTCTCTTTTATTATGTTTTATAATAATTATAATATGGTATAATCTAAAGACATATTAGAGATACAACAATAAAAAATGTGTGTAATTATAAATTAAGTTATAATCCTGACCACCATCATTTTATTTCCTTTCACACTTTTTTGTTTTTTAATAAATTTTTATTTAAATTAGAAACAATCTTATTTTACATATCAATCCAATTCCCTCTCCCTCCCATCTGCGGGCCAACTAGGGCTCACCCTGCTTGTCATGGACTGCTGTCGAGATAGGATGGTTGCCGCCGTCCCCGGACAGTTCGATGACGCGATTCCTCAAACAATGAAAGCACAAATATGAAGTCAACTCAAGCAAAAGACGGCATCCTACTTATAAACCTTCAGAGTGATGTGACAGAGACGCATGGCGAAGGTGAGATTGATAAGGAAGACTACTATGACTATGACCGTGATTGGTGCTGGGATGATGGAACTGGACAACTCACCAAGAGTTCTACCTGGAATGGAGGCAGTAACCCGCAGGCAAATCGCCAGACTTCTAACTGCAATTCAGCCAAAATGTCTACTCTAATTGACAAGTCCTTGAGAAAATTTGAAAATAAAATCAATCTATACAAATGAATGTTACTGATTCTTTCATAAGTAAAGTCACCGTAAAATCTAGACAAAAGAAGCAGAATCATATCGAGTTAAAAATAAAGCGGACAGAGCAACTAAAGGACAGGTTTTGGATCCCAAGACAAGGATGATTCAAAATGTTGCATAATGAAGACATAGCAGAGATTCATGGCTGCATTAGCACTGGAAAAGAAGCCAATGTATACTATGCTAGCACAGCCAGTGGAGAAAGCAGAGCAATCAAGATATACAAAACTTCTATTTTAGTATTCAAAGATCGAGATAAGTATGTAACCGGGGAATTTAGATTTCATCGTTGCTATTGTAAAGGAAACCCTAGATTTGTGTTTACCTGTAAGTTCTACCTTCTACTAACTCGCCAATCTAAAGCTATGTTAATTGCTCTTCAATCTCTCATATATAAAGTATTATCTTCCATGTCTAGAATTGCTTTTCTTAGATTGTGTACATTTAAAACAAACTTGAAATATT
This sequence comes from Mesocricetus auratus, assembly GCF_017639785.1. Lineage (NCBI taxonomy): Eukaryota > Metazoa > Chordata > Mammalia > Rodentia > Cricetidae > Mesocricetus > Mesocricetus auratus. The sequence goes on from NW_024429190.1 coordinate 49,069,102, forward strand.
TATTTAGGAGAAGTAGTCTATGTGGTCACATCTGTAAAGGTTAAAGGCACACAAAATTTAGGAGCAAGAGAAGTTGTTCAGAAATTCGATTAACTCAATTACTTCTTGAGTATCTATCTGTCAAATTATATGGACAATTCTGGATCTCAGGTATCTTACTAAATTGGATTTCAGTGGAAAAATTAGGTTACATTTGTATATCATTCCACTAACCAGGATCTGACTCTGAGTTGTTCCCTGGAGAGTGCTATGATATTACTTAGAAGAGAAATCTCTCCGTTATTTAAAATAATCATATACATGTCATTTTAGCAGTCCTGATTTCCAGTGAGTGATACATATGTCCTTCCAAACTAAAGAGATTTCACAGATCAGTGTGGCTGTATTGTTTTTGTTTTTTTGTTTTGTTTTGTTTTTTGTTACACTGCAGTGTTAAAATCTTATCCGCCTATGCAAAATGTGTTTATTACTAATACAAAATGTGTTTTAGGACCCTAGAGCAATATTGTAATTTTATACCTTTACAACTTTTTGATTCATTTAAACATGAACTCTGATTGCCCACATTTGTTAGGTTGAATTCTTTTCATCTTCCCTTTCTCACAAAATATTTTCAGTGTGTCAATCTTTATAGGGGAATTTCTCACTTCATAAGGCTTTAGTTCTGCTAAATATCACCTGCCTATCCTAGACCATATTAGATGACAGAGTACTGATTATTTTCATGACCTTGTTTTAACAGGAATTGTCTTTTGCACTTGAGTATTTGCAGACACCAAAATATTAACTGACAATAACTTGGTGAAAAATGAATACTTGCTGGCTGAGTGGTTGCGTTTTACATATTCTTTCCTGTTTTTCTGAGTAATTTCTTGGTGTCCCTGAATATAATCTCTTCGGTTGAGAAGAAGATATAATGGAGCCATGAATTGGTGTTGTGCTCAGTTTCTCCATGCTTCCATTATTATTAACAATACCCACTTTAAGTACCACTTCACTAGTTACCCTGAAGATTATAAAGCACTGAAAAGAAGTTTGCATGCCTGAGGTCCATGTCAAAAATAAAAGTACATATTCTTTCATTCCTATAAAACACAAGATACTCTTATTTAAAAGTGGAGGTAAATTTTACAGGGAATGTTAAAATAGACAAATTTAGGGAGTGTAAGTTGAAATGGGTTTCTCTGTGTCTACTTATGTTCTTGTTCCTTTAACTTTCTATGATTTATGACTATGTGATCAGATATATTGTAATTGAAGTCAAAATCAGAACACGTATAGTAAACTATGTATTAATCCTTATAATTTTCTGACATTAGCAGCAGGATTAAACCCCTACACATCCATTCACATCAGCTGATGTTTGCACTCAGAAACTACAGATTGTTGTCTTAAATTTTAAGGTCAGAGAAAGCCATATGAGTTTACCATAAAAATCAAAGCATTTTAATGAATGATGGCCAAATCCAAATATGTCTTTTAAGCATACTACTTCTATTTTAAGTTTATTTTATATATTCCATATTTCATTTTAGAGAATCTAACTTAAAAACTTTAACCAAAAATTGCTCCAGGATATTCTCAAACAGAAGCAGAAAATCTATTGCACTCTGTGTGTGTGTGTGTGTGTGTGTGTGTTACATTTTCCAGCTATGCAGTGAAGAGCCCTCTGTGAGCAAAGCTTCATTTCTTGTAGAATTAACATGTCTCATTTATGAAATATGCTCTAAAAAGAAGAATGATAATTTTAACTTGTTCCATGACTCATCCACTTGTTAACACAATTTTCTAAATTTCCTTGACCCACTGATGAAGTTTCTGAAAGAGAGTTGATCAGATTCCTGAATAATTTCAAATTTCATGCCTATGAGCTACCCACGAAAATGACTATTTTACCTTGCCTCAAGGTAAGGAGATGATTAAAGTTCACTTCTCATGGTCCTTGAATAACAATGTTATTATCCATAACTAATTAGTGTGCTGTCCAAGAGAATGGAGGATGAGTAATTCGGTAAGTCTACACAGAATTTGAATAAAGCCACATTTATTCAAAGCCAAGTTAAGCATGACAGCATTTTAGATCCATATCAAAGGCATTCATTTCCTTTACAGATCAAATTTTGTAAGTTTCTGCTCAGCACTAGTTCATCCATCTACTATTATACTACCTGCCACCTTATTTTTGTGTAATTAATACTAAATATTAGTTTGTAAAAGTCATGTATGTTCTTACGTTTGCTTAGTTTTGCAAGCAAAATTATAATATATATGAGCATATATATACATATATATGTATGCATGTATTAGAAGACAATACATCTTATCTAACTTCTCAAGAAGCAATGATTCATATTAAATGCACAATACAAGGTGACCTCCTTTTATGTTATTGATAAAATTTCTCTGAAAGGGTTTTGTGAATCATGCTAAATAGAAAGTTATTTCCTACTAATTGCCTATCAGTTTTTCTTTTGACATTCTAAAACACTAAATAATTTCAAATAATTATCTTCAGATAATAAGCCATTTATTATTGCTCCTATGTAATTATGAAACTAGTCTTCATTTTAAGACAGATTTGATTATTCTGTTAACAGGGTAAGTGAATGATGTTCTTACAAATCAGCTGAGAATCATCTGGGCTTTGTGAACTGATTCTTGATTGTCGTAATGTGTACTTATTAAATCTTAGCTCTGTTTTGGATGTTCTCCTGCATTTTTTTAAAGCAGAATATAACAATTTTAGGTATCTAGAGAAAACTGTTACTAAACTCCAACTGCCTCAGTTTTATCTTCAATTGAATTTTCTTAATGCTTTATTTTACTTTGTTTATTTGATTATTGTGATAGCCATACAGCGTAGAAGAGGGAAGAATGCTCTTTTAACACACCCAGAGTTTGTGTTTTAATGATCAAATCCCTTATATACTTCCTGTTCTTCTTCTCATATAGCTATGTTAATTCTTTTATTCTTTCTGTCCTAGATCTTCATAAACTATGTGATAGTTTATCCATATCCATAGTTGTTCCACCATGCTCCAGAGGATCAGAACTATTTTTTGTGGAATCACTTTAGTATCACTTGCCCAATTTTCCTTTATAACTATAACATAAAAAATGTTTCAAAATACTTCAAGCCTTTTGAATAGGATGTTTTTCAAAGCATTTTTCATGGATGATATGACACACTTAACATTAAAAAAATATTTTCACTCCTCCAATATCCACAGTGGCATTATTTTGGTAATTTCATATTAATATCTATTTATAGAAAACCAAGACCTGATAAGTACAGTTAATCATTTTTCATTCATAAATAACCTACATACAGTCTAATTTAAACGTTACTGTGAAGTTTTGTTTAAATAAAAATTAAAATGACAATTTTTATTTCATTGGCTATCTTTCTTTTCATTGGATGTCTTGGAGCTGCAGTTACAGGTTACACGTGACTACCTGATGTGGGTAAGAGATTCAAACCTACATCTTTTTCAAGAACAGAAAACACTCTTAGTCACTGAACTATCTCTTCAAACCAAGTTATTTCTTATATTCAACACACAAATTCCAACAGAAAAGGATATTCTAGTAGAAAAGGAGAACAACATATTTTAGACTGGAATTGTGAAAGTAAGATGATAAATAAATTCATTCAGGTGGCTTAAATTAAGGTCTCCAATATGTCATGAGTCTTAAACTACCTTCTAAATATGTATCTTTGTCCCCAAAATTAATTGTTCTGGACAACAAGTAGGTATTTAGTGATAGCAATTTATCATAATTCTTTTGGGAGTAATAATGAATTTATTTCCTTTGAACTATTATTGACAAATTAACTCAAGCAATTATTAAACTTTCCTTAGGGGATGCAAACAAATATACAAGGTAAAATAAGACAGCAAGACATCTTTACATTAACAACAACCATTTTAATTATTTTTGAGTGTGAAATGTTAGTTATAAACAAGTATACAAATTGCCTTAACTTTGTAATTCTTTTTGTAACCAGAGTCAAGATATACTGAACCATTTGGGCACCAGAATATTAAAAGCTTTTGAAATAAATAAATATGTAAAGAATACAGCCAAAAATTCCTAACAATTAATTAAAATAACAATAAGAAAATTCTCACTTTTTTAGACAAATAAGAACAAATAACAAAATGGAAAAAATTTTGAGATAATTTAATTGAAAACATTGATGAAATGCTAAGGAGTGTTCAGAGATAACTTCTAGAAGGATTCTGATGAATAGAGGCTGCCACTTTATAAATAGAATGTTAGCACTAATTATGTTTAAGCATGCAAGTTTGTTTTTTCCATTTTTTTAATCCTAAGAATGGTACACTATGTATGAAAATCAATTTAAGTCAAAGAATGATAACATTTTGCGATGAGAAAATATTTGTTAAAGATTTAATTTCCCAATCATACAGAAAAGATAATATCACAATATATTTTTGCTTTGAAAAGAAATTTCTAAACAAAGGTGCAAAAACATATGGAAAAAATAATGTGAAATAATCCCATTAGGACTAAAGACATAGGCATCATAAAAGATAGAATTCATGTTCATAAAATTATCAAATGTGAACCATTATTTTCCTATTTTTGATTCAAAGTTGATAAGGCAAAAAAATTCATCTCTCTTAAAAATAGATAATTTGAAATATGTTAAAAATTGAGGTATATAACAGTTTGTATTCCTGCAAATGAAAAGCATATTCAAATATTCTTCACTAAAAATGATTACCTACTCTGCTAGATGAACCACCAAATGAATTTGTAATTGTACAAGCAACAAGGCATGTATTTACAAACTGTATGGTGTATCTTATGATGCAGTCATACAATATGAGATTATGTTACATATACTGTAACTGAACAAAGCATTGTTATTTAGTACATAGTTATTCTCATATGCATAGTGAACCTCTCACATGTGAAAAAGGACATGTTTACATCCAAGGCAGCTAATAGCCACTAAGCACACTAGTAAAGCAAAAGGAGAGAGACAGAGAGAGAATGAATGAACAGCTTAGTCATTAAGAGAGTCTCACACTTTATTTGCAGCTACAGTTCTAATTTTAAAATTGAAGACTTGGGATGTGCTTGGTCTCATTATTCTTTAATTTTGTGATTAGAAAATATCACAATGATTTTGACATAAAATTGCATTATGTGAAATTCTAAATAAATATTTAAGACATTCATAATTAAATAAAAATATGATACAATGTCTGAATTTATCCTGAGCAGGTTATCTGTTGGCTTTGTATAGGTGTGTGTTGTTGTTGTTGTTGTTGTTGATGCTGTTGTTGTTGTAAATTTAGGAAATAATAGAATAAATAGTGTAGAGCATGTCAAATACCTAGCAATTTGAATGTCTCAGTTTATGCAAATGGAGCTTTGTCAGTGTTACTAAATTGGGAATTGTGAAGATAGGAAGACATTGTAGTACTATGTGCATGAATAGAACAGAATAATAACAGTATAAGGATAAGGACTAAGCACGATTAGTAGCCCAAGTTATATTATGAGGTAATAGTTGGAGTGATGATAAAATGGAATAAAGAATAAAGGAGTGTAGTTGGCATACAAGAGTCAACATAGTCAAGGAAAGGTTTCAGCAAAGATTTTAAAATAGGAACCAGCCGTGTCCTCCTCAGTGAAAGGAATTTTGGATTTACTCCTTCTAATAAATGCATACTGTGTTCACTGACAGTAAATTTGTTCTAATTTATTACTATGACCATGTAGTAATAAGGGAAGACTGGGAGAGGAATGAGGGAATAAAAAAAGATGATGGGAGGTTTAGGTTGCTGGTAGAGTAATTATCTAACAAATACAAGGCCTTGGACTCTACCCACAGTACTGCAAAAAAGGAGAGGTAACAGTGCAGATAGTCATGGTAGTCTTAAACTCAAGAATTATACATAGAATCCATAAAACATCCACAGGGATTAAATGTAATCATCAGGACTGTTTTGAATTGCTTGTACCCTTCTAGGAGGAGACATCAAAGTCTATTTTATTGCATTTAAGAACTGTTGAATTTCTAGCTTGATGGAATGGTTTCTATGGAAACAGACTTCAAACTCCAACATAAAAGAGAAAAGACAATATTTCCAGAGAGCAAATTAAAATGATTTCCTGTATCCTTTAAAAATGGTTAAAATTCAAATGCCAATTTGAGCACAAGAGTGAAAACTAAATAAAATTTGTTCTATACAAATTTTATTTGATTGATGGGCCTATAATGGAAAGTATAAAAATATTGACATTGTGTATGTCTACTGGTTTGTCAACATTAATAAATAAATATTGTTTTTATTAGATTTTATTACTTTTGATGAAGGAGCCTGACTCCATTCCTTCTCCATGTTATAGTAAAGACAAACTAGGCTCATTATTGTTTATGATTAACCCTCTTTTTCTCAAGAATTGGGCTATGTCCCACTTGTAACCTTAACTACAAATGGTTCTATACTCCTATCCCAGGAAATAACAATCATGTGTTTGTTTCTAAAAGCTATAACCATCTTGAAGCCGAACCTTTGTTTCAAATGGTTGTATGACTAAATGGTATTATGACTATTTTTTGATCACCTTGCAATGACATTTAGGAAATTGTCATGACTAACTTGTTGTGCTTATATTCTGCCCCTGCAGCATTAGATGTCTGCCACATCCCCCATTTGGAAACTCTATCCATGGGTTATAAAACGTTGTCTTCCTGATATTCACTGTTATCTCTTTAACCCTGCTTTTAGGGAGAGATAACCCTTGTACATGAATAAAAATGCTTGCTTTCGTTAGTTAATTTGCCATAATAATTTGGGTCATGGTCTTTCTCCTCACATCTTTGGGATTAACGCATTCTTGACAACTGCTGCTGCTGTATTTTTGTCACATTATTCTTGCTTTTGTTGTTAGCATTCCTAGTACCTACTAAAAGTACATTTTTATTTTCCTTTTTTTTTATTTTTTAAATTTTAGCTTGTTTTACATGTCAATCCCAGTTCCCTCTCCCTCCCCTCCTCCCGCACCCCCCCACCATCCCCCCCCATCCTCCCACCCTATTGCCAATTCCTTCCGCATAGGGGATATCTAGAGTCTATCATTTCACTCAGGGTAGGGTCCAGGCACTTCCCTAAGAGTTCAGGCAGAGAGAGCAACCCTCTTTGTGTTATGGAAACACGATGTCTGTTAGTATTCGAGGGATAACCACTGATCCACTGCTCAGGACCCTGTAGGTAGCCCAGGCCTCCTCATTAACTCTCACATTCAGGGGGTCTGGATCAGTCCCATGCTGGCTTCCCAGCTGTCAGTCTGGGGTCCACGAGCTCCCCCTTGTTCAGATCAGCTGTCTCTGCTGGTTTTCCCAGCCCATTCTTTGCCAATTTGCTCTTTGCTCCTCTCTCTCTATCCTATTGGCAAGCTAAGCAATAGTGTAGAGACCACCTCGAATGCCTATTGCTGATAGTCAACTTGATGTCTATAAGTACATTTTTATTTTAAGCATCATAATTAATGATGGTTAAGTCTGCACAAGCCTAATCACAGAAAGAATTGAACACTAAAACGTAGACTACTTTGTTTAAAATTTGTCAATTTGAAAATATTTTAAAACATTTTTTCTACTATTTGGCATTTCTTAGTATTAGATCATCCTTCTCAAACTCCTATATTGCCATTGGGAATTTTGTGATTCTAGTATCAAAGCAAGAACTATTTAAATACATATCCCTTTAAAGCACTAGATTTACTGATACCACAATTGAACAGGTTAATGTTGCTATATAGCAGGGCAATAGAAGTCAATGATCCTTAGCTCCTAGGTAGTGATAAACTTTCTGCACCCCCAGCACACTGCTCCCATAATTAGACTACTCAATTAAAACCTCACTGAGCTCTTTATTCCTGAAAAGTTATATAATATTACTTAATCTCTTTCTCTTTTGGATTAGGAAAGAAAATTCTGAGCAAAAATAAGTATAAAGTGATTTTATCTTAATCTTTTCTTTTTTAATTTATTTTAGCGTTTTATCCTTCCCAAGGAATTAAGGTCAATACTTTACAACCCTTTGGTATATCGAGGATGTCAGTTTTAATCTATAAATAGATCACCATCACCTTAGCCACCATTCGTTGTATTTAATTATCTGTCAAATACCTTCTCCAAGATTTCAAGGTGTAAGTTGTCAACATATAAAGAATCTTAATCTTTATATTAAAACCAGAGAATTTGTTAGTATGACATTGATACATGATCAGAAAATAACAGACAGGCTTTAATTTCGTGCCCTGGATAATGAGTGCAGTCTCATCAACTGCCAGTCTCCTTCCAGTGTAGTTTGTATCACACCCTAATTCAGACAGAGGGAAAGGAAGAGCAAGAATTTTCAAAACCTAAGGCAATAGGAAATGATTAAAAAGAGATTTAAAGAATCTCCCTTAGAAACAGCCACTGAGAGACTGTGAAATCAACTAGCAAAGGTTGGAACAGAGCTGAAGACAGCACATTCAAAGAGCTTCCATCTACCTATCATCTTTCCATGTTTCTTCAAACCCTTAACAATAAACTGTTTTTTCAACCATCCCTGGAATCCCATCTTTACTCACTCTTAGGACCCTTTCCTTCTATTGGGTTGTCTCATCAAGTTTTGATATGAGGGTTTGTTCCTAGTCTATTTTATCTTGTTATGCTGTGTTTGGTTGATATCCCTGGTTGACCTTCTCTTTTTATGAAAGGAAACCATGGAGGAGTGGATCTGGGGGAAAGGAAAAGTAGTTGGGGAGTACTGAGAAAATTGGAGGGAGGGGAAACGCTGGTGAGATGTAATGTATGAGTGAAGAATAGAAGAAAAAAGTATTCAAAGATAAAAGAAAAAGTGATTCGCTAAATAGGAAAGTCTGTTTGCTTAAAAAAAAACACTTTAATTATTCAAGCAACTGGTACCTAATGTATCTGTATACTAGATAACTCATATTGGTGATTAATGCATTCTCTGGGGACCCTTTTATGTTGTGTTAATATTTACTAAGTAACAGTGATTATTTGGAAGAAAATTACCTAAACAAGTCTTAATAGTATAACAAGATATTTTAAGTATTATCTATTAGTTTTATAATTCTATAAATATTTATATGCTATTTTATCTTTCATGCTTCTAATTATAGATCTATGGCTTGAGAAATATAATTTTAGATATATTTTGTCTGTACTTTCATTGAATAGATGTTTGGACAATCTTTCAAAACTGTCAGCAACTTGTGTTTGCATAGATGGGCTGAGAAACACAATAAATTGTAGAAAATATTTGTTCAAGAATAAAACTAATATCAACACACATTACTTGCTTCGTTGTATATTTAGTAATTTATTAACTTATTGAGTAATGCTATCACTTTATTTTCGAAGCATAAGCAATGACTATGATGTATGTAGATAGTGAGCAGCTTAGAAACCAAAACTCACCCCAGTGAAGCATTATATTGCACATAGACCAGAAGAAAATATTTATTGATCAGCTGCATATCACAACTATGACAATGATCAGGAAACTGTAAGGAACATCGGTGAAGGTTTACTGCATATTAAAAAAACACCCACACAAACTAAAAACATTGAAATAAAGCTGTATTGACTAGCCAAAATATATAAACCTCAAAAAAGATAATTCATAATATTCACAGCTATTAATTTCATGAAGATCCTTGTGATTATCTAGAATCTAATAAAATGAAAATGTATTACTTCCACTGTCCAACAAAATCTAAAACCATGAGTGGTTGTCTAAGTCTTCCCACAGGTATAGCTGGATATTCATGTCCCTGGTCTCTGAGGATATAGACCAGTGCTTCTCAACCTTCCTGATGCAGTGACCTTTTAATATAGTTCCTCATGATGCAGTGACCTCCCAATTTTCATAGCTACTTTATAACTATTATTATGAATGGCAAATATCTTGTGTGAAGAATATCTGATATGAAACTCCTGTCATAGGGTCATCAGACCCCCAAGAGGGTCATCATCCACAGGTTGAGAACCACTAATATAGACAATGACTATAGTGACTGCACCTGAATATTCATCTTAAGGATCAATGTGACCCCTAATCCTCTGTTGATCTCACAACTGAAATTACTGTTCCATGACACCTGCAAGAGAGACTCTTAGGTCTTTTGTCAGAACTTATTCAGATCACAAGTTACTTCTCAAAACAGATGAGCCGTAAATAAATGATACATGAAATGACTTTGTGATATATTGTGAGTATTACTTGAAATTAAAAGCTAAAAATTAAAAAGTCCATATAGTCACCAATTAAAATGTCGAAATTATTCCATTTGGATAGTCAGGGTTGTTATTAATCACATTCCATCTCAAATGAGAATCTTTGTTTTCCAACCTGAAAAATCAACTTTCTAAAACATTCTTTTGGTTTTCCCAAACCATTTACCATTCCAAATGAATGGACCACCACATTTGGGCTAGGCATATAAAGTGCAAATCATGCCATCGTGCTCAGCTTGAAGAACTCACATTAAGACAACAGAGCAGGAGGAGGCTATCCCCAGACGCTGAATTCCCAGTATCGGTACCTCACCATAAACTCAAGAGTCTGAAAAGGAACTCTCAACACTGGCAGGAAAATGTCCAAAGGATGCATCTGTCAGGAGCATCTGGTAATTGCCAACTTGTCCAACAAGAGTTTTTAAACCTTTCAGCATTTAATAACTTTTATTTGCTTACTGAAAAACAAATCATATTAAGACCCTTTATATTTAATATCACCTGAATTTTTATTTGCCTAAAACTGTTGTTATGGTTTTCTTATTAAGTATGGTTTTAAATTGAATATGCTATAGTAAAATGGAATTCTAAACGTGTATGACACACAGTAGAAGCACATACTAGAATATTTTATACTGATTTTGTATAAACTTGATAAATAAAACAAATGCTTACCAGCATTATTTTTTTAATTTTCCATTTGAACATTTTTATAATGGTTTTGAATTCACTTTGATTAGAGCAAATTGCTTACTCTCATGAGCAAGAATGACAATAAAATTTTCCACTTTAGTGGTTTCTTTAGACATCAGTGTTACATTACATCTATACAAAAATCTGTTTCCTTGGCAACAGAAGGCAACCTGTTCATTTCAAGAGAACCAGTAACAAGAAAAGAGACATTTAATAAGCTACCAGTGTTATAATAACATCGAATGCAGTATGACTCAAATAATTTTAAATCATCCTTAAATAGAAAGTAAAATAATATTTTTTCAACTTATATTCATTAAAATTTTACTTGAGGGATAAATACAATTTGTTCCAGTATGTATAGAATTCTATAGACAGACACATCATTGTTCTGCCAGTAACTACATATATTCTTGAGCCAGGAAGTTATTTTGTCATCCTTAAACTGTGTTTCTCTTCAGTGAAATTGATAGAACAGATACCTATTTGCCTGCTGTTACAAGATAGACAGTGTAAGTTCTGGATTTACACCTTTCAAGTTTACTTACAAAGATTTGATGAGATTGAAATTTTGTAGAAGTACATCAACCCCACTACCCATAAAATGAATGAAGTCAGAGAGTTATATGATACAAAGGAGGAGCATTAGAGTATGATATTAATATTTTCTATGCTCAGGCAATTATTAATTGTTACTTGATGGTGATCAAGTTAATAGAAAACAACAAAAAGCTTTATTAGATGTAGTTCATCATAGAAAATATCATTAACTGCAATCCTAGGCAAGCATCAGTTTGAATAAATGTCTGAGTTCTCAAAATGAAGTCTAGGTTTTAGTATTGGTGTGGACATTGACATTTTGACAATTACATATAACTCTTTTGTTTTGAATTATACCCATAGATATTAAGAACGATGTATACATCTTTGCATTCTCCATGTGTACTGGTGTTTTCTTTTGTATCTTAATCTGATTAACTTTTTTTGTTGTTCCATGTCTTCATAAAAGTGGTAACTGATGCTGCAATGTCTTTTTGAAGAACTCTTTGTCTCTTCCACTTAAGATGTTCTACCTTAAAATTTGGATGCTTCAGTAATAAATAATTTCCTTAGAACTACACATAAGAGAAAGAATAAAGAAATATGAAGCAAACAGTTGATTCAATACAAGGATGATTTTGTATACTACTTATACCCTTTTCTAAACTCGGTCTAGAAAGTGTAGCCATCAAATGTATGAGTTGAAATATACAGATTAGAAGCAAAATCCAGCTGGTTAAAATATTGTGAATTTTTCTTATTTTGCTATAATGGTAGGTTCTACTTCAAGTAAGCAGCTTGAAGCATTCTTAAATTCATAAGGCTGTCATAAGCATCAAATATAAAATACCTAATTAGCATAAAGTCTAGTTCTTTAGGCTTATTCATTTCAGGTTAGCTATCATTAGTTTTATTATACCCACATTAATCCAGTGATAATCATCATGATTATAAAGCACTTACCTAAACAAAGCATGTATTACTTTTGTGAAGTGAGACAATAGTTTTCATAGACAAAAGGCCTCCTGATTAAAAAGTATACTTGTAGATGAGGGAGAATTCAAGCATTTTATATGAATGCGAATGATCCTTAGGACATTTGTTAATGTAACCATAATTTTGGATACACTATCTCAATAAATATATGAATAAGTCAAAAATACTTGAAGATATTGCTTGTCATATGCTGACAAATGTTAAACAGGCTGTCACAAATAATATTGACTGACATGAATCATAAACAAAATAAAGTTAATGAAAAGTAACTCATCTTCTAAAGCCCTGGATAATAATGACCATGAAGAAAAAAAGCATTCCTAAGAAACAGTGACACTAAGTCAGAGACAATGATATAGATAGAGATTCAGTTTCTTCTACTTTTGAAGTATCTCCCTTTTTCAACACTATGGATATTGGAAAAATAGATTGTTGATTTCAGAGAAAATATCCTCAGGTTGTATATCCCCCGTATTTGGGATCCAAATGTTCCCTGAAGAAGTAATATCCATTAGATGACTCCAAGGTAACCTTTAAGAAAGCAGGGTCGGTGCCAAAAACAAAACCAACAAAACAAGTGTCTGTGAGGTCAGAAGAGCATTAAGAAGTACCAAGATCTCTGAAGTTGTTTATTAACAAAAGTTTCATATATTAAGCAATAGCTAGATTTTTTGTGAAGATAGGGACAAAAGACATAATTTGTAATAATGATATCAAAATCCAAAAATATGCAAGCTAAGACTAGAGAGATTTGTCAGTGGCTAAGAATACTGGTGGCTCCTCCAGAGGGTGCATATTTGAGTCTCATCACACATTTGACAGCTCACACCCATTTGTAACTCCAGTTCCAAGGGACATGACATGCCTTTTTAGCCACCTCAGGCACTAGACATGCTAGAGTTACACAGACATATATGCAAACTACCTACAAACATACAATAATTTTTTTAAAAAAAACTGAACTATGAAGGTTTATGATGACAGTCACCAAAAGTACAAATAAAAATAAATACATTGAAATTTAGAGTACTTGTAAGTAAAACTTTCCTGTCTGAAATAATCATGAGGTTCAAAGAATTGACTTAAATCATAAATTAATAAAGCTAATACATAATGTAATTTAAAAAATAAATCAGGTAGACTTATTAATGAAAAATACAAATCTGTTATTTTATCAAATGTTATTTTTAATTTTATGTAACTTTCACACAGATTTTTTTGTCTTGTAGTTTGGCTATGATTAGATGTGAAAAACAATTGGCCTAATATTTGAGATGTGAAGCATCTCACTCTGCAAGAAAAACACAGGCATGGTTGTTTCAGCAGTTACAGAAAACAAAGTGGGTGTACTAACATCTGGCAATTGAAATTATGGATGGTACATGGATCAGTAGTAGATCTACCTGTATAAGCTTCCCTTAACCTGTCATGTTAAGTTGCTGAAAATCTCCTTTATTCTGAAGGCAAGATAATCAGTGCTGGTTTTGATATGAATTATCTATGGCAATGTTAAAAGTTCATGCATAGGCATGAAGTGCCCAACTGTAATCGTAGAAATCAAGAAGTTTTGCTTGTCTCTCTGCTATTCTTAAACTGTACTTAGCCAGTAATAGGAAGTATGTAAAACATTTATTGTAAACATCCTTTTAAATATAACTTTTTACTAAATTTGTTTTTCTGGGGATTTTGTGCATGTATATGGTGCATTTTTATTACTGTTATCCTTTTCCTTTCTGAAATTACCCTGGCCTTCTACATGCACAGGAAATCTTCTTACAAGACCACATTGGTAATGACATCCCCTGATGACAGTACTTTACAGCTGTTTCCTGATATCTAGTCTTTACAATACTTTGGACACATCTTCCAATATGTTTCTATCTATTGAAGGGATGATATAAACATTCTGTTTCATGCTAAGCTCTCAAGAGTCACTTATTGTCAACACTTTGAATAACTGTGCATCTTTGTGTTTGCAACCTTTCATTGAAGAGAGAAACCTCTCTGGTTAAGGCTGAAGGAAGCAGTTGACAATGAATATACACATATATAGTTAGAAGACAAAGTGGTGCCCTATGTATTTAGCAAAACAACGGGAGTAAATGCACTTCTAGTGCCTAAGACATCCAAAGCTAAGGGTTTTAACCTGTTTTACATTAACAGACATTAATTCCATCTTCTGGAACAAGCATTCTGTCAGCAAACTTCATTCCTCCATGACAGAAGAACCAATGTTGCCTAAGTGAAAAATTCTTGCTCGACAGTTTAGTATTATCGCTTGTGTAGTAGACAGCCAGCTAAGAAAGCCAATTCTTTCTAAGAATCCTACATAGCACATCTCTTGGCTTTGAAAGCTCATCACTAATCATTAGGTGATGCAAGTAAAATACACTGTAAGATTTCTCTCTGTTCCAATGATATCGCTGAAACAGCATAACAACAAATGCTGTTGAGCCCGGAATCCAACACAACTCACAAAGCAAATTATAATTAAAAGTAGTAGTAAAAATGCGCCGAGGGTTGATGGCACACGCCTTTAATCCCAGCACTCAGGAGGCAGATGCAGGCAGATCTCTGTGAGTTCGAGACCAGCTTGGTCTACCGAGGGAGTTCCAAAATAGTAGTATAAATGCTTCACAAAATGTTCAGCTTTTCTAAATAAAGAAACATGAAGATTCTGTAGAGACAGTTATTTTATTCCCAGAACTTAAGTCCTGAAAAAAAAATTAATGAAAAGATAGGCCATGAGTTTGAAAGAGAGCAAAGAGTAGTGTATTGGAGAGCTTGGAGAGAAGAAAGTGAAGGAAGAAATGTAAGCATATTATAGTCACAAATATAAAAACATAAAACAAACATATATAGACATTTTGATTAGAAATAGTTTCAAAGCAGAAACTATGCATACATCTTAAGTATTCAACACGCTAGTGTCCAGTGATGTACCCCTACTACAGAACACTACTTGACGTAAAAATAACAAGTTCCCTTTGTTGACTCCCACGGGAGGCCTTATCCTTCTGAGGAGTGGATTTGGGGGCAATGTAGAAAAGAGGGGAGTGTGGAGAGAGGGACAAAATGTCCTGAAATTCCTGACAGACAAGTAACCCAGAACGATCTCAAAACTTACTATGCAAAGGGCAATAAGGTCTCATCACTGGTTTGTTTTTCCATTCATAGAAAATTAAAATGATAAATTATAAAAATTGAAAGGCAGCGAGTGGTTGAGTGTGACGTTCAGATAAGGAACTTCAAATAGTTATAGAGAAGCAGCAGGACATAGTTTTCATGTCATAAAAGTCTGTATCCTTGTCTCCATGTGAACATTATTGCTTTGTTATAATCTTGTCAGATTATTTTACTGTAAAATTGAGTAAAAGTTCCTGCTACATTTTGTCCAACTTCATGTGAACCTATAATTATTTCAAAATAAGAAAATGTAAATATTGTTTAATAAATTCCTTCTTACAACCATTTTGTTGATACTTAGTAAAATGTGTGCAAGGTCAATAAAATATCCATGAAATTTCAAATGATTCAGTAAATCCAGATGATAAGTGGCAAAGATCATTTTCATAATATATTGAGAGATAAAGTGAAAGAGACATATATGATCTGAAGCAAACCTATAGTTTTATTAGTTTATAATCTGGTCTTTAATAACTTAAAATGTTGCTAGGGTGTTTCATGTGCTACTGATTCAAGCTTTTATATTTTGCTTGTGTGAAATTCTTTTTGCACATACAAAATTCAGCTATGAATCCTTAGTACTATAATTGTAGCTTGTAAAGTTTTCCTAAATGAAAATCTACAAAGAAGAAGCTATGCAACAACATGAATTATGAGTAAAGGTTCTCATATCAATCACTGACAAGGGTGTTATTTGGATATAGCCTTTTAGAATATTAAATTCCTGTTTGTTGTTTATTTGTCACCCAGAGGCACATATGAATCAGTGTTTCTGTGCATAAGTTAGTTTATGCAAATCCTTTTTAGAGAACATGAGCTATTATATTCCCTAGTCATAAAAGTGCCTTCAGGCTTGAGGTCAATTATCTTGCATGGAAAATTTTCTTGTGAATTGCAGAAGGTATCACATCTGTTTCTTAGCATAAAACCTAAGAAGACGTGGTTTTATTAAACAACAGAATGTATTTGCATTATTGAATGCCAGACAATTCCTCAGAATCTGAAGAGCCTGAAATTTTTTTCTCTTTCATTTCTTACCTAACTCTCTATAGTATTTTATTATGACTGTGGAGTGATGTATTCGATTTTTGCCACTTCTGGATGCAGAGGATTATAGACGTGAGATGGTTCAAAGCAAATGAGAAATTCCAGGCTCAACTCCATATTTCACAGGCAGGGAAGTAGAAGGTGAGGCTTTATGTAACCTGACAAAAGTCTTAAAAATAGGCAAAGCTTGGTAAAATAGGTGGCAAGCTAGATTGAAATCAAAAAGATTTTTAAATTATTAATGGGATGCTTTGCAAACTCCTCTCATCTTTTTATGCTGTTAAAATTGCTATTGTAAAAAGAATCTTGCTTCTTGTAATTACATTATCAATTTAAATTTAATTACACTTGTAACGATTACCTAGAATCCATAAAAGCATATTAAATGCTGATGAGATTTTGAGGGATATTTGTGGGGACATCTAGCAAATAAAATGGAGTTTCTTAAGAAGCTTCTTTTCACCTTTGTTATCTTCATTAGATGGGTCATTGAGAGGGATTGTGGAAACTATGTGTCACCATTAATAAACAATGAGCATGCATCTGCAGAAAGGTAGTTTAAGTTAATCCTGTTAACACAGAATGACGACTAGAAGCCCACCTCACAGTCCATTTACTTTAGCGATGTACACAAGGACTAGAGTAAAACTCAGTAATATGCTGAAAAATGTGCAAAAAAAATAAAATCTGTACTGCAGAGACTTGTTCTTTCTTTTATTTGTAAACCTGTAAGAACTAGAGTAGAGGGTTTCATATGTTCTAATTGGAAGGGTAATATGGGATATGCTTCACATTTTAAGAACATATATCTATATGTACTTAAAAACTAGAGAGTAATCAGTATTATTACTCTTTACTTTTAAATAAAGCACAATTCTATCATGTAAGATAATTAGTAACATTTTTTATTATTTACCACATCCCCCTTGAGAATTACTTGAGGCCAGAGAATTATATAAATTGTGTTTGTTTTCATAGATCGAAGAATAAATGCTATTGTATAGGAAATGGTTTGTGTTATATGATAAATAAAATGTTAGAAGAAAATAATTGAATGTCATACCCTATATTGCATAATCTATTCAACTAATGTTTTCATTTGAAGTTGAACATGAAATAACACATTGCTAACAGACTAGATTCTATAGTGACGCTCAACTTGAAAGTAAGGACAATATTAAAATATCTGATGAGCCTTGCATTATCATTTGAAGATCAGCCTTTGCCCTAATTAAGAGAACATGAGGGTAACGGACACATTTAATAAGACAGTTGCACTTTGTTTCAAATACTAATGATTTTCCCTAACCTACACTGAATATCAGTGACAAGGTAATATAGCAATTCAAAGGCCTTGCCTCAGATATTTTGCTCACTGGTTAATGAAATACAATGCTTACACTAAAAGTAGAAAATACAGTGTGCAGAATGTGAAATATGAACTTCCAGATTGGGAATAACTGTCTCGGAGTGAGAGGAGGATCAGTAAGCCTGAGACACAAATGTCAAATCATCACATGGTGTCTAAATATACTGAATTTTCTTTAAGATAATCCTTTCAAATATTAACGTGCATTTCAACTCTGCATTAAAGAAAGTACAGAAAAACATCCACACATTCTTCTCTTGCTCAGGGAAGAACAGCAAACCATAGCAGAGACTTAAAAACTGAGATAAGAAAAGTGGTCAATTAATAGAGAAACAAAGTAAATGCTCATGTCACTCAGGATATGAAGACACGGGGATTATCTCAGTTAGGGCATCTGCCTCAAGACTGTATTTTGAGAAAATAAAATCCTAACAGGGGGCTGTGTGGAGTATTTAAGAAGAACTGAGTTTATAAACAAAGGCCAGACAATGAGGATAAGAATTTTTAGAAATTCAGTCTATCCTAGATACATCAGGTAACAATTTTTTAAATGTAGTGTAAATATGTGAGAAACAGAAAATGAAATTATATAGGTAAATTATATTCAAATTATATATGAAAATTATATTCAAATATGGTAGCTGATGATACGTAGTAAAGATAAAGCAGTAAATATTTTCCTACTTCTGGAGTTTAAAATGTAGATAATACTATTTATGATATAGCTAAGTTAATGAAATTAATACAAATATCACATTGTAATTAACGAGGAAAACTGCATGAGTTAATTCTGTAAAGTAAGTATGTTTAGCTATTTCTAAATAATCCACTTTATAAACACTGAAGGATAAATAATTTAGACCTGTGATTATCTGAAGCAGGTAAATTTACATTTTACAAAATATTAAAAACAATTAAAAATGATATGTCTACATATTTTTCATTCATATCCATGGGTGCTTTTTCCTTATACAAATAACGATTGGATAAACTTCAAGAGAAACACTGTTTGATGATCTGATTTATGCAAATTGCTTTATGGAGTTTCAATTAAGTTACCACAGCAGTTTGACTATCTAATTTGATTATCTGAAACTATTTTCCTTAACTAGGATTTATGAATATGTTTGCTTATTTCCCCATTATAAATGACCTTGCTGTCAGGAATCATTATCAATTTCTTGAATTTAACACATTTCACCTTGGTGTGTTTCAAAATCAGGTTGTGTATTATATGATTGAAACTTTTGATATTTTCTGTCTCTCTCCACATATATAATATATATGTTATATATAATGTATTGTATATATTATATAAAATATAATTCATAACTCATATAACATAATAGATATTACAGTGGTTAGATCATAATGCATAATATAAGGGTTCTAGCATTTCCTCAAAATGCTTAATTCAAACTATTTCTTAAATAAAGCAACAACAAACCTTGTCTATAAAGTTATGGAATATTGCTATGATTATGTACTGTTTTTAGTAAATATGAAAGCTATAAAGAAAGTGATAAACATCTCAAATGCTCTGTCTTTTAAATTTTTTAAAGAATTTCATACATGACCATCTTATCTATATCATTCCTATCTCTAACTGCCTTCTTTCCCATCCCATGCCTTCATCTCAGGTTGATGATCAATCTGTAATTATTGTCACTTGTCTTTCTGTCTATCTGTCTGTCTACATCTATTTATATTTACATATATCTATATATAGATATCCATTTATCTATCTACCATATCTCAGTCTATATATACATACATGTATATACAACTTACTGAGTCCATTTAATTTTGTTGCATATACTAATGTCTTAGCCTGACCAGTTTCAGATGGAGAAATTATAGAGAGTTCATCCCAGGACGAAACTGATTTTCCCTCTCAGAGGAGACCGGTAAATCCACAACCATGGGTGAGAACATGTGGAACTTCCCAATGTTGGCATACCAAGTGGTGTCATTATGTAGGTATTGTCCAGGCTTGTGAGAGAATTTCTGTCACACTAAATAGGAACAGACATCAGGTGTTCTGGGCCTCTCCTTTAAAATATCTGTATGGTATCACTTCTGTGATTTTCCTTGAGTCTTATATGGAGCAATTTTAATGCTGATATATCAATTTTGGATTGGCACTTACCATAATGCATTGCCTGAATGTTGACCACTTGTAGATCTCTATAAGAGTCTACATCTGTTGCAAAAAGGAGCTTATTTGATGAGAGCTACACGTACCTATTGGCATAAGAATAAGTATGGAGAACAAAGTGGCAGTAGTAGGTTTTCATCTTAAGCCTATGACTTCTCGAGCCATACATTTTTGGATAGGTATACAGTACCAGCAACAAATTTGCTCCATTCAGATAGGCTTAAGTCCAATTTTACAATGTTTGTTTACCCTCAAGCTAAAACGGTCTCTATTTCACCATTGTGGATATCATACTGGTCCAGTCATCGTTGTGGTTTCTGGTTTTACAGCTAGATAAACCAATCATTGTTCCTTTCCCTAGAAAAATTCCATACTGTATCTTTATGCTGTGAGAGCTCAATCTCTGAGAGTCTTGGTCAGCTCCATTCTGATCCCTCCATATACTGTGTCTTTAGAAAGAGGACCTTACCTTCCAATTTGGGGAGACAACGGAAGGCAACAGCAATGCCTGCATTGTTTTGAGGAGCACTTAGACTTCTCTGCTCAATAACTTGAGAAGTTTTCCATGACTGGCCCTAGCTTATGTTTTAAGTAGAAATGTTTAATTAAGGGAGGTGGAATTATCACACTAAGTGTCATAATTTCATTTAAAAGGTATATATGTATATATATGTAATTTTAGATAAATATAAAATACGATTTCTCTGTCATTTTCAAACACCCTTAGTGTTATTTTTCCCTCAATTTCTCTCTCAGCATCTGTTTCTCTATATAATGTCCCTCATTTTCTCCACTTGTTTTTTCTAAATTTCACACTATAATACTCACGTGTGTGCACACACGTGCACACACACACACACAGACAATGTACTACATAAATACCCACGTGAAGTTGTTTTTCAATAACTTCTCTCTCTCTCCCTCCCTCCCTCTCTCTCTCTCTCTCTGTCTGTCTGTCTCACTCTCTTTGCATTACAGCTAAAACATGAAGGTCAAAGAACAACTTGTCAGAGTTCTCCCCTTCTAATGTGCTGATTCTATTAATGTAACTTGGGTCATCATCATTGAATGAAAGTATCTACACAGTGAACCATCTCATTCTTACCAGCCTTAGTCTTTCTTCTAACAAATTCCATAAAATATCAAAATGTATATTTTCATTGGATAATAGAGTAAAAATATCTGCCTCACAATATTTTGAACAATACTTCTCCGCCAATAGTTGTTTCTTGTTTTGCAAATGTATAGTGTAGATAATGGAAACTTAGTAGGTTTTTATCATCTTTATCAATTGTACCCTGAAAATAATTCCAAACTAAGAAATCCAAAATTTGGAAAATCAGTTTAATTAACTGTTCTCATAGAAATAATTTTCAATTTTGACTTTCTTGTGTTCTGTATTTCTTTCATTTATTTTGTTATTATACCATGGTTAATAGAAAAGACAGTGAGTTAAGGAACTTTGCCATCACAGACATCTCAGACTAATTATTTTACCAATTCCTTGAATTGTGATGTATTAGATCTGAGATCTATACAAAAAGGAATTTAAAAACCACTAAGTTATTTTTTAAAGATTCACTTATTTATTATGAATACAACATCTTGCCTCCATGTATGTCTGCACGCCAGAAGAGGGCACCAGATCTTATTATGGATGGTTGTGAGCCACCATGTTGTTGCTAAGAATTGAACTCAGGACCTCTGGAAGAGAAATCAGTGTTCTTAATCTCTGAGCCATCTCTCCAGCCACACAAACCACTAAGTTATAAAGGACAACAACATGAAGGATAAATAAATCAACAGGAAATAAATCACTGGAAAATAATAAATTTTATATTGGAAAATTGCTAAGTTGTTTGAAGGGATATCCTAATCAGATGGTGATTTACTGGATCTACCCAGCAGCTCAGATCTCTAAGAAATGGCAACTACACAGCAGGTTAAAGAAATCATGGGGTAACTGCTTTGCCGGGCTTTAAAGTTTTACATATTAAAAGGTAAATACATGAACATGTTGATTAAATCATTAGGCATCTACTCTACAAGCTAACAAGCACATCCCTCAGCTTGTTCAAAGTGACATTTCAAAATGTCACTGAAGTGATTTGTCTAATTTATAATTATATTTTTATATTTTTCAAATAAACCTAGCTAGACATGGATCTGTTAGGAATTTTAATATAAGTTCTACTTGATCCATATTGGAGTGACACTGTCCCTAGTCATTTTTGCTGCTGCTCTGTTTTGTTCTAGTAAATGATTATAAATGGTTGCTAAGGTCTAATATACCATGAATTTACATAACACTGTCTTTAATCTCAATATTATTTGATAATTTTGAAATTGGCAAATACATTGTCAAAATATATAGATTTTGTTGCTAGATGACATTGATTTTCTTTACTTGGTTTTTGTTTTGTTAGATAATTATTCTTTCTACCAACCACTCATACTATAGATGTTTGTAGACGTTCCTGTATCTAAGTTTTAAACTAGTAATCTTTGTGTGTTTGTGTGTTTTGTTTATATACTTGTATGTGTGTGCATACATATATTTATCAAATCATTGATTAATGCATATGTGTGTAATACAGCAATCAATATCTATCAGATATGATTTTGGGAATATATATATTTGGATATGTACTCACATATATATGCACACACATGTACTTTTTAATACTTTTTCTATGATCACATTTAATACTTTCACGTTTTCAAAATGTGACCCTGAAGCTTCTATAATGAATATTTATAATTCTTTTTCTCTTCCTTCAGTTCTGGAGTGATTTTGGTTGCGCATTATCAAATACAGTGAAAGAAAAGTGATAATGTTCCAGTCGGTACTAAAATCTCAAATGGAGTTTACTACTTCTGATCACTATAGGAACGCGGCTAGTCACATGCTAAATGTCCTTCAGGCATAGTGGAAAATACCAGACTACATGAAATGCATCTAAAGAGTCCCATTAGGTAACAAATTCTAAAAAGACTGTTCTCATGGTGAAACTCTCAATGAATCTAAATACATTGTTTACTATACTTTACATGCTATCAAATTAAGAGACAAATATGTTCATATTGCATTTAAGGACTAACTTTTCAAGTAGTATGCTATGGAATATGTAGGTGGTTATCTCAGCACATAGGCAATTGTAGAACAGACTGACAGCTGTCCATCTATTCCAGATTCTCCATGAATAATCTTTCAATGCAAGAACTCTCCTACTTAATATTGAATTGCTATTTACCATAGAAGTATTTCTTAGCATCCATTTCATTTAGAAATGAGCCATTTGATTAACCTTTCATCATTATAATAAAAGGAAAATTTTAAAGAAATTATTAAAATCTACATTTAAAGAAGTGTTTAAGAGGAACAAATATGGAGACCCACAGTTGGACAGTGTGCAGAGTATGAGAGACCTTGAAACACTCAGTCCTAAATAGAATGTCTCCATCAAATCCCTCCCCTCTTGAAGCATGGAATCTTGTGGTAGAGAAGACATAAAGAATATAAGAGACAGAAGGGATTAAGGGCCCCAAGGAAACAAAGGCTTCTAAATACCCAGGACTGATGCACAGATGAAATAACAGAGACTAGCCACAGACAGAGGGCCTGCACAGGTCTAAGCTAAATGGAGTCCCAGTATTAAGTGTGCACAAGCTCTCATCCCTATCCTAGAAGCTATCTCTAATAGATATTTGCTCACACACACAAAAAATACAGTTTTCCACGGTGATATTTCATTGGGTATATAGACACACTTAAAGCAGGCCTCATGCCCTGCAGGAGATGACTAAACAAAATGAATTAAAAATGCTTTGTTGGTTCATTTCCCCCTTTGGAATCTATACTGTGGTTTCCAGTTTTGTGTTTTTATGGAATATCCATGTGTGTAAAAGGTTTATGTCTTCATCTATAGTCATTTTTGTGTGTTTTTATTTATCACTTTTTCTTCTGTATACTTTATTATATTCCATAATTTTATTATTAAATTTTAGATGACTGTTTTCTTTTTTCCTCTTTATTTTATTTAATGTTTTACACATGTTACTCTCAGTTCTCTCTCTCTCCTCTCCTCCCCCGGCCAGCCCTCCAATCTTCCCAACCCCCCACCCCACTCCATTCCCCCTCCACTCCCAAGGGAGGGTAAGGGATTCCATGAGGGATTTTCAGAGTCTGTCATATCATGCCAGGCAGGGCCTAGGTCCTCCCCCATGTGTCCAGGCTGAGAGAGCGTCCTTCCATGTGGAATGGGCTCCCACAGTCTATTGGTATGCCAGGAGTAAATACTGCTCTACTCTCCAAGGTCCTATAGATTGCTGAGGCCTCTTCTCTGACACCAAGTTTGGAGGGAGAGGGATGGATCAGTCCAATACTGGCCTCTCAGTAATCATTCTGCGGTCCAAGTGTTCCCCTTGTTTAGGTCATCTGCCTTTGTGGGTTTCACCAGCCTCATCTTGATTCTTTTGCTCATCACTCCTCTTTACAACTGGCTTCCAGTTCCGTTTGGTTTTTAGCTACGGGTGTCTGCCTTTGCTTCTGTCAGCTACCAGATGAGGGTTCTAGAATGGCATAAGGTAGACATCAATCTCATTATGATAGGAGGGCATTTAAGGTAGCCTTAATGCAAGTTGGTGTCATTCTTATAGATCTGTGGAGATTTCACTAGTGCCAGATCTCTACTCCAACTTAAAATGGCTACCTCTATTATGGTATCTCTTATTCTTCTCTCCTATATTCTAACACTGGCTAAACCTTCCTGATCTCCCATGTCCTCCTCTCCCCTCCTCTTTTCTTCCTCTCTTTCTCCCACCTCCTTCTGTCCTCCATTCTCCTCCCACCCTGCTCCCAATCAAATTAAGAGATCTCATCTCATAACCCTTCTCTGGGGTTACCATGCATATCTCTGGTGGTAGGATTGTAGGTTGGTAATGCCCTGCTCCATGTCTAAAAATCCATATATGAGTAAGTACATACCATGTTTGTTTTTTTGTGCCTGGGTTACCTCATGCAGGATGGTTTCATCTAGTGCCTTCCATTTGCCCGAAAATTTCAAGATTCCATTTTTTTTGTTTTGTTTTTGCTGAGTAGTACTCCATTGTGCAAATGTACCACATTTTCTCTATCCAATCTTAAGTTGAGGGGCATCTAGGTTGCTTCCAGGTTCTGGCTATTGCAAATAGTGCTGCTATGAACATAGTTAAGGAGATGTCATTATTGTATGAGTGTACATCTTTTGGGTAGACACCTAAGAGTGGAGTTGCTGGGCCTTGCAGTAGACTAATTTCCATTTTCCTGAGGAATCTTCATAGTGATCTCCAAAGTGGCTGCACAAGTTGGCACTCACCTGCAGTGGAGGAGATTTTCCCTTTATCTACATCCTTTCCAGCATAAACTGTCATTAGTGTTTTTGATTTTAGCCATTATGATGGGAATGAGATGGTATCTCAGAGTTGTTTTGACTTATATTTCCCTGATGGCTAAATTTCTCAAGTGTATCTCAGTCACTTTAGACTGCTCTATTGAGAATTCTCTACTTAGTTCAGTACCCCTCTTTTTAAATGCATCCTTTGATGTTCTGGAGACTTGATTCTTGAGTTCGTTGCAAATTTTGAGGAATAGCTCTCTGTCAGTTGTGAGGTTTGTGAATATCATTTCCCATTCTCTGGGCTGTTGTTTTGTCTTATTGACTGTGTCCTTTGCCTTACAGACGTTTCTCAGTTTCAGGAGGTCCCGTTTATTAATTGTAGACCTCAGTTTCTGTGCTATTGGTCTTATGTTCAAGAAGTGTCTCCTGTAAAGAATCAATAGGTTATACTTTGAAAACCTGTACTCTACTAAATTGGAAAATTAAGATGAAATGGATTATTTTCTATATAGATATCACTTACCAAAATTAAATAAAGAACAGATGAACAATTTAAACAGATACATAACCCCGAAAGAAATAGAAGCAACCATAAAACATCTTCCAGCCAAAAAAAGTCCAGGGCCAGATGTCTTCAGTGCAGAATTCTACTAAAAATTCAAGGAAAAGATAATACCAATACTCTTCAAATTGTTCTACACAATAGAAGCAGAAGGATCACTGCCAAACTCTTTTTACAAGGCTACAATTACCTTAGTACCCAAACCACACAAAGGCACAACCAAGATAGGAAATTACAGACCAATCTCCCTCATGAACATTGATGCAAAAATACTCAATAAAATGCTGCCAAATCAAATCCAAGAAAATCCAGAAAAATCATCCACCATGATAAAGTAGGCTTCATCCCAGGGATGCAAGGATGTTTCAACATATGAAAATCTATCAATGTACTCCTCCGTATAAAAAATCTGAAAAAGAAAAACCACATGATCATCTCACTAGCTGCTGAAAAAATCCATTGACAAAATCCAACATCCCTTCATGACAAAGGTCTTGGAGAGATGAGGGATAACAGGAACATGCCTAAACATAATAAAAGCTATACACAGCAAACCAACAGGCAATATCAAACTAAATGGAGAGAAACTCAAGGCAATTCCTCTAAAATCTGGAACAAGACAAAGTTGTCCACTCTTTCCATATCTCTTCAATATTGTACTTTAAGTTCTTGCTAGAACAATAAGACAACAAAAGGATATCAAGGGGATACAAATTGGAAAGGAAGAAGTCTAACATTCTCTATTTGCAGATGATATGATAGTCTATGTAATCAACCAAAAAATTCTACCAGGGAACTTCTACAGCTGATAATAACATTCAGCAAAGTGGCAGGATACAAAATTAACTCAAAAAAATTAGTAGCCCTTCTATAGATAGACAATAAAGGGGATTAGAAAGAAATCAGAGAAGCATCATTCTTTCTACAAGAGCCACAAACACCACAAAATATCTTGGATTAATTCTAATAAAACAGGTGAAAGACCTGTAAAAAGAACTTTGAATTTTTAAAGAAAGAAATTAACGAAGATACCAGAATATGGAAAGATCTCCCATACTCTTGCATAGGTAAGATCAACATATTAAAAATGGCAATCTTACCAAACGCAATCTACAGATTCAATGCAATCACTATCAAAATACAAGCACAATTTTTAATAGATCTCTACTTTATTTGGAAAAACAAAAGACCCAGGATGGCCAAAATAACCCTTTACAACAAAGGAATGTCTGGCGGCATCACCATCCCTGACTTCAAGCTCTATTATACACCTATAGTCCTGAAAACAGCTTGGTATTGGCACAAAAACAGACAGGTAGACCAATGGAATCGAATTGAAGACCCTGATATCAACTCACACACCTTTGAACACCTGACCTTTGACAAAGAAGCTAAAATTATACAATGGAATAAAGAAAGCATCTTCAACAAATGGTGGTTGAGTAACTAGATGCTGGCATGCAAAAGACAACTGATAGATCCATATCTACTACCATGCACAAAACTTAAATCCAAATGGATCAAAGACCTCAACATCAATCCAGCCACACTGAACCTCATAGAAGAGAAAGTGCGAAGTACCCTTAGATGACTGTTTTTTAGTCAGAGAGAGAAAGAAAGTGTGGATTTAGATGGGAGGGAAGATGGTGGGAATCTGGGAGGTTATGTGTAAGGGGAAAATGTAGTAAGAATATAGTGACTGAAAAATGCATTTTCAATGAAAAGTAAATGAATAAAAAATAAGGAAAAGTTTAGTTCTCTTTGTTTCCACTATTTTACTTTTCAAAATTTACTTTGATAACTACAATTCTAGTAACTTCATTGAATCAAGAAAAATACCCCTGATGGTCAAACCTATGTATTGTAAAATAATAGAAGGGAAATGTAGGCCACTATATTTCTGATTTTATATAAAAGCCATCATGATTCTCCATCAGTATAAATTTCATGTTTCTTTGAAAATTAGAACTTAATTTATAGTGTAATTAACCATTATTATATCTCTCATGTAAATAAGTTCAAACCTAACAAATATTTCAATGACCAGCAGTAACTATTTATAGCAAAAAATATAGGGATGACTTACAAATCAACAATTAATCTATGAACAATGCAGAGGAAATTTTCACCAAAATTTATTTGTAATATGAAGATATGTACATCCTGTCTAATATTTTCAGTTGTGCAAAGCTTTGTACACTTGTGTTTCATGTATGTGTTTATCATCCTTTCTGCATATCAACAAGTTTAGGAAAATCACCATTTTATCTTGAATGGCAGAGGGACTCATGAAACCCCGCTAGTAACTAAAGAGCTATCAACAGTCAATGAGTACTGGAGAAGAAATGTCTTTCCTTTCATGGGTATAGCCAATATTAAATTTTTGTGTCTCAATAAATAGCCCCTACACTTATGTTCATGCAAATAACCATGCTAACAATGGATGCAAACATAAAAACACAATACATTAAAGTAGGAGGGACTATGGGAAGATGAAAGTCTTCAGAATGAAAGATGGAGGAGGGAAGAGAATAATGGAGATAAAATTGACCAAATTTCAGTACCAACCTGCATGAAAGTCTCAAAAAATTGTTAAAGAGTATAAAATAGCTAAAATATAGAGAAAATATGTTTTACTTCATTAAATTTCTGGGCCTCTAAGCAGCAGGAAACATCAGTTCAGCCTCATTAGATTAGTGAGCACTTTGATCTCGTAATGTGAAATGCTGTTGAGACTGCATTATGAGCAAAGCCCTTATAAACTCATAGAGAGATTGTAAAGCTATGTTGGTTAGTGATTTGACAATATCTAATTAATTTACTTATTCATTCTCCTCTGACTTTACAATTCTTATTGTAGCACATGGCAATTGAATATTTTCACACTCTTAAAATCAAATTCTACTTTTCTAAATATTATTTTCATCAAGGTACATCAATTCTGCAGTGTATTTATGATATAAAAAAGACAAACTCATTCAAAACACCCTCATGTAAAAAATAGGGGAATTTGATTTTTCAATTGAAAAGTCTCCTGATACATGGCAACTGACCAGAAAGAGTTCAAAATGGTGCAATGTATACAATTCCAGCAATAATAAAAAAGTGAATTTAAACAAGCCACCAAAAATATTCTCTAGTTAATATCAATGTAGCTTATTGCCTGAATGAAAGAGTAGAAGAAAATATACTTTGTCCTATCTTAGAATAATTAACAAATACAAAATACAGAAGTACTGTTGAAAACATAAAATCACCATTAGGAGATTTTTTTCAGTAAGTATTGCTGCAAGATTCACCACTAAGCACTAAAATTAATATATGAGTATTTAGGAAGATATAGGATACTAACAGAGTCTACAAATAACTTTTCTAGGAAATGTACTGCCAGAAGAATGCTGTAATGCTATAGTAGAAAACTTGGTTAACACTATATTAAACAATATGTCAAGCTAGCATCACCATTAGGAAGACAAATTGACCTAGTAAGCCTCCTGATTTAAGACACAGAGAAAAGAGAAACTATTCAACAGTTTTTGTGCCAAAAATGTAGTCGCAGTTTAATTATGAGGTAACATCGCAAAAGCCATTAGCATGGGACATCCTACTAAATTATTGGTAAGTAATCAAGGAAATGTTCCAAAGTCCTGAAAGACAAGGAACTGCTAAGTAACTATTACAATCAAACAACAAGGACATATGAAAATTAAATGTCAACAACAGATTGCAACTTGGGAAAATATTTTGTAATTAGTACTGCAGAGACTGTAAGAAATATTGTAGTGCATTAATAGTAGGCTAAGATACTTCTTAGGTCCTGGTCGTTTTATTGTGGTTATACATGGCATGCATATTAAATTAAGCTCATTGAAAGATGAACAGAGATCATCTTAATAGCTTTTTAAAAAATTTCCTGCAAACCTAAAATTGCTTCAAAGAAATAGATTAAAAATACACTTTCACACTCAATAAATGTGTGTGTGTTTCATTGCAGAAATGGCTGATATAAGTGAATGTTGTAGCCATTAATTGAAATATGGCTAACAAACATATAGCTACACAATGGCATAGTAACTAAATTGAAGGATTTTAACTGATGCATTAAGATGAAATTAATAGTCATAGCTTGTTGTAAAGTTAAAATGTAGAATTGTGACACATTTGAATAAGTTAAATAGGCAAAACACTACAAAAAATGTCATTTTAGCGATAAAAAACAAACAAAAGGAGTAGATAGTGACCATATCATATAAATACAAAATGGAGTAAATGTTAAAACTTGGAGGAGGGAAGTGGGAGGAAGAGATGGAGGGGGAGAGAGAGGGAGAGGGAAAGGGAAATGGAGAGCGGAGAGATAAAGAACAGGATGAAGTTGGGTAGGTAGGAATTTGGGTAAGATCTGAAAGGAGTTGGGGAGGAACCAAAATAGGTTTTATGAAAACAGTAGAGTCCCTGTAATATGTAAACAGTCTCTGTGTTTGTAGCCCAGATGATGAGTACTTCCTGTATCTTTGCTCCTGCACTGGGACCATGTTTATAGGTCAGTTTTTGTAAGCCATATGTCTGACATCTTTTTATTGGTTCCTGGGCAAGAGTAAGCAAAATTTTTTAACAGCCATGAACTCAGGAGAGACATATGAAGAATGTTTTCTGGCCTCTGCCTTGTAACCAGCTGCAGGGGAGAGAAAACGCCCTTGTGTCCTGAATGCTATCTAGGCCTTAGAACCCTTGTTTGGTGAGACTGTAACTCTATCATCACCGAACCCAGTTGGTGCTTTCTGTGTCTCTTCTCTGTTTCTCTGGTCACAGCTACCTCATGCCCTGGTGTTTTGCCTGATTTACTCACTGAGATATTTCTTTTGCTCCTGTCATGTAATTTTTGAAGATTTCATAAGTTTGCAGCTGAGGTTACCATGTTTGTTATTTCAGGATTTGTTCTCCTTTCCACCAGGTCCCTCTTCAGGAGATTGTGCATGCTCTGTAAGTACCCTGAATGTT
Organism: Mesocricetus auratus; assembly: GCF_017639785.1. Classification (NCBI taxonomy): domain Eukaryota; kingdom Metazoa; phylum Chordata; class Mammalia; order Rodentia; family Cricetidae; genus Mesocricetus; species Mesocricetus auratus. The sequence continues at coordinate 49,100,329 of NW_024429190.1, forward strand.
GCCTATGTCAGAACATTTGTTCTCACTTTGGAACATCTCCAAAGTTTTCGTTTGCTTCTTAATATGATCCTGTCTGCTCACTACTGAAACTTGTATAACTTTCATGGTTCCAGCAATCACAACTTCAGAGGGTAGCTTCTCTCCAGATGGTTTTCAAGTCCAGGAAATTCTATGGACCATGTGTTGAAGTCATCCACTACTCCAAAAAAATGTCCGTACCTGGATTCAAGTATGATGCAATCATTCTTTTCTTTCTTTCATTCTTTTTTAGCTGGATTTATTTTGAGGAAGTAGTAAGACAAAAACTCTCACAGTAGCCCAGGCTGATGTGGAACTCATCTTGTAAACTAGGCTGCCCTTCAACTAGTGACTCCCTTCCAAATGCTACAGTGTTTGCTCTAGATCACTGACTGTGTCAGAGAGATATTTTAAGAATTAATAAAGAAAGAGTAAAATATAACAAATAAGATTCACTCTTTAACACAAATAATGTAGTTATAATAAATAACTAAAATAACAAAAATGTACATAAATGTAAGTATGACTAAATTACATTTTTTCAAGGTATACTTAAAAGAAAATGTGAGATGATTTATATATATCGTTCTAGCAATTAATTCAATGTTGAATTATTATAAAATTACCACAAAGTAATCAATGAGTGTAATGCAATTAGAATTAAAACCCCAGTGATATAATTTTCAATATTATCAGCAGTGCTTCATAGCATCTTAAAAATTAATTTTAGCTCTTGAATTGGCTCACAAATATACAGCATGAAGAATGGCAAATAAAAGAATTTTAAAATAAAAAGTAAATTTATCACCTGTGCTTTGGATTCTTCAGATCTCATTTAATTACTAAGTACCAGTGTGTCTCAGGCAATGGTTCATTCCTTGTATTTTGGCGGAATTATGCCAAAGTTGCAATATGGGTTAAAGGTTATTTGAAATGTATTTGTCAAAGACTTGGTCCCCAAATAGCTCATAGCCAAGTGCAAACTTGAAGGAGTGCTGAAATCAACTGATAGCATTGCCTTTGAGAAATGATTAAGGCAGTTTTCAGGAGACCATTGAGTAGTTCACATCAGATGGTTGTTAATGATATTGGAGCTTGGCTCCATCCTGCTGTCTTATTCCCTGCCTGGTGATATGAACATTTGCTGTCATACTCACTTGTAGCTGAAAAGAGCCCTTAGTAACTAAGCCCACATGTACAATTTGCTTTTCCTACCTCCGGAGCAAAAATTTGCAAAGTTTCTTCATAAACACTCTATTTCTCTTACTTAGTAAGTAAAATCTTACTAATTCAGTTATTTTTTAGTGGAAAATTCTTTCCTTTAACCTGATTTCCCCCACCCCGAGGAAACATCTTCTATTTCAGTTTCACAAGCATTGAGAAAAATTATGAAAGTTACACAGCTCTAGCATTCTTTAATTATGTTTCATTTTCTGTTGCATTATATATGAGTAATTATATCCTGCATCAGGGTGTATACATTTTACATTTTTCCTCTTAGATTCCTAGTTCTGATGTGCTTCTTATTTCTTATTACTCTTCTACAAATTCACATTTTTTCCCACTGAAAGAAAAAAATTAAGTCTTTCTTTAAAATGGCTACTTTTAAAACATCAAACTAACCTTTTTCACCTTCTTGAATGGGATCATTCATTAAAATATTCTTCTGCATATCCAACCTCTCTGTCTTCACATATGGTGTAAGAAGTATTAATGTCCTTAATACCATATAACTGATGCCTGCTTCCTCTTTTCACACTACCAAGAGGACTTCTTATTTACTTCAGAGAATTTTCTAGTTTTTCTTTCAAACTGCTGGCAACCTTTCTAAATCTAAGGAATCAGGGTGAGATAATTTCTTGACCTTTGCACATAAAAGATTCATAGAATCAATATCAATTCTTATTCTGTGGTTCTTTCCACATTATGATAGCAAAAATGATCGAGGATATCTCTAGAGAGATGGCTCAGCAGTTAAGTATACTTGTTGCTTTGACTGTGTACACAGCATTTTTACCCAGCATCCATAGGACACAAACAACCATCTGTAACTCCATTTCCAGTGGATTTAATGCTCTTTAACATCTTCAGGCATCAGGCACACATATTGTACACATAGTGCAGACAAAATAGGAAAAAATAATAAATATATTAAAAAGAAATATATGATATATAGATAACGTGCAATGTAGATGGTTGTTGGTGTCCTGAGGATACTGAGCACAGACCATGAAAGAACAATACTCAGTTTCACATGAAAAAAACAAAAAACCCAGGATAGCCAAAATAATCATTCTACTATAAAGGGATTTCCAGGGGCATCATCATTCCTTACTTCAAGCTCTACCTTAGAGTTACAGAAATGAAAACAACTTGTTATTAGTACAAAAACAGACAGGTAGAATAATCAAATCAAAGACCCTGTATTAATCCACACAGCTAAGAACACCTAAAAATATAGATAGAAAAAAGAAAGCATCTTTAACAAATGGTCTGGCATAACTGGATGCTGACATATACAAGAATGCATATAGATCCATATATATCCCCATGCACAAAAATTGATTCCAAATGGATCAAAGACTTCAATATAAATTCAGTCATATTGAAACTCTTTGAAGAGAAAGTGGGAAGTATACTTAAGCACAATGGCACAGGAGGTTAATTCCTGAACATAACACCAGTAGCACAAACACTGAGAGTAGCAATTAATACATGGGACCTCCTAAAACTGAAAATCTTCTGTAAGGCAAATGACACAGTCAATAAGACAAAATGTCAGTCTACAAAATGGAAAAAGATCTTCACCAATATACAAAAACTCAAGAAATTAGGCACCAAATTACCAATTTAAAATAACCCAATTTAAAAATGGAGTGCATAGAAAATTCTCAACAGAGGAATCCCAAATGGCTGAAAGGCACTTAAGGAACTGTTCAACATCCCTAGCCATCAGGGACATGCAAATCCAAACAACTCTGAGGTACCATCTTACTCCTGTCAGAATGGCTATGATCAAAAATACTAATGAAAGCTTATGCTAGAGAGAATGTGGAGTAAGAGGAAGACTCCTCCATTTCTGGTGGGAATGCAAACTTGCACAGCCACTTTGGAAATCAAAATTTAGATTTTTCAGAAAATTGGGAATCAATCTACCTCAAGACTCAGCAATACCACTCTTGCACATATACCCAAAGGATGCACACTCATACCACAAGAACATTTGTTCAACTATATCCATAGCAGCATTGTTTTTTTTTTTGCAATAGCCAAAACCTGGAAGCAACCTAGATGCTCCTTAGTTGAAGATAAAGAAAATGTTGTGCACAATGGAGTGCTATTCAGTGGGAGAAGAAAATCACATTTTAAATTTCACAGACGAATGGCTGGGACTAGAAGAAACCATCCTGAGTGAGGTAACCTAGATAGAGTAAGATAAGCACAGTATGTACTCACTCATAAGTGGATATTAGACACAAAGCAAAGGATAATCAGTCTACATTATACGACTCCAGAGAAGCCAGGAAGCAAGGGGGACCCTAAGACAGACACACATGGACGCATATCTCCTGAGTAAAGTGAGAGCATGAGGGGAGGGGGATGATAATAGGAGAGTGGGGAAGAGAGAAGGGAATGGGGAAAAGAACATGCTGGATCTGGATGATCAAGTTGGGGAAGGACAGAGAAGGAGAACAAAGAAAGTGATGCCTTGACAGAGGGAGCCATTGTGAAGTTAACTAGAAACCTAGCAATAGTGAAATTCCCAGTAATGCCCAAGGAAGTCCCCAAATAAAAATCTAAGCAATAGTGGAGAGACTGTCTCAAATGTCTTATAATGAGATTGACGACAACCTTAAATACCATCCGTCACAGAGCCTTTATCCAGTAACTAATGGAGGCAGATGCAGAGCTCCACAGCTAAGCACAAAGCAGAACTCCTGGAGTCCACTTGTGGAGAGGGAGGAACTATAATATGAGCAAAGGGGTCAAGACCATGTTGAGGAAACCCACAGACACAATTGACCCCAGCATGTGGGAACTCATTGACTGTAGACTGACAGTTTGGGAACATGCATAAGAGTGAACTAGGCTCCTCGATGTGCCTGACAGTTGGGGAACTTGGACTGTTTATGGAAACTGGTGGTAGTGGGACTGGTATTTCTCCCTAGTGCATGAACTGGTTTTCTGGAGTCCATTCCCTAAGGAGGAAACCTTGCTCAGCCTAAACAAAGAAGGCAAGCCCTTTGCCCTGCCCCAAATGATGTGACATACTTTGATGATTTCCCCATGGCAGGCCTCACCCTCTCTGAGGAGCAGATGGGGATTGGGTGGTGTGGTGGTGTGTAGAGTGAGAAGGAACTGGGATTTGTAGGTAAAATAAGATAGTTTTAAAAATAGTAAAAGAAAAATAAATAAAATAATGAGGAAATAAGCTAGTAAATCATTTGCATTGCCAATAATTTCCTTAAATCTATACTGATAAGGCAAAATAGAAAATTTTACTTTGGCAAACAGTTGGTCCATCCATTTCTTGAATTAATTTTCTATTATATTACCCAATTGTTCCACTGTATGTTAACACAAATGTAGAAGGATGTATTTAAAGCATAAATAAAGAAATGGACTCATAGTGTTTTTCTTTATGTAGTTATTCAAATCTGGGTTTGAAAATATAAAATTGGCAATATATTTACATATATACATATATATGTATATAATAAAAATTGTTACACATCTGATAATGGAAATGAGTAATGCCAAGGATGCTGGGAAAAGGTAGTAGAATATTTATTCAGATATAGAGAAGTAACTTACATGAGAAGCTGAGAACCAGAGTCAGCTCTCTATGGTCTCCAAACCTCGACCAGAATCCAAGAGAGCAGGGTCCCCTCCTGTCCTCTCTTTTATCTATAGTTTCTCCCATGTACCTGTGACCATGCCCAAATGGGTGTAGTCAGTGCTAGATTCGTGAGGTCTCTTCCTACACACATCTAAATATAAATGTATACAATAACACATATTATTGTGCAATAAACAAGCCAGATAGAAAACAAATGCACATTATATTTTAATTATTAATTTTTGCAAATTTCACATGTTCTTGTTCAGATGACATCCTCTTCACATTTACTTCCATAAAATTCCAAGCTATCTCACCGTACAACTTGCATTTATCTTTACATACTCTTTAAAAAAAAATGACTAGGTCTTAGCAGTGTTGGGTGTCTGTGCTTTGGTATAACTTTATCTACTGGTATTGTGTAGACCTTCAAGGACCACTTCCCTGAAGTAAATTTACCTACCTTCCATAAGTACATATTAATTGTGGTGATATATTATTTGTCATCTAAGGAAGTCACTGAAGATAAGAATACAAAGATAGCCACAGCCATTGAAGCTCCGCAGTGGTCGCACACAACTTTAATCCCAGGACTTGGGAGACAGAGGCAGATGCAATTCTGTGAGTTCAAGGCCATCCAGAGATCCATGACAGTGAATCAGTCTAAATGAGAAACAAAGCTTACAACTTAATATCAGCACTTAAGAGGCATATAAGAAAGGAGCAGGAATTCAGTATTCCGGCAATTAGTCTCCAGTCACATTGAAGTCAGGATTGCACTAGCCTTGATAGAGGTAAGAGGTCTCTGATAGCTTGGCTGCTTTGCTTGTCTGATTTTCAGATTGACCCCTAATATCAATGATTGGGTTTATATTATTTGTATTACCATTAATTTCCAATAACGTCTCATCTAGGTGTAAGATTTCCAGAACCCTTTTCATTGTGTGGTTGTATTGGTCTTGGTATTGGGAGTTTGTTTGATGATGATTATGTCCTGTTTTCTGTTTCAGCAGTAATTACAAAATATATGTCCTCATCAGAACTTACATGTGCAATTAATACTTTGCTTTCTTTCACACCTTCTTTGACCTCATGGGAGGATATGAAACATAGAAACTCTTCTGTCCACTCATTGGTCATCTTAATTTCAAGACATGGTCTTTGGGGGAAGAAGAGATGACTCAGTAAGCCAACTGCTTGCCTTCCAAGGATGAAGACTTGAGTATAATCACCAAAACTTACATAAGAAATCTGGAAATAGTGATTTGTTCTTGCAACCCCTGGAATGAAAAGGCAGAAAGAGAAGGCTCTCCCAAGCTCAGTAGTCAGCCACACTGGCCTACTTGCCAGTTGGAGACTGTTTCCACAGTAAAGTGGGAATAGGCCTCTGAAATTGCACCTGATGTTGTCTTCTGACCTGAAAATGGCTAAGTACATGCATACAGTCTCCCCTCCATGCCGTTCCATAGATTTAGAGTAATAAAATTCATTAATTAACTAAATCTGCATGGATCTTTGTCAAAATTATTTTGTAATATGTCACATGTATTATATAGCTGCTTGATTAGGAGAATTTTCCCTTTAAATCTAAATCTGGAATTGCTTTCTGCCTTTGTAGATGAAAACAGAAAAATCACACATGCTAAAAGTTATGGTGTAGCAATACAAATGAGAAAGAACTCACAAAGTCGATTAGAAAGATAGAATGAACTTTTTCTTTAAAAATATGACTACTATAGCAATAATTATTAAATTACCTAATCACAAATAAAAAGAAATTATAAATTTCTTGAGTTTTATTTTCTGGAAGACAATTCTGTTTGGTTCAGAGTTATAAAATATGTTCTTTTTCTTAAACTCCACCACCACCAGTACCCAAATTTTAATATACAGTATAGTATTTCATTATTTTTAACTAGTTACAAAACTTCTGTAATAAAGTTAAAGATTTCTTGTTTGAGATAATTGACTAACTAGAGACTCAAACATTTTATTATAAAATACTGTCCAGTGTGAAGTTTTTATATAGAAACAGCACACTCTACATATTGTTTTCTGAACCTCTGACATGGTTTGGAAGCTACAGAATTATGAAGAAGACACCATCTGTTTTTCTTTTTCTGGTGGAAAGTGGAAAGTCATATTCAGAAAAGTATTTGGCAGCAGAAAGACATGAACTGTGAAAAGAATTAGAAGAAACAATAATGTCTCTAGCCAGAGAACTAGGCGAGACATTGCACTAAGGTAATGGAAAGAGCAGAAAACTCTGTGTCAGAGTGTTGGGTGTGTGTGTTCATTTCCTTCTATTTACTAGAAAAGAAGCAATGATGAAGACAAAGCCTGAGAAACTGGTATCTTACATGGCAAAATGCATAAAGCACTTTTAAGTACTAGTGTCTTGAGTTAGTGCTAAATCTTAAAGCAGAAGGATTTTAAATACTATTTTGCATTATATTATGAATACCTTGATTCAAAATATTGTGACTTTTACTTATAAACAGCAGTAATTAAATGAGTTAAGTAACTGGAAAGCAGATGGTGCTATGAGGCAATATAGCCCATCATTGTTTTCAAATGCATGAATCAGGCTTGTGTTTTCATGAATAGTGACAGCTCTTATGACTTTACCTGTGGTAATTCAAAGATAAAAACAAGCAACAGAATATTAAAAGAAAGTGTGATTTTGTACATAGTCATAGGCAGAATTTAAGTTTTTTTATTCCTTCATAATTCCATACCTATTACAAAAACTAGGCATGTATAACAATTTGCACTGGGTATTCTACTTTGAAAATTAAAATTCTATCCATTCACCATGTGAATTATCCTTGCCTTGCCCAAGACACATAAAGTCAATGACACTTCTTTGGTTTGGTGACTGCATTTTTCCCACACCTGGGACAATTTCTAAAACATAGTATTTATCAGAAATAGTAAAATGTTTCATAAGTAATCAACTATTTTAAAATGTTTTCCTAGATGAGCAAGATTAAACATTTCTCACACTAGGCTAGCACTATACAAATGATCCTTGTAAACAGTTTCTTTAGAAGTACATAATAAATTACTCATTATGTTTTGCAGCAAACATAATGTGAATTTATATTGATATAGAGAAAGAGAAAAAACCTTAGGTGCAAAAAGTAGGATATTGCAACATGAATTGCTGCATTTTCTTCCCTGTATATGTTATGTGTAAAGAATGTAGAAAAACATGGGATTTTCAATTATTTGGGTCAGTTTGCTTTAGAGAAGGAAGATACATGGAGTCACAGACAAGAGAAATTTGGAGCTGAATTACAGTAATGATGACTATGCATTTGTATTAAACATACTTGCCTAATTTGTGCCTCTAACTTTTAGTAGTGTTCTCATTACAAGAAAGGACTAACAGAAGATTATGCAAAATATGAGTGTTTTTTCTATCAGTGAAGTCAGTAAATGCAATGATCCTTAGCCACTTTTGTGTCTATGGAATTGTGATATATATATATATATGTATATATATATACATATATGTATGTGTGTATTAAAATTTAAGTTATGAATTCATGAATTCTTGGTTAATAATTCAAAGTTGGACCTTAGTATATTAAAAGGTGGTTATATCTGCAAAGTAGCTCTGATTAGCATGATAATAGACATAATTAGAAAGGGAGCACCAGTGTTGAACAGCATACAGCTTTGGAAGCTGACAGAGGTTAAAATTTTCCTGTATTATTTACTAACTGTGGAGCTACACAGAGGCTCAATGCCTTCATCTGCCATTTAGTTAATGAAGAGCTTCATCAAAATAATTCTGTGAAACCTCAATAGTAGAAGTGCATCCAAATTTCTTAATCCCAAATTTTGCATGTAGTAAGTCAGCCATCTTCTTTCATTTACCCCATTCATTTTCATAAAATTATGTTATGTGGAGTATTGATGTTTACTAATTCTTATTGAAACTGAGATATCCCTATTGAAATTGTAAATGTAATCCTAAATTGCTTAAAGAATATTTCTGATAATTAATTATTACAAAGCAGGGCTTTATTAGTTCTAAGAATTATATCCAAAAACATATTTATTTGACTATAATTTTATACAATTGTTCTATAATGCCAGCTAACACGTTTGAACAACAAAAGGGATATATCCATTTATTGATTCAGTCCAATTAATTTCTGATGTATGAAGTCTCAGCAGCTTAATTCTTAGATCGTAATCAACAACTCAAAGATTTTTTCCTTCTATGCTTAGATTGAAAACGTTGCCAACAACATTTGATAGAATTGGAATCTCCATTGGGTGGTCATTTATAGATGGCTAAATTCAGTGTGCTTGTCTGAGACATTTTCTTTTTCTTTTTGACCTGTGTATTGAGTAGTATTCTGGTTTTGATATTTATGTTCACACACAGCTCATGTGTGGAATCTAATCATGACTATGCTGATATGAAAAAGTGCAGTCTTGAAATGTGATCTGGTTGTAATATGATAACTTCAGAAATGAGTACTGTGGCTAGTTCATTTGTTTTCATCAAGAGTATAGTGAGAAATATGGAAAATGTGCAGCTGAGCTGAGAAGTAGACACTTGCAAGACAACATTTATCTCAGTCTCTTCATGTTGGAGTCTACAAAGTTCCAACAATTATGACAAATACATCTTGCATTTCATAAACCATCAGGTTTATAGTATCTTATGTTTCTATCACAACAGACTAAGATAAACAAGGCTTCACTTTTGCATATATTGACCCAAATTTGGCAACAATTATGTCCTCAGTTTTCTAAGTACCTTTAAAATCACAACAATTTAACTTATGTCAAAATACATTAAAAGTATCTAATAAAGGAACAATAAAATTTTATCAATATTACTTTATAGAAATATAGGAGGTAGACTACTTTATATGGACAATTTTATATGTTCTTATATTAATTAATATTAGCAAGTGAGCATATAGGCAGAGATGAATATTTACACATGGATTATATAGGTCACATCTCCTTGTAGTTTCGATAGAAAATGTCCTTATATCTTTCTTTGGTACTGTTTTGGAAGGTTGTGTATCTTTTCATCATTAGATTCTCATTGGAGGAAGTAGATCAGTGGACACCAGCTTTGAAGTTTATAGCTGGGTTCTATTTTTGTTCACAATCTACTTCCTGACTGTCAATGCTGTGACCAGCCTGCCTCTTGCTTCTGCTATTATGCTTTCTCTGCCTGTTGTCACATCTTTCCAAGATGGACTGTATTCCACTGAAACAGTAAGTCAAAATGAACTATCTTTAATTGCTTTCTAAAATTGTTTATCAAAAATTCAGAAACTAATCAAAAATACCTCATTCCTGTGGTAAATATTACTGTCTTGTTTTACAAGTAACAAAATCATACTTTCTTCCATGGAGAGATTAAAGCATAGTTAATTGTATATTAAAGCCAAAATATTGAAGCAGTAACTATGATGACTCTGATAATTATATAATAGGTAACCCCTTTCCCTAATTAACCAGAATTTAGAATTGATGATATTGATTTTGGAGAAGAAATCTATAAAACCAAAACTTAAAATGCCTAATGTTTTAGTTTCATTTCTCTAGTATTTATTATAATATTGTAATCCCTAACTTTTGTTGAATTCAAAATGCCAATGTTTAGAAATACTGGGTTTCCTTGTCTAACTTTAATAGAAGGGGAAGAGCTTAGTTCTACCTCACTTGATAGGCCATGCTTTGTTGACACTCATGGGAAGTCTGTTACTTTCTGAAAAGAAACAGGGGAGTAGTGGATTTGGGGTGGGAGTATTCAGGAAAGAATGGAAGGAGAAAAGGGGAAAACTGCAGACAGGATATAAAGTAAATGAACATATTTAATTAATAAAAATATATCAATGGTCACCTACCAGCAGCCAGTCTATAACAGTTTAAACCAAAAATCTTCAACAACAGTTCAGCTTATCATATGACAGAAAGCATATAGTGTTCTTAAGTCATGCCTTCTGTATAATAAAAGTTTGAAAGTTGCTAGCTTTTATTACTGTTAATAACACTATTTAACTTCGAACACATAAATGTCCTCTCTTTTGTTTATCTTTTTAAGAGCAATCTTGGGATCATTATGAATTCTCGCGTCTACAAGGAAATTGGAAATAGGCAATGCTTAGTGTAAACTCCGAGGTACAAACTAGACACAAGGAATTCAAATATTCACTGTACTTTCAGATCAGTAGGACACAAGACAAACACATCTCCTCACTGGTAACAAGTTTCTATTTCTATAAAGTTCAGTAAAGAGGCCATTTTTTCCTTAATGAGCTGTATTCTTTCTAGATAAATGACTGAATAAAGAAATCTGCCCTATATCTGTATATGAAGGGCTGCAATGATACAAGAAACAGGAAATCCAGTCCCTGCTTCTTCTCTAATACAATAATTCTCACAAAAGTCTATCATATTTCATAATACCCATGCATAGTTAATAAAGCACATCAACCAGATAAACCCACAAAAATCTCTCTAGAATGCTCAAGAAAACTACTGACAAAATATAAATAGTAAAAATTCCAAAGGTCATAAATGGCAAGAACTGAAAGGGAAATGATGTAATAAAAACCGAAATAAAATACTGACGGCTTGTTTCTTAAGTTTGGAGACAATTGTGGGGTTGATATTTGGAAAGATTGGACTAAACATCCAAAGAAAATCACATGTGTAGTCATGTTCCCATTTTTATAACCTCTGCTTTTTCCAATTTTAACTAGCTGCATTATTTATCTCTGATTCTATATGTCTTTCCAAATCTTTAGGCCTCCTCATGAACTCTGGTTTGTGTCTCTGGTTCCTTGCATTCTGTTTTGCTTTAAATAAATGACCTTACTATAACTTTGTTGCACAGGAAACTGAAATTCAATAATCACTCTCCATAACATAAAGGCATTTGAAGAAAATGGGGTAAATTTATTATTATAAAGTTATAAATAAACCTAGGTCAGAAAGATGGATTTCTAGTTTCAAGGAAACCTTTAAGGTATGCAATCTTTCTTTTTTTTTTCTAGAAGCTCCAATACCATCAACTACAAGATGGAGTAACATATTCCAATCTTGCTATCTTTTCTATTTACATGAAATAAAATTATAAATCCTCATAATAATTGCTCAATGAGTGGTTTATGCTAGTGCCATTCTCAGTCTGCAGTTCTAGAGGCCGTAGCAGCCACAATTCTAATTCTACGAGAATTTTCTGGAAGTTTCTCTGGGATCACATTAAAATTTTCTTATCACCGTTAGTTTCATCTAGGGTTTTCTTGAGATAATTTACACTATGATATTCTTGAAATTAGTACTCTCTTAAGAGAACAGCAAGTCCAATTATTAAAAAACCAGTCAGCACATGTGCTATTGGAACAATAACCTGGAAAATTACACATAAAGACTCAAGTGAGAAAATACTTAAATAACAACATAATGGTTGTTTCTATCATCTAAAATTATTTGATGTACAACACAATACATGGCCTGCAGTCATGGGTGATGTTTTCAGAGAGTACTGTCCTGTAGGTGAGAATCTGAATGCCACCATCTAGGAGCAGCAACACAACAATGCTACCATTTTTTCTCAAATCATTCAAATTAAGTAATTGCTCACCCATTAATATTTTTTCTTTTATTTTTGTATTTAAATTAGAAACAAACTTGCTTCACATGTAAATCCCAGATTTCCCCTCCTCTCCCAACCACCGTAACTCCCTATCCCATCCCCTCTCTGCTCCTCAGAGTGTGAGGCCCTCTATGGGGAATATCCAAAGTCTGACACATCGTTCCAGACAGGTCCTGGGCCCTCCTTCTTGTGTCCAGGCTGAGAGAGCATTCCTCAATGTGGGATGGGCACCCAAATTCCATCCATATGCCAGGGATAAATACTGATCTTTTACCAGCGGACCCATAGATTTCCGAGGACTCCTCACTGATACCCACATTCAGGGGTCTGGATCAGTCCCATGTTGTCCTGTTAGTCATCAGTCTGGGGCTCATGGGCTCCTCCTTGTTCAGGTCAGCTGTTTCTGTGGGTTTCACCAGACAGGTCTTGACCCCTTTGCTCATCACTCCTCTCTGTCTACAACTGGGTTCCAGGATTTCAGTTCAGAGTTTAGATATGGGTGTCTGCCTCTGCTTCCATCAGTCATTGAATAAAGGCTCCGGGATGGTCTATAAGGTAGTCATCAATCTCATTATCGGGGAAGGGCATTTAAGATAGTTTCTCCTCTATTGCTTATATTGCCAGTTGGTGTCATCCTTGTAGATCTCTGAAAACCTTACTAGTGCCAGATCCTTTCTCAAACCTTTAATAGCTTCCTCTATTGTAGTATCTCTCATCCTGCTCTCTTCTATTCTTCCTCTGACTCAACCTTCATGATCCCCCACATCCTCCTCTCCCCTTCTTCTCTTCCCCTCTCATTCTTCCAGATCCCTCTCCCCTCCCATCATGCTCCCTATCTGCTGAGGTGATCCCATCCCATTCCCCTTCTCTGGGGTATCATGCATATCTCTCTTAGGGTCCTTCCTGTTTCCCAAACTCTCTGACCGCGGGATTGTCATCTGACAATCCCCAGCTCCATGTCTAAAACCCTTATATAAGTGAGTACATACTATGTTTGTCTTTTCAATTTAAAAATATTTAGTTAGCAAATATAAGTTATGTATATATCATAGAGATATACAATATCAAGATTTGTTATGAAATCTCCAACCTTGTTTAATAATTAGCAAGAATTTCCATGAATATATAATCAAAAGCATATTTACTTGAATGATTCAGATAATATGCTAGAAATTAAAGCAGGTATACAAAATAATCACAATCACTCAGGAGGCAGAGGCAGGCAGATCTCTGTGGGTTTCAGACCAGGCTCGTCTACAAGAGGTAGTTCCAGGACACCTAGGACTATTCAGAGAAACCCTGTCTCAAAAAAAAACATACAAACAAAAAAAGGAAACAAATAAAATAATCCCTGTCAAAGGCTCATACAAGACATTTCACATATTAAGAGTTCAATTTTGGTAGTTATAATTCTATAAGAAATTTGTAAAGGCATAAAGCAACTTATTCTGTGATAGGATAAAATATTCATGAGAGATCTAATTATACTCAACTTCCCCAGAATCATAGTTTACAGCCTGCTGTCACTATGGAATAATAAGGAATTTCAATTTACAATCTTAGCTCTATGCTCAATATACTAGAATAAATTTAAATGAAGAAAAGGGGATGCTATATTATTAGTTCATTAATCTTCTCCTTAATTTTATTTATAGACTAGTATTAGGGTTAGTGTTATGATTAGGTTTAGGGCTAAGAGTAGAGTGTGATGCTTGAACTATTGTGGCTGAAAATGTTCTCTTAGACTCATTGGAGGCTCCCAAGCTAGAGAAGGAAGCCTTTGGAATTTAATGAGGTGGTGATGGTTGCCTACTATCTTAAAGTAATTTTCACCAATAAAGAAAGAGAAAGCAGAGAAGGAAGGAAATAAAATAGGGAACAAAGGAACAAATGAAAGAAGGAATGAAGTGAAGGAGGGCAAAGGAATCCTCATTTACCCATTGGCCCCTCACAGCTTCTTTTCCTCAGAGCCTTCTCATTGTGAGTGAAACAGTGACACCACGAGCTGCCTCTATTCTGGGCATTCACATTTCAACTACAACACTGTGTTCCTCATCTTTAAGGACCTCCACACTAAAGTGCTTAAGAGAAAGTAATAACTGTAGACTTCCTGCTAGAGACTTTGGACACTCTTCATCATAGTAAAAGATATTACTAGTCCCTAGAACAGTTGTGTGTGATTTGGTAACTGTTTTATTAGCATCAACTATGGAAGTAATCTTCTGATTGGACAGACATCCCAGCAGAAAGGGCTGAGAAACTAAACATATTCCAGAATTCACAAGTTAATCCACACTGTAGGTTGAGGCTGGCAAAGAGTCTTACATAATTGGAAAGAAGGTCATCATCTGTCTACTCTCTACTGCCTTACTAGAAGGAGGCAGACCTTTAAAGAACTGGTTTAAATTTTCATTACTAGAAGGAGGCAGCCCTCTAAAGAACTGGTTTAAATTTTCATATCAGTCATTTTGAGGAAAATCTTTATTTCAAGGGAATGGTCTCTACAGTAGATCTTGAAGAGAATTTTTTACTGTTGCAACTGATAGATTTTAGCAATCATCATTTTGACAGAGATGTGAGAAAGTTCACATTTTAAAAAAGTAAATTCTAGACATTTTACAAGACTAAGCCCTAAAATGTATAACTGTACATAATGACAAATAAGTGCATAAGATTTTGAAAAAGGGTCAGTGTTGGGGGGAAGTTTTATGTCAATAAAGCACTGTTGAGCCAATAGGGAACCAAGATAGGAGGGACTAGGAGTCCAGAAGGACTCTGGGAAGAGAAACACAGGAGTCGAGATGTAACGCCATGGAGTAGGAAGCCCGGAAACTTCTGCGGTAAGAGACATACTTAGATTAACAATTATGGGGTAATTTCTTAAGTCAGAGCTAGCTAGTAAGAAACAAGCAAGGCCAACAGCTTCATAATTAATATAGCCTCCTGTGTGTTTATTTGGGACTGATGCGGCTCTGGAACCAGGCTGGCGGGAAGGCATTCTCTCAAGGAAAAGGTTTCCCTTTACAAATGGTACCAGAAGTGGGGTTGAATTTCCATGTAGAATGACAAAAGCTTTAAAGTAATTTTAGAAACAGAAGAACGGAGAGAAACACAGATTTTTGGTAGCAGCATTTTCTCAGGCGGGCTCTGTTTTGTTAGCGGCAAACAGAGACTAGCAGCTTGCTTAAGTTAGGCTTCCTGACTCAGCATTAAAAAAAAAAGCACCAAGGTTGTTTTAAGAGTCTCTACTAACAATTAAAAGGTGTGTAAGCACGGCTGGAAGTGTCAGTGGCCATATCTCCAAGCCTGCAGCTGGAGTCACGCTTATGCCTGCCATGTTGGGAAAAAATGTCAGTTTAAAACAGCCGTGGTTTTACAGATAAGACACGTGGCCAGAAAAAGTAAAGATTTACAGTAAAGTCAGACTTGGATGAACAAAACCTCTAAAGGTTTACAGTGTGTTTAAAAATATACGTGAGACTGAGAGGGAAAATGAAACGACAAAGTGGTAAATAAATAGAAAAGCCGGCATTGTGGTGTCTTAGAAAAAAAATAAAGTAATAATAGATAAATAAATTAGCCACATAAAGATGGAAAATACACAGAGAGTCTGGATACTGTATGCTATTGTGTTTTTCAGTTTTTTTATTGCCAAGGAAGGAACAACTGCTAAAGTACACTTGATTATAAATGCTGCTGAATTAATCCAACTTCTATCTTTTGAAAATTCCTTGACTTCAAAATTTAAGTGTAAGAATATGTTACTTGGGAAAGGAGTTTTTGTTTATGTTTCTACAGAAAATGAAAAGCTGAAGATTCCTTCCAGGCTTCTGTGGTTTGATGAACCAAGACCCCCGGAAGCAGTGGAACAAGTGTTCCAACAACTGAAACAGCTAAGATGATGCAGTCTTACAGACCCTGAAAATAAAGACTTATACAGGTTTCTGAGTTTTGTCATGATTCCCATGGTATGAACAGAGCCCCCTTCCAGCACGAAGCAGTTTGGAATGAGCGACGTCCTAATTCCCATCTTGTTTATAAATCGTTGTTTTCATTTAAATGGGATTGTTTATAATTGGTTAATGATCACAACCAATCTCTTTTTAATGGTAAAAAGGGGAATTATGGTATGGTTATGGTTTTTCATTTATTGATACAAATTCAAGGTCAATTTTGTGATGTGTATATTTCTCCTCTTGATTAAGTATTGTGCTTATACTGATCTTTTAAAACGTAATGCATAATTGAATACAGACTATAGATAGTTACTTATAATAGAATTTATAGTTAGGTAAGTTACATTTTCTAAATATACAGAAATATATTTGAGATAGATAAACAGTCTTCAAACCTCTCAAAGACCTTCAGAAAATGGGATTTAAAATGGTTTATGGTTTTTCTTGACAATGAGAAATGTCTGCTCTGGCAGAACCAATTATGTCTGAAAGGAAGATGGGCATCGAAGAAACTTGTTATGGAGTTTGCTTTCAACATGGCAAGATTAGCCATTTGGGCAAGAAACTACTCTTGCCTGTACTGTTTGACTGTTGCTGTATAAACTGGACATGCATGACCCACGGGAAAGTCACTGCTGAACTCAGTCTTACAGGTTTTCTGATTCATGGAAGAGACTATGAGACATTCTACAGGACACAGAGAAATGACTGACAGATTGCCAATGCAGATGGACAGTTTTGAAATTTCCTGCTTTGCTGAGAAATCTTCTGGACACACTGTGGCCTATGGGCTAAAGATGGATGCCCCGACAATACAGAGGAACTTTGGGTGACTGTCCAGGTAGCAAGATGTCTCTGTCAATCCTAGTGTTTATATATTATCCTTCTGTGGTTCTGATGGAGTTGAAGACAGATAGTTATAGTTACAGTTTTCCTTAGTTATGATAAAAGATAAGCTACATAGATCTTTGGACTCACAAGGATGGGATGGATGATATTTTCTTTAAATCTTGCTAAAATATTGTAACTATGTTCTTACTTGATAACTGTTCTGTTATATACAATTTGACTATGTTAAAGTTAAGACCTTTCTTTTTGTTTAAACAGAAAAGGGGGAGATGTAGGGGAAGTCTTATGTCAATAAAGCACTGTTGAGCCAATAGGGAACCAAGATAGGAGGGACTAGGGGTCCAGAAGGACTCTGGGAAGAGAGACACAGGAGTCGAGATGTAACGCCATGGGGTAGGAAGCCCGGAAACTTCTCCGGTAAGAGACATACTTAGATTAACAATTATGGGGTAATTTCTTAAGTCAGAGCTAGCTAGTAAGAAACAAGCAAGGCCAACAGCTTCATAATTAATATAGCCTCCTGTGTGTTTATTTGGGATTGATGCGGCTCTGGAACCAGGCTGGCGGGAAGGCATTCTGTCAAGGAAAAGGTTTCCCTTTACAGGTCAGACTATTCGCTGTGTCTCTAATTATGAAAGAAGCAAATGACCAGGAACTACACAGAAATGGAGTTTTTCAAATAGCCTTTAAAAACAGGTCGCTGGGGGACAGGGGAGGAGAGGTAGGAGAGGGAACTGGGACTGACATTTAAAACAAGATTGTTTCTAATTTAAATTTTAAAAAATTATAAAAATAGTCTCTCTTGTGTTGTTAGCACCAGACAGCTCCACTGAACTTTTGTTAGCTTGTGGTTTGTAAGTCTAAGCTTTTTGTTTTTAAAAAATGGAAGTCTGATTTGTAATGGTTCTTACAGTTAGTTGAATAAATTCTTAACCAAAAACTCTTGTCAATTTCATTCACCTTGTTCATCATGCTTATTTGGTGAATTAAGAATCTTAATGCAAATTAATATGTAAGACTGTACAGTTCATGAATATTGGCTGTGGTAAATGTACAGGTTTCTGTATTTTGGACATAATATTTTCTTCTTTATATAATAGTTTGTTTCTTATCTTGCCATTATCTTTTATATGGAAAAAGATACTGTATGCATGACTGTTTATTTCTACAAAAGTTCCCCATAAGAGTTAGTAAAACATAAACTGAAAAATTATTTAGATAATTTAAATTAGTATTTTTGTTTTTTATAACACCTTTGCCTTTACATTTTATTAACATATAATTTTGAATATTTTAAACAATAATGTTTTTTATAAAGTGAAACATAAGGGCAATATTTTGCTTATACTTTAAAACTGAATAGGAACATGTTAAATTTGTATGATTTTGTAAAATTTGCATATAACATATTGTTTTATGACATTTTCTTAATACAATATAGATCTTATGAAAAGCATGAATATAATAAAATAAGATATTGCTAAAGTGAAAAGGATTAACTTAAAAATATCTTTGAATTACTAAGTTTCCACTTTATTAATAATCTAAAGGTGACCCCCCCAATCAGCAATGCCAGATCCCTTCCTAAAACTTATAATGTTTATTCATATTGGAACTTTAGGAAAATTATAGGTATGCAAAAATCAATAGTTGTATTCCCTAACCCAGAGTATAGCAGTCTTAGGACTGAGTGGTAACACTCTCAGCCTCAAATGAGAAATAAACACCCCCATCCCACCCACATGTCCACTCCCCAGCGAGGATGTCTTTCCATGGGGGATCATCAAAGTCTGTCACATCATTTGGGGGAGGGCTATTACTAGGTCAGGTCAGCTGTTTCTGTGAGTTTCTCCACCATGGTCTTGTCCTCTTTGCTCATCTCACTGGATTGCAGGCGTAGAGTTCACTGCATAGCTGTGGGTGGCTGCTTCTGCTTCCATCAGCTACTGGATGGATGCTCTAGGATGGCATTTAAGGTAGTCATTAATCTCATTATAAGGGAAGGACATTTAAGGTAGCCTCTTCACTCTTGCTTAGATTCTTAATTGGGGTACTCCTGGTGGGTCTCTGGACATTTCCCTAGTGCTAGATTTCTCTGTAATCCTATAATGGCTCCTCTATTAAGGTATCTCTTTTCTTGCTCTCCTCTTTTATTCCCCTGACTCAGTCTTCCTGATCCCTCATGTTCTCCTCCCCCCTCCTCTTCTTCCCTTCTTTTTTGTTCCTGCCTTAGCTCTCATAATGATGATGATGGAATGTGATGAGGATAGGTAAGCAAAATAAATCCTTTCCTTCCCAAACTAGTTTAGGTCAGTGTTTTTTTGTCACAGCAACATAAAGCAAAGTAGGATAAAGATACTTTTCAGTATGCCAAATAATGTTAATAATTCCATTAACATTTGCATCTGAGAAATGATCCTTTTGACCATAAACAAATATTTTGTCTTATACATACCAAAATGAGATATGTCATAGATATTTTACTGTTGAAGATCGAACAATCCATAGACACATATTCTCTGCATTTTCACCAATTGTCAGTCTTTGTAACAATCAAAGCTAACGGCAAAACAATTTTCTGGTGAAGGCTTAAAGCTACTCAAATCTATAGACAAATATTTAGAAGGAATTTTATGTATATACTTATAGCAAAATATTAGTATTACATTTTCCTATAGGGCCTATGGCCTACTTAGCCAAGGATTTCTGGGTCCATTTTCAGTGCCAGGCAAGTGTTCTATCTGGGTAGAAAACTCTAAATTCAATAATATAGAATTGGGTGTCCTAACATTCATATCACTATTGTGCCAACAGGCTTAGGTTTCCAGGTTGTAATTATTGTGGCTTACAGTTTTCACAGACAGCAAATTTGATGAATGCTTAATGCAGTCAGTGCAGTTATTAATGAGTTATAACCTAATTTATCAACAGGAAATTTTTGGATAAAAACAATGTTCTTCTTGAAAAGATGGACTCCATCTTTATTTCTAGTAGTCAAGCAGCATAAATTTAAAAATGCATACTCTCAAATGTATTAGAGTTTCAATTATAGTTTGTGATTTGAACATAATATGTGGCAAGGTTTCTGAACAATAATCTAAAGAGGAACTAAGCAGAATCTAGTTTATCACTATCTCATCATCATGACCAAAGTAGTTTCCTTATAGCCATGGTTTTAGTGAGGGTTATGTAGTAGCAAGACAGGAATGAGACAACACTTGTGAGTCAAAATCCTGAGGGCTGAATTAGACACCTGGAGTTTCAAGCTTACATGCAATAACAAAGAAATGTACTTAAAATTCTAGAAAGTTAACAAATAACCATTTAATCTCATGTTAGCATAATTTCCTATTCACATCTAAGATACCAATTTCAATCATATAAATATATGAAATAAAAGGATTTCTATTCTCAAAGCATCAGAACTCCTTATCTCAACCTTTGGTGATGTAAATGAAGTCTCTGAGACTGTCAGAGTCTGGAGTGATGCTCACTCTCCATTGTGTGAAATCTGAGCTCCACATTTCAGATATTTATGATGCAAATGCTAGCAGGCAAAGTGCAACTGAAATCAATATCATTTTGTTTAGTATTCAGGCAACAGGCCCCATCTGTACAATATTCCCCAAGATGATATTTTAGAGAACTATAGAAACTAATGACTGCTCAAATATAAATGACACTTGATTTTAACTGAAAAGCAATCCTACAACAGCAAAGAAGTGCCAGTCATTTTTATTCTAAAGAATGTCCTGTGTATTTAAAGCATGAAAAGCCTGAAGGAATGCAGTTCGCCCACGTATGCTTATGAGAAGCCTGACTCATCGTTGTGTCATAAATAACTGTCAGTTTCTGGGACCCTCACAGCAATACACAAGGGTTTGACAATGTCTAGGAGAGCACTCTGTAATGTTTTCTAATTGTTCCAACATACATCTGCTGTTCTTACTTCTAATGCCTTAATTTATGTTGAATATTACAGAGCTGTCAAGGCTATCACTAAGGAGGCCACTAAGCTCCAGTGTATAGTTCAGTGTTCATGGTCATACTCTGATCAAACCAATTGTGTAACAAAACAAAACAAAAATTGATGAACATTGGGAGAAGGAGGTATTGACAGGAGTGGAAAGGATGTAAAAGAGTAAGGATAATGGGCCTTAGCCAGACTTTGGAGGCGCATGCCTTTAATCCCAGCACTCAAAAGGCAGAGACAGGAGGATCTCTATGAGTTCGAGACCAGCCTGGTCTACAAGAACTAGTTCCAGGACAGACTCCAAAGCCGCAGAGAAACCCTGTCTCAAAAAAACAAAAAAACAAAACAAAACAAAAAAAAAAAAAACAAAAGGATAATGGGCCTTTTAAAACTCATCACATAAATGTATAAAATTGCCAAAGGACAAACAATTCATAAAAAGATATATGACAACATTCTTCCAGAAAATTATAAATGCAAGTTCAACAAAAATATTCTATTGAGTGTCTTCCAAGTATTGTTAAATTACTTTGCGAAAATTTAACACCATCAAATCCAATGATTGCTGATACATTTTCTTATGAGTTCACTTTAATATCTTGAAAAGGAAAGTCATTTTACAGGAACAAATTTACCTTCTAACTTCATTCATCCTTTAGGAAGTTGACGTCTTTCTGATAATAAAATTATGTACCTCACAATGCATCCATTATACTTTTTTAAAAATTTGTATGTATTATTTGGGATAAATAAAGGTGATTTTGTCAATGACCAGGTAGAATAGAGAAACAAAGAGCAAAATCAGTAGTTTATATTGTTATGGATGGTTCTTGTGTTAATTATCATTTTAACAATCTTTGTTGTTAGCTTGATAATTCTTGGGTTTCTCTTAAAATTTTGGTTTATATGACTGCTAGGATTCAGGCCTTACAAAAACTTATTAAAAAAGATTTAAGAGATATTCAAACCCAGACTGAGAAATTAAATATGGAAACTAATTCAGCATTGCATTTTAAGTTTAAAAAAGAACACTCTAAGGTCCTAAGAGAAACACATTTAATTATTCCAGTAACTTTACAGAAAATACCAAATGAAAGAGATCCTGTAATAGCCACTTGGAAGCCTCTGACAATGTTCAAGTAAGGAAAATATCTCTTTTGGTTCACTGTTGTAGATGTGTCTTGGCTCATTTAGTTTGTCCCTGGGTGTAGACAGCATATCATTGCTTGAGCCACACAATACAACATATAACTTTTTTTTTTTTACAAAACTCTAAAGAATAAGAGAGGAAGAAGAATGGCCTGGGATTGCATTAATCTTTTTATAGCACACATTCAGTTAATAAGAACTTACCAACTCTTTGAATGGGTAGCTTTTTAGATGTGATTTTGGATATGTTCAATGAACATCTACCAGATCCCAGTAGAACTGTGGGGTTGGGGACAATGCTTTCACCACATAGGTTTTATGTGTATTTAACTTCCAAGTAATTGTTATTCTGTTAACTTCCCCATAAAGTTCTCAAAGAAAAAGGGGAAAAATTCATCATGCATTCACTTGGGTATTTGTCATGATACTAGGATGTAGACACAGAACAGCTACATTTTCTCACCCAGAACCATTCCTTTTCACAAAATTTGAATTAAAATAGGCTTACATCATTTTCTCCTGTCTTCTACTTTCTCCTACCCCTTCCATGTTCATCGACTGCTACAACTTTTCCTTAAATATTTTGAAAATCTTTTTCTTTTTTTTTAATTTAGTTTTCAGTTTAAATTTAGATAAGAAACAAAGTTGCTTCACAAGTCAGTTCCAGATCCCTCTCCCTTTCCCTCCCCTCCTCCCGTGCCCTCCCCCCCAACCCCCCCATTATCCCCTCATTTCCCCAGGGAGGGTGAGGCCCTCCATGAGGGTGTCCACAGTCTGTCATTTCATATAGGGCAGGGCCTAGACCCTTCCCCAAGAGTTCAGGGTGAGAGTGCACCTCACATTGTTGGATGGGAGTCCAAAGTCCAAGTGTATACTCGGGATGGGTACTGATCTGCTGCCCAAGGCTCAATAGATTACCTAGGCCTCCTCACTGACACTCACATTCAGGGGGTCTTGATCAGTCCCATGCTGGATTCCCAGGCTGATGCCTGGGATTCAAGAGTTAATCTTTGTCAGGTCAGCTGATTCTGGGTGTTAAACCAGCCCAGTCTTAATCCCTTTGGTCATCAGTCCTCCCTCTCTGTTACTGGCTTTCTTGAGTTCAGCTAAGTGCTTAGCCATGGGAGTGTGCCTCTTCTTCCATCAGCCACTGAATGAAGTTTCTGTTTCCCAGACGCTCTGGCCATGGGATTGTAGGCTGGCACTCCCCAGATCTATGTCTAAAATCCATATATGAGAGAGTACATGCCATGTTTCTCTTTTTGTGACTGGGTTACCTCACTCAGGATGGTTTCTTCTAGTGTCATCCATTTGCCTGTGAATCTCAGGATTCCGTTGTTTTTTTTTCTGCTGAATAGTACTCCATTGTGTAAATGTACCACGTTTTCTCTATTCACTCTTTGGTTGAGGGACATCTAGGTTGCTTCCAAGTTCTGGCTATTACAAATAATGCTGCTATGAACATAGTGGAACAGACATCTTTGTTGTATGAATGGGCATCTTTTGGATATATGCCTAAGAGTGGAGTTGCTGAGTCTTGTGGTAGGTTTATTCCCATTTTTCTGAGGAATCTCCATACTGATTTCCAAAGTGGCTGAACCAGTTGGCACTCCCACCAGCAATGGAGGAGTGTTCCCCTTTCACCACATCCTCTCCAGCATAAATTGTCGTTGGTGTTTTTGATTTTAGCCATTCTGACAGGAGTGACATGGTATCTCAGAGTTGTTTCGATTTGCATTTCCCAGATGGCTAAGGATGTTGAGCACTTTCTCAAGTGCCTCTCAGCCATTTTAGACTCCTCTATTGAAAATTCTCTATTTAGTTCTGCAGCCCACTTTAGGTTTTCTACTGAAATAACAATTGACTTGTATTTTTTAATGTATGCTAGACCATCTTGCATAATATTTTTTTCTCATCAAAGAAGACTATTTTGGCCTCTGCTATCCTCTTCTGCTCCAATGGCTGCCTTTAACATCATTTGCACTTTTCCACTGTTACTAAAAGATGCAGGTGAATGATTGCTGAAATTTCACAGTAATAAACACTGACTGAACATGTGTTCCTGATTTGATTTTTATTTATTTAGGAAATAACATAAAAAGGAAAGTGGAATCTTAGAAATGGAGCTTGAATGAAAATATCCACAATTACCTCTCATTTCTAGGAGTATTAAAGTCTCATGTAAATTTTCAGATATTTAATTCAACAATAAGAAATAGGTTTCCATAAGTTCAGATAATATGTTCTCCTCACTTTCTAATACTAAAAAATAAGGCTTCAAGATTCTGGAAAGTATATTAGATAATAGTTGTTGGGATTAGTTTGGATTATTTGCAAGATGGATATGATAGAAATTAAAAGAGCTGACACAGCTAAGTTATTTGCTATTTCAAGCACAATGACTAATAAAATATGTTGTTACAAGTTCATTGGGTTTGAAGTTTGGATTTACTTAAGACCCATACCCCATCTCCAAAGCTGCTTACCGAGTCACCCAGCTGTCATATCAAGAATAACTTCTCTGTGTTCATGAGAACTTGAATTCCATTTTCCCTGTTGAAAACTAGACTTTTTAAAAAGTTCTCAATCCACTCAGCAAAACAAACTTTTAAAATTGCTTTAGCTTTCAAAAACATTTTCTTTTTAGATAAGTGAATGAGAAATAAAATATGCATTCCTCCTAATATGTCTTTGAATGACTGTTGAATTCAATGCTCAATGTACATAATATAAGTTTATTTAGAAGTAAATAAGAAGCCATCAAAGAATCAAGGTTGAGAAAATACTCACATAGTATTGGCTTGCTTGAATACTAATATAGTGAACAGTACTTCACTACATACTATATTCAATAGTTATTATCATTTTGTCTGGATTCACCTTTAGACTAAGACACCTAGTGAGTATAATTATAACTTCTCCCTAATGAAAATATATAATATTATTGCTAACAATATACAGTGACAAAATGATATAATGATACAAAATAACTAGTTTAAAACACTGCTATGTATCATTAGGAAAGTGGGGATTTTCTATCTCTTATTATTCATATGAAATCGGGTCCAGAAACTGAAAGGTACTAAAATCAACAGATTTTCAATTTTCTCATGTTAGCAACTGACACACAAATCAATATAATTTAGATAATGTTAGGATTACATATGCTATGATGCAATGAGAACATCATAGGATATAATAAACAGTTGTTTTACTACATTGAAATTTGAGAGCATGTGTTCATTAAAATACTTTCATACATATATTTGTCCTTAAGTTCTTTAATATTAAGGTAATTATGAATATGTTCTACTTTCATCTCTGTCTCTCTCCTTTATTTCCTCAGTCTTCATAATTTTCATTTATTTGACTATTCACATTTGCTTGAGATTGACATTCGGGTGAGTTCCTCCTTTACTTTGTTTTATGATCAGACACGCACTTTTCAAAAGTGACTTTAAATTTTTGCATCTAAAGATACAGTTTTATCTGAAGAAGAAAAGCAAAATCAAGTCACAGAACTTTTCTCCAATCATCAGTTTACCCATTGGAAACTTTATTACCTCCATGAAATCTGTCGCAGATCCTGCATAAAGTCTTCTGAGATTAAAGCATTTAAAATTTTTAAATTAAAAACCATCTTATTTTACATACCAATCTCTATCACTTTCCTTCTTGTGCTTCCATTACCTCTACCAACCACCACCCCCTAACCTCTCCTCAGGGAGTGAGGTCTCCCATGGGGGATCATCAAAGTGTGTCATATCATTTGGGGCAAGACCTAGGCCCTCCGCCATGTATCTAGGCTGAGAGAGTATCCCTCTATAGGGAATGGGCTCCTAAAGTCTATTGGCGTTCTAGGAATTAATACTGGTTCCACTGCCAGAGGCCCCATGGACTGCCCAAGCCTCCCAACTGACACCTATGATCAGGTGGTCTGGTAGAGTCCTATGCAGTTTCTACAGCTGTCAGTCTGGAGTCCATGAACTTCTATTTGCTCAGGCCAGCTATTTTTGATGGTTTCCCCAGCATGGTCTTGACCTCTTTGCTCATCACTCCTCTCTCTCTACAACTGGATTCCAGTAGTTTGACACAGTGCTTAGCTGTGGGTCTCTGCTTCTGCTTCCATCAGCTACTGGATGAAGGCTTTATTGTGGCAGTTAAGGTAGTCATCAATCTCATTATCAGAGAAGGACATTTAAAGTAGCTTCTCCACTATTGCTTACATTCTTAGGTGGGGCCATCCTTGTGGATTCCTAGATATTTCCCTAGCACCAGGTTTCTCGGTAAGCCTATTAATATAGTATCTTTCTATACATACATTAATTTCCCAGCATTTTTCAGTCTTGTCATTATTATTAGTTCTGTGGTGGAAATTGGAAACATATTTTTTAAAAGTTCTCAATGAACTTCATAGCAAAATTCTATAGATATTAAGAAGTAGAGCTGAAAAAGAGCCTCTGACTTCTGAATTTTTCTACTAATTTGATATGACATATAACAAGCTTAGTAGCTATATAAATACTTCTTCAATATCTCCCTCACAATAACTGTGAGATTACCATAGTATTTCCAGTTTCCCAGACAGAAAACACAGTGAACCATGTTGTATTCATAACAAGTGAAATGAGTTACATATCTCAAAGACACTGGGAAACAAATTAACTGACACAATGGGATACAATTATGAGGTCACTTTTGTCTTGCCCCACTATCAGCAAATTTACAAAAGGATTTCCCTGGTGTACAGTCTAGTTACTGGTGTTAATCTCAGTATCTATTGAACCCACTGTGTTGAGTTCCTTCTCAGGATCTTTTTATGAATGATCATTTTAAAGTCTTAGACATTATTAGAGTTTCAAGTCTTGAGACTTGGGTTAGGATATAATTAAACCTATCCTGCTACAAACCACATCACCAATTCTGGATCTGTCAGAGAAATCACAGAGTTGCAGAGACACAGAGAGGACAAACAGAGATTGGATAGAAAAGAGAGCCATACATTTTGTAGTGATTTCAATGGCAATGACAGTACATGGTCTGTAGTTGATAGAACTATTTTAGGAAGCATTAGGAGATGTAGTCTTTTAGGAGGAGTTGTGTCACTGAAGGTAGGCTTTGAGGTTTCTTTAGACCCCTGTTATTCCAGTTAATACTCTCTCTCTTTCTCTGCCTACAACTTACCAATAAGATGAAAGTTAGCAAATACTGCTCCATTACCAAGCCTGCCTGCCTACTGCTATGCTCCCTGCCATAGAAACATCCCCTAAAACTGTTAGAAATCCTCCAAGTAAATGCTTTCTTTTATGTTTCCTTCTTCATGGTATCTCTTTTGCAGCATAAAAAAAGTGACCAAGATACACATTTTTATCACTAATGTATGAGAGACTCCAGTTTCTGGTAAGTGAGCCAGCTGATCGCCACTGCCTTTGTTTAATTGTTTCAACACTTTTTGGGAGGGGCAAAGTTAAGACCACAAAATATAGTTTGAAAAATGATTGGTATAAAAATTTCATCATTGCTAAGTTCAAATCAGTTTTTAACAGTATTATACCAAATGTATCATAACTTCCTAATATCAAACTCATTATAAATATTTAAAGGAAAATTTTAGAAAAGATATATGTTGTCAAAAGACTTGGAATAAAGATTAAAAACATAAATATTATGCAATTGTTGAAGACACACTACAATGCTAAGTAATATTTGTGATAAACGAAGTTGGCTACCAATTTATTTGTTTCTGAAACAAAACAATTCTGCACTAAATCTTCACATGTAAGTCAGGTAGTGTGAGAAGTAGATGTTGAGGAATATACAAGATTTCTTTTGAGAGGTAGTGCGGTGATGCAGAAAATAAGATTAGATAGAGGAAGTGTCAAGCTGACAAGAAAATATAGTAGGGTACTCAGTAACCCACAGACAGTCTGGGTTGAAAATTACCTGCTGCAAAAACCATGCATTGAGGACATTTACTTCATTTTAGTGTTCCACTATGCTCAGTAACTGGCTTGGGGCTTCTCATGACTAGTAGAGCTGCAGAATGCAAGGTGTTAAGAGCCAGAGTCTGTCAACTGACTGTGCTTGTTGACCCTGAATTGAAAGTCATTCATAACAACCGAACAAATTTCACATTTCTTAGGCTGCTACAACTCCTCTTTCTAAGAAACATAGATCATAAAATTCTCACAATGTCACATTCATATGAATAGGCCCAATCAGTCCTTTAAATAAACTTAATTGTGTGTGTATAGGAGGGGCTGCTCTTTTCTTTTGTTGTTCAAGTAGCAACAGTAACTGTCAGCTGTTATTCCTGACACTTGACAGGACTCATAATTTCCTCACTTTTAATATGTGATCTGCAGAAGGAAAGTAAAGTGATGCTGGCCTGATCTATCTCTGAACACCTCCCACAATCATCTAAGACTAGAAAGATATATTAAAGCCCAGTGTGTAATGATTTGCCTTTAAGAAAGGAAGGAATTGTGGGTCACTGACACAGCAGCAGACTGGGACCAGGAAAGGCATAAAAGAAAATAGCACCCAGAATGGCACATATTGTATCAGAAAAGTACCAGAGAATGACAAATTTTTTTAATTTACTTTTGTTATTTATTTAAATTAGAAATAATCTTATTTTGTATATTAATCCCAATTTCCTCTTTCTCCCATTCCCCTCCATACCATCTCCCTTCTGCTTCCCAGGGAGCTGAGCCCTTGTTTAGGGGGATCTTCAAAGTATGTCACATCATTTGGGACAGGTCCCAGGCTCTCCCGTGTGTGTCTAGGCTGAGAGAGTCTTCCTCTATGTGGAATGGGTTCCCAAATTCCATTCATACACTAGGGATAATTCTGTGCTATGGTTACAGAGAAGGCGTTTGTTCAGTTCTACATACAGTTCTAGACAAATGTCCAATGCTGGTTTCTGTACTGAAGAAGGTGGCTGAGTATTTGCTGCAGGTTTGCCCTTAATTTTTAGAGTTTTATTGCTGATAACCTATGAATTACTTCTGGCTTGGCTCAGGAGTCAAATGAAAATGCCAACTATAAAACACAATTATTTAAGAGAATTGTAGCACTTTTCATGAGAATTTCCTAAGAATCTGACTTCGACATTTTAACAAAATCCACACATTTTACAGAATTTGAAATAGTACTCATTGAATTTACAATGCTCTGTACTGAAGGTATGCCAGCTTGACTGGTGATACTTACAATGGTTTGGAAGGAAACATGAGTCAATGGGTGAAAAACAAGATGACTGGTACAGAAGACATGTAGTAATTTCATAATCTTCCAAAGAGAATATATTTTTAAATAAAAGTGACTTTATAGAAACAGACAACAGGACACAATTGCCCTGAAGGACATGGCTTACTCTCTTTTATAACAATACTGTGATAGTTCAGAAAATGGAAGTCTAGCAAAATCTAGTCTTAATGCATATCCATAACATCATTTTTCTTAAACATGTAGATAGCTATGAAACAACAAAATATAAACATTATTTTTAATCTATTGAGATGGCTTTTCATTGTTTATGATAAATGAATGGATCAAGAGTTCCAGAAATTTCAACCTGTTGGAATTCACTCATTTTTTTTCTGCTTTGATTTCTATTCTTCTGTGTTGACCCCTACATTTGAGCTGAGTAGATTTATTACAGATAATAAGAAGTGTAATCATATCTAATTACATATCCTTGCTTGATACATCAGGTAGAAAAGAACAAATATTCACAGAAGCATGGATTCCAAGGACTCACTCAGTTAAATTTACTAACAAATAATAAATTTATGCAGGATTCTACAGTTTGAGGGAAAATGTACTTCAGAATTACATGCACAAATTCTGGAAAAATGACTGATCTTAAAAAAATAACATCAGCTTGAGAATAATTAAATAAATGATCTGCTTTGAAGTACACGAAATTCATAAAAAAATAATGGGTGTCTTTGAATAGATTGCTAAGCATCATATCTAAGGTTTTTAATGCTGTCAAGAGACACCATACTCAGTAACTCTTATGAAGGAAATCTTTTAATGGGTCTGGCTTACAGTTTCAGAAGTTCAGTTATTATGGTCATGGCAAGAAACAGGCAGCATGTAGGCCAACTCTCAGAGAGGTATCTGAGAGTTCTACAGATTGATTTGTAGGCAGCAGAAGGAGACTGCTACACAAGGACTAAACTAAGCATATTAAGACCTCAAAGCCTACCTCCACAGTGACACACTTCCTTCCACAAGGTCACACCTACTCCAAAAAGTTCACACCTCTTAATAGGCCCATATGGATGGGCCAGGCATTCAATTGTATGAATCTATGGAGGCCTTTCCGATTCAAAATGCCATGTTACATACCCTGGTCCCCATAGGCTTGTAGGCATATCATAATGAAGAAATACATTCAGCCCAATTTCAAAAGTTCCCATGGCTATAATAGTCACAAACATATTTAAAAGTCAAAATTCAAAGTCTCTGAGATTCACGCAATTTCTTAACTGTAATCCACTGTAAAATCAAACTCAACAAACGGATCATATACTTCCAACATAAAATCGCACAGGATATACATTACCATTCTAAAATGGAGGAAAGGGAGCATAGTAAGGAAATCTAGCTGGGCAAAGTACAGACTCTGCATGTCCATGCCTGATGCCAAAACTCTCTTCAAATCTCCAACTGCTTTCAGCTTTGTGCATTATAAAACACTTCTTTTCTCTTGACTTGGTTCCACTCTGTTAGCGGCTCTCCTCAGCAGATATTCCATTACTCTGGCATCTTCAACAGCTTGGGAGTCTCTAAGGCACTCTGGGATGCACCTTTATAGTTTCACACATGACCCCTCTACACCTCCAGGTAGAGATATCTTGATACATGACTATCCTCAACAACTTTCTTTAATCATGGGAGGATATTCCATAACCCCTTTATTCTATCCTGGACTCTAAAGCCAGAACCTTTAGAGTCACCAAAGCTGCCAAGGTCTGCTGCTTGCTGAGACTGGAACATTTCACTCTTGTCCAGTTACATCTCTGTTTTTTTTTTAATTTTTAAATAATATTTTACTTAATTTTATATTTATAATTTATTTATTGAATGTTTGGGAATTTCAAATCATGCACTCCAATTGTCATTGCCTCCCAGTTTCTCCATGTGTACCCCTAACCCTGTAGTTGCCCTCCAAATGAAAATTTAAAAAAAATTAAATCTAGCCAAAACAAAACAAGCAAACCAAAACAAAAGTACATAAAACAAAACAAGACAACAACAACAACAAAAACAAACAAAACCCCTCTTAGTTCCTCTAATTTTTTTCCTCTCTAACATCTCTTCCTTTGTCCTGGCTCATTAGCATTATGATTTTGTTGGTTTCCTTCACTTTGCCTAAGATTTGCTGTCCTATAGACTAGGCTGGCCTTGAAATCAGAGATCCATTGCCTCCCTTTGACTCTGGAGTGCTGGGATTAAAGGTGTGCACTACCAAACTTGGTTCTGAGCTTTTCTTTCATTCCTTTTCACAAGTTGGAAGTTTAGATGGGTGGGATTTTGCCCTGAGGTCTCCACTTCCTTCATTCCATTTAACTTCAGACTTTCCTTTAATCTGTTTATCTCCTTGTACACAAGACACTTCATTCTACTTCCTGGTGATCCTTTTCTCCTTGAACTGCACATTTTGTATTTTTCCTTGCTCAGCCTGATCCTAGGCTGTTTTGAGATTTCCTCTGGCAACAGAGTCAATCCAAAACTCTTCAATTTAGCCTCAGGCAGACTTTTTGGACAAAGTAAAAAAGGAACCACATTTTTGCCAAAAATCACAAAACTGTTCCTTGGGCCACATGCAATCATTTTTCTCCCCTGAAGCCTCTTGAGAAAGTTCCCCACAGTTCCAACCACCCTCAGCATTACTGACTTCAATGGTCTATTAAGCTCCATTCAAAGTGCTCAACAACTTTTCTAATCCAAAGCTCCACAGTCCATATTCTTCCAAACAAAAACTTGGTCTGGCCTATCACAATTCCCCAGTCCCTGATGCCAACTTCTGTCTTAGTTGTGGCTTCCATTGCTGTGGAAACATCAGGACCACTGCAACTCTTATAAAGGAAAACATTTCATTGGAAGTCGAGCTGGCCTACAGTTTTATAGCTTTAGTCCACTATCATCATGGCAGGGCAGCATGCAGGCAGACATGCATGGAGTGAAAGGGGTAAACTAACTCAAAGACTTCACTTCTTTTTTTTTTTTAAGACAGGGCTTCACTGTATTGTTTTGGAGGTTGTCCTGGAACAAGACCAGGCTGGCCTTGAACTCACAGATATTCACCTGCCTCTGCCTCCCAAGTGCTGGGATTAAAGACGTGCACCACCAATGCCTGGCTAAGACTTCACTTCCAATAATTTAGAAATGAAGGGACCAGACCCTCACTCAGCCCTCTGCTTTAGCAGCCATAAGAGGCTGTAGAAAAGACACATAGGCCTCTGACACAAGTAATCTCCAGATCCTCTGGCCTCCTGGAGCTTAGGGCCTAAACTGAACACAAAGAATCTCCAGACTATCCTTAGCCTCCTAGATACCCACAAATCAAAAACAAACAAGAATTAACACTCAATAGTCCTTAATTTCCCTCAATATTAATGATCTCAATTTGCCTATAAAAAGACAAAGACACCCTGAGTTTGGCTGCACCAAAGTCCTGGTACCCACCTCCTCCCACTCTCTGCTTGAGGTGACTGTGGATTCTGCTTGGGACCCCAACTCCTGCCATCCTCCTGCATCAATTCTGTGGGACTACTCTGAGCCTAGAGTGGACCTGCCCTGACAGAAACGATCACCCTGAGTCTGGCCACACCTCAGTCTTGGAAGCCTCCCCCCAGCCCTTTGCTTGAGGTGAGTGTGGGCTCTTCTTAGGGCCCCAACTCTGGACATCCCCCTGTTTCAATCTTCCTGTGCCTGCTCTGAACCTAGAGTGACTCACACCCACCTGCACCCATTGTGAGACCCATCAGAGTATTGGACCTGGTTGAACCCACTGGAAGAGAACTTTAGATCCATACCTACTAGAAGAGGAAGAGACCTTATGAGCTCCCACTTGAATAAATGATGGGAAGACGACAGTATAAAAACATAGTCAACAACAGAAAGAGCAAGACGACCCCACCAGAGTGTAGGGACTCTACACCAGCAAGACCTGAACATTCCAAACAGATGAAATGGAAGATAATGACCTTCAAAACAATCTCATGAAAGTTATAGAGGCCCTCAAAAAGATATGAGAATATCCCTTAAAGAAATAGAAGAAAAAAAAACAAACAATGCAAGAAATCAACAAATCTCTTAAAGGATGCCAAGAAAAAACAATCAAATAGATGAAGGAAACAATTCAAACAGTCCAAGACCTGAAAACCAAAAGAGAGACAATAAAGAAAACACAAACTGAGGGAATGTTGGAAATATAAAAGCTGAGTAAACAATCAGGAACTACAGATATAAGCATAACCAACAGAATACTAGAGATAGAAGACAGAATCTCAGGTACTTAAGATAAACTATAGGAAATAAATTCATCAATCAAAGAAAATCTTAAAACCAACAAATCCTTAACACAAATACCCAGGAAATATGGGACACTGTGAAAAGACCAAACTTAAGAATAATAGGTATAGAAGAAATCAAAGAAACCCAGCACAAAACTGCAGAAAGCATACTCAACAAAATCATAAAAGAAAACTTTCCCAACCTGAAGAAGGACATGCCTATGAAAGTACAAGAAGCTTACCGAACACCAAATAGACTGGACAAAAAAAAAGTCAGCTCACCACAAAATAATCAAAACACCAAAAATACAGAATAAAGAAAAAATATTAAGGGCAGCAAAGGAAAAAGGCCAAGTTACATATAAAGACAGACCGATCCAAATTAAACCTGACTTCTGCATGGAAACTGAAAGTCAGAAGGTCCTGGATAGATGTTTTACAAACACTGTGAGACCACAAATTTCAGCCCAGACAACTATACCCACCCAAACTCTCAATCGTTATAGATGGAGGAAACAAGATAGTCTGTGGCAAAAACAAGTTTACACAATACATATCCACAAATCCAGCCTTACCGAAATTTCTGGAAGGAAAACTCCATCCAACCCAAGTAAGTTAACTACACTCACAAAACATAGGCAAAAGATAATTGTGGGGAGCAGTCATTGTTACTTAGGAACTCTTGTAAATACTGCCAGCTCTTTCAAGTGTAGCCCATTTTGTGATCAACCTTCCTGCCGGTTCCAACTCCTTGCCAAAAACAAATTAGGGCTCACAGGAATAGCTGATAGCAATCTGCAGCTAGGTCACTTAACAACATTTCCTCCTGCAATTAGGTTGCTTAGAAAACCCTTCACCCTGTCACATGGAGGGCGTGGCCCCCGGCCACCTTGAAGAAATACCACCTCTTAAGATATGAAGCAAGCTCCGAGAAACAGGCTAGCAGCTCATCTGTCAGTTAAAGATTAAGCCTAGTGAAAATTACCAAATCCCTCATGCATAAGGCTTGAGCAATAGAATTGGAGCCTGCAGTTAGGTTACCAGGTGACACAGGATAGCCTACCCCTCCCACTGACCTTATTGCCCCACCAACTGCAGCCATCACCCCCACTCCCTCCCATCCTCAATTCCCGCCAACAACCCTATATAAGCCTCTTTGGAAAAATTAAAGGTTTCCAGCTTGATCACAATACTGTCTTGCCATCCGTTCCTTGTACCGCTTGTCTCCCCATTTTCTTCTAGGCATCCCCAGTCTTACATTGGACAGGCCAATGTGACCAGAACCCTGTGGAGAAAACGCCGAAGGGCCTTTTCAGAGTGTCCTTCGTGGACAACACGACTTTATGCTTGGTGACCCGTGGAAGCAAGAAAGTTCGATCAATTGGTGGCGAGATATGGCTGAGGTAAGTGGACAAGAAATCTCTTTCCGTGCTTAAGGAAGCCCTCCAGGTACGAGGAATATGGGTTAAAAAGAAAGATTTAAAAAGGTTTTTAAAATATATTAGAGATGTTTGTCCCTGGAGGGTGCGATAGATACAAAAAAATAAAAAAGAGATGGTGATTGCCTTCAAGATTATTAAGGGAATATATATAATGAGAGATATGAGACAAAAAATATTGGTCAAATTATCATATATCTACTCATGTATATTTTAATAGCCAGGAGAGCTAAAAAAAAAAAGCAAAACTAAGTACAAAAATTTTAGAGTTTAAAAGTTTTAAAAGGATCTTTCCCTCTAGCAAAAGCCGCTGGTACAGCTGTATCAGAGCTGTGCTAGGGCTTGGGAAAATAAAGATTCAACCACACATATGCAAAGGACAGGAAAAAATATCTACCCCTAAACCAGTTAGCAGTGTGATAGAGACCCCCACACCTACTGAGGAGTGGCTAGATGAGAAAGAACATACATGGCAGAGAGATTTGGAACTAGAAAGACAGAGAGGCAGAAACCTAGTGGTAAAGTTTAACATAAGCTAAGAGGCTTGAAAGATTTAGTAGAATAGCTCTCACAGGAGATAAGAACTTTTCAAGTTTCCTCAGATCAGAGATGTTCCTTTGTCTACGGCAGCAACAAGCATAGATCAGACTAGGGTGCAAGCACCCCTCAAGTCAGGGCCAGCAGCCACAGCAGGTCAGATGTCTCCAGTGCTGGTTAGTGTCAGAGAAGCTGTGAATCAAAGAGAAGATGTACATGAATTTCAGACACTCCTATGACAGAGTATAAGGATGCTCAGGGAATCATATCCAGGGTGTGCATGCCGATACCATTTAAACAGCTCAAGGGACTAAAGATGGCTTGTATTCAGTATAGATCAACAGCAGTTTTTGTTCAGATGTAAAGAGAAAATATTGCTATAGAAATCTTACTCCCAGGAGATTGGAAGCTGAGAGCCAAGTCCTGCCTACCAGAAGGGAACTGATTAGTTATGGAAAGCAGAATTTACAGAGCAGCGTCACAACACAACTAAAAAAAGGGAGCCCCAAACCTTCCCGTTTCTTATGAGGTGCTCACTGAGGAAGGGCAATACAAAGATATAGATCAACAGTTAAGTTTTGGATAGCAATGTATACACAGATTGGCACAGCTGCCAAGAGAACTTGGAACAAGCCTCCAGCCACCAGGACACAGTCTAAAGGCTTTACAAAGGTAAGGACCTGAGGAGTTATTCAAAATTTTGTCTCTATACTAATAAAGGCATCATGCAAAATAAGGGGAGATACAGGTGTTAAACTTTTGATTTAGATAACTAGCTTATCAAAAAGCTATTACAGCATGTCAGGCCATGCTAAAACCTTATAGAAAGGAAAGTGGCACAAATGAGTCTATTAAAGATTTATTCAGATATTGGGCCAGCAGGAACAGCAGGAAAAATGTTATTCCTACAGAGAAAGCAAGGCATACTGAGAAAGAGAGGCATATAGCCTTCTAGTGGTTACTTTGGGTGTGGCTAGAAAGGGGACATGGTCAGACAGTGTCCTAACAGAGGAAAAAAAATAGGGGACCAGTTGGTGCTCAGGATGCAGGGGAGGAAAGCAGCCACAGATGACCTACAACAGGTCAGCCCAGGCGCAAAGGACAAAGGCGAGGAAGGCTAAGGCCAAAACCTAGGAAGCTCACAGCCTTGACAGCTGCTGCCATGGCTGATGCCCAGACAAATGTATAGCAAATGCTATTAATACAAACAGTAAGAAACTGTTTCAAGACCTTATAGAGAATGAAAGACAACATGGATAAATTTGGATTTGTTCAGATTTTGGATTCTCATAATTCAAGGATTGGGTATAGCTACTGTTTTACAAGAGACTTCAATTAATAAAGTTTCCTTTCAATTAACTAATCATAACCTAGGCAAAAGGAGAGATGAGAAACGTGTGTTTGTTATGTATGAATGGGGTGGCCACATTGGTATGTATGGAATGTGATTTTAAATGTGTGAATGTTGACAAAAAAGGAACTGCTCAATTGCCTTGGATATTATTTAAAAGGATATTTAAATTGCTTTAGATATAGTTAAAAAGCTACCTAAATTGCTTTAGATATAGACAAAAGGAATATCCAGTCAGTAAGTGAGTCAGTGTCTTAATAGGAAAGCCCTCAGAGCCAGTTGGTGAAAAAAAATCGCAGAAGCCTCCAGCATTGACTTAAACGCAAAGGGACTCTGTACGGATGATTCTATAGAGTTTAGCAGAGAAGAGGGAGGATATAAAGATCCTCCTAAATTTTTATGCTTAAAAAGGAAAATCTGAAAAATGGGAGTTAGTGAATGATTTGAAAAAGGTCTTAAAAAAAAGCCTCAGGGAAATGCTGCCCAGTGAAACTCCACCCACAAAGGTGTCAGTGTAGAAGCAAATCAGGCCATGTCAGCTAAGATACAAATGAGGGGTTGTCAGCTAATGAGAGCTTTACAAGTTAGATTGGAAAAGACTACTTACAAATTATAAGTAATTTTCAAAATTATTTTGGACATATGTTATAATCTAATAGAAATTAAACCTGAATTTGGAGAATTAAAAAAGATAGTGTACAGTCTGTGAGTGATTTTTCAGAAGTTGTTGGGATATATTTAATGGTTATGTCCCTTTTTAAGGGCATTTTATGAGAACCAAGTATGATACATGTTCCTTATTCCAAACATCAAGTTAGGTTAGTTGTTTCAAAACAGTGATTCATGAGAAATTCTTTTTGCTCAATTTTCAGGAGAATTTTTAATCAGTTTACAGCTCATAGGCTGTTATAGTTTGAGCTAATACATCCTTTTATATTTGCCAAAATAATAAAAATAGTTCTGTAAAAAGTGTTGTGCTAGTTTTTATTAATGGTTATTCTAATAGAAGAACAGCTTATGTTACAAATGGTAAGAAATATGTGGAACGAACAACTCTGACTTCAGCTCAGATAGTCGAGTTGAAAGCTTTTACAATGGTTTTACAACTTCTAGTAAATAATTCATTTAATTTGTATACTGACAATCATTTTTTTTAAAAAGAAGTTTTTCAAACAAAAAGACAGTTCAGTGCATTGAAACTAATAATGATCATGTTAAAATATTACTTGAGCAAATTCAAAATACAATTGCCATGGTTTGTGGTTAACATAAGCCCTCATTCAAACCTTTTCAGCCCACTGGCTAGAGGAAATGAGGCAACAGATAGATTAACAAAATTAGTTGCTTTGTCTCACTCATGTTACCAAAAGCAAAAATAGGGGAAAAACTCACACACAATACCACCACCAAAAACAAATCCAAAACAAACAAGAATCAACAATCAATTGTCATTAATATCCCTCAAAACCAATGGCCTTAACTCACCTATAAAAAGACACAGGCTAACAGAATGGATACAAAGACAGAATCCATCCTTCTGCTGCATATAAGAAACACACCTCAACTTCAAAGATAGACTTTACCTCAGAGTTAAGGGTTTCAAAGAGATTTTCCAATCAAATGGACCCAGGAAACAAGCAGGTATAGCTATACTAATACATAACAAATTAAACTTCAAACTAAAATTAATCAAAACAGATAATGAAGGACGAATCATATTCATCACAGGAAAAAAACAACATCCATCAGGATGAAGTCTCAATTCTGAACATCCATGCCCCAAATACAAAGGCACCCACGTTCGGAAAAGAAACATTACTAAAATTCAAATCACACATTAAACCCCACACACTTATAGTGGGAGACTTCAACACCCTGCTGTCACCACTGGACAGGTCCACCAGACAGAAACTTAACAAAGAAACAAAGGAACTAAGAGAAGTTATGACCCAATTGGGTTTAACACAAAAGAATGTACCTACTTCTCAGCACTACATGGATCATTCTCTAAAATCAACCACATACTTAGCAATAAAACAAACATCAACAGATAAACAAAATTGGAATATCCCTCTGTATCTAATCAGACCACTATGGCTTAAAATTAGAATTCAACAACAACACAAATTGTAGAAACATCACAAACTCATGGAAATTGAACAATGCTCAATTGCATCTGCCGTGCATGCTCCGCAGCCTGTGTCCGAGAACGTGCGGACGATGTCGTAGATTGACAACACATAGACCCGAAGGCTCCTCAAGAAGGCTCTCTTCTATTCCTACTCTGGCTGGTTATTATATACCCTGACACCAGAGGTGGATGTGGGTGGGTCTGAAGGTGCGGTTAGACTTTGGAAAAGGTCGAGGACAGGGCGGTTCCCGGGGGGCAAGCCCTTTTCAGGAACTTATTGCCCCGGGCATTGTATTGTTTTTAGTAAACATGTTTTTAGTAAACATTGTCTTACAGCTGCCTACTCCCAGGCCATGGGGAAGTGGGTCTCTGCTCAAGGTCTGGTGTTCCCACAATTCACCCCTTTTTATTTTCAAATGAGGCACTCCTGGCTTAGGTCAAGTAGGGCCACCACCCCTTGCCCGTCTTCGGGGGACCTTGAACCCCTGTCTTAGGTGGGAGGGGTCTTCCCCACAGGTTGTCCATCGATGGAGTCACCCCAACCTTAAATAATCTGTAACCAACTTTCATGGCTATCAGGATTGCCATGGGCTAAGCTAAGCAATACTTGGTTACAGATCTCTTGCCTCTGGAACAAGGCACGTTCAAGCTCGGCATAAAGCCAGAATGCCTACCACCACTGCCACCATTTCCAGGACCCCCATTGACATAGCACCTCTCCATCACCGTACCCATCACCAGATCTGGGCCATAACATTCTACCAGCCTTCGTCTGTTATAAGGGTAACCTGCATGTGATTTACATTCTGTTACAAGGGTAATCCGCATATGATTTACATTTACAATTTGATAAAGTTTACAATTGTTCCAAGATCTGTTCAGGAAAGCATTTAGAAAGTACACTTGCACAGATACATTAGGTAAAAACATTGATGTTACACATGTAGCATTATGAAAAATATGAACAATAGTTGTCGCATTAGGACAAGTTGCATTTCTCCAGAAAAATACACTGGCCTAGGCGCGATTCCAGAAACAGGAACCACCAAGTGATATTTCAAGTGACCATGTCCTGTTCAAATACTGAAAAGAGGCTTTTGCCACTCATCATAGTCCATACCAATGTCCAAATGTCTTAAATGGGTCCTTTTTTCCTCTAAAGGGAAAAACTGGCAAAATGAATTCTGTTGCTTCAAGGTGTGTCAAGGGCAGACAGTTAGTCTTTCCAGTTCTCTGTTGGCTTCACGATGAAAACTCATGGGTCCGGAAGGTTGATGCAGCAGGTCTGTTGCGAAACTGGAAATCTCGAACCGATTGTTTTCTCTCTTTCTTGGGCTGTAGATTCGATGGCATCAAGGGTCAGGAACATTGATTTAGGAGATTTCACTCAAACTGGCTTAGGTAGGCTCCCATGGTCTCAGGTCCAGTTTTTCTCTGCTCCATGCATCTCAATAAATGGTCTGACTGCTGCCAAAGCTTTATTCTTTTCCTGCAAGAAAACACAAACATGCCCTCGACCCCAAATTAGGGTCTTCTCCACTGTCTAGTGCATGGATGTCTCCATTTGACCTGAGCAATAGTTGCTCAAGTTCCACCATGCCAGAATCTGTCTGAAGCTCACTGGCATTCACATTATAAAATTTTTAAATGAGGAGTGTATTATTTGATGAGTCATGTGGGGACTGGGAACATTATTCCCCCTTTTTTATTTTCTAAAAAAATTTTTTTGAACTGTTGAAGCTGGACCATAACAGTAGAAGGATTTGTTTACCCTCCTTGGTTAACTATCTAGGTAAATTGGGATTACTACTTAGATTATTTGTAGATGCACATTAAAAAGGACACATCCATTAAATATTCCCCAAAAACTTCTGAAAATCACTCAAAGATTGTAAACTATACTGTGTCCAAATAACTTTTGAAAAGTATTTGAAGTCTGTGATCAGTCTTTCCCAATCTAACCTGTAGAGCTCTCACTAGCTGACAAGGCCTCATTTGCATCTTAAATTTTTCTGTTAAAACATTAACAGACTGGCTGGATGTTCCTTTTGGCTATATTTAAAGCAGTCTAGGTAGCTTCTTAACTATTTTTGAAGGGATTTAAGTATTCTTTTAATCATATAAGCAGTTCACACTCACACATTCACAATCACATTTCATACATACTGGTGTGGCCACACCATACATTCAGAACATACATGCATCTTTCAGTCATCCTTTTTTCCTAGATCATGATTAGTCTGTTGAAATGAAACTCCCTTATTTGAAATTTATATAAAAGAACAACTCCAGCCAATCCTTGAACTAAAAAGGTTAAAAAGTCCTGTATGCCCTTCATCATTCCTCCATTTGAGCTACAGTCATGGGGTACAGCCGTACCTACTCCTTGTAACTTTGTAAATGCAAGGTGGAGAGGCCAGGCCTTTGGCCAAAAGTTTTTAGAGATGACTCACAAAATAGAACTTAAATGTAAACAAAACTTTCCATTCCATATACCTTTTTCTTTTTCTTTTTCTTTACTTAATACCAGTAACTCTTTACTGTTACCAATTTTTTTTGAGTCAGGGTTTCTCTGTATTGTTTGA
This sequence comes from Mesocricetus auratus, assembly GCF_017639785.1. Taxonomy (NCBI): domain Eukaryota; kingdom Metazoa; phylum Chordata; class Mammalia; order Rodentia; family Cricetidae; genus Mesocricetus; species Mesocricetus auratus. The sequence goes on from NW_024429190.1 coordinate 49,142,333, forward strand.
GGCTGTCAGTCCAGCCTGGCCTCGAACTCACAGAGATCCGCCTGCCTCTGCCTCCCAAGTGCTGGGATTAAAGGCGTGTGCCACCACCACCCAGCTTGTTACCAATTTTTTTTTTTCCGAGACAGGGTTTCTCTGTACTATTTGGAGGCTGTCCTGGAACTTGCTCTGTAGACCAGGCTGGCCTTGAACTCAAGAGATCTGCCTGCCTGTGTCTCCCGAGTACTGGGATTAAAGGCATGTGCCGCCAACGCCTGGCTATTCACCCATTTTCAATCCAACTTTTCACCCAGGATGTTCCTTCATAAAGGCGTGTTGGGATTAAAGGTGTATGTCGCTGGGATTAAAGGCATATGCCGCTGGGATTAAAGGCGAATGCCCCTGGTATTAAAGGCATATGCTGCTGGCAATATCTTGGGTTCCCCTCTTTCCTGGCCTTGGTATCAGGCTTAGGAGGGGGAAACTCAGAATGTTTAGTTTCTGACTTTTTAATCTCTCATTGGCAGCAGCCGCTCCCAATGTATTATTGGTGCTATAAATATTGATGAACAGGGAGCTGGAATGACTAACTGGTATCAACATGGGGGGGGATCCTCACCAACGCCCATATTTCCCTTACCTGAGTGTTCAGCAATGGTTGGATCATCTTTGAGCATTCCTAGTATCCGGAGTAGTATTGGGGTCGACATGCCTGATGCACCGTTCAGGGACCCAAATGGGCTTCTCACTTCCTGGAGGGAAAACACAAACAGCCCCTCGGACCCTAGCTAGTAGGGGAGTGGGTGGCTGCCATTTTCCTGTAATCAAATCCTTCCATCTGACCCATCCCAAGGACTGGGAGGGTTTGCTCCAATGTCTCTCCATAGCAGACAAATTATTACGGTCTATGGTCAAAAAATTTAAAATGTAAAGTATGGTGGATAACTGAATATTGGGGGAGGTAACATACTCCCCCTTTTTTATTTTCTTAAAATACTGTTTGAGAGTGGCATGGGTGCGCTCCACAATAGCCTGTCCCGTGAGGAATACCAAAAGAATGGACAATGTGATGTTCTCTGCAAAAGGCAGCAAAGCGATTGCTGGCATAGGCAGGGCCATTGTCCGTTTTTAGGGCATCGGGAATGCCCATGTAGGCAAAGGCCTGCAGGCAATGAGAAATAACATCTTTAATCTTCTCTCCTGAGTGGAGGGAGGCAAAAAACAGTTTAGATACGTATCCACCGAGACATGCATGTATTTTAATTTCCCTGCCTGCAGCAGGGGAGTGACATCCATTTGCCAGAGATGGTTGGCCCTGAGGCCCCGGGGATTTACCCCCTCATCGGGAGAATTATGATAAGGGGCACAATCAGGGCACTGAGAGGTAATCCGTATAGCTATGGATAAGGGGCACCCAGTGTGAAATTTAATGGAGCGGGCATTTAGGTGATACCGCTCATGGAGCTGGTGGGCAAGCTGCTCCTGAGTAAATAAGACCCTAGGGCGGGTCAAGGAGTCAGCAATTTGATTGCCCTGGGCAAGGGGTCCTGGAAGGTTAGTATGTGCATGAATAAATCCCACATAAGCAGGGTGGATGCACTGCCAAATAAGATGTTGGAGCTGAACTAATAAGGAACGAACCTAGGAGGTTGGAAGAACATATGGAGAAGTTTCTAAAGGTATAACAATGTTGGCAACATAAACACTATCAGTATATAAATTAAAGGGCTCTCCCTCAAACATTTGGAAAGCCATCAAGCAAGCAAACAACTCGGCGGCTTGTGCTGACATCTGCCCTATGGGTACCCTCTTCTGCACCTGAGAAGAAACCACCACCGCGAAACCCTTGGAGGAGCCGTCTGTAAAGACTGAGCGAGCTCCAACTAGAGGGTTCTCCTTTAAAATCTTGGGAAAGATCACAGAGTGTTGTTTAAAAAAAGACATCAAGGGGCTATTGGGATAATGGTTATCAAAATGGGTGCCTGTAGATGTAATAAACAGGGTCCACCCATCATGGAAGATCTGCAGATGTTCCACCTCCTCCTTACCATAAGGAAGGATAATTTTATCAGGATTCTTTCCAAAGGTTTGAATGCTAAACTTGTGTGCCTTCCACAACAATTGTAAAATGAGATCATAGTAAGGGGTCACTACCTTCTTAGGGAAGGCTGACAAATGTATCCAATAAATAGGACCAGTCTGCCAAAACACGGCAGTGGGCGAAAAGCTAGATGAAAGTACAACCAGAACAAGGGGCTGCCCATAATCTCTACGCCGAAGGTGGGCTTGCTCTATACTTCTTAACAACAATTGTAGGGCTTCCCTGGCCTCTGGGGTAATCTGTCTAGGGGAAGTTGGAGCAGGATCCCAAGGAAGAATATCATAAAGGGATTTAAGAGCCCCTGTTTTAATAGAAAGAGAAGGGCAAAACCACTGCACCTCTCCCAAAAATCTCTGCCAATCATGAAGTGTTTTTAAATTTGAAAATCGATCTGGAGTCTTTGTGGTCGGAGGCCAGTTTGTTGAATTTGATGACCCAAATAAGTATAAGGGGGTCTCTTTTGGATCTTTTCAGGAGCCAAAATAAATCCGCGGGCCTCCAGAAGTTCCTGTAGCTCTGCAAAGGCTATGTAACATTGTCTTTCTTCGGCCGCGGCCAAAAGAATATCATCCATGTAGTGGATAATGTAAAGGTCAGGGAACTTATGTCTGAGGGGATCTAAACAGGCAGCTACATAAATCTGGCATATAGTTGGACTATTAGCCATCCCTTGGGGGGAGCACCACCCATTTGAAGCGAAGGGCAGGCTTCCTAAAGTTAATCGCAGGAAGGCTAAACGCAAACCGAGGACTATCTTGAGAATGCAAGGGAATAGAAAAGAAGCAATCCTTCAAATCAATGACAATCAAATGCCAGTCTCTAGGAATGGCCACAGGCATGAGCAAGCCAGGCTGGAGAGCCCCCATAGGCTGCATGGTGGCATTCACAGCCCTCAAGTCTTGTAGTAACCTCCATTTCCCTGAAGATTTTTTAATTACAAATATCGGGGTATTCCAAGGGGACGTGGAAGGAACCAAATGACCTGCCTCCAATTGTTCTTGAACTAGCTGGTGAGCCGCCCTTAGTTTTTCCGCTGGTAAGGGCCACTGTTCCACCCATACCGGATCATCCGATAGCCATGTGATGGGTATGGGGGATGGCGGTGCAACAATGACCCTCAGCAAAAATGACCAAAACCCTTCCTATCTCCCGGAGCCCCGGTCTCCAAAGGGAGGGATGCCACAGGGCAAACCTCTCCCTGTTCTAGTTTACCTAGTCCTTTCCCCGGACTCCAGCCCCTCCCTTGCATCATCTGGGGGCCCCTGCTTTTGGACTTGGGTGCCTGGGTGGTGAGGACCACTCCCATTTCTTGCATGAGGTCCCATCCCCAGAGGTTAATAGGGAGGCCAGGCAAAACATATGGCTGAAAAAGCCCTGTGTGGCCCTCAGAGTCTTGCCACTTTAGGATTCTGAGGCTTTTTTGGGGCACAGCCTGTCCTATTCCCTGGAGGGTCACTTTCCCTTCCTCTTTTGGCCAGGCAGGGGGCCAGAATTTATCTGAGAGGACAGAAAAATCTGCCCCAGAATCTAAGATGCCCCTAAAGGACTTGCCTTCTATCTTTAATGTAAGCTGGGGGCGGTTTTCCCTAGTGGCTACCCAAAATGCTGCTGGGCCGGTACTTCCAAAACCTTGGATGCCCCTTTTCTCTTTAATTTTTCTAGCCTCACAAGGAGCTGTAGGGAGGAGGAGTAACTGAGCAATCCGTTCTCCTGCAGGGATGGCAACAACCCCACTGCCCACTGATGTCATTATTTTAATCTCCCCCCTCACTATCCTGGTCTATAACACCGGGGTGTACCTGGATGCCTCGAAGAATAGTACTGGACCGTCCCAAGAGTAGTCCGACTGTGCCTGGGGGCAATGGCCCATGCACCCCAGTAGGGAGGGCCTGGATCCCCATTTCCAGTGTTAGGATTGCCCGGGCGGAGGGACCGAGGTCCAATCCTGCACTCCCTGAGGTGGCTCTAAGGAGGTCTGAGATATGAAGGGGTTGCTCTGGGGGAGAAAATGAATCCTGCCACTGCCCAGAGCAGGGGTCATTGCCCTGTACACATTGGTTTTGGGGCCCTGAGGCGGGGCCCTCCTCCCGTTTCCCTGATTATTATTAGCAGGAAGGAAATTTCCCTCCTGGTCAGTTCTAGAGTAGCAGTCATTGGCCCAGTGATATCCCCTTCAGCAACGGGAGCATAAACCAGGTCTCTTGAGACCCATAGTACTATTTTGAGGGCACTCTCTATGGAAGTGTCCCTCCCTACCGCAGCTGAAACATGTTTTTCTCCCTCCCAGAGTAGGTCTTTCTTTCCCCACTTGGGGCCGAATAGCAGCAGCTAACACTTGGCCCTGGATGAAGTTCCCATCAATGTCCCTACAGATCCGGATGTAGTCATTTAGACTTTTATTGCGATAGGGGCGAAGGGCTTCCTTATAATATTTATTTGCATTTTCAAATGCTTCTGCTTGATGACTGGCATCTCAGGCCCAATGCCCCCAAATATTCTTTCTGCTACCTGACTGAGACGGTCTACGAAGTCTTGAAAATGTTCAGAGGTTCCTTGAAGGACTTTGGACAGATGATCCCCTCCGTCTTGGAACGCAATGCTTTCCAAGCCCCTTGGGCCGCTGCTGCCACTTGGGCATAGACTGTGATGTCATATTGCATTTGTTGCTGAATGGTGGCATATTGACCACTCCCGGTAAGCATCTCCACATTTCTCTGGGGCTGTCCAGCCTGTGCATTTCTTTGGGCTGTCTGGCTGCATCTTTCCTGAAACTCACCTCTCCAAATCAAATAATCTCCCCCCCCCCCGACAGAGCTGCTCTGCAAAGCTGCTGCCAATCACCAGGTGTCAAATTAAGAGGCACAAAAGATTCCATTAAGGAAAGTGTAAAGGGAGCCTGTGCTCCATAATTTAGAGTTGTCTCTTTCAATTGTTTCATATCCTTAAATTTTAAAGGGTTATGACGCCGAATGACCTGTCCAGAATTGTTCGGGTCTGGAACTGCCATTACTGGGGCCACCACCCGGTAGCATTGGACCCCTCCTCTGGGTCTTCTCTCCAGGTCCGAGAAGGACTGCGTTATATCATAGGAGGAGTCCCTTTTTTCAGAGTATGGAGAAGGGTTTCTCTCCCTGTTCTATCTTTCCTTAATTAGAATCTTTTTTAGTTCCTTTTTAAAGGCCGTGATCTCAGCAAGTAACCGTTCCTTTTCAGACTGTGATGAGTCTGACTCTGAGCTACTTCCATTTTCTAGGTCTGATAGAGAAGGATATAACGATTCTGACTGGAGTCCTTCTTTTTGGGTTTTGCCCGGAGACCTCTACCCATTTTTTTGTTGTTCCTAAGAGACTCCTCCTCATCCTCACTAACAATGGAACCTCTAGTTTCAGCCAGGGTCTCTTCATCCTCACTCTCTGCCCCTGAACTCAAGAAGGCTTGAGTCTCTGTCTCTTGTAACTCTAAAAAGGCCTCTTTTGTACTGAACTACCTGGCGGTGACGAACCTTATCTGTCAAAAGTGCTCCCCTCACTAATCTTCATAAGGAGAATGTCGTAGGGGGCAAGGACTCAGATCCCTCTTTTCGTAAAAGTCTATGAAGATCACTGCGAACCTCTTCCCTTTAAGATTCCCCCAGTAATGAACCATGGACTGGCTCGTTTGATCGATTGTAGAAAGCCTTCTAGGGTTTTAGACTTGACTGCAGTCCCATGTCCTTTGAGTAACTTCTTTAGTTGATACTGTAATGATTCTAGCTTCCCGGAACTATTCCCCATAGTTTCTTAACCCCGTCCACTTACCTTGCTTTCACGATCTCGGTGGAACCTCCAATTGCCGCGCACGCTCCGCAGCCTGTGTCCGAGAACGTGCGGACGATGTCGGGGATTGACAACACATAGACCCGAAGGCTCCTCAAGAAGGCTCTCTTCTATTCCTACTCTGGCTGGTTATTATATACCCTGACACCAGAGGTGGATGTGGGTGGGTCTGAAGGTGCGGTTAGTCTTTGGACAAGGTCGAGGTCAGGGCGCTTTCTGTGGGCAGGCCTTTTCCAGGAACTTATTGCCCCGGGCATTGTATTGTTTTTAGTAAACATGTTTTTAGTAAACGTTGTCTTACAGCTGCCTACTCCCAGGCCGAAGGGGAAGTGGGTCTCTGCTCAAGGTCTGGTGTCCCCACAGCATCAATCCGGTGTAAAGGAAGAAATAAAGAAAGAAATCAAAGACTTCCTATTATTCAAAGACACAACATACCCAAACCTATTGGACACTCTGAAAGCAGTTCTAAGAAGAAAGTTCATAGCATTAAGCACATGAAGAAACTGAAGATTAGTCACACCAGAGAATTAACAGAACAACTGAAAGTTCTAGAAAAAAAAAAAGCAAATGCACTCAGGAGGAGTAGACACCAGGAAATAATGAAACTGAGAGCTGAAATCAATAAAGTAGAAACAAAGAAAACAATACAAAGAATCAATGAAAACAAACAGTTGGTTCTTTGACAAAATCAACAAGATAGAGAAACCATTATCCATCCTAACCAAAAGGCACTGTTATTTTTCTCTTGACCTCTCTGTCTTGATGCAAGAAGCATTTAAGACTAAACATATCTTCAGGTTGATAACTACTGTCTCTTTTCGTGGAAAAACAATTCAAGAACATGCAGTGTTCTTAGGGAAATTCAAGACCAGTGACAAAAGATGTTGTTGTCTCATATTTAAAACTCCCTGTCTAATGTCTGAAATAAAATATTTCCTTGTGTCAGGGTCTTCTGAATTCACTGATTCTGCCTCACTCCTATGGCCATTTGTGTCATGAGGATAAATCAACATATGTGTCAGCTACACTCAGAATTTATCTCTTGCATCCACATTTTCAAAGTTGGCAAGAACATCATACCTCACATTGAGTGATGATTTCATTAAGAATATAAAGGCATAATGTGTTGGTGCATGTATTCTACTTCTGACTGTCCTAGTAATTATAATAATCAATTTTAAAACTATCAAGAATTGAGTAACTTGGACACAGGAAGAATTTTGCTAATAATTTTTAATTTTTAAACTTATACAAAAAATACTGTTTAGAGGAAATATACTGAGTTTAGATAATCCAAGTGTTTAGCCAGTTCATGTAATGAAAATATTTAGGCAGCCATACCATGTTTAAATCCCAGATTTGCTTATGTTTAAAGTTCCCTGCTTGCTTGCTTTTGTTGAGTTTCTTGTCATCTTTGGTTACCCAGATATGACATAAAATATTTCCTATCCATTTCCAACTTTCTTCTCACTGACAGCTTCTTTAGCTGTTCCTCAGTAAAATGATGTCCACCAGCAAAGGACTCATTTATCTTACTCTGCTCCAGAGTCCATGCGTTTTTCAGGTAGTAAATAATTATAAATTATTTCGATGCATCTTGTTCCAGAGAACACTTTGATACTCAAAAAATCTCTTACCAGTTAGTTCCTATGTGAAATAAATTTCTGTGTCTGCTGGTGTGGTTTTGGCTGAGTGTTTTGTAGCAAGAGTTCTAATAGGTCGTAAAAGCCTGACAGATCCCAGGGTAAATGCTGAGAGGTGAGAAAAGTCAAGGAACTAATCATAGGAAAGACCTATTACCTCCACTGAATACTCAGACCAAAGGTGCAATCCATTCCCTACAAATACTGAAAATGAACCATGATCTCCTGTCTCCTCCTGCCTTATATCCCTTGCTCCACCCAGACATATCACTCTTGTCTCCACCTCACTAATGCTGGGATTAAGGGTATATGACTCCTAAGTACTGGATTAAATGTGTGGGCCACCAAAATCTGGCTCTGTTTTTCTTTTAGACTGGATTTGTCTTGTATAGGCCAGGGTGGCCTTGAACTTACAGAGATCCACCTACCTCTGCCTCCAGAATGCTGGGATTAAGGATGTGTGCTATCATTTCCTGGCCTCTATGATTATCAAGTTACTAACTTCACACTTTGATCTTCAGTGTTTTATATAAATTTTTATATTTACTTGCGTATTGGACCTTGCATATTTGAGGCAATGTTCTATCACTGAACTACATGCCCATCCTCTTTGCAAACCCCAGTATAAGACTATTGAAATAGATACAAAGCCATACAATGAGCAAAAGCTAAGAAAAACAAAACTATATGTGAGAAATGTATGTGAGAAAATGATAGTGTAGATCATAAATATGGCAGCATTCAGTATAGAGTTGTAGGAGTTGTACTGTGATATATGAATGTGACAAAAGGATTTAAGAATAATATTGTTCATACTTTCCTTATCTCCTCATAGAAAAATGGTTAATGCATATATTCATACTTGCTATGGAATTATGTCCCTGGGTCTGACAAACTCTCTTACCTGCACAGGAAGATTATCGGAGGTCTCATCTATCACAAGCTCCTAGATTATATTTGGTGAGCCACAGATGATTAAATTTTATCATCTGAAAAGCATACATAGCATGACAAGTATTTATGTTCAAACAGTGCAGTCTTTTGTTTTGTCTCTCTGTAGTTAGGAAGTGTATTGAGCTAAGAGAGAAAGGGACTGCACAGAAAGTTGACTTTACAAAGATTCTGTGATGCCAGAATTTAAACATTAGCTGGGAGATATTTAAGGTTACTGTTAAATTAACTTTCTCACGTAAAATCTAAGTTATGGATATTACTATTTAGAATATATCAGAGAAAATTTTGACAAGTTTAGATTACAGCTGTCAAATTATTTTTGATTCACAGATTTGATACATAAGAATCAGACAAGTGTGACCTCTAGGAATCTTCAAACTTGCTCTAGTATTTATATTCAAATGTGTTTATCAGCTTGGCTTTAAATGTGGAGATGTAGATACTGATTTTGTAGTTTCTTGAATCCCATGGCAAAGAAAATAACCTATCTACAGATTCTCCTTTTTAAATGAAGTATAATTCATGAAATACATTAACTAAAAAGTACAAAATTTCCCATCAATCTTATTTTTAACTTTAATTCACACTAGAAATGTCTCTACATTGAGAGTTTTGACACAAATGTGAGGCAGACTTTGAGAAGCAGCTTGAAAAGATATTATGCATATTCAGTTGTAGCTGTCTTGAACTCTGACTATACCATCCATGCTTTAATGATATTATAGAATACATCAAACATGGCAGCCAAGGGAATCCTCAAAAGACTCCTGGACACAAGATTTATTCAAACATCTAGCACCTCAGAAGGGTAAATATTGGCTTTCTGCATCTCCTGCAGGAGATGGAGCCTCACAAACTGGGTTACTGTAGCACTTTGATTAGTAAGCAGCCAGTGAAGCAGAGAAGGAGCAAAGAAAGGATGCAATGGTAAGACAACCATGACTTAAAATTTTGCTTCCTGAGTTTGATTCTGTGCCTTGTAGCAGCTGCTTTAACCTTTCCCCTAAGTATTTCAGTTTAATAAACTAAATAAATTAACAGAAAACTAAGTGTAAGATCTGGACAGAAGGATGCTATAAATAAAAAAATACACAGTGTTTAGTGCTGTAATACATTGTTACCTTTGGAGTGAATAGAGAAGATGTATGTTAGGCAGGGAAAATTGACCAAGGGGAATTATCTTTGACTAAACTCTTCCTTTGGTTCATATATGATTTTTTTTATTTTTAGAAACTCTCTAAGTTACATATTCATCTCCCCATTCCCTATCCCTCCCATCCTCCTATGCTTCCCACTGATTCCCCAACCCACCCACCAACCACTCCCCAGGGATAGTGAGACCCTCCACAGTGGATCATCAAAGTCCATCACAGCATTTGGGGGAGAGCCCAGGCCCTCCTTTTCATATCTGGGGTGCAATAGTATCCCTCCTTAGGGAAAGGGCTCCCAAAGTCCATTTGTGACCTAGGAGTAATCCCTAGCTCCACTGTTAGAAATTCCATAGACTGCCTTGGCCTTCTAGCTGGTACCCACATTAAGAGGGCTTGGTTTGGTCCAATGCTTGTTCCCCCACTTTATGACTTATGTCTATGTGTGAAAGTGCTCAACATCCTTAGCCATCAGGGAAATGCAACTCAAAACAACTATGAGATATCATCTTACACAAGCCAGACTGGCTAAAATCAAAAACACCAATTATAGTCTATGCTGGAGATGATGTAGAGAAAGAGGAACACTCCTCCATTGCTTGTGGAGTGCAAACTTGTATGGCCACTCTGGAAATCAGTATGGTGGGTAGTTTCTCAGGAAAATTGGAATTAGTCTACCTCAAGATCAAGCAATTCCTCTCCTGGGCATATTCCCAAAGAATGCACATTTATACAACAAGGACGTATGTTCATAGCTGTCTTGTTTGTAATAGTCAGAACCTGGAAGCAACCTAGATGTCCTTCAACTGAAGAATGGATAGAGAAAATGTGGTACATTTACACAGTGGAGTACTACTCAGCAGAAAAAACACTGGCTCCCATATGATTTTGACAGTAAGGAAAATGGCTTAACAAATGAAAACACCTAAGAAAGTCACCCATTGAAAGAAGTCTAATCTCCTATTGATTTTCTTATTCTAGTTCAGGATCAGTGCCTCCTTGAAAAATGCTGGACTACATGAATCCTGTGTGAACAAAGAAGAGAGAAGGGTTTGATTTTCTCTAAAAATACAGAAGAAAAAAATAAGCACTGTTAATGCAAAAATGCAAACGGCATCCAAGACACTAATATTCTCTGCAGTATATAATGAAACTTTTATATTTTAGTACTAATTTTCACATTTTTGTTGTCTCCATGTTTTTAGCCTGGTAGTATTGCAACATAAAATTCAGATGCTGAAAATAGTAGACACTTCAACTTGTACATCCCAATAAAAATAATTAACAAAAGAACAAAAAGAAATTGTAAAGCCTCATAGATGGTTCAATGTGTTGATTACATTGATATTATCTAATCATCCTAAAATCACATGCAAAATCCCAACTTAACTGTGCTATGTTATCACTAACCCACATAAATAATTCAACTGCTTGATCAAATACTGTCAAAGGGTAACACAGTGTAATCAATGGAAAAACAAACAAAAAATGGTGGTAGTGATGAAAATGACTTGGTATAATTCTGGTCTGGTCGTTTTAACCATTCAGACATACATTTTTTCTATTAGCAAATAAATTGTGCTGATAAACATTCATAATAAAGAAATTCCATTAGTTGATCTTATTTGGGAACTCATTTTTTAATTAATAAGCAACATATATGTACAAAGAGCAAGGAGAGAGAGAGAGAGAGAGAGAGAGAGAGAGAGAGAGAGAGAGAGAGAGAAGGAAACTACAAACTCTAGAACAATTTTCTAAATTTGTGTCTATTAATACTGACATCATCTGCTTCATCTTCCAGAATAAGGATGTGGATATATTTTTAACTAATGGAATCAAAGAATGGGGTATGGTAAGGAATTTATGATTTCTTGGTTCGGTTTGATAGGGTCTAAACATGTGTGATCCACAAGTCTAGAAAGATCTTTAAACTGTAATGAAGAAATATATACCACAAGGAGAACATATTCAGTAAAATAGCCTAGGATATTTTACTACCTGACCCTTTAAAGTAAATGATTACCAGAAAAGCAATATGTTTGTTTTCCAAGCAGAGTGATAAAATCTTCCAGCACATAAAGAAGCTTCCAAAGGCAAGAATTATTCTCCCATCTATCTGTAGTCTACAATATAGAATCAAGGAATAAGCACTTTTGATTCCTCTTGAGACTCTGGGGAACAGCCTGCCCCATGCCGCTTCTGGTGTCTGGTGGTTAGCAGCAATTCTTAGTGCTCCTTGCTTTAAAGGATACCACACAAGTAGTCAGAATAGTATTTACCCTAAATTCTTATGACCATATCTTAGCTAGTTTTAACTTTCAAGACCCTTTTACACACACACACACACACACACACACACACAATCACATTATGAGGTTCTAAGTTTTCAGCCCATTTAGTGGGGTGCACGATCCATGTTGTTTGGTAAGTATAGATATTTTAAGTTTGAGTATATTATAATCTTCATAAGAAAACCATACCTATAGGGATGGGCACCTTCATTATGATTGTATCATAGACAAATTGCCCATACCCAAGTTTAATGTAACTTCATCATTTTATATTCACTTTAGTAAGAAAAAAATCTCACATACTTTTTAAAAATCCCTCCTTATACTAGTACTTAGTAGGTATTTTGAGGTATCATGAGAAATTGTACAATTAAATACAAAAATAGAAGAAATACGGTATCCTTTTCTACAATAAGCAAAGACAATTGGTAACTATAAATCAATTAATCATTTGTAATTATAAAAATCCTCTGAAGTAAGGGAGTTATGAATTAAACATGACTTCCATTATGATAAGCTTCACCAGGGACCTATTTAAACCATACATGGAGCAATATTAGCATCTTGAAAGGTTGGGAATAAGAGAGACTAGAAATGAAAAGCCAATTTAAATAAAACCACCACATAAATTGTGTGTGATTCTGTGTAAATTATCTGTCTTTAAAAGATCATTTAATATAAATATTGTAGAATACTCTGCTAGAATCTTTTAAATATGAAACTGTTATAGAATAATCTGCTGGTATCATTTAAATATAAAACTTAGAGTACACACTATGCAGTTTAAATCCAAAGTGTTTTCTTCAATAGGATAGCATCTGGTTTTCCTGCACATTTTTTTCATAAGTAGCTTCACTGTATTCAAAACCAGAATACACTGTAAGCAATACATAGAGCTAATATAAATTAAAACTATAATTCTCCTTTCTTAAAGAAGAAAAGAAAACCTATGTGATGCCTGCATTCAATGCTGCTCATCTTTGTTCATGCTTTCCTTTTTGATGGAAATCCAGATTTTTTTATGTCTCGTGATATCATTGTACCCATGCCAACACTGCAATCACTGATTCACAATTGTGTTTTCCATCCTACTGTTGGCTAGGTTGCCATCTTAAACTGTGTCACTCAGTGCTGAGTTTGTGTGTGTGTGTGTGTGTGTGTGTGTGTGTGTGTATGCGGTGTGTTTAAATTTGACACAGTTAAGATTGTCAGGAAAATGGGGAATTTCAATTGAAAATATGTCTCTCCCCAATTTGTCTGTAGGCAATTGTGGGTCGTATAGTGTGATTAGTGCTTGATCTGGAAGGGCCCCAGTCAATGTGGGCAGTGACACTAATGAACAGTTGGTCCTGGGAAGTTTCAGGAAGAAAGCTGAAAGAGGAGTGGAGAACAAGTCAGTAAGCAACACTCCTCCATGGTTTCTGGTTCAGGTCATGCTTGCAGATTCCTGCCCTGAATTACAACCCTAACTTTTCCTCATGATGGACATGGAATTTTAAGGTACCTCATATCATTAATCCCAAGTTGCTTTTGGTCATAGTTGTTGTCATAGCAGTAGAAACCAAACCAGGACACACATGCTTCTTCAAATCTACTCCATAGTAACCTGGCCGTATATACAGTTTCTGTGATGTGGCATAATGCTCTTTCTCCAAAGCACTGTTATACAGAGACATGGTCTATATCATTTGTATTCAAACACGGTGAACTCAAAATTATTAAAACTCATTTCTGCATTAAATCTCCTTAATCATAAATTATCTGAATATCTTCTATGATTTTTCTTGATATTTATTCCCAAATACAGGATGTTACAAGGACAATAACTGCCATATAATCCCCTCTCCTCTCTACTCTACATTAATTTCCATTGGGGATACAGATACTATTTCTTTTCTTACGGTCATTGTTTTGCTCTCTCTTTCATACCCTCTTCTCTTTCTTTCTTCTACCTACTTTCTCTTTCCTCTTCACCCTTTTTGTCCTCTTTCTCTCTGCTCTCATGTTACTCTTCATATTTTCCTTATTTCTCTCTTCCTCATTACCTCTCTTTAGAGCTCTCTAGCTCTCATTTCCAGTATACTGTATTTCATTCAGCCCTTACTAGACGGTGATCCTTTGAGGTTGGACTTAACCTCATCCATAAACTGAAGGCAACTTCATTTATGTTTGGGGTGGTCTATGCAGTTCATGATACTCAGCTACAGACAGATGAAGCTGATCAAGGCAATCTCAATCTCGGGAAGAATTTCTGTTTTACTTTTATATAATATTTAAAGCCCCTAACTATTTACTAGTCAAAATAATTTCTATCCATTCATAACATATATATATTAATCTATAAGGATGAAAAATTTTAGTTGACATTTTCTGATAGTTTATACTAAGTCCTAAAGTTTCTGCTATGGAAATGTCACAAAACTCTATGAAAACATGACAATAAATATGAATAAAAAGGTAAACTTTAAAGGAAAAATAAAATTACTGAGTATCACATACTTAGTATTACACACTGTCTGATTTCATACTTTGTAGATTTAATCACTAATGGTCATACATAAAATTTGAATTAATGCAATAATTAATCTGACATGAACTTTATAGTCTTCAAATTACTTCCATATGGTTTTAATGTTTCCCCAAAAACTCACGTGTTGAAATTTTAATTGTCAAAATCATGTATTGGTATTTGAAGATTGTGCTTTTGGGAGATGGTTTTAATTTAAAAAGTTCATGGGGGTGAATGAGGATTGTGTTGAGATTAGTGCCTTTATAAGAATAGAAAACAAGCACAAACGAATACATCTTCTTGGCCGGGCGTTGGTGGCACACGGCTTTAATCCCAGCACTTGGGAGACAGAGGCAGGCGGATCTCTGTGAGTTCGAGGCCAGCCTGGTCTACAAGAGCTAGTTCCAGGAAAGCCTCCAAAGCCACAGAGAAACCCTGTCTCAAAAAAAAAAACAGAATACATCTTCTTTTCAGTGCCACATGAAACCTCTAAAATCGACCACATACATGGCAACATAGTAGACCTCAAGAGGTACAAGAAAACTAGACTAACCCCCTGTATACTATCTAATCACAGTGGTTCAAAGTTAGAATTCAACAACAACACAAACTGGAGAAGGCCTACAAACTCAAGGAAATTGAAAAATGAACAATTGCACCATTCTTGAGTCAAGGAAGAAAGAAAGAAAGAAATTTAAGACTTCCTAGAAATCAATTAGAATGAAGATACAACATACCCAAACTTATAAGATACTTTGAAAGTAGTGCTAAGAGGAAAATTCATAGCACTAAGTGACCACATGGAGTAACTGGAGAATAGTTACACTAGAGAACTAACAGCACAACTGAAAGGTCTAGAACAAAAAGAAACAAACTCACCCTGTAGAATTAGACACCAGGAAATAATCAAATTGAGGACTGAAATCAATAAAGTGGAAACTAGGAAAAGAGTCAATGAAACAAACAGCTGTTTCTTCAAGAAAAAAAAACAAAAAAACAAAATGCAGAGACAGCATGCTAATTAACAAAATTAGAAATGAAAAGGGGGACATAACAACGGACACTGAGGAAATCCAGAGAATCATCAGGTCATACTTTGAAAACATGTACTCCACAAAATTCAAAAATCTAAAGAAAATGGACAATATTCTGGATAGACATTACTGACCAAAATTAAATCAAGAACAGATAAGCAATTTAAATAAACCTATAACCCCTAATGAAATATAAACAGTCATCAAAACTAAAAGAAGCCCAGAGCCAGATGGTTTCAGAATTCTACCAGAAAATCAAAGAAGATGTAATACCAGATTTCCTCAAATTGCTCCACACTATAGAAGCAGAAAGGACATTGCCAAACTCATTTTATGAGCTACAATTACCTTAGTATCCAAGTCACACAAAGATACAATTAAGAAAGAGACCTACAGACAATTATGCCTTGTTAACATGGGTTCAAAAATACTCAACAAAATACTGGCAAATCGATTCCAAGAACACATCATAAAAATCATCCACCATGATCAAGTATTAGGCTTCATCCCAGGGATGGATCACCATATGAAAATCCATCAATGTAACCCACCACATAAACAAACTGATCATTTCACCAGGCTAAAAACGGCTTTGACAAAATCCAACACCCCTCATGATAAAGATCTTGAAGAAATCAGTAATAACAGGAATATACCATTCATAATAAAATCAATATAGAGCAAATCAACAGCCAACATCAAACTAAATGGAGAGAAACTCAACACATTCCTCTAAAGTCAAGAACAAGAAAAGACTGTCTACTCTCTCCATATCTTTTCAATATTTCTTGTGAAGTTCTAGCTAGAGTAATAAGACAACAAAACAAGATCAAGGGGATACAAATTGGAAAGGAAGAAGTCCAATATGTGTAGATGATATGATAGTTTACTTTAGTGACCCGAACTCTACCAGGAAACTCCTACAGCTGATAAACACCTTCAGCAAAGTGACAGGACACAAGATTAATTTTTTAAAAAATCAATAGCCCTACTATATTCAGACAATAAATGGGCTGATAAAGAAATCAGAGAATCATCACTTTTTTAAAATAGCCGCGAACAACATAAAGCATCTTGGGGTAACAGTAACCAAAACTGAAATACCCATATACTAAGAACTTTGAGGCTTTAAAGAAAGAAATTAAAGAAGATAATAGAAAGTGGAAAGATCTCAAATGCTGTTGGGTAGGTAGGATCAACACAGTAAAATTGACAATCTTTCCAAAGGCAATCTACAGATTCAATGCAATCCCCATCAAATTCCAACACAATGCTTCACAGACTTTGAGGGAAAATTACTCAATTTTATATGGAAAAACAATAAAAACCAAGATAGCCAAAACAACTCAGTATAATAAAGCGATTTCTGGAGGGATCACCATCTCTGACTTCAAGCTGTATTATAGATCCATAGTCCTAAAAACAACTTGATATTGGCTCAAAAGTAGACAGGCAGAACAATGGAATTGAGCTGAAAACTCTGATATTAACCCACACACCTACTTACACCTGATTTTTGACAAAGAAGCTAAAGTTACGCAATGGAAAAAAGAAAGCATCTACAAATGATGTTGGCATAACTGCATGTGGACATGTAGAAGATTGAGGATAGATTCATGTCTATCACTATGCATAAAACTTAAATCCAAATGTATCAAAGACCTCAACATAAATCCAGTCACACTGAAACTCTTAGAAGAGAAATTGGGAGATACCCTTGAACAAATTGGTATAGATGACCACTACAATCCAATTAAAAGTGGGATACAGAACTTAATTGAGAATTCTCAAGAGAGGAATCTAAAATGTCTGAAAGACACTTAAGAAAGTGCTCAATATCCTTAGCCATCAGGGAAATGCAACTCAAAACAACTCTGAGATACCATCTTACACTGGCCAGAATGGCGAAATTCAAAATCACCAATGACAATCTATGCTGGAGATAATGTGGAGAAAGAGGAACACTCCTCCATTACTGGTGGGAGTGCAAACTTACACAACCACTTTAGAAATCAGTATGGCAGTTTCTAAGAAGAATTAGAATCAGTTTAAGTCAAGATCTAGCAATTCCTCTCTTGGGCATACACCCAAACAATGCACATTCAAACAAAAAGGACATATATTCAGCTATGCTTATAGCAGCATTGTTTGCAATAGCCAGATCCTGGAAGCAACATACATGCCCCTCAACAGAAAAATTGATGGAGAAAATATGGTACATTTACACAATGGAGTGTAACTCAGCAGAAAAAAAAACTAATGGAATTTTGAAATTCACGTGAAAATGGATGGAAATTGAAGAAAACATCCCGAGTGCTATAACCCAATCACAGAAAGACATGCAGAGTGTGTACTCTCTCATATATGGACATTAGTCATAGAGCAAAGGACTACCAGCCTGCAATCCACATTGCCAGAGATACTAGTAAGCAAGGAGGACCCCAAGAGAAGAACACACGGTCTCCCAAAGAAGGGGAGTGGAACAAGAACCCCTGAACAAATTGTGAGCTCAGGAGGAGAGAGGAAGGAGGTAGAAAGGGGAGAGGAGAAGAAGGGGAGTGGGAGGAGAACAGGATGAATAGGGGAGGGCGAGAAAGGAGATGCCTTGATAGAGAGAGCCAGTATAGGTTTGGAGAGAGGTCTGGCACAGGGGAAAAATTAGAGGATCCACAGGGATGTCCCCAATTAAGAATGTAGGCAGTGGTGGAGAGGCTGCCTTTTCTTCCCTTCCCTTATAATGACATTGATATGTACCTTGGTTTCCATTCCTAGAGCCTCATCCAGTAGCTGATTGAAGCAGAAAAAGGTAGCCACAGCTAAACACTGAGGCACACTCCTGGAATTCAGTTTTGGAGAAGATGGAGGGATAATCAAAGGAGCCAAGACAGTGTTGGAGAAATCTGCAGGAACAGTTGACCTGACTTAGTGAGAACACGGAGACCCTAGTCATAAAGCTGGAGAAAACAGCATTGGACCGAACAAAGGTCTCTGAATGAGGGTGCCAGCTGGGAGGCTAGGGCCATCTATGTGACCTCTAACAGTGGAGCCAATGTTTATCCTGGAACACAAATGGACTTTGGGAGTTCATTCCAATGGAGGGAAACTATTGCAACCCAGATGCAAGAAAGAGAGCTTACGCACACCCACAAATGATGTGACAGACTTTGGTGATCCCTTGTGGATGGCCTCACTATCCCTGGAGAGTGGGTGGGGTGTGGGTTGCAGGGATGGGTGGGTGGCATGGGAGGATGGGAGGGCAAGACAAAGTGGGGATTAATATGTAAAATCAGGTTATTCCTAAATAAGAAATAGGCCACAAAACACAAACAACAACAACAATAACAACAAAAAAATGATATATGCACTCACTAAAGACCTAAAACTAAAAGGAAAGAAGACTTCTTTGGAAGTTGTTTATTACTTTATTAGCTTCTTTGTGAGGCACTCTGAAACATTCAACTGAAATCTTGTACACTTAAGAACTGGCTCAAATTTTAACTGAACTTTTATTAGAACTGGATGAATATAGCTTTGTTGGAATATATTACTCATAAAAATAAAAATGATCTCAGCTTCACTACAGTGAAATTTATACTGTGTTCAATACATCATCTCAACTTACATAGAAAATTAGCTTGTTATGCAGTTACTCTTCTGGTTTATATTTGCCATTATCAGAATTCTTCAGGCTTTAGTGATTTATTTTTTTATTTAATAAACAGGGCATTTTGTTTAATAAATATTCTACATGGACATAATTATTTCATCCTTAAATGAGCTAGCATAATATTTTAAATATTTTCTTAGTTATTTTTCTTTTTCATTTTGAGACCCTAATTTAATTCCAAAATTTCAACTTTCCCTTTCCTCCCCCTAAACTCTCTTTCAAATCCATGACTTCCTTTGCAAATAATTGCTATTGATACATATATGTATATTGCATATATGTATTTCTAAGTACAAGCTAATCTAGCTGTATGTTAATTGCATTCATGATTTCAGGATTGACAGTTTGGCACTTGATGGCCAATTGTTTTGCTCTTCTAAGGGAAATCCCACCTTTCCTGCTACAGCTTTCCTTGATTCTAACTTAACTTATTTCCCCCATTTAATTATGTATTCACACTTTAACTGTAATTTGAATTTTATAGGTGGCAAAATGAAGTATATATAAGAAATTAACTTTAGAGCGAACACACAAGAAATAAAAAGCCAAAGCAAGATTCAAAACTAGTACTTAACTGCTCTAAAGACAATTCCAAGTAGTATATATGCCTTCCTTCTAAGTGTGTTAAATGCTAGCATAATGCGTGCGCGCACACGCACACATACACACACCACACCACACCATACACATTAAAGTAAATATTTAGCTTGGCCTTCAAAAGAGATATATTTACCATGGAGAAAAGCACTCGAAGTCAATTTTGTTTTATATCTTAGATATTTTAAATGTCTTCAGATTACTTCCTTGGTAATAAAACCCTGATGCCAAGACATGGGACTTGTTTATTAATACGTTAGATATACATTCTATTTGTCTACAACAAGCATGGCTAGAACAAATGCTAGTAATTTGAAAGAATTATGTGTATAGGTAAACAGAGTCATTCATGCCTAAAAAGGGAAAGAATTTATTCCCTTTCTGTCTGACTACAAGTCAGGGCTGGTATAATGGAACTCATTATGTAAGTATTTGACTTCATAATCTTCTGTTCAGTGGGTATTTCTTTCTTTTTTATTTTAGAAATGTCATTTTTGTTGTGCTCTAGAGATGTGAAATGAGGTCCCAACTCCAAATACACCATTCAAAAATAAAAAGGAAAGAAACAGTTTTTTATTTAAATTAGAAACAAGCTTGCTTCACATGTCAATTTCAGTTCCCTCTCCCTCCCCTCCTCTCCACCCCTATAACCCCCCAACCAATCCCCACTCTGTTCCCCAGGGAGGGTGAGCTCTCCATGGGGAACACCAGAATCTGTCATTTCCTTCAGGGCAGGGCCTAGGTCCTTCCCCCAAGAATCCAAGCTAAGAGATCATCCCTCATTGTGAGATGGGCACCCAAAGTCCATCACCAGGGATAAATACTGATCTACTACCCAAGGTCCCATAGATTACCTAGGCCTCCTCACTGACACCCACATTCAGAGGGTCTGGGTCAGTCCTATGTTAGCCTCCCAGCTATCAGTTTGGGGTCCAAGAGCTACCTCTTGTTCAGGTAAGCAAAAGAAACACTTATTTAAAAGACTGAAAACTGTCATCAACTGATTCAAACTCTAATCTTGAAGAGTTTAGTATTACTTATCCAGAGCCAAAGTTTTTCTAAGTTATTTTCGGTTTCCTTAGTGGGCATGCACTTTCTACATCCGTGTCTCTCTTAGCATCAGGTAAAATCTTTGGAATGTACTAACAATAGATAAGAAGTTTCCACCAAGTAATGAGATTAAAAACGTCATCTCTTTCATGTGCTAACATATCAAAATTACAATGGATTATATTAGAAATGCTCAAACTATGCAGAAATGTTATCTTCTTACATATTCTTAAGGTTTATAGGTCCACTGTGTCTATCCAGAAACATGCCTTCAGAATAGGAAATGCTTTCAGAAGCACATCCAGGGAATCTCTGTAAAGCTCATTGTGTTGAGGAGCAATGACTTGAAGCAGCTCATGTATTTGCTCTGAATGAAGAGAGGCAGAAAATAAAAAGGAAATTGATCCCATCTTAGACCTGTCTACACAGCAATCCCATAGGATGAATTTATTGTTTTCAAAAAGTAAATTTCCAGTTATAAGATAATAGCTACAGAAATAATTGCAGGTTCCATTCATGATTTCTCCTCAGATAGTGAATGTAAAGCAGCTGTCCCAGGGTTCTAATACCGAATACTGTATGCATTCCATTCTTAAAATGAGAAAAAAATGAAAGAAGGTGAAAAGCACTAAAAAGGAAGACAATGAAAGGAGGTTTGGAGGTTTAAAAACAAGATTGATGGCTGGGATTCCAGCATGGGACTGATCAAGACTCCCTGAACGTGGGTGTCAGTGAGGAGGCCTAGGTAATCTATTCGGCCTTGGGTAGTAGATCAGTATTTATCCCTGTTATACAAATGGATTTTGGGTGCCCATCCAACAATGAGAGATGCACTCTTACCCTGGACTCCCAGGGGAGGGTCTAGGCCCTGCCTTGGATGAAATGACAGACTATGGACACCCTCATGGAGAGCCTCACCCTCCCTGGGGAAATGAGGGGATATTGGAGGGATTGGTGGGAGGGCATGGGAGGACAGGAGGAAAGGGAGAGGGACCTGGAATTGATATGTGAAGCAACCTTATTTCTAATTTAAATTTAAATTTAAAAATAAAAATTAAAAAATATAGGAAATAAGCAGAAAATTTATGTTCTATCATGGACAGGTAGAATGAAACACATGCAGATATCCTCCTGTCACTTGGAACCAGTCTTTCGGGCCATGAGAATTTGTTTTAAGTTTTGAGTTGCCTGTTCATTACCTGTGTGTTTGATAGAATGTTTATTTTCTTGTATATACTTCTTTTCTTTTTCAATCTACAAATTTGGACTCCTACATAAAGATTGGGATTATACAGTTAAAGAGCAAATAATATGCTATGTAGAACTATTTCATACAGTAGAAATATTTAAACTAACAGTTGAATAATTGTTTCTTTTTAATTCATTTGTGTGTGCATGTATGTGTCTATGAAGGTGACTATTTGTGTACATGACTGTGGAAGTCAGCGATCTCAACCTCTGGGGTCATTGTTCAGATGCCATGAGTGTATTTTTCTCTTTCTTTCCTTAAGATTTTATCATTTGCTGGTTGGCTTATCTACTTTCCAAGGTTGTGCCACCATCCCTGACATTTTACATGGGTTCCAGTGGTCAAACTCAGATTTTCATGCTGGCAGAGCAAGTACTTTTATTGGACACTCTTCTCCCTGTAAATAAATGCTAACTAATACATGGAAGTTCATGGGGGAACATGAGTTTATTATAAAATACTAATATTTGAGCTCTGCTTCACCCAGGTAGTGACAACGACGTAAAGTTATTGAGCTGACTAACGCAGCTACCACCCAGATCCAGTACCGTGGCTATGAGTTAGCCCACCCAAACATCTACTGAATCTATGAACTCGGAGCAAGCAAAAGGAACAGACCTACAGATCCAAAACAGAAGGATCTTCTTGACACAGGACAACAACAGGATATCTTAGAGGAGCCCATGTAGAGCCCATAATCTGCGGTGTAGCAGATCAGAGGGCTCAAACTAGACCAATGACTCTTGACAATGAACACTTAAAAGAAAATGAATAGACTAAACTCTGTGGCTCAACAGGCCACACTATACCTACCATGACAAGATTATTATTTTTTTATGCTGTTGCTTTTGTTTTGTTTTTTGGGTTTCTTGTAAATTTGGTTTTGATGGAGGAGTATTGTGAAGGAAGATGGCCGATGTGAGGAGAGGAAAAGTGGGATTGGAAAACATAATGTGAATTGCACAAAGGATCAATAAAAGTTATAATAAAAATACTAATTTTGATGAGAGAATTTTCAAGGCTGTTCCCAAACAATGTTTCAAAGTATAGTCATAACAAGGAAGTAGAAAATTGAAATTGACACTTGGATGTTGCAGTGAATGGTGCTGGAGGAGTCAACTCATGGTTGTATGTTAATCTGCATGTACCTGGGACTGGTTGAGACTTCATAGAGAAATTAGTGAATAATTTATGTCTCTTCTAAACTCTATATTCCCTAGAAAGAGGACTGAAAATTTAACCTCATTTCACCCAGAAGTGATAACATGATAGCAGGGGAAATCTGCACCTCCAGGAGAACAAATAGAGAGCAAACACTCTGAAAGAACTTTGTGAGGCATTTATAACAAGCAGAACACTAGAGAATGTGGTTTTAACTACAATAACCACACGTTGTGCCTATAGTTAAGAGTTCTATTACTAAAGAGACATGACAAAATGTATTAAAATATAAGATGCCTTCTCAGCCCTCCAAAATTCTGTGAATTAATTTTAGATCATGTTTAGTAATGTCTTGATAGTAATAAGGTTTTAAATATAAAAGGTCTGCTACAGGTCGTTGTGTTAAACACTTTGTCCCAAGCTGCTGGCCCTATCTGAGGGAAGTCATAGAAACTTAAGAAAGTAGGGCCTAGATGAAGGGATTAGTTTACAGGATATGTGACTTTGAAAAGCATCCCATCTCCTTTTTTCTCTGTTTCCTGTCCAAATTAGGTGAAAGAACTTCTCCACCACATACTCACATCAACATATTTTCCTTAAGTAGGTAGGGAAGTCACCATAAGCGAAACCCTATGAAACAATGGAGCAAAATTAATTTCTCCTTTGTTCTGTCACATATGCTACTCCTAGTAAGTAGATTGCTGACCCAATTTGCATTTCTGATTTCTTTTTATTTAAAAATAAAAGATTGGAACCAAAAATCAGTTCTTATAGTCTTCCTATGTGTCTCTAAGTCACTTATTTTGAAATCAAGTAAGTCTCTGAGACCTAAATACATCTTGTCTTCTCCTCTAAAGGCACTGCTAAATGACTCTGATAGCCGGTAGGCTACTAATGTCAAGAAATCTTACAGAAATGTCAAGAAATAAGCACTGAGTCATGGTTGGTGATTTCTCTCTTTGCAGTTAACATGAGGAGAAACAAGTTTTCCATCAACATTTCTCAGCAGGATTTTGATGGCTTCCTTTCTTTCTCAAAAAAAGGGTGCAATTCTGGAAAGATACAGGTCTGACAATTTCAAGAGGCTAGAATTTTGTCAAAGTCACTTTAATCGAGACTATTTTTCTTCTTCTTCTTGACATTTTTTAAGACAAACAAATTTTGTAAAGTTTTTTACTCATTTTAAACCCATCTTATGGTATTACTTTAAAAATATTTATCATTGGACTTACTAACAATTTCATAAAATATGACTGGTAAAAATTCCATCTTACTGAACTTTACAACCTAAAGGGTTATTTTTGTCAACATTGCCTGAAATGAACCCACCTGGATAGCAATATGCTATTTTTCTTATTCTAGAAAAGCCCCTGGTAGGCTGATTTAGAGACTACTGGCTTCTATCAAAAAACCCTATATGTCATTGGAAAATTTATAGATTACAATGGGTGCTAATAAACAACCATGTTACTCTAATTCAATATTAACTGTACAAATGGAGACTAAGAACTCTTCTGTTGGCTAGTTTCATGAAACTCAGACCCTTTGGTTTACCATTAAGTTCTTTTTCATTCTTGTCATGAGCATCAAAGATGTGATTATATCATTCTGGTAGGTTTGGTCTTGAGATGAAGGCCATTTATGTCCAGATCACACATTTCCCAGGACCCCTGCCTTAATGCCAACCTACCGTCTTGATCTGCAAGGCCTGGGGTTTCTGGCCTTCTATGGTGCTAACTGCTTCTCACATTTTTTGCAACAAAAGTTTTATTGTCTGTGTCTTTCTCCTCCTCCTGATATAATAACATATATTAGACTTTTAAGAGAACCTTCAACTTTGGGATTTTGAAAAAGGGTCTGATTGTGACTGAAAATGAAACATATAAATCTACTGTGTGTCTACTTTGTGGTGAACTTGACCATGAGCAAAGAATAGGCAGAGTATTTCTAAAGTATGGCAGTATCCCCACAAAAATGGGTGGTGGTAGCCAATTCAGAAATGCACTCTCTTAAGTAAGCTTTCTCCATTTTCAATTCATTCTCCCTATCTTTTTTTCTAAACTTTTCATTGACCTATGAATTAATATAAAAGTCGTTAACTCAGGATATTTATATTTTATATTTAAATATTTTCTCAGAATTTATTATATTATCATGCAAAAGCTATCCATAATTCAAATAATAAAAGAATAAAACACATCCCTTCTTTTTCTTTGTGTTAGGAAGTTTTTCATTATTATGACAAAATGCCTAAGTAATACAAGTAATAGGGGGTAAATTTTCTTTTGGCTCATGATTTTAGAGGTTTCTATCCATGAAACTATGGCTTCAAAGGAGAGAAGGAGGAAGAGGAGGGCACAGAATCCCAATACTTTCCACCTTTGCAAAGGCTATGTCTCCAATGATCTGCTCCTTCCTACCAAGACTCACTTCCTAAAAGCTCCACAAGCCCCAATTCCAGTAGTGCCACGTGCTGGCAGAAAATTTCTAAGGCAAATTCAATTTGGTGAATTTAAGAATAGAATTATTGTGTTGGTTTGTCTGATTTTTTATTGCCCACTAATTATCTCCTGGTTTGTCTGATATTTTTATTCCTTTGTAGAATATGTAATAAGCATTTAACATAATCTGTGGATTACAAGGGGCAAACCATTAATTTTGGCTTTTAACCTAGTCTGTGGATTACAAGGGGCAAAATATTTTTTTGATACATTTGGAGGAAATGCCAACTCTGCTTTTTTTCCCTTTAAACATTACAAACATCTCAAAGTGCCCCAGAACTAAATATTTGCCACAAGTTCAATGAAGACAGCATCTGGTGAATCAGAGGACACCTGTGTCAGACAGGAAGGAAACATGAGGAATATACACTTGGTAGACAAATTTGCTAAGAATTCTGTGATGAACATCTATCGGTAAGGAGTCTCTTTTGATGAGAGAGCTTTGAATGTGTTACATAAAATTTAACTCTAGAAGCTGATAAGACTCCAGTCAGCATCTCACCCTGATCATCACAGACATTTGAAGACTGGCAGTTCCCAAGTTCAGAGATTCAGAATCAAGACCTACTTCTTCTGAACCCAGGACCAAAGCCTCAAGGCACTTATGTGTGTTTGCTGCACACTGCAGATTTAATAGTTTTTCTCTACCTTGACTATTGAAATAAAATCTAGAGGGAGGTTAATATGCAATCTTTAAAATATGAGAAATTCAACATAATACTTTGATTTTAACAAGACTTTTTGAAAAGTGGAGCACAAAGTCTCTTACCCATATACTGAAAAAGAAATGGCTGTATATTTTAAATTATTTACGCTTCTGTCTTTTCAGAAGGCATGGTTAAAAAACCACTGAGAATAATGCTATTGGCAGTGTTTGAGGTTTTCTGACCTTTGTTCATCTGAAATAATTAGGGATGCTTTTTAAACCCATCCTCATGCTCCCAGTGAGTGATGGAGTTCTGAATTTGGCAGTGCATGAAATATTAGGCATGGTATTGGTCTTTTGTTTTATTGTTAACTTCTTTCTTTTACATTTAGATTATAATATAATTTACAGTACTTCCCATTCTCTTTCCTGTCGCACCTGCTGTGCGGCCTGCATCCGAGAATGTAGCGAGGTGGTCGGGATAGATGACACAGAGACCGGTCGGTTGCTTTAAGAAAACTTTATGCTTCCCAAGTCAGCTTAGGAGGAGACCCCAGTCCGCTTAGGAGAGAGCTCTCAGGAGAAGTCTCTCTAAGAAAAAGGAGCTTCCCTTTTTAAGGACTTCTGCCATTCATCTACATACCATTCTTTCCAGACTTCTCACCCTCCTGGCTGGTGGTTTAATCTCCGGCCCCAGAATCGGGGAGACACCACAGGGAAACAGGAAGAGGCATCTAGCCATAGGGGGTGTGAAAGGCATGGTATTTCAGTGAGTAAGCCCTTATCAGAGCCCTATCAAGAGCTTTAGCACTGAATTGTTTTCAGTAAACATTACACAGCTGCCTGCTCCCAGGCCGAAGGGGAAGTGGGTTTCTGCTCAAGGTCTGGTATCCCCACAATTCACCCCTTTTTATTTTTAAATGAGGCACTCCTGGCTTAGGTCAAGTAGGGTCACCCTCCCTGGCCCATCTTTGGGGGACCTTGAACCCCTGTCTTAGGTGGGAGAGGGTCTTCCCCACAGGTTTCCCGTCTTTGAACCCCAGTAGCCCCACCCTTAGAATCATCTGTAATAAGGCTTTATGGCTATCAGGATTGTCATGGGCTAAGGCACTTTGAACTCAGCATGAAGCCAGAATGCCTACTGTCATTGTTACCATTCCTAGGACCCCCACTGACATAGCGCTTCTCTGTCATCTGTCCATCCCCCGATCTGGGCCTTAGGATTCTACCACCAGCCTTTCTTTGCTACAAGGGTGATTTATAGTTACAATTTGACGGTCAAAACAGTGATAACGTTTACAATCATTTTAAGATCTACTTAGGAAAGCATTAGAGAGTGCACTTGCACAGATACATTAGGTACAATCATTGATGTTACACATGTAGCATTATAAAAAATATGAACAAGAGGCTTGTGCACTATTTACAGAGTACCAATTTGTTCCTGTGGCGATGTAGTCTGTCGATTTAATGTCAGTAGTATCAGCCGAACATGTAACCCGAGTCAAAGTCTTTTTGTCGCACCAGGACAAACCACATTTCTCCAGAAGAACACACTGGCATAGGTGTGATTCCAGAAACAGGAACTACCAAGTCTGATATTTCAAGTGACCATGTCCTGTTCAAATACTGAAAAGAGGCTTTTGCCACTCATCACAGTCCATACCAATGTCCAAATGTTTTAAATGGGTCCTTTTTCCCCCAAAGGGAAAAGCTGGCAAAATGAATTCTGTTGTTTTAAGGTGTATCAAAGGCTAGCTGCTAATCTTTTAGTTTTGTTGGCTTTGGGATGAAAACTCACGGGTCCAGGAGGTTGATGTAGCAAGCCTGATGAGAAACTGGAAATCTCGAACTGACTGTTTTATTTCTTTCTCGGGCTGTAGATTTGATGACATCAAGGGTCAGGAACACCGATTTAGGAGATCTCGAACTGGCTTGAGCAGGCTCCCACGGTCTCAGGTCCAGTTTTCTCTGCTCCAAGCATCTCACCAAATGTTGTGACAGCTACTGAAGCTTTATTCTTTTCCTGTAAGAAAACACAAACATGCCCTCGACCCCAAATTAGGGTCTTCTCTACTGTCTAGTGTATGGATGTTTCCATTTGACCTGAGTAATAGTTGTTTAACTTTCATTACGTCAGAATCTGTCTGAAGCAGATTCCTCACTGGCATTTATATTTTAAAATTTTTTAAATGAGGAGTGGATTATTTAATGAATCATGTGGGGACTGGGGACATTACTCCCCCTTTTATTTTTAAATTTTGTTTGAACTGTTGAAGTTGGACCATAACAGTAGAAGGATTTGTCTACCCTCCTTAGTCAACTATCTAGGTGAATTGGGATCACTATTTAAAGTATTAGTAAATGTCCTTTAAAAGGGACATAACCATTAAGTACCTTTGAGAATCATTTAAGGATTGTAAACTATACTATGTCCCAAATAGTCCTTTTTTTTTCTAACCTGTAGCTCTCACTAGCTGACAAGGCCTCATTTGCATCTGAGCTGACAAGGCCTAATTTGCATCTACACAGTCGCCTTTGGGGGTGGGGGCCTGCCAAAATGGCAGGACAGTTTCCTGAAAAAACCTCTCTCTCTCTCTCTCTCTCTCTCTCTCTCTCTCTCTCTCTCTCTCTCTCTCTCTCTCTCTCTCTCTCTCTCTCTCTCTGACTGGCTCTGAGGGCTTAACTTGAATTTTTTGTTAAAATATTAACCGACTGACTGGATGTTTCTTTTGGCTATATCTAAATCGATTTAGGTAGTTTCTAACTGTTTGAAGGGATTTAAGTATCCCTTTAATCATATCCAAGGCAATTAGAACAGTTGCTTTTGTCAACATTCACGCATTTACATTTCATACTTCATACATACTGACGTGGCCACGTCCATACACACAGACCATGCATACATATCTCTCCTTGCCTAGGTTATGATTAGTTTGTTGAACTGAAACTTCTTTAACAGAACAACTCCAGTCAATCTTTGAATTAAAACAAAAGGTTGAAAAAGTCCTGTATGTCCCTCGTCATTTCTTTATTAGAAAAGTTTTGAGCTACACTCAGGGGCTACAGCTATACCCACTCCTTGTAATTCTGTAGATGCAAAGTGGAAAGGCCAGGCTTTTGCCAAAAGTTTTTAGAGATGACTCACAAAATTCAATAACCTACCTTATATAAATGTAACCAAACATTTTTATTTTATATACCTTTGTCTTTTCTTTACTGAATACTAATACCTCATTTATTAACTGTTACAGTTTATTTAATTTACCCATCTTTAATCTATCTTTCCATTGAGGATGATCCTCCAATCTACCCTCCAACTGAGGGCAACTTCTTATCTTAGGTTCCCTTTTTTTCCTGACCTTTGTTAGGTGAGGGTCTAGACATTTAATACAATCCACCCTTTAACTGAGGGTGATCTCTTAGGTTCCCTTTCTTTCCTGACCTTTGTCAGGCAAGTTCCTAAACATTTAATCTGGTACCCCTAGCTTGGTACCCCCTTTTTAATACATACTTATAGCCTTACTTGTTGGCTATCCTTTTAGATCTCTGAGTTTTCCTTTACTTTTCTGACCTTAGTGGGTCAGGTAAAAGACTGGCCTTATTTATTAACTTTCCTTCTTCCAAATCTAGCCATATATCCTATCTTGCTCTCTAAAATTCTTAGCTTGATTTTTACATTAATTGTTCTCTCTCTCTTTCTTTCTTTCTCTCTCTCTCTCTCTCTCTCTCTCTCACACACACACACACACACACACATACACACATAACACACACACACAGAGTCTACTCAATTTATGTGTATATAAAGTCTAAACTTGGTGTTGGCCTCATTTTCAGAAGTTTGAGCATCAGTATTTTATTTCAAATATTATAGCTTGCTAACACCGTAGAGCTTTTCTCTGTACACATCAGCATGCCTGTTGGTGTCATGCTTGTTCGGCTCATGTTCAGGCAGCTGTGCATGTAGTTGACACTTTATGAATATAGATTCTGACATTTATAGGGGAAACAATCTCACAGAGAGGCCCTTGTTCTCCTTTGGGCTTATATTCTTATATTCTTTCTGTTTCCACTTCAGAAATGATCCCAAACTTTCAGTGCAGGCATTGTTCTATAAAGGTATCCACAATTCATCAGGGTGATTGATTATGGTTTTCTGTAATTATCTACTGCTGCAAAGAGAAGGCAGGAAACATGTAATGACTCTATGAGTCCAAGGCCAACTTGATCTACACAAGACTGAATCAGCCTAAAAGAGAATTATAGCCATACCTTTAATCCCAGCACTAGAGGGGTATAGAAAACAGGAGAAAGTATTCAGTAGGAGACATTCATTCTCTAGCCACACTGAGGAGAGGCAACAGTTTGAGACTAAATGAAGAGCTCATGCTTGGATCAGTACTTTCAGCCTAAGCTAGAGGTGAGAGCTAGTGGCTGACTGCTTTGCTTCCCTGATCTTCAGTTTGAACCCCAATATCTGTCTCTGGGTCTTTCATTTATTCATGTTACAGAAAAGATTGCACTTATGTATTGATATAAAAATATTTAGAATGTAGATAATTATTATGCAGTTTAATTAAAGTGGCAACAGTAGGTTCTTGGCCAAGATCATGACTTCACTAGCCTTGCACAGTTAGTTATGTTTCCAGTACTAGGCACGATTTTCTTCTTTTGGGGTGAGTTTTAAGTTCAATTAAACAGCTATTGGTTGTCACCAAGATATTTGTAGCATTAGTCATGTTGTGTTGCTTGGGATAGTTCATAATAAACAAAAATGGGTAGGACTGTTGGTTGCTTCCATTCTTTGGATGCTAGCATGCAACCTCTGGTAACATGATAGCTAATCAGTCCTCTGGAAGGAGGCTTTCAGGTCACTTCTAACTCAGGGGTATGGGCTTTGCCTCTGACAGGCACCTGTCTTCAGCAATAATGAGTTACCTTCCTCATATGGAGTGCAGCCAGGGACAATAGTAATAGTATATAATGTTTTGGGCATCTCTGAGATAACCTTGATCAATAACTTAAAAAAGGCCTTCTCAGACTGGAGTTGTGATTCGTATTAGATGCTCATTAGCTCTGGAGGGAGTATTCTTGCATAAAAGGAGAAGTTTCACAAAAACAATATATGTAATATTAAGATTCTGACTTACCTCTATTATAGGTATTTCAGGTAGATAGTAAATAGTATGATATCTCATTACTTTTTCAAACATCTTTATTGATATTTTACTCTCTTCCTTCCTTAGTTTTCATTAGTATCTCTTCTTTTCCCTAAATGGAGTCCATTCCTACGCTTCTGATTTCCCTCTTCCCATCACTAGTTTTTCTGATTCCCCTCTTCATTGTTTCTGCATAGCCACAATGATCACCTTTTTCTGGTGTTCTTGTTTAGTTTTAAAAA
Organism: Mesocricetus auratus; assembly: GCF_017639785.1. Lineage (NCBI taxonomy): Eukaryota > Metazoa > Chordata > Mammalia > Rodentia > Cricetidae > Mesocricetus > Mesocricetus auratus. The sequence goes on from NW_024429190.1 coordinate 49,174,079, forward strand.
ATTGATTTATTTCATCTTTTTAATATGGAATATAAAACATACTAATGATGTGAGAAATAGAAACCATAGTAAATAATAAGAAAATAATACTAGGCATTTAGTATTTGCTCTTATAAGAAGATTTCTAACTTAATCTATTTTTATAATAATTCAATGATTAAAATATTTAGTGAAGCTATGCCTCCAGTTCTGAATGTTATTGTACTCATATCAGTGATTATTTTATTTCTGTATCTAATGCAATGTCCTCTTGGCTATGACATCCTTGTTCTGAGTTCTATTTTATGGTAGCAAAGCTTTCTTGACCTCTGTTATAGTCACCATACAAGTTAATACTTTTTTTGATTTTATTGTTTTATATTATTAATTATTTTTAAGTTTAAATTTAGATTAGAAACAAGGTTGCTTCACAAGTCAGTTCCAGGTCCCTCTCCCATTCCCTCCCCTCCTCCCGTGCCCTCCCCCAACCCTCCCATTATCCCCTCTTTCCCCCAGGGAGGGTAAGGCCCTCCATGGGGGTGTCCATAGTTTGTCATTTCATCCAGGGCAGGGCCTAGACCCTCCCCCAAGAGTTCAAGGTGACAGTGCATCTCACATTATTGAATGGGAGTCCAAAGTCCATGTGTACACTCGGAATGAGTACTGATCTACTGCCCAAGGCTCAATAGATTACCTAGGCCTCCTCACTGACACCCACATTCAGGGCATCTTGATCAGTCCCATGCTGGATTCCCAGGCATCAGTCTGGGATTCAAGATTTAACCTTTGTCAGGTCAGCTGTTTCTGGGGGTTAAACCAGCCCAGTCTTAATCCCTTTGATCATCAGTCCTCCCTCTCTGTTACTGGGTTTCTTGAGTTCAGCTAAGTGCTTAGCCATGGGAGTGTGCCTCTTCTTCCATCAGCCACTGAATGAAGTTTCTGTTTCCCAGACGCTCTGGCCATGGGATTGTAGGCTGGCACTCCCCAGGTCTATGTCTAAAATCCATATATGAGAGCGTACATGCCATGTTTCTCTCTTTGTGACTGTGTTACCTCACTCAGGATGGTTTCTTCTAGTGTCATCCATTTGCCTGCAAATCTCAGGATTCCATTGTTTTTTTCTGCTGAATAGTACTCCATTGTGTAAATGTACCACATTTTCTCTATCCACTCTTCGGTTGAGGGGCATCTAGGTTGCTTCCAAGTTCTGGCAATTACAAATAATGCTGCTATGAACATAGTGGAACAGACATCCTTTTTGTATGAATGGGCATCTTTTGGATATATGCCTAAGGGTAGAGTGTCTGGGTCTTGTGGTAGGTTTATTCCCATTTTTCTGAGGAATCTCCATATTGATTTCCAAAGTGGATGAACAAGTTGGCACTCCCACCAGCAATGGGGGAGTGTTCCCCTTTCACCACCTCGTCTCCAGCAAAATTGTCCTTGGTGTTTTTGATTTTAGCCATTCTGACAGGAGTGAGATGGTATCTCAGAGTTGTTTTGATTTGCATTTCCCGGATGGCTAATGTTGTTGAGTACTTTCTCAAGTGCCTCTCAGCCATTTTAGACTCCTCTATTGAAAATTCTCTATTTAGTTCTGCAGCCCACTTCTTAATTGGTTCCTTTGGTGTTTTGGAGAATTGCTTCTTGAGTTATTTGTAAATTTTAGAGATCAACACTCTGTCAGATGTGGGATTAGTGAATATTTTTCCCATTCTGTGGGTGGCCTTATTGTCTTGCTGACCATGTCCTTTGCCTTACAGAAGCTTCTCAGTTTCAGGAGGTCCCATTTATTAATTGTTGATTTCACTGTCTGTGCTAGTGGTGTTATGTTCAGGAAGCTGTCTCCTGTATCAATTCGTTCAAGGGTACCACCCACTTTCTCTTCTAAATGGTTCAGTGTGGCTGGATTTATGTTGAGGTCTTTGATCCATTTGGACTTAAGTTTTGTGCATGGCGATAAACATGGATCCATCCGCATTCTTCTACATGCCAGCCTCCAGTTATGCCAGCACAATTTGTTGAAGATGCTTTCTTTATTCCATTGTATATTTTTAGCTTCTTTGTCAAAGATCAGATGTTCGTACGTGTGTGGGTTAATATCAGGGTTTTCAATTCAATTCCATTGGTCTACCTGCCTATTTTTGTGCCAATACCAAGCTGTTTTCAGGTCCAGATGGCCTCAGTGCAAAATTCTACCAGAAATTGAAAGAAGAGCTTAAACCAATTCTTCTCAAAGTATTCCACACAATAGAAGCAGAAGGGTCTTTGCCAAACTCTTTCTATGAGGCTTCAATAACCTAGATCCCCAAACCACACAAAGACACAACTAAGAAAGGGAACTTCAGACCAATATCCCTCATGAACATTGATGCAAAAATACTCAATAAAATACTGGCAAATCGGATCCAAGAACACATCAAAACAATCATTCACCACGATCAAGCAGGTTTCATCCCAGGGATGCAGGGATGGTTCAACATACGAAAATCCATCAATGTAATCCACCATATAAACAAGCAGAAAAACAAAAATCACATGATCATCTCACTAGATGCTGAAAAAGCCTTTGACAAAATCTAACACCCCTTCATGATAAAGGTCTTGTAGAGATCTGGGATAACAGGGACATACTTAAACATAATAAAAGCTATATACAGTATACCAACAGCCAACATCAAACTAAATGGACAGAAACTCAATGCAATTCCTCTAAAATCAGGAACAAAACAAGGCTGTCCACTCTCTCCATACCTTTTCAACATGGTACTTGAAGTTCTAGCCATTGCCATATGACAACAAAGGGGGATCAAGGGGATACAAATTGGGAAGGAAGAGGTCAAACTTTCACTGTTTGCAGACGATATGATAGTTTACATCAATGACCCAAAGAACTCTACCAGGGAATTCTTACAGCTGATTAACACCCTCAGCAAAGTGGCAGGTTACAAGATCAACTCAAGGAAATCAGTAGCCCTACTATATACAGACGATAAAAGCGCTAAGAAAGAAATCAGAGAACCATCACCCTTTATAATTACCACAAACAACATAAAATACGTTGGGGTAACACTAAGCAAACAAGTGAAAGACCTGTATCACAAGAACTTTAAAGAAAGAAATTAAGGAAGCCTTCAGAAAATGGAAAGATCTCCCATGCTCTTGTACAGGTAGGATCAATGTAGTAAAAATGGCAATCCTGCCAAAAGCAATCTACAGATTCAATGCAATCCCCATTGAAATCCCAGCACAATCCTTCACAAACCTTGAAAGAACAATAGTCAATTTTGTATGGAAAAACAATCAAGAAGCAAGTCTCCAAAACACCAAAGGACCCTATTAAAAAGTGGGCTGCAGAACTAAATAGAGAGTTTTCAATAGAGGAGTCTAAAATGGCTGAGAGGCACTTGAGAAAGTGCTCAACATCCTTAGCCATCCGGGAAATGCAAATCAAAACAACTCTCAGATACCATCTCACCCCTGACAGAAGGGCTAAAATCAAAAACACCAATGACAATTTATGCTGGAGAGGATGTGGTGAAAGGGGGACACTCCTCCATTGCTGGTGGGAGTGCCAACTGGTTCAGCCACTTTGGAAATCAGTGTGGAGATTCCTCAGAAAAATGGGAATAAACCTACCACAAGACCCAGCAACTCCACTCTTAGGCATATATCCAAAAGATGCCCATTCATACAACAAAGATGTCTGTTCCACTATGTTCATAGCAGCTTTATTTGTAATTGCCAGAATGTGGAAGCAACCTAGATGTCCCTCACCTGAAGAGTGGATAGAGAAAATGTGGTACATCTACACAATGGAGTACTATTCAGCAGAAAAAAATAATGGAATCCTGAGATTTGCAGGCAAATGGATGACACTAGAAGAAATCATCCTGAGTGAGGTAACCCAGTCACAAAAAGAGAAACAGGGCATGTACTCTCTCATATATGGATTTTAGACATAGATCTGCGGAGTGCCAGCCTACAATCCTATGGCCAGAGAGTCTGGGAAACAGAAACTTTATTTAGTGGCTGATCGAAGAAGAGGCAGACTCCCTTGGTTAAGTACTGAGCTGAACTCAAGAAAGCCAGTAACAGAGAGGGAGGACTGATGATCAAAGGGATTAAGACTGGGCTAGTTTAACCCCCAGAAACAGCTGACCAGACAAAGGTTAACTCTTGAATCCCAGGCATCAGCCTGGGAATCAGCATAGGACTGATCAAGACCCCCTGAATCTGGGTGTCAGTGAAGAGGCCTAGGTAATCTATTGAGCCTTGGGCAGCAGATCAGTACCCATCCCAAGTATACACACGGACTTTGGACTCCCATAGAACAATGTGAGGTGCACTCTCACCCTGAACTCTTGGGGAAGGGTCTAGGCCCTCCCCTATATGAAATGACACACTATGCACACCCCCATGGAGGGCCTCACCCTCCCTGGAGAAATGAGGGGATAACGGGGGGGGGAGGGCACGGGAAGAAGGGAGGGAATGGGAGAGGGACCTGGAACTGACTTGTGAAGCAACCTTGTTTCTTATCTAAATTTAAACTGGAAAATAAAATTAAAAAAAAAAGATTCAGGATTGCCCAAACAACCGTGTTCAACAAGGCAACGTGTGGAGGCAACACCATCCCTGACTTCAAGCTCTATTATAGAACTATAGTCCTGAAAACAGCTTGGTATTGGCACAAAAATAGACAGGTAGACCAATGGAATCGAATTGAACACCCAGATATTAACCCACACACGTATGAACATCTGCTCTTTGACAAAGAAGCTAAAATATACAATGGAATAAAGAAAGCATCTTCAACAAATGGTGATGGCGTAACTGGAGGCTGGCATGTAGAAGAATGTGGATTGATCCATGTTTATCACCATGCACAAGTTAATACTTTTAATGTCTGTGTTACTGCTAAAAATATTTTTGCAAAGCCAAATGGTCTTTATTTCCTAGATAATGTAACAACTAATGGGTTTTTGATTGAAATATTTGACCACTTCCATGTAGTGAAAATGTGAATATGTATTCTATTTATTGCATCATTTTAATCACATTCATGAAGAAATTCTTTCTCTCTCAGAATACCATCCACAATTTAACTATCTCAGTAATTTTTCTGAAAACTTTTGGTGAAAATATAAAATAATTCAAATTGTCAATATCTATAATAGGATAAAATGACATCAGCCTTTTAATTTTTCTAACTCATGTAGTTTCATTGAGGACACATTTCATTTTTGTTATGTGCTCTAGATCTGGCTAGAAGTTGAGAAATTATTGGTCTAAGCTCCATTTTTATAGCAATAGTTTTGTAGAATTTTTGTTTTCTAGTTCAGTTTACTTATTTTAGAGATAACCTTTACATAGACAAGGCTATCCCCAAATGCCTTATCCTACTGACTCTACCTGGCCCCAATTTCATGATTTTCTACAACCAATTTCTGATTTTTAAGTTTCATATCAAATTTTCATAGTCAAAAGAAATAACAGGAATTTTCTTCCTGGATATAAGTCTGACAAATGTCACAGAGAATATTTTAGAACCAAAGTTCCCAACACATGATTTGTTACCCCTTCATGGGGTCAAATGGCCTTTTAACAGAGGTGGCTTAAGACTACCAAAAAAGAGATATTTACATTATGATTTATAATAGTAACAAAATCATAGTTATAAAGAAGCAATGAAAATGATTTTATGCCTAGAGGTTATGACAACATGAGGAACTGTGTTAAAGGTAGCAACATTAGGAATGTTGAGAACCACTGTTCTAGAAAGTAAGACTAGTTCATCACATATTCTCAAAGGAGAACATTGGGTTGACTGTATTCTAGACCTGCTATTTTACTATGCTTATTTCTCAAATGTTTAATCCCCTGTTTTTCTTATTTATCTTTTATCATGGATATGTTAGTGATGCAAAGTGGGAGAATTTAATGAAAGAAAAGTGAAACTTATTTTTGAGAGAAAGTTATGTTATGTAGTCCATGGTGGCCTTGAATTCACAAACTTCTGGTCTCAGATTCTCAATTGCTGGGATCACCACACTATCTTAGATAAAGGAGATATGGAATCAAGTGGCAGTTATAGTATGTATAATTTATTTAAGGTACTTTGTTCTTTTAGCCCACCAATTTAGATATTTGAATTAACTGTGTGAGTGGCTAGTATTATGTCAAATGGACACAGCTATAGTCATCTGAAACCAGGGAGTCTCAACTGAAAAAAAAATGCCTCTGGAAGATTGGGCTGAAAGCAGACACGCCTAAGGGAATTTTTCTTAATTAGTAATTGATGGTCAGGGCTCAACCCATTGTCGGTGGGGAAAACATCGTGATTGGTGGTGTGCTGGGTGGTAGCAGTGCACGCCTTTAATCCCAGCACTTGGGAGGCAGAGGCAGGTGGATCTCTGGGAGTTTGAGACCAGCATGGTCTACAAGAGCTAGTTCCAGGACATGATTGAAAGCTGCACAGAGAAACACTGTCTCGAAGGAAAAGAAAAAGAAAGAAAAAGCAGGCTGAGTAAGACAGTAAGCAACAGCCTTCTGTCTCCAGGTTCCTGCTCTGCTTTAGTTGCTTCCTTCAGTGCCCTCCTATTATTTGGAAGCGTAAGTCAAATAATCCCTTTCATCCAAAAGTTGCTTTGATTATTTTTAATCATAGAAATAGTATCCCTAACTAGGACACAGTGTATGGGAATTTGAATGTAATTGACCCCAATAAGTGTATAAGAAGTAGTGCTATTATGAGGTGTGGCTTTATTGGAGTAATTATTGCCTTGTTGGAGTGGGGTAGAGGGCATGATTTGAAGTATCTTGTGCTCAAGCTTTGCTCATTGTGACCTGGAGACCATTTCTTGTTGCTTACAAGATGCAGGACTCTCAGCTACTTCTCCAGTACCATGTCAGCCTGCACACTGCCATATTCCCCACTATGCTGATAATGTACTAATACTCTGAAACTGTAAGCAGTTGTCTTAATTAAATAGTTTCCTTATAAGAGTTGTTGTGGTCATGATGTCTCCTTATAGAAATAGAAACCTTAATTAAGACACTGTGTTAATATGTTTAAAGTTATTATATAATGAATTTTAAAGACTTATGATTTATAAAATTAAATTACTCATATTCTTAATTCCAGTAATGTATTATTTTTGTATTATTAGTCAGTATTAATATTAAGCAATAAGCAAAAGACTTGACAATATTAAATAAAAATTTAACATATTTTCATTTATATCACAAGAAACAATCAAATATTTGCTTAGATTAGCTAAATCCTCCTACTTCCTGGTGTCCTGGAAAAACAACACCTTGATAAGACAGCTAATATTAGTTCAGTGAATACTTCTACATGATACATAAAAGTTTAGGAGACATTTGTCTAAAGTTGGCCATTGTAGACTCTGCCTTGAGAACATTTCTAGTGATATCGGATGAGGTAAAAATATTTTACTTTTAGCCATATAAGCCTTTTACATTCTAAACTTGAAGGGTAATTTTAAAACAATGTGTTAAGAGCAACATATGTGAAATTATGCATAAATTATTTTACCCTTGAACACAACTGCTAGCATTAAATTCTTGCCATGTGGCCTGCTATTCTGCTAAGAATTTCAATGTATATCATCACATTTTATTCCTCAGACAATTTCATGATATAAATGCTATCTTAATACTTATTTTAAGATAGGTAGGTTCAGTTTCAGGGAAGTGGCTTTTCTCTCTTTAAAACCAGACCACTAGAATCTACAAGGAATGGAGGATAAACCAGAATGTTCTCATTTGTCCTATCAACAGCACAACATTTCTACTAGATCTCATGTCATCCCCTTTAGTGATGTTGGACCACTTTCAGAAGCTATTTTGGCATCCACTCCTTTCTCAGCAATTACAAACCTGTGTAGTATAATATTATAATAATGTGTTTTGAGTTATTATAAAAACTTAAGCTCCTTTGCAGTTTATTAAATCTATAATTTAGTTTTCTGTTAAAGTTTAACTCTGCCCTAACTTTAAGTATGTATTCCTGAAGTTGTATCATGTTTTGAAGATATTCTTTGCTGCTGTGAAAAACAAGGCTCAAGGCTTCTTTTATTTTTCCCTTTTATAGGAAATAGATTATTTTCTCATGCAATATATCCTGATTATAGTTTCCACTCTCTCTACTGCTCAAAATTTCTCCCCACCTCCTCTTTACTCTGGATCCACTTTCTTCCTGTCTCTCATTGGAAAAGAACAGCTTTCTAAGATGCAGCAATTAAACCATGACAAAATAAAATGGTAAGATCAAGCTAAAACTACCATATCAAAGGATGACATGACATCCTAACAAAAGGAAGAGTTCTAAAAGCAGGCAAAAGACTCAGAGGTCCACTCATAGTCAGGAGTCCCAAATAATACTAAAGTATAGTTATATTACATTCAGTGCATGGGTGTATAATCATGCAGGTCCTGTGCTTGCAGCTTCAGTCTCTATGTGCCTTGCTTAGTTGATTCAGAGGGCCTTGTCCTCCTGGTGTTCTTCATCCTCTCTGAAACAAGTACCCCTTGCCCCTTTCTGAAGATTCCCTGACCTCCGATTAAAGAGATTTGATGGAGACCTCCAATTTGGATTTTCTCTCCACATAATGTCTGGCTGTGAGTGTCTGCATCTGTTCCCATCTGTTTCTGGAGGAAGTTTCTCTGATGATGACTGCATAAAGCACCGATCGCTAAATATATACTGGCTTTTTAGACCGGTAGTTGTTTTGTTTTACAGTCGGTCTTCGGTTCTATGTTACCCAAGCAGTGTCCTGCGTGGGTTACTTCTCATGGAGTAGCACTTAACTCAAATCACACATTGGTGGGCTACTCCCTACGTAATTACCGTGCCACCATTGTCCTAGTGTGTTTTGCAGGCACGACAAATTATAGCTCATAGGTTCTGTGGCTGGGTGGTGGGGAAGATTTCTCTTTCAGTAGACTACAGAATGTTTCCCCACACCAAAGAGAATAGAAAGTAGGGATGAAGGCTCCATGTAGGCACCAGCTCAACTTTTGAAATTTCAATGAGTTGTGTGGCTGTTGTCCTCAGCAATGGGGCCCTAATCTCAGTTTGTGGAGAGTAATACTTTGTCTTAGTATCAACCTGAGTTCTTCAGGGATTTACATGGGACACCCTTGGCCAACAATTCAGTTAAATGCAACACCATCTTGCCACTGGAAGTCTGCAATTCCCATAATGTAATTTTTAACAGCTGAACAATACTCCGTTGTGTAAATGTACCATGTTGTTTTTATCTGTTATTCTGTGTAGAGGCATATAGGCTGTTTCCAGGTTCTGGCTATTATGAATAAAACCACAATGAATATGGTAGACCAATAGTATTTGTAAAAAGACGGAGCATCTCTGTATAATACACAAGAAAGCCCTATACTTTCTCATGATTAAAATATGGAGATGAATCAAAATAATTTATTTACAGAAAACATTGGCTACAATCTTTATGCTTGGTGTCTATGTCACTAATTTAATCAAGTATCAGTTAGAAAATACTCAAGAAAAAGCCTGTGTCTGACCTTAATGCTTACAGACTTCAATTTTGTTGATTTACCTTTTCTTTTTTCGTTTTTAAAATTTTAAATTAGAAACAAGCTTGTTTTACGTGTCAATCCAAATTCCCTTTCTCTAACCTTCTCCTCTACCCCCCAATACCCCCTTATCCCATCCGATTTTGCTCCCCAGGGAGGGTGAGGCCTTCCACAGGGATCTTCAAAATCTGTTATATTATTTGGAGCTGACCTAGGACCTCCCCCACCCAACCTGTGTCTAGGCTCCAATCAGCAAGTAGATTTAAGGTGAACATGCTGTCCATAGTGCTGTCAAGTTCAAGTACTCTCTAAGAACCATGTGTTGTTTCTCTGAAGAGAAGTGTGCCCTGGATTTACTAGTTAGCTGTATATAATACTGAGATTTCCTTTTTTTTTTTTTGTAAAAAGAGATTACTTGAAAGATACACTTTCCAGATAATGCTAACTTGGTAATAGCACAGTCTACTTTCACTACTGCATTTACACAGAAGTAATTTGGGTTGGCAAAAGATTTCTTTCAACATGGTTTGCCAGTACTCCTGGGTCTTTATGTGTGGTTCAAGAAATACTTGTGCATTTAGACAGACCATGAGGAAAGACCACAGCCATCATAGAAGACCTGAATTTCTCCTTTACTTATGTTTGATTTTATTTGTATTTTATCCACATACAACAACAGTTTTAATACCTGAAATATTTCAGGATGCAAGCAGATTTACTAGAAGGCCTGGCAGATAATTAAGCCTATTATTTGAAAATATGATGGTTGGAGATCCACGTATTTCTATAAGTCACTCATGTGTGTGCGTGTGTGTGTATTTCTGTGTATTTAACACTGATATATGCTAAGAAATACTCAAAATTATATATATATATATATATATATATATATGAAGAGATGTTAATCCCACTAGTCATTAGCAAGGGTCAGATTGCATAGAGACTGGATTCATATATTTCTCAGATAGTCTGCAAAATAGTAAATAAACATAAAGTGTTTAGAGTCATGGGACAAGATATTTCTTTGTGTAAATATCTCTTAGTGGAAGGAAAAATTCAAGAATAATAGTAGAATTGTAGAATTGTGAATGTGTATTTACATGAATGAGCAGTTATAGTGCTAATCAAGCATGGGCTGAAAGGAGAATTTTAAAGGAATGCTTACCACAGACTGTGAAGATCAGAGAATTGTAAATATTCTAGGTACAAAGTAGAGTGACTGTCTAATGGTAATAAATTCAGCCCACTGATCCTGAGATGCATTTGAAGACTTGCCAAAAGCTTCTGGTGAGACAGTGATCACATACTGATGGGCACTTAGGTCTGTAAATTCAACCCCCCAGTATTCTTGTGTCTCAAAAGAATTAGGGATCAAAAATTGGTAAAGGAAATGGAGTCTAGTTTGGTCTCATGCAGGTTCCCCATTTGTCAGAGCAGTGCCAGTGATCTCTCACCTGGCTCTGTTTGCTTCCCCATCATGGTCATAACTAACAGGTTTTAGTTAAAATGGCTATATTGCACAGTTTAGCATTGGAAGGAAGCCTTGAGACAAAGGTTAGAGAATATGGAATTTAGCTGTGAGACAGATTAATGAGTCTTTTCCTCGGTTAATGAGCTTCTAAGACCCAGGTTGCCTATGTGATCTCCATTCTGTTACAGACATGTATTGTTTAAATGATGGTGGGGGGAAATTGGGTCTTAAAGATAACCCCCCATTTTTAAAATAATGTTAGTGCAATGTAAAGGATATTAAGTTTTGCACCCATTCTAGGTCTGGGAAACTCTTTGTTTTGAGGCTCTGGCCCATTCCTTTACAGATGTATGGAAGAAGTCTTTTGTAACTTTATTGGACCACAGTTTTGACTTTACTTTGTGCCTGCTAAATATGGAAATTAGGCCATCTTGCAAGTGAGAGGAGGTGATAATCTAACGGCCACAGGAAAGGTTCAGTGGAACATTCTCTTCAGAATGACAGAGACAGTGAGTTCTGAAATATAAGTGCCTATGTCTCATAACTTGTAGGAGAAACTCACAAATCTTGGACCAGAAACATTTCTGTTTGGCTGGGGTTAATGACAAAGCAGCATGCAAGGAAAACCATTCCCCTCTCTGGGAACATATGATTTAACAGTTAACAATTTCTGGAACTGGACACTTTTCCATAGTACCTGTATGTTCCTGTACTCTTGTAGAACCTGTTGAGTTTCTAGGGGCCCTAGGTCAAGGCCGGAGATGGTAGAGTGAGCTGTTTGCCAGTCCTGCAGCCTTCCTACAATCTGGAAACAATCAGATGCAACAGAATGTCCAGTCAAGTAAGATCTTGTTTATTAACAGCAAATCCCTTTTAAAGTAAAAACCACAGGGAGGGAAAAGTATTACCCAATAATTTAGTGGTATTCTATTATATATCTAGTGTCCTATCCCCTGTTGAGCAACGTCTCCTAGTGTAATGACCTAATTTGGGGTGAGTTTGGGCAACCAATTTTTTTTCTTAGTAAACACTTGAAGCCTCACCACCGTAGCTACCTACCAACACAATCTTGTAATGGCACTGCTTGTCATCTTGGCCCACTCCCTCTTCTGGTAGGACAAGATCTGTGCTCCTCTATATTAACCTTTCATCCAATTTCCAGAGAATAAGCCAAATTAAAATCCTTGGTTCATCAACCTGGACTTGGGCGGAATCATTTCTTTGTTCTGTCTTCAACACTCTGGCATATAGATAGTTGCTCTCATATCCAATAGCCACAAGCAGAAGGCCACAAGTGCCTCTCTTCATAATATCTTCTCTAACAGCAGATCCTTAGTATTAAGTCTCACACACACACACACACACACACACACACACACACATGCGTGCGCGCGCATGCACGCACGCACGGCATGAGCTCACAAAAACATAAACACATACAGCATTGAGTTAATAAGAAAGAGACAACAGAAGCACATCTTTCATGAATACATGTCCCTCTTCCAAGATCAAAATGCCTTGGAATTTAGCACAGTCATGTTGCGTGTACCTGCAATCTCACAACTGAGGGCCATGGAAACCACTGGGGCTTGAAATTTGTACACGCATGGTTATATGACACATTAGGCTAAAACACTGAAGGAGATAACTCAAGGAGGAAAAGAGGAAAAAGGGCAGAGTGTGAATATCAGCCAGTTTCTTCTTATCTTGAGACACCAATGTCCATCATAGTCCATAGATACTCTTCAAGTATATTAAGAAAAGGGTAAGGAAATTCTGGATCAGTTCAAGACCACCCTGAGGACAGCCTTTAATCCATGTTTCTCCATAGGACTGTAAAAGAAATGCTGTAAATATATTCTGAAGATTTTTTGAAAATTGGTATTCAGCCTCATCACTCTGTAACAATAACATTTGTGTGCTAATGTGTTCAAATATTATAATATTATGGAATGAGATTTGAAATCCAATTCAATTTGTAAAAGAAGCAATGAATGAGTTGGATCCTCAAGATGTTTTATTTTGTACATCTGATCTTCTCATAATTATGTAATACTGATCCGGTTATGAAATTTGCCTGTGTGCCTCGGTTTCCTAATATCAAGGCAAAAAATAACCTATTACCTTTACCATAATTTGAGTATTGTTAAAATTAACTAATATTTGAGATAAACATTGAGGTATGCTGGTGCATATTAGCAACTGGATATTTACTAGAAGTGATAATCGCTAAATTGAACTTGTATTTTAAGTATGTGCACTTAAAAATGAGAAATATATAATTTTTAAATCATCCACATACTTGAATGGTATATGGGTGACAGTCAATCAAGAGTAGATTAAGTTAGGATTTTTTTGTGATCCACTCTATTTAGTGTTCTGTAAGCTTCTTGTACAAGGTACCCCAGAGAAGGGGAATGAGGAACGATCTCCTGAGCAGATTGGGAGCATGGTGAGAGGGGAAAGGGAGCCTGGGAAAAACAGAGGGGGAGAAGAGGATGGGAGGGGAGGACATGGGGGACCAGGAAGGTTGAGTCAGGGAAGAATAGAAGAGAGCAGGACAAGAGATACCATAATAGAGGGAGTCATTGTTTTGAGGAGAGATCTGGCACTAGTGAGATTTCCAAAGATCTACAAGGATGACACCAACTGGCAAACTAAGCAATATTGGAGAGACTATCTTAAACGCTCCTTCCTGATAATGAGTTCTAGTATTTCCTTATATGCCATCCTAGAACCTTCAACCAATGACTGATGGAAGCAGAAGCAGACATCCACAGGTAAACATTGAACTGAACTCCTGGAATCCAGTGACAGAGAGGAAGACTGATGAGCAAAGGGGTCAACACTGGGCTGGTTTAATCCACAGAAACAGCTGACCTGAACAAGGGGGAGCTCTTGGATCCCAGATTGATGGCTGGGAGGACAGCATGTGACTGAATGTGGGAGTCAGTGAGAGGCCTAGGCAATCTATGGGACTTTGGGTAGTAGATAAATATTTATCCCTGGCATACAAAAGGACTTGGGTGCTCATCCCACAATGAGTTATGCTCTCTCAGCCTGGACTCTTGGGGGAGGGCCTAAGCCATGCCCTGAATTAAATGATAGACTCTGGATCTCCCTCATGGAAGGCCTCACCCTCCCTGGGAAACAGAGTGGGAATTGGGTGGGGGGCTGGGGAGGAGGAGATGGTGGGAGGTATGGGAGGAGGGGAGGGAGAGGGATTTTGGATTGACATGTGAAGCAACCTTGATGATAATTTAAATTAAAAAATATCTAGATTCCATATATGAGAGAAAACATGTGATATTTGTCTTTCTGTGTTACTTTAATCAATGTGATTGTCTCTAGTTATTATTATCTCCACTTTGCTGCAAATTGCATGATTTTGTTCTTTAGAGCTAAACAAAGCTCCTGTGTCCATGTGTGTGTGTGGTACATTTTCCTAATTTCTTCACCTGTTGATGAACAAAGGAGCTGATCCCATCACTTGGCTATTGTAAAAAATATCACAATAAAAATGGATGTGAAGTTTCTCTGTTAAAAAAAGAGTAGATTAAACATAAAAACAAATAGAGCAGCAAAAGAAATAAAATAAGATACAAAGAAAAAGAACTTGTAAACTTGATAGTAAGATGATTTTATTAATAGAAGAAACATGGTGAACTGTACTATGTACAAGTTAAGTATGCACAAATGTGTTTATGTCTGAAAAATGGGCCACATACATTGTGCTAGGTTTATGCTATAGAATTTTGAGTCCATTCTCATTTTATCTAAATGTATGATAAATTATACTTATTCACTAAACTCTCATGAGTCTTATCCATGGGAGAGAAGAGTTTCCTATGACCTCAGTTTGATCCATTCTCAAAATACCTTCATTTGTGTTGACAGAGAGTATGCCACATGGAACTCTACCTGTGTGGTGGTCTTGCTTCTTGTGCTGCTGTCTCCTCATGTGTTGGTCATGTCATGTCTCAGAATACAATTGTCTGTCAGCCTAATCCTCACCCTAATTTCTGATAACAGGATTATATTATCTAATTGGTATGTTAGCACAATATTTATTGTTTTTAATAATGCTATACTTTTCTTCTTATTAAACAGTTATTGGCAACACCAAGAACACATATCCCAAAGAAAATTTTATACCTCAATTTGCATTAACAGTTATTATCAGTTTATAACAAAAAATGACCAGTATCCTTATGTACAGGAGGTAAATCTTCACAGTTTTTTTTCTCACGTAGCCTCAATTCAATAATCCCATAACAACATAGCATTATTTTACACTGCATACTAAATATGCAAGATGATGATCTCAGTATTACCATATTCTTTCTCAACATTTATGAAAAAATAATCAAGGAAAAGTGTCAGGAAGCTAATAGCCTTTACCTTTTTTATTCACAGTACAGTCCTTATTAAGTAAAGTAACAATCACGTCAAACACATTTGTGGCCATATTTTAATAAGAAACATATGCACACTGCTTTTTATATTATGTGGCATGTTTTAGATGCTTCTGTATAGTGGTTTTCCTGGCCTTTATCTCACTTTGTTTTCTCAAAATTTTCACTTGAGGTTCTCAACAACTATAGAAATTACAGAGACGAAACAGGCTGAGATACGAAGCCAAACAGAATATCTAGGATCTTTTTCTCCCCATTGAATATAATGCCTTCCAATACTAAATCACAGCCACTCAGAGACCCTGCATGGGAAATCTATGGGAGCTGCTTTTCAGTGCCCATCAGCAAGTGGGGCACATTTACAATATGTTGTTAGCAAATCTGCAACAAGTGTGGGCTGTGGAGACATCCAGATTTCGGTGTTAACATTTTAGCACAAGGTTCTCTCCGGGCATCTTCTAGGGAAAGTGTAACAACTGGTCACACAACATAATGACCAATATAGCACCGTATATGGGGAAAATAAAAGACTCTTTGTAATTTTTCTTGGTTGATTTAATACAACATGATCTATTTCTCAAAACTCAGCACTTTTACTAATTGGGATGGAGTTTACTCCTTTTAAAAAGTAATTCTAATTGGTAGGCTGTATGTAGTGTCTTTTAGAATTACATTAGTAAAACCCTTTTTGTAGTTCATAAAAATTCAGGTCTAGAGGCTTATTTTAAATACCACTTTGATCATTGTGAAGGATAGGTTGTTCCACCAACATATTTTCTAATAAATCATACAGTTTTGTGTTAACATAGAAGGCACTATCACAAATTAACTACATTTTTCTCATACAACTCATGGGAAATCAAAATTCTTATGAAATCATGTACCAAATATTTATGAATAATGATGTTTCAAAAAATATCTGGTTGACATTTTGGAATTTCATTTTTAAGAGTAAAAGTCAAATGTAATTCCAGCAGGTCAGCAACTAGGTTCATATATCAAAGTGGAAAGCAGAGTGAATTTAAGAGAAATTGTTCCTGTCTACATTATCTGAGGTAAGAACCTCATCTGTCTATAAACATCTAAAATACAGCAGATATCTGAATCCCTATCAATTATATGTATCATCTGGGTCCAAACTCGATCATAAAACTGTTTTTTATATTATAAAATAAAGTGATATATTATAAACTTAGATCATCCAAGTTATTGAAACCACATAGTTTTGTATCCAAAATAAAGTATATTTTCTAAATACTTCTGAGAATTATACAAAACAGATAGTAAAAGCAAGAATATTTTTTGAAACGTAAGAATATTTTTTATGCTTAATTTCTTTAGAGACAATGTGACATAATCAGAAGGAGCAGAGATTTTATACTCTGTAACCTGATATAAGATTCTGAAAGAGATACAGTGGATCACTGAATGTATTTGCATGTTCATTGGCTTACACTTAAAGCGAAAGATGATGGAGGTGTGTACTTGCTTGGGAGTGAAAATGAGGATGAGCTCTGGCAATAACAATAATTCAGGGGAAGAGTGATATATGCATTTTCAAATGTCAAAATAATTAGAAATATAGAGTTAACAGGAAGAATAAATCAGGGTAAATATTTGCAATAAATGCCATACTACTTGACTTTATTAACTTTTTCATTAGTACAGTTAAAATACTTAAAATAGGGTGATGTTGAAAAAAACCACAAAGTTAATTAAAAATGAAGCATGTGTATTATTTGCAGAAAAAAGTGAACTTAATTGGTAAGGAAAGAAATGTACACTTAAAATGATAAGTTAGTTTTATTTTTATTGAAGTAGCATGGAATGTGAGGATATAAGAATATGGTGAATGACGCACCAATGCTGAATAGACAATGTATATTCTTAGAAAGAGGGTAAGTTAATATTCACCATTATGCAAATAAGTTTGACCACATTTTTCATGGGATTTGAAAATTTTTAATTACTTTACCTAAAAGTAAAATTTTATAATTTTGCTTTCAAATTACAAAGCATTTTGGTTAACCTGAAAGTATAACAAAATTGATAATCTTAATATTTTTGAAAGTACAAAATTGCAAAAGCTGTTGTTAAAAATAATTCACTAATTTTAATTATTAAGACACATTATGTAGGATACTTTTTCCAAAATGTGGTGTATTCATAAAAAGTTGCTAACTTACAAATACCACACAAAGTATATAGCATGATCAAGATAAACTAAAATAAGCACATACAAGCCAATCATAAAGAAAAGGTGAGAGAAATACGCTAAAACTTATTTAAGTTTCTGTAGTGGTTTCAGTGAGGACAACTCACATAGACCCATATATCTGAAAACTTGGTTCCCATTATGCTACACTGTTTGGAAAAATACTTGGAGATTTGACCAACTTGTGTCATGTCCACGTAGCTCTCTCTTCACCACTGTTCTCAAGATGTGAGCTCTCAGCTCTGCTCCAGTGACACACTCACCGCCTACTGTTATGTTTCTCACCCTATGGACTGGTAGCTCTGGTACACTCTTTCTTATATGAGTTGCCTTGGCCATGTGGTCTCTTCATAGTGTGATTGTGTATGACTTGTTTTTTGTCTGAGACAGGGTTTCTCTGTACCTTTGCAGCCTGTCCTGGAACTTGTTTTTACAGACAAGGCTGTTCTCAGACTCACAGAGATCTGTGGTCTCTGCCTTAAGAGTGCTGGAATCAAAGGTATGTACAATCACTACTTATCCAGTGTATGCCTTTAATCCCACCACTTGGGAGGCAGAGATAGATCCCTGTGAGCTAATAGCAAGAAAGAAGCCTGGTCTGCAAAGCAAGTTATAGGACAGGGTTGTTACACAGAGAAAACGTCTTGAAACACATGAGTGTGCATGTGCATGAGTGCACACACACACACACACACACACACACACATACACACACACACACACACACACACACACACACACAGACTGATCTGATTTAAAAGTATTCTTAGAGCTCCAGTATGGAAATTATTGGAACTTTGGGAATATAGTGGCAACCTTAGGACACAGGTTACAATGGAAGAAAATTAAATTGTCTGGAGAATGCCTTTGAAATAGACCTTGGCACTAGAGCTTCTCGTTGTTCCTCAGCTAGCATGATACATTATAGCTTTGCTGTGCTATGGGCTCTCTGCCATGATGCATAGTTTTCCACACACTCCAACACAGAAGAGGCATTTAACCATATATGCAAGTCTCTGAAATCATGAATCAAAACATATTTAAACTTTCAAAGTTAATATTTTCAGATATTTTT
Organism: Mesocricetus auratus; assembly: GCF_017639785.1. Classification (NCBI taxonomy): domain Eukaryota; kingdom Metazoa; phylum Chordata; class Mammalia; order Rodentia; family Cricetidae; genus Mesocricetus; species Mesocricetus auratus. Next base: position 49,192,810 of record NW_024429190.1, read on the forward strand.
TTGAAAATAACAGAAATCCAAATGAGTACAGAGAAAAAAATCTACAAATCTTGAAATTATTAAGTTATGCGTGTATGCAAAGATCCAAAAAAGTAATGTGCTAAACACATATACTATTGGAAAAGTTTGCCAACTAAAGATTATTAGTGCGAGGAGCTGGCCTGGTTTCACAGGTGGTGACTGATAAATAGCATCTTAATGAAACAATAAGAAGCTAGAGGACACAGAGCAGTTGTCACTTTAAAGAAATGATAGAGATCCAAGAACCTGGAAGCATAATGGACTTAGGAAACTGTAAATGAGAAGACCAGGAATATATGCAGACCTGAGGGAACTCATAAGACATTCAGAAGAGATGAGGACAGAAGGAGTAGAAAAGAGCATTAATCTGGAAGGAAGAGAATTAGTGTTGGTTTCTGAGTTTACTATACAGGATGTGTCTATATGGTAGCATAGAATACAATGTAGTGGTTATATATATATATATATATATATATATATATATATATATATAATTGCTAAGTAGAATGTGAAACAAAGACAATGGAGATAGCTTGGGCATTATAAAGAAAGGAAAAGTGACTACTGTTGTCTGACCTGTAGTTTATGAAAGTCAGATTTAAGTGGAAGATGATATCCAATGGGGAGAGGAACAAGCACAGAATTTGCAAGTTCTAGAGGCATGTACGAATGCAAGGAGTCTATGTAGCTAGGAGATAGAAGGACAGGAAAGAGGAATTTCAGCCGGACAATCAGAAGTGACAAGATAAATCAAATCATAACAGTGTAATGGAAAGGAAGGGGTTCTTTTAGGAGATGGGAATCCATGTGTATTTCCAAGTGAGGACCAATCTAACAGCATGGGGAGTAGACTGAAGAACATACTGGTCTCAGTTAGGTGGATGTTAGAGTAAACAAGAAAAGAAATAGTGGTGGCTTCAACTAAAAGGGAAGAGTGAAGATGTCAATTATATTTAACCTTCCTTGGCTTCCTTTATTCTCCCAGCAAATAAAAATCTTGAGTAGATGAGCCCATGTCACCTTTCTGATGCAAATGTTGACACAGTGTGGTTAGCTGATCTACTACAATGAAAAGAGCATCTGGTTTCTACCCACGGAATTCAGAGAGTAATGCAAGGAAAATTAGACTTAATGCAGAGCAATGAGAGATCAGGCAGAGTTCATTTGAAAGTGAAAGTTTAAACAAGCAAACAAACAAATAAAACAGCCCCAAGAGAAAAAAAGGAAAGTAGTTAAACTGCCTTAACTGATTAACAGAGGCTTATTCATGAGGAGTCCCAGGGGAAAAAACAGTGTAAAAATGTGTCTGGCTTTCAGAAAACTGCATGACACATTCAAATTGCATCCTTCTGAATTTGTGAACAAATTTTGTAACAAGGGGTTTCATTCATATATGTGCATTATTTTTGTCTTTACATAGGAGCCTTTCATCAAAGAGAGATCTATAACCCTTTCCAGAAAAAGGGGTTTTTCTTTTGATCAGTGTTTTAGCTCACTGCTGTGTATGTGCACAGTTTACCAAGAAGTAAAGATAACTGAAGATCTAGGATCTGCCTTTCCTAATACCATTCACTCAACTCAGTCTTCCCAGATCTGTGTATGTTGTTCCATCCCAAAGAAACAATACGCTGTTTTCCACAAGTGTATCAGACATTCTGGATTTTAAACTGGATGTAGGACACACCTTTAGTCCAAACACTCAAGAGACAGGGATAGGAAAATCATTATTAGTTCAAAGTCAACGTGGCTATAGTAAAGTCAAGGTCATACAAGACTACATATTTGTTTAGATCTCGTCTCAAAATGCTAATACCCTAAAACAATAATAAAATTAATTATTTCTACATTCCAGTGATACAGGGAGTCCCACCACATCTCCTTACAGGATGGACTATTTTGTAGTCTCCATCTTCATATTTAATGGAGTTAGGAAAGTACATATAAGGATTATAAACTTCAATGCATACAACATGAATGAACTCTATATAGTTACTGTTGTAAATCAACAGAGTTGAAAGGTCATCACACCTTCTAATTTCTCAAACTTACTCTTAAAGCAGGTCTGAAGAAATAGGCAAAGATGCTACATGCCATATTTCCCAACAGGAGTCACCCGCAGCATACCAAACCTTCTTGTCCATGGATACATCATCTTTGTAGGCATTCTGGTGCTCATGTATTAAAATATCAATAGTGTTGCTGTCAAGAAATTCTCTACTTTAACATACACCTTGTATCACTCTCCTAACATTTAATCCCACACCTGATTACATGCCTCAATTCATTTTATGCTACAAGCAATTTATTAGCAGGGCCCAAGTGCTCTTCATTCTTGTATCTTGAATGATTGACATTGTATGAGGTGAAATATAAAGAAAACATGGATATTTGAAGCATGAATATATATACATCAAAACATTATACATTTACTGAAAAAAAGCATTTCATCTATATTAAATCAAAGTACAAAGACTAGGGAGATGTTTCAGGTAGTAAACACAATGACAATGCAAACCTAAGAAACTCCTTTGAATCCCAAGAAACTACATAAAACTCCAGTGAGACAATGTGTGAGTGTAACCTCAGTGCTTGGAGGAGGAGCTCAGAGATTCTAAGTTCAGTGAGAGATCCTGTCTCAAAGGAATAATGCCAAATATTAGAGGAGGGCATTTAATATCTTACTCAAGTGCATGGGTTCACATACCTGCATAAATCTGCAAACACATTTAAACAAAAACAAAGAAAAAGGAATCATTTGTGAATGGCTATATCAAAGATGTGCTTTCAAGTAATCTGACATTTAGAATCTTTTGGGCTTAATGCTACCTATGAGATTTTTGTGCTTTCAAAGTGTTCCAAATATTTTTATGGAAAAAGAAAAAACAGCTAAATATAAAGCAATAAATGACATGAGGTCAGTTAATATCTGCTCATTATACATTTTAATACACGTGTGTGTGTTGTGTGTGTGTGTGTTGGTGCCATTACACATAGTGGCTAAAGGACCATGTCAAGAGTCCTGATTGGACTCTGTAACTTACTCATCAAGTCTGGAATGCAGATGAAGGACAGCAAGCCTCAATAATGGATCTTTTTGTTTCTACATTCACAGCACTGACTGTACAGGCATTTATGTGCAGGACTTTTTATTTAATTGGTGCTGGCTTCGGAACTCATTCTTGCATGCAGAAAATGCTTTTGCTCACCAAGCCATATAATCATATAATTATTCTCTCTGTCTCTCTGTCTTTCTGTCTCTCTCTCTCTTTCCCATGTCTCTCACATGTACATTCACCTATATAATATTTCAACTTTAATTTCTACTTATTTATTTATTCATTTTGTGTGTGTGTGTGTGTGTGTGTGTGTGTGTGTGTTGATACAATGTCATGTTGTAGAATCTGGGTTGATTAAAATTTTGCTGTGAAGCCCAGGATGGATTAATTTGCAATCCTATTACCACACATGCCCAGTTTGCTGGGATTATTTCAAGTGCTTACTTTTCTCTCAAATCTGAAACAAAGTTTACAATGGAGAGATAAATATGTTATGAAGACAGAACTGGTCATGCAGGACAATTTGTTCATTGTAAATCCAAGTCCACATAGCTGGAACTACTACTGCTACACAAAGAACGACAAATGTTCTGCATAGAGAACAGGACAATTTGACTCCTGAATTTGATTCAAACTAAGAATCTTTACATAAGTGGTTATTATGCCAGCATCTTAGACTGCCTAATACATGAAAACCATAATATATCTATTCTAAAAAAGAGACAATGAAAAGCCTGTCAGCATACCCTGCTAAGCCCTTCCTTGATTTTTTCTTGAAAAAAACTAAAACAAAAATCAACAACAACAATAACAACTCCTTTAGTATCCTCCAAGAAAAGAAATTCTTTTGTACTGCTTGATATGTGAACAAGCTATCTTATTTTAGCTTTGCCCCATTTGGATCAATTCACTGTAGAAATGTTCTAGATTGTCATTGTAGAGACTATGTCTGTGTCATTAAAACTTGATTAGATTCCCATCTACAAACATGGAGAAGGATGCTGCTGTGATCACATAGTTCAGGGAGTTTGGGTTGACATGTTCTGTTGTTTATCTTCTTAGGGAAGAGATAACACATTTTTCAGATATAATGACAGCAACTCAGCCTGACAATGTCTTATGGTGATAAAATTACATTAAAACCACTTAGAAAACTCTTTGTGTCAGTGAGAATAGAAAGGAAAAGAGCAATATTAGTTGAGAAAACTGAGATGAGTTAGTAGGTAATAGTTTCTTTATAAAATGTCACTGTATACAGATACACTGAGCCTTAGATGAGTAAAATAAGCTCTGTTTGTTCTTCTTTCTGTATTCATTATCTCTCATGGTAAAACCTCACTATAATGCTCAAACACACACACACACACACACACACACACACACACACACACACACACCAGAAATCTGATCTTTATATTCTTTTTTCCATATTTTTATTTACCTTTTTATCATTTTTATTTTAATTTTAAATAGCTTGTTTTACATGTCAATCCCAGTTCCCTCTCCCTCCCCTCCTCCCGCACTCCCCTTCCCCCCCTCCACCCTCCCACCCTATTGCCAAATCCTTCCCCATAGGGGATATCTAGAGTCTGTCATTTTACTCTTGGTAGGGTCCAGGCACTCCCCTAAGAGTACAGGCTGAGAGAGCATCTCTCTTTGTGCTATAGGCACACGAAGACAGTTTGTATACCAGGGATAGACACTGATCCACAGCTCAGGGCCCCATAGGTTGCCCAGGCCTTCTCACTGACACTCACATTTGGGGGGTCCAGATCAGTCACATGCTGGCCTCCCTACTGTCGGTCTGGGGTCCAAGAGCTCTCCCCTGTTCAGATCAGCTGTCTCTGCTGGTTTTGCCAGCCCATTCTTTGACAATTTGCTCATCACTCCTCTCTCTCTGTCACTGGGTTCCTTGGGTTCAGTTCAGTGATTAATTGTGTGTTTGCCTCTGCCTTCATCACAGGATGAAGGCTCCCAGATGGTTATAGACATCAAGTTCATTATCAGGAATGGGCATTCGAGGTGGTCCCTCCACTATTGCTTAGCTTGCCAATTGGTGTTATCCCTTTAGATCACTCGAGGTCACTCTGGTGCTTGATCTGTCTTCGATCCTATGATTCCCTCTTCCCCCTATTCTACCCCCACCCCCTCAACTTCCTGTTCCCCCATGACCAACTCTGTTCCTCTTCACCCCCTCTCTTCTTCCCAGGTCCCAATACCCCCACCCCTCGCCGTGTTCCCCATTCATTCAGAGGATCTTGTATCCATCCTCTTCTCTTGGGTACTATGCATATATGCCTATCTTTAAGGATCTTTCCTGTTTCCCAGACTCTCTATCTGTGGAAGTGCAGACTGGCACTATCCTGATCCATGTCTAAAATCCATATATGAGTGAGTACATACCATGTTTGTCTTTTTGCGACTGGGTTACCTCACTCAGGATGGTTCCTTCCAGTGCTATCCATTTCCCTGCGAATTTCAAGATTCCATTGTTTTTTTCTGCTGAGTAATACTCCATTGTGTAAATGTACCACATTTTCTCTATCCACTCTTCAGTTGAGGGGCATCTAGGTTGCTTCCAGTTTCTGGCTATTACAAACAGTGCTGCTATGAACATAGTAGAGCAGATGCCCTTGTTGTATGAACCTGCCTCATTTGGGTAAATGCCTAAGAGAGGAATTGCTGAGTCTTGTGGTAGATTAATTCCCATTTTCCTGAGGAATCTCCATACTGATTTCCAAAGAGGCTGTATGAGTCTGCACTCCCACCAGCAGTGGAGGAGTGTTCCTCTCTCTCCACATCCTCTCCAGCATAAATTGTCTTCGGTGTTTTTGATTCTAGCCATTCTGACAGGAGTAAGATGGTATCTCAGAGTTGTTTTGATTTGCATTTCCCTGATGGCTAAGGATGTTGAGCACTTTCTTAAGTGTCTCTTGGCCATTTTAGCCTCCTCTATTGAGAATTCTCTATTTAGCTCTGTACCCCACCTTTAAATTGGATCCTTTGGTGATTTGGAGACTTGTTTCTTGAGTTCTTTGTAAATTTTGGAGATTAGCCCTCTGTCAGATGTAGGGTTAGTGAATATCTTATCCCATTCTGTGGCCTGCCTTTTTGTCTTTTTGACTGTGTCCTTTGCCTTACAGAAGCTTTTTAGTTTCAGAAGGTCCCATTTGTTAATTGTCGATCTCAATGCCTGTGCCACTGGTGTTATGTTTAAGAAGTGGTCTCCTGTACCAACTGGTTGAAGAGTATCTCCCACTTTCTCTTCTAAAAGTTTCAGTGTGGCTGGATTTATGTTGAGATCTTTGATCCATTTGGACTTAAGTTTTGTACAAGGCGATAAACCTGAATCTATCTGCAGTCTTCTGCATACCAGTACCCAGTTATGCCAGCACCATTTGTTGAAGATGCTTTCTTTTTTCCATTGTACAGTTTTAGCTTCTTTGTCAAAAATCAAGTGTTCATAGGTGTGTGGATTAAAATTAGGGCTTTCAATTCGGTTCCATTGGTCTACCTGCCTATTTTTGTGCCAATACGAAGCTGTTTTCAGGACTATAGCTCTATAATAGAGCTTGAAGTCAGGTATGGTGATGCCTCCTGAAGTTCCTTTATTGTATAGGGATGTTTTGGCTATCCTGGGCCTTTTGTTTTTCCATATAAAGTTGATTAATGTTCTTTCCAGGTCCTTGAAGAATTGTGATGGAATTTTGATAGGGATTGCATATAATCTATAGACTGCTTTTGGCAAGATTGCCATTTTTATTATGTTGATCCTACCAATCCAAGAGCATGGGTAATCTTTCTATTTTCTGGTATCTTCTTTGATTTCTTTCTTTAAAGACACAAAGTTCTTGATATACAGGTCTTTCACTTCCTTGGTTAACATTATCCCCAGATATTTGATGCTGCTTTTGGCTATTGTAAAAGGTGATGTTTCTCTGATTTCTTTCTCAGTCACTTCATCATCTGTATATAATAGGGCCACTGATTTTTTTTGAGTTTACCTTGTATCCTGCCACATTGCTGAAGGTGTTTGTCAGCTCTAGGAGTAACCTTGCAGAGTTTTTTTGGGTCACTTATGTAAACTATCATATCATCTGCATATAGTGAAAGTTTGACTTCTTCTTTTCCTATTTGTATCCACTTTATCTCCTTTTGTTGTCTTATTGCTTTAGCTAGAACTTCAAGTACAATATTGAAGAGATATAGAGAGAGCAGACAGCCTTGTCTTGTTCCTGATTTTAGAGGAATTGCTTTGAGTTTCTCTCCATTTAGTTTGATGTTAGCTGTTGGTTTACTGTATATTGCTTGTATTATATTCAGGTACGTTCCTGTTATCCCTGATCTCTCTAGGACCATTATCATGAAGGGGTGCTAGATTTTGTCAAAGGCTTTTTCAGCATCTAGTGAGATGATCATGTGGTTTTTCTTTCGCAGATTGTTAATATGGTGGATTACATTGATAGATTTTCTAATGTTGAACCATCCCTGCATTCCTGGAATGAAGCCTACTTGATCATGGTGGATGATTTTTCTGATGTGTTCTTGAATCTGGTTTGCGAGTATTTTATTGAGTATTTTTGCATCAATGTTCATGAGGGAAATTGGTCTATAGTTCTCTTTCTTAGTTGTATCTTTGTGTGGCTTGGGTATCAAGGTAATTGTAGCCTTGTAGAAAGAGTTTGGCAGTAAGCCTCCTGCTTCTATTGTGTGGAATACTTTGAGGAGTATTGGAATTAGTTCTTATTTGAATTTCTGGTAGAATTCTGCACAGAAGCCATCTGGGCCTGGGCTTTTTTTGTTTGGGAGACTTTTGATGACTGCTTCTATTTCATTAGGGGTTATAGGTCTGTTTAGTTTGCTTATCTGTTCTTGATTTAGTTTTGGCAAGTGATATCTATCCAGGAAATTGTCCATTTCCTTTAAATTTTCAAATTTTGTGGAGTACAGAATTTCAAAGTATGCCCTGATGATTCTCTGGATTTCCTCAGAGTCTGTTGTTATGTCCCCTTTTTCATCCCTGATTTTGTTAATTAGCATGCTCTCTCTCTCTGTCTTTTGGTTAGTTTGAACAGAGGTTTGTCTATTTTGTTGATTTTCTCCAAGAACCAACTCTTTGTTTCATTGATTCTTCTCATTGTTTTCCTGGTTTCTACTTGATTGATTTCAGCCCTCAATTTGATTATTTCCTGGCGTCTGCTCCTCCTGGGGGAGTTTGCTTCTTTTTGTTCTGGAACATTCAGCTGTGCTATTAATTCTCTAGTATGACTGTTCTCCAGTTTTTTCATGTGGGCACTTAGTGCTATAAACTTTCTTCTCAGCACTGCTTTCAAAGTGTCCCATAAGTTTGTGTATGTTGTGTCTTCATTCTCATTGAAATCGAGGAAGTCTTTAATTTCTTTTTTTATTTGTTCCTTTACCAAGGGATGGGGCAATTGTGCATTGGTCAATCTCCATGAGTTTGTAGGGTTTCTGATATTTGTGTTATTATTGAATTCTAATGTTAATGCATGGTGGTCTGATAAGATGCAGGGAGTTATTCCAATTTTTTTGTATCTGTGGAGATTTGCTATGTTTCCTATTATGTGGTCAATTTTAGAGAAGGTTCCATGTGGTGCCGAGAAGAAGGTATATCCCTTTGTATTTGGGTGGAATGTTCTATAGATGTCTGTTAAACCCAGTTGGGTCATAACTTCTATTAGTTCTTTTGTTTCTTTGTTAAGTTTCTGTCTGGAGGTCCTGTCTAGCGGTGAGAGTGGAGTGTTGAAGTCTCCTACTATTAGTGTGTGAGATTTTATGTGCATTTTGAGCTTTAGTAATGTTTCTTTCACGAATGTAGGTGCCTTTGTATTTGGGGCATAGATGTTTAAAATTGAGACTTCGTCTAGATGTATTCTTCCTTTGATGAATATGAAGTGCCCTTCTTCATCTCTTTTGATTGATTTTAATTTGAAGTCTAATTTGTTAGATATTAGGATTGCTACACCTGCTTGTTTCTTGGGACCGTTTGATTGGAAGTTCTTTTCCCAACCCTTTACTCTGAGATAACGTATGTCTTTGATGTTGAGATGTGTTTCTTGTATGCAGCAGAAGGAAGGGTTCTGTCTTCTTTTCCATTCTGCTAGTCTGTGTCTTTTTATAGGCAAGTTGAGGCCGTTGACATTGAGGGATATTAATGACCATTGATTGGTGATCCTTGTTTGCACTTGATTTATTGTTAGTGAAGTTATTTTGTGTAGTTTCTCCTCCCTTTTTCTTTTGGTGTTTTGTAAAGTGTGATTATATATTGCCAGTTTCTTTGTGAATGTAGATATCTTCCTTGGCTCTAGGTTTTCCTTCTAGCATTTTCTGTAGAGCTGGATTCATGGATACGTATTGTTTAAATCTGGCTTTGTCATGGAATATTTTGTTTTCTCCATCTATGGTAATTGAGAGCTTTGCTGGATATAGTAGTCTGGGCTGGCATCCTTGTTCCCTTAGCGTTTGTAGGACATCTGACCAGGATCTTCTGGCTTTCATCGTTTCCATTGAGAAGTCAGGTGTAATTCGGATAAGTCTGCCTTTGTATGTTACTTGGTCTTTTTCTTTAGCTGCTCTTAATATTTTCTCTTTACTCTGTAGGTTTGATGTTTTGATTATTATATGGCGAGGTGACTTCTTTTTCTGGTCAAGCCTATTTGGTGTTCTGTAAGATTCTTGTACTTTCATAGGCATATCTTTCTTTAGGTTAGGGAAGTTTTCTTCTATGATTTTGTTGAATATATTTTCTGTACCTTTAAGTTGAATTTCTTCACCTTCTTCTATACCTATTATTCTCAGATTTGGCTTCTTCGCGGTGTCCCATATTTCTTGGATATTTTGTGTTAAGGATTTGTTGGTTTTGAGATTTTCTTTGGTTGACGACTCTATATCCTCTAATGAGTCTTCAACAGCTGAGATTCTCTCTTCTATCTCTTGTATTCTATTGGTGATACTTGCATCTGTAGTTCCAGATCGTTTACCGAGCTTTTCTATTTCCAGCATCCCTTCATTCTGTGTTTTCTTTATCGTCTCTATTTCAGCTTTCAATCCTTCAACTGTTTGAGCTGTTTCCTTAATTTTTTTGGTTGTTTTTTCTTGGTGCTCTTTAGATTCTTTGAGAGATTTGTTTATTTCTTGAATTTTTCCCCCATTTCATGGATTTTTTTGTTTGTTTTTTCTTCTATTTCTTTAAGGGATTTCCTCGTTTCTTCTTTGAGGGTCTTCATCATCTTCATGAAATAATTTTTAAGGTCTGTCTCCTCTTCTTCGTCTATGTAGTGCTTTTCGGGTCTTGCTGGTGTTGGACCCCTGGATTCTGGTGGGGTCATGTTGGTGTTTCTATTGCTGAGTGATCTCTTATTCTGTCTTCTTCCCATCTCTTCTTCCAGTGGGTGCTGGTGGGGCCTTTCCGTTTCCACTGGTCTCCTTCCTTCCTGCAGCTGAAGCTGGGGATGCTGAAGCTGGACTCACTGGGGTTGGGGTCTTGGAGGAGCTGATGTCTTACCTGAAGCTGGACTCGCTGGGGATGGGGTCTTGGAAGGGCTGATGTCTTTCCTGAAGCTGGACTCGCTGGGGTGGGGGTCTTGGAGGGGCTGATGTCTTTCCTGTGTGGGCGGGTCTTCTGGATGCCAGGAGCGGCCCCGAAAATCGAGGGGGATGGGTGATGGGCGGGAGGTCCCCGCTGGAGACCCAATCTCACCTGAAGCTGGACTCGCTGGGCTTTATTTACCTTTTTACGCATGTCACTTTCAGTTCCCTCTCCCTCCCCTCCTCCCCTACCCCCCAATCTTCCTAACCCCTCAGCCCCACTCCATACCCCCTCCACTTCCCAGGGAGGGCAAGGGCTTCCATGAGGGATTTTCAGAGTCTTTCATATCATCCCGGGAATGGCCTAGGTTCTTCCCCATGTGTCCAGGCTGAGAGAGCTTCCCTCCACATGGCATGGGTTCCCATAGTCTTCTGTATGCCAGGAATAAATAATGCTCCACTGCCTAAGGTCCCACAAATTGCCAAGGCCTCCTCTCTGTCACCCAGGTTCGGTGGGAGGGATGTCTGTATCAGTCCCATGCTGGCCCCTCAGTCATCAGTCTGGGGTCCATGTGTTCCCCCTTGTTTGGGTCAGCTGACTATGTGGGTTTTACCAGCCTGATCTTGATTGCTTTGGTCATTACTCCTTTTTGCAACTGGGTTCCAGGAGTTCAATTCGGTTAATAGCTGTGGGTGTCTGCCTCTGCCTCCATCAGCCACTGGATGAGAGTTCTAGGATGGCATATAAGGTAGTCATCATTCTTATTATCATGGGATGGCATTTAAGGTAGCATTAATGGCAGTTGGTGTCATTCTTGTAGATCTGTGAAGATCTCACTAGTGCTAGATCTCTCCTCCAACTTATACTGGCTCCCTCTTTTATGGTATCTCCCATCTTTTTCTCCTCTATTCTTTCCCTGACTCAACCTTCCTGATCTCCCCTGTCCTCCTCTCCCCTTCTCTTTTCTTTCTCTTTCTCCCATCTCCTTCTACCCTCCCCTCCTCCCCCACAACCAATTAGGAGTTCGCATCCCCTAACCCTTCTCCAGGTTACTACTCATATCTCTCTTAGGGTCCTCCCTGCACCCCAGACTCTTTGGCTGTGGGATTGTGGGCTGACAATGCCCTGCTCCATGTCTAAAATCCATATATGAGTGAGTACATACCATGCTTGTCTTTTTGTGACTGGGTTACCTCATTCAGGATGGTTTCTTCTAGTGCCATCCATTTGTCTGCATTTATACTCTTAAATGACTTAGAACAAAGGAATTACAGTCACAGTCAGCACACCTCTCAAATGTGTCTTAGTAACCAAACACTTTCCCAATAAAGAAAAAAAAACTGAAGCCACTAAAAGTCGAATAAAGGACAGAAATATCTTATGAGCCAGAAAGTATATAATCATTCAAAAATAAGGCATGGTACTAAAATATCCAAAGAAACACTGTACTGAATTTCTTATTCACTTCCCAAGCAATTGATGTCTTCTGAATAAACATTAAAATTGTTTTACTATAACAAAGTAAATATAAAGAATATCATGAATCATATATTACATTAATTGTATGAGTCAGATACATCATTTTAACAAACAATATTTGGGATAAATAGGTTTGAAATTTTTTCTGGATGAAATATATATTTATTTATCAGTGACCTCAGAAAATGAAGAGAAAAATATATTTCTATTCTTCGATATAAATGATCTTTATCCTATTAGTTGAGCATCTGGAAAATTTTTCTATCTTCTCATGGGTAAAAGCTGACACTGTGTCTCTGCATTTGTTTCTATCAAGTGCTGGAACAACCCTCTCTGATGATGATTATGCTAGGCTCCAATGTATTAGTATAGCAGAATTTCATTAGGAATTATTTCATAGATATTTTAGTTGCTGATGCTGTTTGTTTCTATCCTGGGTATCTGGGTCATCCAACCTCTGGCTCCTGGTACTCTAGGCAGTCTCAGGGGCAGGCTTTCTCTCCTGGCATGGGTCTCAGGCTGAACCAGTCATTGGCTGGTCACTTCACATCTTGTGGGCTGGAAAAATTGATGAAAAGGGGGAAGAAATTTTGTAGTAGTCAGAGGAGTCAAGGACACCATAGGAAAACCAACAGAATCAACTAAACTGGACTTATAGGGGCTCATAAAGTCTGAAGTGACAGCCAAAGAGCCTTCATAGGACTCACCTCGACCCTCTGCATATATGTGATGATTATGTAGCTAGGTATTCTTGTGGGATTGCTAACAGTGGGAGCAGAGGCTGTCTCTGACTCTTTTGGGACCCTATTCCACATTGCCTTGTCCAGCCTTAATAAGAGGAGAGCTGTCTAGATACACAGCCACTTGACATACTTTGTTGATATCCATGAGAGGCCAACCAGTTTCTGAATAGAAATGGAAAAGTTCATGAGGGTAACAAAAGCAAGGGAAGAAGCTTAGAAAGCGGGGAAGGAGGGGCTGGGATCAGAGGAGGGAGGGATAACTGTTCTGGATGTAAAAAGTAATGATTTTTTTAAAAAGCAGATGCCACAATAGTGACATATCCTATAAAATTTTCACCATTGTCTCTCCTTGATCACAGACCTTAGAATCATGGTATATACATGTATTAACAGTAAAAGTCATACAAAAACTTGAATAGTAAAGGTATTTGTACAATAGAATTTCAATTAATCTCTGTGTGTGTGTGGGTGAGAGAGAGAGAGAGAGAGAGAGAGAGACAGAGACAGAGACAGAGACAGAGATAGAAATAGAGTTAGACAGAGATAAAGACAGAGAAACAGATAGGTGAATGGATCTTACAAAATCAACATCCTTACCATTGTATTATAATACATTAGGCTTCTTGTGATAAAAAACACCTCCTGCCAAGAAAGAATTTGGTTAAGGAAGATATTATATACCATGCTTATCTACATTATATTGTTTAATTCATTTTATATGAATCTGTGAAAAGTAATATTGTTATGAATCACATCATATATGAAAGAAAAAGGTTCCATTGAGGAGTTCTGTTAATTATGTGAATGTAAGGATTTTATTTTTAGTTTCCCAAATAAACAGAATTGAATAGTGAGACTTTATAAACTCCTGCAACACTATCTAAATTCAGTGGTTTATTCTCTGCTGGTTTCTTTAATTTTCAGTCGGTACCTTTCTTAATAAAATTTGAGATTCTGTCTATTCTATGCCATTATTTGTATAATTACAACAACTTCAGCAAGATTATAGCATAAACCTTACTAATTTACTGATATATTCTATTTGTTTATATATTAAGTATTTTTGTTGTATATGCAATCGTTAATCAATGTGAAAGTACTTTTACATCTATTTTAATCATTTAAAGAACTTGTTAAGGATGACACCAACTGGCAAACTGAGCAGTAGTGGAGAGACTACTTTAAATGCCCCTCCCTGATAATGATTTTGACGACTATCTTACATACCATCCTAGAACCTCTATCCAGTGACAAAGGGAAGCAGAGGCAAATACCCATAGCTAAACACTGAACTGAACTCCTGGAACCCAGTGACAGAGAGGGAGGAGTGATGAGCATAGGGGTCAAGACTAGGTTGGTGAAAACCAGAGAAACAGCTGACCTGAACAAGGGGAAGATCTTGGACCCCAGAATGATGGTTGGGAAACCATCATGGCACTGATTCAGACCCCCTGAATGTGGGTGTCAGTGAGGAGACCTAGGCAATCTATGGGGCTTTGGGTAGTAGATTAGTATTTATCCCTGGCATACAAATGGACTTTGGGTGCCTATCCCACAATGAGGTATGCTCTCTCAGCATGGACTCTTTGGGGAAGGCCTGGGCCCTCTCTGAAATGAAATGATAGACTATAGAGATCTCCCATGGAGGGCCTTACTCTCCCTGGGGAATGGAGTGGGTATTGGGTTGGGGGCTGGGGTGGGCTGGAGGGGAAGTGAGCATGGAGGGGAGAGAGAGGGAGCTGAGACTGACATGAGAAGCAAGCTTGTTTCTAATTTAAATATATAATAAAAAAGTGTAAAGAAAAGAGAACTTGTTAAATTTAATAAGTGGAAAAAACAATTAGGAAACTAATAAGAAACAGTAGTGTCAGTGTAGGGATCTTAATATGATATTTAGGATACAGGCCTCAGCCCAATTCCAGGAGCTCCAATTGTCTTTTAGATGTGAGCTGGTTAGGTCCAGGTGGCCTGGCCACAGTGGACAAAGGCTTCTAGTTTGTGTAACAATAGATCTAGGGCCCACACCCATCAGGAGGGCTAGAGGGATGTGCCTGGGAACCAGTGGGACACCTCTGAAGACTGGTGAGACTTGCTGTTAAGGAATATCTGAGGGCTTTTGTGATTTCTAGGACCATCTCTCTGGTTAAAAGAAGTGTTTCCTAGTCAACCCTATATACATGACAATAGATGTCTTCTGCCTGTATACCCCCACAACTCTCAAACCCTCCAATCCAGCTTTTGGAAAGCTATTTAAGAGGATGCTTGAATAAACCATGGTCTCCAGTATTGACTGAGAGCCCTCCTGAGATGACAAGATGTCTGTCTCCTCTTTAATGCCACTGGGTAGTTAGGACTTCCCTAATCCACACTTCCCCACTCAGGGTTGGACCCTGGGCTGTTTCAGCTGGTTCTGAACACAGCCCTAAAAACATCAGTCTGGAACAGGCGACTCTTGCAGCATAGGACTGATCCAGGCCAATCCCGGCACAGTAGCAATACTATAAAAGTATCTAACTAGTTTTCTGAAGTTATATTGTCATCAAGTTAAACACATATTAAAATACTGACTAAGAGAAAAATATAACGTTCAGATCCTAAGGAAATGTATAATATTTTGCCTGTCTTTTACCTTATAATAATTAATAACATTATAATTCAACAATTAAATATAAAGTACTTGTTATGTCTTTTTATTGATAATTTCATACATGTGTATAATATGTTTTTATCAAATTTGCCCTCATTCCTTCCCTTCAATACCTCTTCTATCTCTGTCACCACTTTCAACCCCACTAAGAGGCATGAGAGACATGGCCTCTCAGGAGTCACCTCACTGAAGAAAATAAAGTCCCCATCCTTCTTCAGGCATTAGTTGACAATAGTGTCTCAGATAGGAATGGGATTTCATAGACCTCTCCTCTGAGTGTGCTGGGATTTGTGGTTTGATCTTGTACAGTACTTTGCATGGAAGCACAGATGCTGTTAGTTCATGTGTGCACCAACCCTGCAATATGTGACAAGTAGTTATTTACTGAAGACAGTCACTTTCTTTGGCTCTAACATCTTTCAGTTACCTATTTCATAGCAACCCTGAGCCACGGAGGGGACAGGGAGGTAATATTGACAATTCAGTTAATGCTTAGTACTATAGTTTTTTTCTTTTTCTTTTGTCTAGGAAGGTATACATGTATATTATAAACCCAGAATATATTACATTTCAGATATGAAATTTAAAACTTTACTTTCTTTATTGAAATAGAAAATGTTCCTTATTTAGGTATCTCAGATAGATATATGTATATGTACAACCGGAATCATGTATATCACTCAGGCATTCTATTGTAATAGACACCCATTTTGTAATCACTTAAAGTCTAGTTTGAGATAACCTTCAATACTGCAGCTATTAGAAAAGTTTAAAAGAACAAAAATTAAAGAAAATGAATTTTTTTATTTCAACATGGCCAAAATTAAAATTGTTATATATATAGCTCCTTGATTTATCAAATTTACTTTTCTTCTCTTAAAGGATGAGATTAGAAACTAAGGTGTTTCAAATAGCTTCTCAAATATTATATCCTGTGGAATAAAATATATCTCCCTAGGTCTGGAGAGATGGCCCCACCTTTAAAGGTTAATCTCATAACCAAAAGGACAAAATATATCTACCCAAACAAATTTATTTTCTTATAGACTATAATAGCAATTAGGGATAGTAATGTTGCCAGAACTTATCCATGCTTTTAAACCATTTTATGTAGATCATCTTTTAAAAATAAAGATTATGAGGTAGCTTAGATTCTTAGTTGGGACCTTCCTTGTAGATTTCTGGACAATTCCCTATAATAAGATTGATGACTACCTTATATGCCATCCTAGAGGATTCATTCACTAGCTGGTGGAAGCAGAAGCAGATACCCACAGCTAAAGACTGAGTTGAATTCCTGGAATCCAGTTGCAAAGAAGGAAGAGTGATGAGCATAGGTATCAAGAAGAGGTGGAGAAACCCATAGTAACAGCTGATATGCTCATGGACCCCAGACTGATAGCTGGGAAACCAACATAGAACTGAACCCCCTAACCCTAACCCCAACCCCAACCCTAACCCTAACCCTAACCCTAACCCTGAACATGGGTGTCAGGAGGACTGAGCAGTCTATGGGGCCTCTGGTAGTGGATCAGTATTTATTGCTAGTGTAGGAATGGACTTTGGGAGCCCATTCCACATGGAGTGATGTTCTCTCATCCTGAACACATGGGGGAGGGCCTAGGTCTCACCCTCCCTGGGAGCAGAAAGGGGATAGGATAGGAGGTTGGTGGGGGACAGAGGAGGACAGGAGGGAGAGGGAACTGGGATTGACATGTAAAACAAGATTGTTTCTAATTTAAATTTAAAAAGATTTTATTAGTGAAGAGAGTATAGATATTTTTGTTAGCATCCAAGATTGAAATGGTGTCAACTTAAACCTTCTTCTTAAAAATTCACTGAGACAGTGTGTTAATCATTTTTGAATAATTGCAGCAAATATTGATAAGTTGACATTCTTGTAATTGGTGAATGTTAATCTTTAAAAAGGTCATAAGTGGGAGAAAATGATGCCAGTTACCTTGATAAGACAGTGAAAGAATAAACTGTACTTATTATAAGTGGTCATAAAACATGTTTCTACAAGACATTAATATGAATGATATCAACAAATAACACTTATGTGGAAATACAAACACTTTTGGATTTCCAAAACCTCAGAATAACAGAAAATAAAAACCAATAATATATATAAATAACAGATGACATATCTTCCAATAATACTACCATATGAAAATATTTCATGTGGAGTTGCCTAAGTGGTAAGACCTCAAAAATTTCTGTGTTAGATAAATTGAGGTCAGAAAAGTATAAATCAAAAAATGTGTCTTATCTTTGTGTATAGAATGGCTGACTTTAAGTTGATATGAAAGGAGATGAATGTTCTCTGAATACAGAATGACTGAATGCATGGCTGAACAGATAAGGATGTTTGTTTCCTTTGAGAACAATATCTTAAATATGTCTTTTATTGGCTTTTTTGCAATCTGATTGTTCTCACAGTCTAATTCTTTCTACTTTCCAGATGGCAACAATATTTTTGGAAGAATATGGATGCTTTAGGAGTTGGGGCCCATGGAGAAAAACTAGAATACAAGACAAGGGTTTCTGAAGTATTTTCTCAATCCTTGATTGAGTACTAACATGGTAAACTTCATGTCCAGTATGATATGAACATACTCCCATACACTCTCCCATGCCGTGACATGCATTGTTCAACCAGGCCTCTCCTGTTCTTGTTGACAGAAGCCAATAGAATCTTTGTAATAACATAACCATGCAATGTAAGGAAAATTAATGTAGCCCATAGTATGAACATTTTTAGGTGAAGTTTAATTTTTTTTCCAAATACTGCCTTAGTAGGCAATTAAATAAGACTTCATCATAAGAAAATAATTGAAGAGTAATCAAAAGAAAGAAAGGACATAAAAAATGGTAGAAGGAAGTCTTTTCAGAAAGAGAGATGGCAGGCAACACCTCTATCACACCTTCCTTCCTTAGATGGAACTTAGTCTGCTCTCTCTATTTTCTATGCTGTAGCAAAAAGAATGTCTTCTGAAGTATTCGAAAATCAGATAATTATAATTCTCCCCTTGAAACATTTAATGACTTATCTAATTAAAGTAAAAATTTAAAATCTTTAAAATTTACTGCAATATTTTATGAATTCATCTATTATCATCTTTCCCCTTCCTCATCCATCCTGTTCTAGCTGTGTTTGTACAAACATTGTCATGACTCAATCAAAACTGGCCAAGAAAGAAATCAAGAAAAGAGGACTTACTTGGCCCATTGTTTGATGCTGTAGTTCATCCTGATGGAAAAGACACAGTAGTATGAGTAGCTCAGAGCCATAGTGACAAAAGTATGCTTACATGGGGTGTGTGCAGGAAGCAGAGTTATCCTTTGCCTTTTCCCCTTTTTAGCTGTCTATGATGTAACATCATCCATGGCCTACATCCAGGCAGTTCTCCTGTGTGAAAATAACCCACAGTCATATGCTCCATTAATGTCATCGCTGTTTTGGAAACCAGTCAAGTTATCAGCCAAAGCTAACCATTATGCTTGCATTTCACAGCTTGCTAAATTACACAGTGCACTTTCCAGGATAGCCTTTGTATATACCATTGTCTTGTTCTGAAAAGGCTTCTTCCTGTTGCAATTTTAATAATGTCATTAGGAGTCAAGCCAGCAAAATGTTTTAGACATGACATTAACAGTTTAGTTAAGCTTATGCAAGATAAAGCTAAATGATGATAGGTGTCAAAGTCTGTTTTTGTCTCACTTTGAAACTTCTTAGCAGATGAGTTTTGTTAGAATTCCCATGTCTTTCTGAGTCTCAATCGGCATAGCTCTAAAATAAGTTTTATTTTAATATTGTTATGGGAATCAATAATCTTGTACAGTTAAAATGACAACATATTATGTTATACAATCCAATGCTGTATTACTTTTGTTTAGTATGAATTTTAAGGTACTCATAGGATATATTGAATTTGTCATGGTGCAACAAAGTCCATGACTTCTGAAAGGTACAGCTACACCTCCTCTTCACCCTCCCTTCACAGTCTCTGCTCTACCTTACTTTCTACCAACTACAATGACTTCAGACATTGGTTCATCAAAATAACATTTATTTAATCTCATTCTTAGCACATCCTTTCAGTGAAAATTTTCTACCTGCTCACTTGGACCTACCCTTTAAGAATGTATTAACTAATTGGGTTAAAATGAGAGCTCAGTAACTAAGGAGAAGTGGGGTAGTAGCTAAAAACAAAACACATGAAAAAAATAGAGAAAACAAAACACATTAGGATTAGAATGGAAAGTCCTTGAGACACTTTTGAAAAAAATTAGATTGTTTCTTATTTCCATATCTATGTAGTGTGCTACTGATACTTTTGGCTGTTCTCATCACTATTAAAATTAAATGATATGCTTCCCCAAAGGACACAAAATGTAGGAGATATTATACATCAGGTAAAAACCTCTGTAGGGAAAAGGGACCAACCAAAGAAACACACCCTGAGCAGAGCCAAAGAAACACTCTTTGGCCCTGCAACCATAACCAAAGAAATCTACCCTGACCCTGAAACCAGTGCCAAAGAAACACACTTTGTCCCTGGCATCAGAGTCTGTGAAAGAAATACACCCTGGCCCTAAAAACTAGAACCAAAAGGCTAAAAAGGGCCAGAGAAAGAAACACAGTTTGGCCCTAAAACCAGAGCCAAATCTGACCCTAAAGCTGTGCAGAAAACTAATTCTTGAGCAGGAGCTCTAGCCAATCTGAGCTCAGCATTAAAATCTGACCAATACCCACCCTGGAAGCCCTATATAAACCCTGTGTCTGTTTAGTTTGTGGCTGTTCGTGCTACCCAGCTGACCTCTGTCACTCTAGCAGAGAGCAGCCACTCTCATGGATTTTTTCCCTCCCAATAAACCCCTTTAATGAGCTTTGGGTGAAGACCTTCTTTTGCGGTTGAGCAGAGACAACCTTGGCAGAGCAGAGCAGGCAGGTCTGCAACAGTTTTAAGGAGGAAAACTTCCCTGGCAGAGAGGAGTTGTTACACAGCTATCCACTCTCCTGGGAACAGAGCAATACTGTAGCAACTTCACCCCGGAAATCTTCTCCTGCCGGAGCAAAACTGTACACTGGAAGACCCTCTCCTGGGGAAGCCTTTCCCTAAGGCAAGACTGTAAGTTGCTATGCTTACTGTGGCCTGTGTTAGTCCTTGGCTCCCGGGCTCCAGGAAAACTTTCCATCTGAGCTGTGTAACACTCAGTATTCTGTGACTCCCTAGTGGCAGAATATCCTGTCCCATCCTGATCCACCCAAAATGCCTACACCTGCTTCCATAGAAGGAAGTCCTTGAAGATTTTCTAGAATCCTGCCATTGTTAAGAAGAGGTGTACATGTGTTTAACACAGACAGTATTTCCTTAAACAAAATGAAACAAGATACTCTCAATTACTGCGTACAGTGAGCGCCAAAACCAAATAAATAAAAATGGTGAAGGTATATGGAGGTATATTTAGCTTATGAGACATTAGTCATAATTTACTGAAAACTAAAGTATATATATATATGCCGTCTTTTCAAATATTTATGTACGTACATATATGTAATTACATGCTAAAATAATGCAAAGTACAGAGCATAATTGCAGTCATTGCATATTTTCCCATTTTCTAGAAATATTTTTTCTATAGCTATTACAGAGACAAGCAATATTTGCCTGATTGCTGCTCTGTTAACATGGACTCATGTTTAGCAACAAAACATGCTGCTTACAGAAACTGCAAGTGAGAAATCAGAATCAGTATTTTGGTATTGACATCACACAGTTTATTCACCCTTGTCAATTCATTGTGCTTTACTACTCTGTAAGTGTTAATACTGGATAGTATGCAATGTTTGTTGTTTGTGCATGTATGTACAGTTTTTATGTAATAGATACCAATAGATATCAGCCTCAAGCTGTGTTCTATATAATACAAATTTTAAGGTATGACTGTATGATGCTGATAGGATTGGAGGCCATTCCTAACCAACATCTGGCAGGTTGCTCAATTCTCTTGACTAATAGAGAATTGTACTTTCATTGTACTTTTCAGAGAAAGTACATGACATGGAAAGGGATATATCAGTATAGCCCATGGCAAAGAGATAGGCTTGGCAAGAAAATGGGAAAAACATACTAGAGAATTCTAGTAGTTTATTAATCTCTTAAAACAAACTAATAGAACAAGTTAGTTTCTCTTTTTTGCAATAGTCATATCCTTGAATTTATGCAGCAATGAGAAATGAAAATTTTCAGAACCTCTTTGGTGGGAAATATGATAAATAACTCCCACATGATTCAGGCTCTGGTGTCACATGACCCCAAAAATCACAGGGTCTTTAACAGGATTCAGAATTGAAACTGTGCATGTGTGGATGATTTATAAATGAGATCTTTACAGGGGAAGATAAACAGTAAAGAAAAAGGGGTGAGTGTTTGTTACAAAAGCATGGCTAACATGAGGTGATAGTAAATATATTTGAGAAATAAAGAAAATACAAACTGAGAGGAAAAGAACTAAATACATGAATATAATACATACTACATACCACAATACAACTTTAGTAACTGCATACTGGTCAATACTTGTATTTGTTAATTTTCCTATCAAAATTATATAATTAAAAACAGATAATATATAGAATTATATTAGATTATTCATTCACACTATTATGTTTGTTAAAATTATAACATTTAAAGTTTTGTGATACAACTGTGTGTGTATGCTGTGTGTGTGTGTGTGAGAGAGAGAGAGAGAGAGTTTGAGAGAGGAGGAGGAGGAGGAGGAGGAGGAGGTGGGGCGAGTATGTCTTTGAATGAGTAATTGCACATCAAAACAGGTGCCTGAGTAGGTGAAAGACATTAGAACCTCCTGGAGTTAAACTTGTTGGCAGTTGTGAGAAACCTGCCATATGTGCTAGAATCAACTCTCAGGTCCTATGTAAGAGTGATACATGCATATTACTCTTAGTCATAATTAGTGGACATGTCTCCAGAAACAAGAGAACATTTTACATGCAATAATATATTTTAATGAAGAATAATTCACCTACAGAAGAATAACTACACTTAAATCAGTAAATCATCTCTGCTTTCCCATCAGCATTATTTGGACAAGGCCAAAAGATAATAGATAACATAGCTGATACTTCTAATGTGGATGGTAATTCTTTTTACTCACTAAATGGAGAAATGGGACACTAAGCTTCTGTCCAATGTTCTCTCAAATGCAAAGGTATGCATCACCATCGATAAGTACCAGTGCAAACTACATATTAAAGAAGTGGTCCATCTCAGTAGGAAAGAATTAAAAACCAAAGAGTACATAACTAAGGCTACTATGCTTTTAGCTGAAAAATTGGATGAATCCTGAATGTAACATCTTTAAAAGTGCACTGCACAGGTTTTCCAGCCTAGAATTAGTGCTCATTGTAGTTTTTCCCAAAGTGATTCACAGCTGCTGGATTAGGATGACAGGACTAGTAGTGCATTGTCACTCTTGAGTCTCAGAGCTATTCTAACTGGAGAAATGACTTTAGCATTCCTCTTCGGTGTTGGACTTGGACAGTAGCTTCAAGTTGTCCCAACCCATTTCTTCCCAGTCTGTTTCTTTCACAGATGTTCAACACCCATTGTGAATGAACCCTCGTTGACTTCTCTTGCTCGTTTATTGGTGCTTCTTGGGCACTGTTCCCAATGATCATTTTCATGTTTATTCTCATAGCAGCTACTCTGTATGTTTATAACTCAACTATAATATTATACATTTTCTATGCCACACCATTGAATATGAACCAACAAAAAAGACTTTCTTTGTAGTATGAACTTCAAGAATTTACCTCAATAATACACACCATAAAATATGTGAAATAATGTAATAGTTTGGAATGCAATGAGAAAAATACAAATGTATTGGCCCTTTGGTTTGATGAATTTGTGTTCTGTTCCCCAGAGTATGTATTATATATGAAGAAGCAGGGTTGTTTACTTTTCCAAAAATTGATTCTTCTAACTAAGAATTAAAATGGTTTAGTTTAATTTATGTTTACTTTTATTAGATTTTGTTTACTTTGTAACTTCTATGGTATCAGGTCACATCCCCTTCACCCACAGCTGGGGATAGCCTCGAGTTCTGGACACTGCTGTGTCTACCTACTGAGTGCTTGGAACATAGGAAGTGTCATCATTACTGGTGTACTACATCAACACTCTTAAAATATAATTACTTCTTTATCCACTTATTAATATATATATGTATATGTATAATGTGAGTGTGGGATACACTTTTTATGCTGTGCTTGTAGTGATTAGAGGAAAACTACAGAGTCATTTCTCCCTTCCAACTTTAATGTGGGTTTAAGAAATTGATCTCAGGTTTGTTCAGTCTTTATCTGAGTCAGTACATCATGAGGGAAATCAGGGCAGTTATCCAAGCAGGAACTGAAGCAGAAACCAAAGAGTAATATTGCTTACTGTCTTGCTTTCCTGGGTAGTCCTGGCCCACTGCTCACTAGCTGAACCCTCCTACATCAATTAGCAATTAATATGTCTCAGATGTATGCACATAGGCTAATCCGATGGACAGGATCCTCTAAGACTCACTGAAATTCCCTCAAGGAATTCTGGGCTATTTGGAGTTGACATTTGAAGCTAACAAGGAGAGAATTGGATCCTGTTTCTGTCGAAAATGGTAAATGGGCCAGTCATAACCCCATCTGTGAGGTTTGGTGAAAAGAGCATTCCCAACAGCCTTCTGGCTCTTCTAGTCAGTATGAGTCAGGTTAACACCAAACACAGATCTTACTTAACAGTTTACTTCCATGTCCTTAACTAAACTCTGGTATCAATGTTTTTGTTCCTAATTTTAAAGTAGCAGCTTCACAGGGGAGACCTAAGAGAATTAAACAAAACCATGAGCCAAGTATTGCTAGTATTCAAACATATGAAACAAAGAAGGCTGTTTCTTAGCACAGTTATTTTCTATCTTCATCCTCAATGCAGCATTAGACTTTTCTAAGAGCTTGAATCAAATCATCCACAGAAGGAGCTCATGTGTTTAAGATGACCTTGAGAAATAGAAAGAAGCCAGCTGCTTGAAGCTTGTCTATGGAAGAAAATTATACAGGTAGATCTTTAATATATGAACCTCAATTTGGTAAAAAATTTTTGTGAATTACAAACATATATTTAAAAGTCCCTTAAAATGTCTTTTTTTTTATTACTTTAATTTTAAATAGCTTGCTTCACATGTCAATCCCAGGTCCCTCTCCCTCCCCTCCTCCTGTACCCTCCCATCATCCCCCCCAGCCTCCCACTCTATCCCCACTTCCTTCCACATAGTGGATATCCAGAGTATGCCATTTCGCTCAAGGCAGGGTCCAGGCACTCCCCTAAGAGTCCAGGCTGAGGGACCATCCCTCTTTGTGTTATGGACACACGAAGTCCATTTGTATGCCAGGGATAAACACTGATCCACTGCCCAGGGCCCCATAGGTTGCCCAGGCCTCCTCACTGACTCTCACACTCAGGGGGGTCTGGATCAGTCCCATGCTGGCCTTCTAGATGTTGGTCTGGGGTCCCATGTTCAGAGCAACTGTCTCTGCTGGTTTTGCCAGCCCATTCTTTGCCAATTTACTCATTGCTCCTCTCTCTCTGTCACTGGGTTCCATGGGTTCAGTTCAGGGTTTAACTGTGGATGTTTGCCTCTGCTTCAATCAGTCACTGGATGAATGTTCTTTACTTCCTTCTTTTGAAATTTCTTGTCAAATTGTCTAAAGTAAATAACAAGTTGGTTTTGCATGATTTTCTTTAAAATGCTAAATGGAAACTTGTGTGTGAGCATATATATTATATTTTCTGAAAGTTTAAGCGAACTCTGCTTTTTAAAATTATTTCTATTGCTGGGTGTTAGTGACACACACATTTAATCCCAGGACTCAGGAGTAGAGGCAGGTGAATCTCTGTGATTTCTAGGCCAGCATGGGCTATAGAGTGAGTTCCAGAACTGGATCCATAGCTGCTGAGAAACCTGGTTCCATAGCTATTGAGAAACCGTCATAAAAACCAAAAAAAGTAATTTATCATATTGTTGATACTGTAATATAAATGTATCATTTTCCTCTTTAATTTCCTCTCTCCAAACCCTGCCATATATCTCTGTTTTTTAAAAATTTATGGGATTTTCATCAGTTGTTACATATACATATATATATATATATATATATAGTTACAATCTGCTCAGTCTATATAACACTATGTGTATGTATGTTTTTAGGGCTGGCCCTTTAGTATTGAATAACAAATTGGTGTGCTCTTCATTTGGGAATACTATTATCCTTCCCTCAGTGTTTCTTGGTTGCCTATAATTCCCTGTGTACAACTGAGGTCTCTTGGGCTTTTCCTCTTCCTAAGTTAGCATGTCTATTACTGCACATGTTTAGTTCACATATAATTATTCATGTTCCAGAGACTTTACAAATATAGGTTTTGATATTCCTAGACTGTTACAGAAAGTTACAGCTGATCAAAATCCAGAGTTATACAACCCAGTTCTAAATATGTACTTCAATACAACTTCTGCATTTAAGGTTCAAGGATCATTGCAGAAGACAAGGTAGAAAAATTATAAAAGGCAGAGAAACAGGGAGCTTGCCATTAGACTGTGTCTTCCATGAACAACGTATTTTATTTATTATTGTAGGCCAGCAAATAAGCTCAGTGGGTAAAGGCATTGCCACTCCTGGAAACCTGAGATAGGTATATGGCACCGACATGGTAAAAGGAGAGAAAGGTCTTATGAGGGGTATTCACTGACCTCTACAAGCTTGCTACAGCAGGCATGGACACACACACACACACACACACACACACAGGAAATGAGAGGAATATATACACACAGAGAGATACATTAACAATATACTATGTAAAATCAAAAAGCTTTTGCAAAGTTAAATTATCATTTGCATGAGATGTTATATTGAATATTCAAATCATAAAGTCAGAAATCTAGCCTCAAGAAATTATTTGTGGAAGCTCTGTAATCTCTATGAGTTATTTCTGGTCAAAGACTTCTTCATTGTCATTCCAGAAGATCATGGTAATATTTAGCTAGCACTTTCTCTGCCATGAAACTCTATTTGATGAATTTTACTTGCTAGAATTTTATATAAGGATGCGTTGCCTACATGCATTAATGTTGCAGCCTTGAGCAGAGTAGTTTTCTTAGATCTGCTTTATCTCTTTTGTATTTTAGGAGGCAATTCCTCTGACAGTAAGATTGTTTGGTTTAAAGTTCTTGCCTAGGATGTTCACGGAGGTGTAGTAATAATTAACTGTTGAATTTCTCTGGTCCCAGTGTCTTTGTTCCTTGAAGCACACTGCTGATGTTACTGTCCCAGCTAATGATTTCACATAAATCCTAGATCTTCCATATTTTTCTGTTACTGAACCTCCCAGGAAATGTATTTCAGGGACCTTGTGTCTCCCTTTAATACTTTGCCTTTCTTTTGAGCCTCTCCAGATTTTGTAGAAGCATCCCAGCCTGACTTGTCAATGAGAGACAAATTAAAATCTTACTATTGGAACACATGGATTGGGAACTCTTGCCTCAGCCATTTCTGGAAACCACATTGGAACACGCTACTTAAGTAAATAATGAGCTCTGAAATACGATAGGGTCCATGGGTCTTTTAAAGAACCAGAGACATCTTTACTTCTCTGCATAACACATTTTAATTTAAATTCTATCTTAATTTTCATCTTGGAAAGATGAAATCAAGGTCATGGTTGAGAGTCACACCATTTAAAAGCCATTAGGAAAGACACATATTCCAGAGAGCAGAAAAAGCATCTGAGGTTTTCATTAGTTTTCGCTATGATAAATTATATACTGAATCAGCTTTACAGTAGGAAGTCAGCATAGCTCAATAAACCAATCAATGAACTAAGGATGGAGCATATGTCAAGGACACTCTACTCCCTACAAGATATTTTAAGGTTCATCAAAATTCTCCAAATCAGATGCACTTTGAAAATTTTAATGCAACAGTGAAATTCAAACCCAGAGTTATTTTTGACTTTGTTTGGAAGTTTTTACATTATATTTTCATGATCTTGAATATCTATATCCATAACCTCCTAATGAATCAATCAGATTATATTGGCCTTTGGCATTTTGGGAGTGCAAATCTGTAAGAGAGTCAAAAAGGGAAGATCTTCAGTATAAATCATCCTGAAGTATTTAGTGAGATTGTGTCATGAAAACAAGGGCTGGCAACAAGTGCTGGCAATGTGGCTCACGAGCCTTAGGTTCTCTATCCAACAAAACAATGTCCAAATTAATGATAATAATAATAATAATAATAATAATAATAATAATAATAATAATAGGTTAGAATAAGTTCCAGAGAAACTGATAAAACCTATGGTACAATTTATATTTCATAGCACTGTGAAAAAGGTTAAGAGCTTAATAAAAATATTGGTCATCACATAATTATAGATCATATGTGAACATATTTTCTTACTGGTGCTCAGCATTAAAGAATGTGAAAGATAAAGCACCTGAGAGGTACCATCCCCTAGCATGCCTATCTGCTGTGGATGTGAGTTAAGGCACTATGCTATTTGCTCCCTTTAATCTTGTATACTTCTGCTATCTCAAATACACATGACTTTTTTTTAGCCCATAAAGACAAGAAATTATAAAAGATCTAGTTTAAGATTTAAATGGCACTTACATAGTAGCATAAATTAATTCTTTCACCTCTGGGGCTTACATATTAATTCTAGAATAGATGAAAGGGTAGGGCAAAAACTGATAACTCTAAAGATTGGTTTCATTCATCAGCCCAATAAATTCATTAAGAAAATTGATGAACTCTTGATAAGGGGAAGCCTAGATCTTGCCTTATGTGCTGTTAATTTGGACTATGTTATATACTTACTTTTATGCTGTAACATTGTTCATTTCATTCCGTTTTAAACATTTATCTTGTGTTGATATGTGTGTGTATGCATGTGTATGCATGCCTGCACGCTCATGCAGAGGTCAGAGAACATTACAGAATTCAGTTTTAACCCTTCCCCATGTGATTTTTAAATCAAACTCTGGTTATCTGACAGCTTGTTTTCATTGGTTAGTTGTTTTATAGTTTGTTTAGTTTGTTTCGATTTTATGTTTGGAGACAGGATCTTTATGGCTCTGGCTAACCTCAAATTAACAATGTAGTTGCGGAGGACTTTGAATTTCTCCACATCTTATGTCTAACTCTCCAATATTGGGATTTCAAGCAGATACCACCATGGCCAGTTTTATGGGAATTAGAATATGCACCCAGGGATTTGGGGATTCTGAAGGAACACTCTCCAAATACAGATTTATCCACAGAGGTAAGAGAAAAGTTCAGGAGCCCCTTTTTCTTCTGTTTAGAAAAAAAACAGGGAACACATTTGTTAAGATTCAGTGTACAGCATACATCTTCGGTGCTGACTGAACTACAGTTCTAAATCAAGAGATCAAGATTTGCAGAGATCCCCCTTTTCTAAGCATTTTACATAAACATCAATGATGGTGCTTGAAATTTTTGAGTGTCTGCAGGATGCTGAATATCTTCATGAGTATTACCTTTTAAAGTCATCAGGAATATATATTATCCTCCGACTTTGATGAAAATCAAGATTAGAAAGCTAGGTGGCTTGATTACAGTTGTGTCAATAAAAGAAGCAATGAGAACTCTATTCTACAATCTTTTGCATTTGCTTCCTGAAATGGGATATCGAGGGAATATTATGAGGACAGCACTTGCTGAGTAGTCACAAAGCCACTGGTTTAATCTAAAGTGTGGGAGAAAAGTTATGCAAAACAAAGTTGTTTTCATTTACACTAATCAGCAAATCTTGTAATTATACCAAATATAATAGCCACTCTTCATTGCACATACCTACATCTACTATGAAAAAATGTGGATATAACTATGTGTATACCCCTATAGGTTTTAAATGTATGTATATAGCTAGACATGGGGACAGAAGTATTTAATCTCAAACCTCAGGAGCTTGACACATGATTATCATGAACTCAAGGATAGTCCGAACTATATTACAAGATTCTATCACACAAAGCAAAAACAGAAACAAATAAAATATATAATGTGTATCCTACAAGACTGAAACCTCCAACACATTCTCAAATCAAGCCCCTCGCAGCTACCATTTTACTTGTCTTCAATTCTATACTTTGACTGCATCAGATCTATCATATCAATAGGAATTTCCATTGAGTTTCTTTTTGTAACAGATTTAATTACCTTAAACACTGGCTTTAACATCTGCTCGTATTGTTATCTGTGTCATATTTTCTTTCTTTGTGAAGAACCAGTAGTAGTTCGATGCATATATCACCCAATTTTTTGTCATTTATCAGTCTTACATGAGCATTTGGGGGCACAGGGACAGGCTAACAAATTCTTCAGTGAATGCAGGTATACAGTACCTTTCTGAGATTCTTTTCCACAGGTGCACTTGTGCATGCACACGCATGTGTACACTCACACACACACACACACATACGCACACACACGCAACCTGAAATTCCTGAAACACTGAAGAAGTAATGTTAAATAATTATAGAATTTAAAGCCAGGCATGATATGTCTCTTGCCTATAATGTGAAAATGAGAAAAATGTAAAGACTTTAATTGGGAGAGGGAGGAGAGATAACCCTAAGGATGTCTGAAAAAGCCATGGGGACACATATTTTATAGGCCTACTCAAAACTACAAAAATGAATGCGTGTGTGCGTATTAAATTGAATTACATCACATGGGTGATAATGCTTCTCTCCTCAAAACACAGACTGCCTAATAAAAACCCTAATTTCAGGCATGATAAACTTCTCCAGGTGTTGGTCTGAGGAATACAAGAGACTTCCAAAAAACAGTAACACCCATTGCTATTACATTTTGGTTGCCTTATAGAACTTGAAATAAACTCTCATTGCTGAATGTATTACACACTTTGACCCCAAGGGTCAAATATGGACACCTCCATGGAGGGACTCACCCTCCCTGGGGAAATGAGGGGATATTGGGGGGGTTGGTGGGAGGGCACTGGGAGAGGGACCAGTAATTGACATGTGAAGCAAGCTTGTTTCCAATTTAAATTTAAATAAAAAAGAATCTTGTGTCAACTTAAGTGGCAAAGAAGTTTTACACTCATCTGTAGATCATCCTACTAATCGAAATCATTTTAATGAATCAATTATTTCTATTAATGAAACAGACATATATGTTGATTTATGGATGTTTTCAAAAGGATATATAAGTTATTTACCAGTCTTTGCAAGATTCATTGAAAGGCAAGGGAGAAAAAAAACTGCTTTACAGGAAACTCACTTTAATCAATTGTATCTTATTTTTTGAAATTTAAATAAAAAATTTAAGAAAAGTCAAAATAAGTTACATTTTCTGGTATGGCACTTTCTAATTGGCACTGTAAATCTGTTGTGAAATGGGTATCAGCAAACTTCTTTTGTTAACTGAGAGAGAGTAAGTGATATTCTAGTTGTCTTGTCTAATTGATTCTGAAGTACCCACTATATTCTCATTATAGCCGAAAAGCAGCCTGGGTGATATGTAAATCAATAGTTGTGTGTATGACCTAAGACACTAGTAGCCTGTAGTTTATAGCGTCATTTCCAAAAGCTCAGAACTTTTGTGTTTTGGTTTGTTTCATATACTTTTGGGGTTTTGTTTGTGGGTTGGTTGGTTTGCTTATTTTGCTTATTTTACTGCAAGGTCTCCTTGGCTAGCCCAGTTGCCTTTAACCTCACAATCATTTTGCCCTTAGCTGCCCAGAGCAGAGATTCAAGGCATGTGCTACCATTCCTAACTAACCAATCTCTCTAAAAGTCTATTTGCTATACGTACCACTCAGCTGAAACAAAATGCACTTTGGAAATAATGAGAGAATAACGAAGATGCTCTTGTACTATCAATGAACACCTTGGGGTGTTGATTTTACAGTTTGAACAGAAAAGAATGAGTTTCCTCTTTCTGGAACTCACTTCTCTTTTGTGAAAACAATGTGTTAAATTGTTAGAAAATGAGCAATCACTTTGCCATCAGGATTATCCTGTATAATTGAATGATAGTTAATGTGATCAGAGGTAAACAAATTCTATTTTACTTCCAAATTCAAGGGCTTGGAGAACTGATCTTCCATTCTGAGCTTGTTTTCTCATTGTGAAACACATTTCCATTCCTTAAAATTAAAATATTAATATGTAGCTCATTAAAAGTGCAGCACACAGCAGATACCCAAGAAAAACTACCACCTTCCTTGCTTCTTTCCTTCTTTCCTTCATTCCTCCCTTCCTTCCTTCCTTTGGATTTACTGAGGCAATTATAACTTAAATCAAATAACTAATTTTTGGAATGGTCCAGAAATACATACTTAACAATGAAAATCATGAACAATCATGCCTACTTGATCTCTTATAGCTTAGTTCCTTTAAAAACATCTTATCAAAAATGATTAATTTTCTTGATTGAGATAAATATGAAAAAAACTTAACCAGAGTTACCTTCATGCTGACATGACCAGAGAAAAGGTACTATCTGTGAAACTATCAAAAGGACACATTTTAAGAAAATGCAACCTGAAACTCTTTATGTCATAAAAAGTTACTGGATTTACTTTATACTTAGAATCAGGAAGGTACAAAATGTTTTCAAAATTGCAATATTTTTTGTGAGACATTTGCAAATGTTCCACAAAATGAGGAGGCAGAAGCAGAACAAAAGTCACTGTAATCACAAGTCTGATACTTTATTATGTGAAGTGGCTGTGCACACTTAATGGATGCAAATAACTGTTATTACAGTGACTTATCAAGACACAAACTATTTTCTTTTAAGTAAACTCTGCTTTATAATCTTTATATAATCCCCATTTACTTACCTGCTTTCCAGTTATCACAATCTTTCTTATTCACGGCCTCACCAAGTTCTTGTTCATTTCACTGCCTAATGGTGAAATATTCATCTATTTCATGTGACAAATGATCAGAGGTTGTTTATAAGTCAAAAAATAAAACTACTCACTAGATATATCAGTTCCAATAATGATTTACTTACATTAAAATTATATGTGTTTGTCCGTATGAAATTGTGTGTATTTGATGTATGCACATGCCCGTGTGTGTGTGTGCTTGATTGGTCTTCACCTCACCTCACCATGTGAGACAGGGTTTCACATATTCCCTGGAGCTCATTGATTTGAACATATGAATTCTCTCTGTCTCTGATACCCAACACTGTGATTTATAAGCATATACCACCATGTCTTGTATTTTACAAGGGTACTGGGGATGTAAAATCAGGTCATCATGCCTGTGAAGCAGCCATTTTACAATCTGAAATACAACATTCTATTTATTTTTGTCCAAGTGTGTGGGAGGAGGGAGGGTGTATTTCTTGGTTGTAAAGAACTTATATTTGGGGTGGAAAACTTTTTTTATTGTTTTGTGTACTATCTGACTATCAACTATAGGATTTACAATGTAACACAGGGAGATACTGGAAGCCATTAAAAGTTTCCAGAAAAAAAGAAAAAAATTAATAGAACAGGAGAATTACTTTTTATAAAGACAGAATAATAACATAGTCTGGCCTGGAGTCTCCAGTCCTCCTGCGTGCCCTCTCAACTCTCAAGTATTAGGATAATGGACATATTCCACCATTCCCATATCTTAGATCATTTTAGAATATAATATATATATATATATATATATATATATATATATATATATATATATATTTCAAGCCCTCCACCATGATGGCCCATGAGAAAGAGAAGACAAGATTGAATGACTGGTTAAATTTAGAGTTGGATTGTTGAGTATACAACAAAAAGAAAAATAAGAAGTGCACCCACAGATTAGAAGTTCAAGTTTCGGGGAAATGTCTCACTGTTTGCAATAGTAGCACTTGGAAGCTGATAGAGCTGGGAATTAGAAGATTGGTGTTTTCCTTTGTTCTACATTGAACACCTCTATGGAGGTGTGATGATTTTTACTCCTTATGCTTATTCTTTTCCTATTTACTCAAAGATATGAACTGTCTCTTCACAGGAATTTCCAAGGAAATTTTATTTCTTATATTGACAAAAATGTATGGAACTCATACCATTGGATGTAGAAACTGAGAGCATATTTCCTACAAATATGATCACAAAAATAAAAAACAAAAACGCCTACATAGTAAGATCCTTCTTGGTTCAGATTTTGAGGCAAATATCTCTGAGAAATGTATTGAGTGGAAAACTTTTAATAAGGAATATATTTTATAAAAATTACATAAATAGATTACCCATCACTTATATTCTAAGATATAATTCCTTTTCTTCATACACAATGAGACAAAAACACAGATTATGTAAATTAAATAGGAACAAAGAGCAATTGTAAACAAGACTAATATATCCAAAAATTGCTTTAGTATCCATTCACAAGCATGCATGTACTTAAGATTTTCATGCGAAGGTCTCAAAATACAGTATATATTAGTTAATTCTGGATCTCTAATATCCAATCACATTCAAAGCATAAACACCCTGCAATTTAATTAATGGTTCCTTTGTATTCAAATATCTCAATGCAATGTTTATTAATCTAAAATCAATTAATTTCTCAAAATTAAGTAAATATAAAATTGAATGTGTTCGAGTTAAACCCTGTGGTTTCAAATTGTTGTAGAATAAAATAAGGAGCAGAATATCAGAAAATTGGTGGACAGGCAGGAAAATTCTCCAACTAACCCACATAATGAAGTTTTGATGTAAAAAATGAGAATTCATTCAATGCATTTTGAAGTTAGAGCATTCATGAATATATTTTAAGAAGTCTTCAACTATACAAAACAAGAGTATGGTTTTGTAAGTAAGCAAAAATTCTACATTCACTACGTTCTCATGTTCTGATATCTTTGTCCAGTAATAAAATGGTTGATTCCTTTTTCTTTCAGAACAGACAACATTATGTTTGCACTTTTGCTAAAGGCTCAGCAGCAGAAAAGCAGAAAGAAATTTCAACCAGGGGCACCACTCAGAACATGTGTCTGAAGTAAATACATTTTGTCTAAGTATGAACTATACTTGGATTACACAAAAAAATAACTTAAACGGGATCAGTAAATTTACTCTAATGACCAAGTATTGAATAAACAACAAATTAGTAAACATGTTTATACCAGTATTTGCACAGTCTGTGTTTGTGTCTGTATCTGTATACACACTTTTCAAATTTCTGTACCAGCGCTTATTTTCATCCTTGTCACATTTTCTATGTTGAAAACCCCTTTATAGTTAGTTATCTCATGGTTCCAGATTTGGGGTTGAAGTGTCACAGCAGCCATTTTAAGACATTTAACATATGTTCCACTAGAAATTGGAAGTAATTTCTTGAAACTTTTTTTCTGTACACCATACACACAATATACTCAGCTCCTCAGAGTCCTACCACAGGAAGGGCAGACTCAGCTGGCATTGTTTCCCTGATTGGCATCATTTTATTTCAATTGCAGGCTGGTGTAGGCATGTCAATTTAACATGGGAGAACACAAAACTCTGTCCCAAAGGTCATCCCAAATGGCCAGGCTTTGTTAGCAAATGCAAAGCCAGTTCTTGTGTTTGCATTTTAAGTTGTGTGAAAATTACTGTTGAAAATAATAATCTGGATATAATGGAGTATATAGAGAAAACCACTTAGGATGCAATTCAAGAGTACACAAAATGCTACTATGCTGTTTAATCTAAGTAGATTAAATGTTGCTGTGCACATTCAGCTTCTTAAAAATTTTAAATCGTGGTTGTGTAATAGAAACTGGATCTATATGAATTAACACCTTTTCAAATGATTTTACAACTTCCTGTTTGATATTTTTGTCATTCCTAGTGAATATATTTTTGCTTTATGTCAGCATTGAAAAATCATTTTCCCATGTGTGTAGGAAAAATGTCCACATTAACCTAATAAATTATTACAACTCGTCTAGAAAAAAAGAAGATGCATTTATTTAAGTAGTTCATCATAGTTGACTTTAAGTTTGAAAATAAGGAAAACAAGAATTGGGTTGTACTTCCTTAAAAATAAGTTTTAAGCCCTATGTTATTCCTTAAGGTCTAAATACAATTTTATCTGCTTGTTTCTAGGTTTAGAAGTAATTAGGTTTGCATGCCTCTTTTTCTAATCTTTCTATTAAATTCTATACCACTGGCTTTGAAACAAAGTGCTTAATTAATGTTATATACAAGGAATATATGTAAAAACATATAATATTTTTAACAATTTTATTTTCACCTTTAAATATTGTCAACATTTAGCCTCATTAATAAAATATCAATGAGAAACTCAAGGGTATTTATACCAAGCATTTAAAAGTATTTTTACAATTAGTCATGCTTCGATACAAACCAAAAAGCCCCTTAAGTAAACATGGTTAACAATGAGCAAGCCATCACTACAAATATGGAAATAGCCATAAAAATATTGTGAAGCATGTTACCCCTTAATGATACTCCATACTTCATTTATAACTTAAATGAATATTAATCTTATTAACATATACCAGTAATTAATGCTGTCAATGTAAGAGAGCAGAATATCTAAATGTTAATACATATATAGATAAATTTTCATTTTGCTATCCATTTAAAATTAACATTTTATTATCCTTCAATTCTTGTGTGTTTTTAAGAGGACGGCGAGAAAGATGAAGTAGTTGTATTTAGCTGGGGAACACACATGGTATGTACATCTGGGCTTCACCCAGAGATTGCCACATCGAGTGGAGCAATTATTGAAATAAAAACCTGTGTGTCAAGCAACCACATGGCAGCTTCCTCTTCAAACCCTACACGCCCTTGTTCATGATACCTTTCACAGGGATAGCTGCTGTGACCATTGAAAATTTATGTTGTATGTGAGTATTTGACTGCTTGTATGCATGTGTACTATGTACATGCAGTCTCAGCCACACCAGATGAAAGCTTCAAGCTCCCTGTATTACAGATTGTTGTAACCTGCCATGTGGATGCTAGGAACTGAACCTGGATCCTCAGCAAGAACATAGAATGGCCATGCACACTGAGCCATCTCTCCAGACTCACAGTGAAGACTTCTACTGTTTATGTCCAACCTGAAGCCTCCACTCACAGATGTAGCATTGACAACTGCAATAAGTTTTCTACAGCAAGGCTCTCTAGAGCCTGCTTCTCACTTTAGGGATTTCAGGATGTCCTGACTCAAGTTCACTACAGATGCCTCTCACAAAGTCCATTTGTAAGATGCATTTCAAGGATTCACACATGTCTCAAAGAAAGAAAACAGTGATTATAATGTAGTTGTAAAACTCACCTCAGAAATCAGTGGGTATATAAATTTTTTGGTAAGGTTTCCTAACTATATCTGCTTTATAAAATGTCAGTAGATATATTTAAGTCTTTCTTCAAGACAATCTGCAGCTTAGATTGCCAGATGATTCCTTAAGCACTGTTAAATCAAGCATTTCGTCTACTGCTTATTTGAATTTGTGACACTCTTTTGTAGCACATAATGAAAACAGAACACTTCCCACTTGATTTCTTTGTTGGTACATTATAACCTTTTAGCACTAACCACTTTATACCTCATAAATCGTGCAAAGCAGAAAATAATTTTGATTTTGTTCCCATCTTGCATTACAAAAAATTTAAAAATGGCTTTAGTATTTTATATCCAAGTTTGAAAAATCTTCAGATTAAATGTGGCTTGATATTTTTTTAACTATTGAGCAGAAAATGCACAGGATTACAGATAAAACTGGCCATTTTAGAAACTGTAATTGCCAAGTAGTTTGATTTAATTGTTTCACATTTCAAACATAAGACATAACAGCACTGTTTATTTTGCAAATCCATAAATACGTACAGTTGCACATTAACAGTTCACAAGAGAAATTATTTAAAAAGGAATTAACACACATACTATTTTCTTCTCAAGAGTAACATATCCTGGAAGTAAATCTGAGAAAATCATGGCTTTGTTTTAAACAATCATCTATATCCCCAAATTGGCAAGTAAAACAAGAAATAAAATTAAACTAATAACTAATCTAGGCAAAGAATATTGTAATATTAGGCATTAATCTTTCATTATAAGCAATAGTTATATTTAAATAAAATATGTATTAAAATTATTTCATATTCAAAATATGTCTCACAGAAGTATTAAGTTCGAATATTAATAGTACACAAGCAAAATAAAGAAAAGTAAATTAAAATATATGTTATAATTTCAATGTGTTGTACCTGACTATCAATTTCATGTCCATTTAGATAAATTAACCTGAATACTTCTGTCTTACTTGTGTATGAAAGCCCTAGTCTTATAACAGTACCATTCAGATTTTTACCAATGGACTCTTTCATTTTAAATTTAAACTTCATGTTACTGGAATACAACTGAGTACATTGGACTAAGCCAGGCTTTTATGATTTTTATCACTTAAAATTTATAAGTAAAGATATCCAACCCAGTAAACAAGATTGAACAAGGCAAAAGCTGTTGGGAAAAAGATTCTTGAGTAGGAATCAATTTTGGCTATGCGTATGTGTATCCGTCCTTCCCTCCAGGACCCTGTCCTGCAGTCTTCAAAACAGCAGAAAAAGCTAGCACAATCTTTGCCCTCCAAACACTGGTAGCCGTAATCATCCTCCCCTTGAGGCAGAGAAATGCTGTTCATGGGGATCAAGGTGGAACCAGCATGGAGGCCTGGGGATACCTGAGAAAATGATAAATGAGACTGTGAGACAAAGATACAGAATCAAAGAAAATAAACATAGCCCTGCCAAGGATGCTGCAGGAAACTGATAATGAGTCTTTTAAAAAGGACTTCCAAATATTGATCATGTTCCATTACAATGTGTTTTTAGATTTCGATTTACTGTTATGATTAAATTTTCTTCTATCCCCAAAATGATGAAAAAAACCACTGTAGAAATAAAACTCATTAAATACCTCTAGAAAGTTAAGCTACAAAAATCTTAACCATGAATCTAAGTATAAAATGAGAATAACCTTTATGTTCCTGTGGTGTTGAACATTCACAATTACAATGACATAAGTATTTTGATATTGAACACTATATAATTTACTTATCTTGGTTATAATGAGAAAAGAACAACAAGAAGAAACATTCTGCTGTTGAAAACAGTTTGAAAGCCAGAAAGGACAGAAAAATATGACACATATAGGAAAGAGTCAATGCAAACAGCCACATTATAAACATTTTAAAACTCTGTTTAGAAGCAATAGATGTGCAAGCCTAGGCCCATTTGAATAATGCAGCAATCCCTCCTGTGGATATTCTTTTAGCGCCTACATAGATTTTATTACATATTACAGAAAAATCAAACTCTGTTTGATGGTATTGACAACTCTTATTTTACCAGGACTATTTGAGGTAAATATCAAAATAATATTTCATCATAGATTCTGAGTAAAATTTTTATTTTATTAGATTTCTTTGTGTGTGTATTTGTGTGCAGGTGTGTAAGAATGAACATGCATATATTACAAGATATATGTCAAGTTCTTGTGGCCTGATATTGAACAGACTGTCAGTCTTTGTAGCATGTATCTTTACCTGCTGAGAAACCATATTGACTCAGGATCTGAATATCCATCTGTGATATGAATAATATTTGAAAATATCATAACTCGGGTGAGAGTCAAAGGCTGTGTAACATAGATGAAGCACTTTAGACACACTTCGGAGAGATGTGCTCCATGAAACAGTGCTTGCTTGAACTGGAACATAAAATGGGGCTGTTCCTCTGTTTCTGAGATGCCCGCCACTCAAAGGTAGCAATTGCAATATGATAGATAAGCTTGGTGATTAAATGGGGCATGTACAGCAAGCATTTGGTGGCAAGTAGTCAGCACTTACTACTGCTGTTGCTTTTCTGTTGTTATTGCTTTGTGAAAAGGTCATGTCATAGCAGATTATAAACTTCATGGTAAAGCACAAGTATGCACACTGCTAACAACAAGAACAGTTACAAGAAAAACAATCCTTTAAAATGACAAGAGGACTTTAGTTACCCTCTGTCCTTCAGAACTTTCTGAATGTCTTGATTTACCTAAGTTGTGGGTGTTAATTCTCAGTATACTCACTTTTTTGTTGTCATGAAGCAAAAAATTAGAAGTCAAAACTATAAAAATCATTTTACTAAGCTTAATTCTTTCTAATGTAGATGTTGATCATCTTTTCTTTAAGTTAAATTTTGAAAAGCTGTTTTTGCAAAGACATGTAAGATATTTGTGGGAAGTATTAAAAATCAAACAGATATGTGGCCTTCTTAAAATTTGAATTATAATTCAAAGCTATTGAATAGGAAAAATACAGAATGATAAGTATTAAACATTGAGCTCATGCAGGCTGAGAAACGGATTGATGGATAGAGCATTTGCTCTGCAAGTCAGAGCAGTCAAGCACAGATTCTCAGAATCAAGTTAAATGACTGGCAGGTGTGGTGGCTGATGATTAGAACAGATCTAGGGAGACAAGAGACAGAGGATCCAAGGATAAGATGACTATGCCTAGTAGCATACTTAGTGAGGCCTGGGTTCAGTGGGAGACCTCACGTTAACAAAGTGGATAGTCCTAGCTTCTTATCATCTGTTCTGGAGTACATGGACCCAGGAGAAGGGGAAAGGGACAAGAGTTCCTGAAATTGGGAGCATGGGGGGGGGGGTTGGGGAGGGAGAGAGGGAAAAGGTGAGGGGAGAAGCAGAGAGAAGGAACTGGGATTGACATGTAAAACAAGCTATTAAAAAAAAAAAACTTATGTCAGAAATAGCCAGTAAGAAACCAAACAAATGGCCAAAAGCTTCATAGTTAATATAGTGTCCAGTGTGTTATTTGTGGGTTCAGACAGCGTGGCAGGGCCCAAGCAACTGGAAAGGAAGACTATACTCTACACACAATAAATAGTCCA
Organism: Mesocricetus auratus; assembly: GCF_017639785.1. Taxonomy (NCBI): domain Eukaryota; kingdom Metazoa; phylum Chordata; class Mammalia; order Rodentia; family Cricetidae; genus Mesocricetus; species Mesocricetus auratus. Next base: position 49,233,342 of record NW_024429190.1, read on the forward strand.
GAAGGGGTAGGGAAAGGCCTCACATAAGAGCACATAAGGCGTATGACTCATTCAGAGGAGCTGAGATTGATGTCCTAGCACCCAATATGAATGCTTCACAGATACCTGTAACTGTAGTTCCGAGGGATCCACTTTCTTCTTTTGGACTTTAAGGTCCCTGTACTCAATGCACATATGCGCACACAGTCATCATACACATAATAAAATACAATAAATCATTTAGAAAGAAGCAGTAAAATTCACAGAAATAAAGGGTAACAATATCAATTAAAAAGATGGACAATAAGCTTGTATTTATGTTTTACATTGTAAAACATGATAAAATTTAGAGTTAAGAGGATACAAAAGTGGCATTGAAATTGTTCATAAATGTACATGTAAAATTTAACACATATATATGTAAAAATGCCATATTTCAAACAACCTTTCTCCTTTTCTGTCAGTGTTGCTTTGAAATAGTCTATACAATTATTGTAAATAAGTGAAAATATCCATGAAAAGAAAGCCACAAGAATGGACATAATTTTAATTCTGAAATCTCTGAACCTTCATTCCTCACATATACGTTATTGTTTTTGTTCATTGGCTACAACTGCATTCAAATACTGCTATTAGTGTCAATTTAGGCTTTTTAAAATGAGAGTCTCATTCAGTGATCAATCTGCTTATTTAGACTATGAAGGGTAACATGAAAGGATGCTATTAGGATGACAAAACAGCTAACTGTGAGTGGGGCCTCATTGCACGCGAGGCACATCACCTGGCTGTTGCTGCAATCGACATTCAATGATTACTGTCTCATTGAACATCCCGCCATGCGCTGACATTTTATAATTATTTAAGCAGCATTTTTTTCTCTATTCCACATATTACCAATATCAGAAAAACACCTCCCGGGAACGTTGTCCAACACCCTTTCAGAAGAAAAAAGATCTTTTATGATTTGTGAAATTGCAGATTGACACAGGTGTTTGTTATTCTGTTACATTCTCTGAAGGGTAGGTTAATGTTTATTCATGCAGACTTGTACTGGCTAGAAAAGACATTAGCCCTTTACGAAAAGGAGGGTTTATGTAAATTGGAGGATTGGTAGGCACACATTAACTCCCCTTGAGGCTCCAGATAACTTCTTAACCTATTACAGCAGTCTCCAAATTTTGGTCTCACCTCTTCAGCAATTAAAGAATACACACTGTGTCCTTATCTCCCATTATCTTTACAGTATATAGATACCACTATGCCATTCCATTTGGAAATTTCTCTGACACACCAAAACAAAAAGCATAAAAGCTATAGTCTTAACATGACACTGGATATGCACAAACTGCCCACAAACTCTGGTCTGTCTTCAAAATGGGTAATTTCATCCCTAAAGCTGCAGTTGTAAGCCAGTGGTGTCCAATGAAATTAGGAAAATATCCTCTATTGATTTTGCCCAGTGTAGAAGCCAAATGTGACTATTAGGCATGTGCTGTAATAATACTATAAAGATACTATGTTTTGAATTTTGTTCAGCTTATATCAGTTTGAATGCACCTAACCAGTCTCTAGCAGCTACTGTATTAGATGTCATATTGCTGGACATAAGCTTGTCTTCCCCCATTCCAAGCTCTAAGACAAAAACCAGTTCATGTGGTTTTTCCCTATTTGTAATAGTCTCCCAATTTATTCTTCTGAAAACTTCAACTTATTCTCCAAGTGACTACTTCAACAGTGCTACACTCTCTGAAATTTTTCACCACCAAACTTCCTTTAGACTTAATGTAAATGCTTTATAAATGGATTCTTCTCACTTGAAATGAAAAGAAAACAGAGCCATGTGATCCACATTTGCATCACCCTCTTTTCAGCGCTATGTGTCTATTAATCTGTACCTCACAGACCATACTTCACAATGTCTTCCGTGCTCCATAGATGTGAGATGTAGCTAGTGTAGACCCTGATTTGTGGTGATTGACAGTTTTGGGAATAGCAGCTCTCGTGCTCTTTTTTTCCCCTCAATATATGTTTCTATTTAAATTAGCAACATGAATGCTTCAAGTGTCAATCCCAGCTCCCTCTCCCACCCCTCCTCCCTAATCCCTCCAACAGCCCCCCAAGCTCCCCACCCAACCCCCACGTCATTCCCCAGGGAGGGTGAGGCCCTCCTTGGGAGGATCTCCAGAGCCTGTCATTTCATTCAGGGCAGGACCTAGGCCCTTCCCAATGTGTCCAGGCTGAGAGAGCATCCCTCTATTTGGAATGGGCTCCCAAAGTTCATTCATACACCATGGTAAACACTGATGTACTACCCAAGGTCCCAGTGATTTCTGTGGCTTCTTTACTGACACTACATTCATGGAGTCTAGATCAGTCCCCTGTTGGCCTCTCAGCCATCTCATGCTCTTTTAAAAACAACTATTACCTTATTGGTATTTGTTTTAGTTAAATACCTTGCTTTTGAAAAACATTTTAGACACTACCATTCTCATTGACAGTTCTCTTGCCTATATGAATACTTTGGTTTTGTAAATTATTTATTATATTTTACATGTATGTGCCCATATGTTTTCATGAGTGCAATGAGTACATAAATGTATGTGCATGCATAATGTGTGTCCTTAATAGGCAAAAATAGGAAAGGTGATAAATTTGGAGGCTATTGTACTAGCTCAAGAAACAATGTGCTATTGAAAACAGTAACTGAAGCAGAGTGAAGGTAACATGGATGAGCGTCCCAGCCCTCAAAATCAGATTCTCAATTCTGTATAAAGATGACATATTTGTGTAAGGGAGCTAGAAGTCAATATTGGATGCTAATGCATGTAAGCTATCTACTTGCTTCTATTTTAAACAGGGTTTGAGGTAGGTAAATGTGCACAGCATCCTGGGAAGAATATTACTATATGTCAGTATTTACATGAATGTGGAGGATGGAATTCGGGACACCATGCCTGTCTGCAAGTTTGCCTACACCTGGCTCCCTGGCTCTAAACACTCCTGGAAGCAGAGTACACATTCAATTTCTGTTGTCTCCAAATTGCCTTTACATTTATAAAAAAATAAATACCTGTCATTTGACACTTTAACAAATTTGAGAGACTAAAATTAAGACAGTACTCTCTTCAGTTTTGTACACCATCTCAAAGGGTAGGTCTCTCATGGCTTTGTGAGATTTCTGATAGCCTATCAGCAATTGAAGCTCCCACATAAAATGCTCTTCATTGGTGAGGTGATGGCTTCCACAAGGGTGCTGTTTCATAGTCCAGCACAGTTAACATAACCTCGATGATTTTTCGTTCAATAACTGTACCCAAATCATTTAATGGTGGGTGTTATTAAGAGATGAAACCCACATATTGAATGGGATATGGATTTCTTCAGATGTCACTGATAGGCAGACTAAATACAATAATTAAAGAAAAACATAAATGAAAAAGAAATGAATGAAAGATAAAATGGATAAAGGAAAGAGGAGAGAAAAAGGGAATACAGAAAGGAAGATAAAATGAACTATTTAATGTGGAAAGTAGAAAACATCTTAATAAAATTGCATATTATTATTCAATATATTGTACTCAGATGTCATCTCTTCATATATGAGAACATATATACATATGAATATATATGTACATGAATATATCTCCATATGTGTATATATATTCAGGGCATTTTATATTTCCTATCATAAACAATTGGCAGGGAAAATAATGGACTACAGATTATTCAGACTTTTTAGCTTCTTAATGAAAGTTCAGACTTTTACGGAAGGAGAAAGAGAGAGAGAGAAGGGAGAGCAGTTATCTGAAACAAGAAGCATAAGACACTGCAGGAGCTGAGTCTGGGCTGCACTGTTGGGATGGAAAGAATGGAAAACTTAGATTCCATCAAGTGTTTTATGGAAAAAGTGAGAGGAAATGGACAGAGCTCTCTGGCACTTGCATCAGTGCTTTAGATCAGCAAGACCACGTTGCTGAATACAAACTAGGCAGGAATACAAATTTGTTGGCTGGTCCCAGTTTTACAAGTTGTCATTTAATGCTGCAAGAGATAATAAAATATGCATCTCAACAAGCATGCAAGACAGAGAAAGGGTTATTGAATGTCTATAAAATATTTTTATACACTCCATTAAATTAAAATGTCAACCATGAACTATTGCTAGTTAGCATCTAATACTTTAATACTGGCATTTCCTTATAACTTCTTTTTTATTTTTAGTATTTAATTTGCTGAGGTTGTTGCTAAACATAACAGACAAAACATATGATTGTTCTTGAATAATTACAGTAAAATTGTATCTAGGCTTCAGTAGTTTTTAATATATTTATTTAAATTAATTATTTAAAAAACATAATTTTAAGTTTCCATTTTTATGCTTCAGCTCGTCTAAGTCAACATGACATTAGGACCTGTCTTCTGTATATTCTGACCTGGGGTTGTACTGGGTAACTTTTCAAACACACATGAGCTTTGTTTTGTTTAGTAATATACCCATGTTACATATCAGTGTTAAAAAACTATAAAACTCACATAGCATTGTATATTACATGTGTGTTAATGTCAGTTATTTTTATTATAAGAATTTCTAAAAAAGTTTTAGAAATTAAATACAATGAAGACAATTGCTACACATAGGAGTGGACATTTAAACTTTAAAATGGGGACTAAATGATGAGATGGAAGGCGGAAGTTTGATCTTGGTTATAAGAAAATAGAGAAGCATATTTTTTAAATTTATCAGGGGACAAGCATACAAAATGGTTCAATGAGTAAAATCCTTGTCTTGGAGACATGGCAACCTCAGGTTTATTTCTGGAATCCACATAAAAATGGAAGGAGGAAATCCATCCCATATATTTTCCTCTGACCTCTTCATGCATAGTATATATAATACTGCATCCCCACTTAAACTGTATTTACAATGATAATTATGTTTATTTTGAATCAAGCAGTGAGTATTTAAGTGTAAATCATTCCTCTTTTGTATTTTATCCATTTGGCAGGATAAATGTGATATTTTAAATTGATGTGAAGTTGTGACAGTCAAAGATTTGTGGAGTAAAGCAAGTTCTCAGATTTTTGCAACTTCCAATGTCTTCTTTGACAATGAACATCATAGGACCTAGGTGCAAAGTTTACTAGGCTTTAACTCTTAAAATATTATATGAAAAATAAAGGAGAATTAAAATCATGTCAAAGTTTCTAAAGTAAATAGCATAAAAGAAGAAAATGAAATACAGTATCTCCAAACTTAGAAATAATTTGATCCCATGAGTCTCATGGGGCACATGCTATAACAGCTTTACAAGCTTCTTGTCAAGGATGGATGTCTTGCACTGTCATTATTTGAGTTTTAGCATACTCTGTTCTAAAACTATTTTACTGAAATCAGTAGCATTCTGTCACTTTGTCAATATTTGTGAAATGAAAGTCTACTTTTCTAAACACTTTGAACAGAGGAAAACATTAAAAGGAAGACCAGAAAGAAGGAGCTCTGTGCTCAAAAAAGAGCTGAGCATGAATCTTGGATTCATCACTGACAGAGCCATCCTTGTGAAAATAACTGTACCTGGGTTTTTAGGGTTTCTTTGAGCACAAATGAAACCAGGTAAAATGCTCAAATCTGCCTGGAACCTTCAATGAATGTTAGATATTGCATTCAGGTTGTTATCGGTGCTATTATAAACTCAAATTGCACTCAATAATTTGTTACATGTATTAGAATGATTAAAATCAATTTTAACATATAATTATATGCTAGATGCAATCTGTAACTTAGCCACTGTGATTGGGAATGTGGAGTGAAGGAGTTTAATTCTACAGAAACCAGGGAAAATGTAACAGTTATGACTTTCTGCTCTTCCTGGGTTTTAACCTTGAAAGAGAACTTGCTCTGAAAAGTTGTTAATTCTGTGTGCCACTCATTATTGGAAATCCACATGCACATGTGAAATAAAAAACGAAAATCTTTGATGTTATTAATATTTTGTTTTGTTGTACTGATGCAAGGTCTTATTTTATAGCTAAGTACTCATGACAGTCCCCCTTTCATCTGCCTTCCTAATACAAGGATAACAGGTGTGAAAAATCACGACCAGCTTCAAAAAATGTATTTTAAATACATTTAGATACTATTTCACCTATGTAAAATACAGTAGTATGAAAGAACATTGCACTAATTGGATATACATTATGAGAAAACATGTATTGTCCCTGGTCTTAGTGGAAATGTTCGGAGTCTATTAAACATACATAGCACTTATTGATATAGATTTATTAAACCATTCCTGCATCTATGGAATGGAGCTCTCTTGGTCTTGTCCCTTTCATAGGATCTTGGCTTTCGTCAGTATCACATATTATTAATGGGAGTATAGTTTAGCTACTCAGAAAATCAGTAGGCACATTTCTGCAAACATTAAAAAGATCTACATATGACCAAGTGTAAATTATTCCTACATATAAGTTCAACATACCTTATAGCTTACAATAAAGAACCTTGCACATTCATACTGATTGCTGTTTATTCACAATACTTAGGAAATGGAATGCACCCATATCCATCAATTGACAAATGAAAATGTGGTGCATAATGTGGTACATGTATGTATACAATGGAATATTACTCAATTTTAAAGGAAAATGAAGGGAGAAATTTGCAGGCAGAAGATGGAACTGAAAAAGTTACACATGATGTATTCAGCTAGGCACCAATAGACAAATGTATATTCTCTCTCAGTTATTTTCCTTCGTATGTTTGGCATTCAGGGCATGTGGAGAGTAGGAATAGCGAAAAGGGCTTTTGGTGAGGAACATGCATTTAGAGAAGGAGGTGGTAGAATACTATTTTAAATAAAAATAGAAAAACAGAATTTGGGGGGCAGAAACAATAGATGACCTAGTGGAGTAATAGGGATTGTAGACAAGAGTGTTCATGGGAAGGCCTAACAAAAATGAAGTGTGAGTGTAGAGCATACATGGAACCTAGGATTCTGCAACTCAAGTCAAAATACAGTAAGAGAGAATAATAGGAATCATGTAATATGAGGTAACAAAAGGACAATGAAGGAGTAAGTGGGGATGGGGGACTGTGATGGCTTGAATAAGACTGGCCTCCATAGGCTCAGAGACTCAAATGCTTCCTTCCCAGTTGGTAGACTATTAGGAAGGATTAAAATTGTGGCTGTGTTGTAAGAGATGTGTCACTGACAATGGGTTTTATGATTCCAAGAACCATGTCAGGACAAGGCTCTATCTCTTCTCTTCTCTTCCCTTCCCTTCGCTGCTCTTCTCTTCTCTCTCTGTCTCTCTCTCTCTCTGTCACTCTCTCTCTCTCTCTCTCTCTCTCTCTCTCTCTCTCTCTGTGTGTGTGTGTGTGTGAGTGTGTGTGATACCTGTGAAGCAGGATATGAAGCTCTTAGCTACTGCTCCAGTGTCATACCTGTCTGCTTCTTCCCATGACCCTTCTGGAAATTGTAAGGAAGCACCCAATTCATGTTTTCATTCATAAGAGTTACACTGTTCATGGTGTCTCTTCACAGCAGTAGACCAATAACTAAATCAAAGACTGAGGGAGGAAAAAGGATAGGAGATGGATTGACCAAAACTAATGGTGTAAAAGAAGCCTCAAGAGACCCCATTCATTTGTAAGCTAATTTAAAATATATTATTTTAAAAGGGCATTTTAACATAAGTACTCCATATTAACAGACAATACTACTCCAAGCAGAGATGGGTTACTAAAAGAAAAATCTTAGCTGAAGAAATGGGATTACCCCCTAAAAGTTTTGGTCAGGGAGGTCTCAATGGCATACCAAAACTATAGTCTTTTCTCATTATTCTCAGTTGTTCACTGTAACTAGGCCCTGTTACTGAAGATATTATATGCATTGGTGACATTTAGAGAGAAATCAATCCTGAACTGACCAGGGATCTCTACCTGCTGCCTATCTTTCATATCACTGAAAGGAGTATGCAAGCTGGTAGGGAAGAATGTACATCTACTGTTACTGACCTTCTAAACAGTATCTGTACACTGTACAGTAATGAAATTGTATTCAAGGGGTAACCAGCTGGTCTCTTGACTAGACTTTAGGCCTGCTTCATAGGAAGAAAACAAGATCAAAACTCTTTGCTAGGGAAGGATTAGACTATAGAGGAGAACCCATGCATATTCTTCTACTAAATAATCATGTTCTCAAACTGCCTTATAAGTACTCAGGTTTATATCCAGAGATTTGTTCTGGCCACAATTTTTGTTAGAGAAGCTTATTTCAGTGGGTAGTAGTTACTATTCAAACTGTTTGGAGTAACTCTAAGGGCTCAGTTACAGAGAGAACATCTATATCACCATCATCACACCCACAAAGGTACCTGATACATTTCAGGAAAAGGAGACAAAAAGAATGTAAGAGCAAGCAAAGGCTGTAGTGTAATGCCATCCTCTGGACACGGCTTTTCCATGAACGAACTCACAGCATCTGTGATTGCCTACACAGAATCAAGACAGTTAAGAATTCTAGCTTGTAGTAGTTTGTGGATTCTGAAACTACCCACTAGATTAGAACTATTAAGAGCTGACGGTTGCTCGAAAACTGTGGTTCACTTTTCTTTAGGAGAATGACCATTAGAAAATTATTCAGGCCAGAGTGGTTGATCCTATGTACATGTTGGTAAGACCAACACAACTAAACATATTAAAATAAATAAATAATCTTTAAAGAAACATGAAGATATGATTCTAATATCCTTGGGGGATATTGAGTAGTGGTAGTGTCATTACAGGATATTGTATTAAAAAATGAAAGTCAAGTTTCATAAGGAAGACCAATAGAGTAAATTAAAATATTATAAATAAGGCTTTCTGTCTTGTTAGTTATAGGTAATCTAGTTTTACTTTCATTTTATTTATCTTTTTTCCTATTTCTCAAGCATCCTATTTATAAACAAATCCTAATCCAATATTATTTCTAACCATTTTCAAAATACCTATGCTTATACTTACAGAGAAGTGTAACTCCCACTACTCTCCAAAGAAACTTCTTTTTGCAAGAGATGGAGACAATTACACATATATACAACTAGTGAAAATACACAGAATACTATGGTGTACCCAACCACAAGTGATATATGCAACACCTAAAGCTGAATCTGAGTGAAAATCAAATCATGGAAGAGGAAATGGAAAAGTACTAGACAGTGGATAATGACACTTGTTGAGAAACCGTGTTCCCTAGACATGATAAGGAAACCCACCTATGAATAATCAACAACCTACTTGCCTGTACAAGACCATCATGACAACACCTGCTGACATGCTAAAGCAGGCAGGAGAATTCTACAGTGTCCCACCTCTACATGAATTACTATAGGAAGTCAGATGTTTCTGAGAGGAAAAATAGTTGTCCCAGCAACAAACTCCCACATAATTTGCCCAATCCCAATTGATAGCCCTGAACAAATGTATGTATGAGCAAGTTAAATGAACCCAGGGGGTCCACATATATTCACATACGTATGTGTATGCACATGTAACAATAATAATTAAAGAAGAGATTGTGATTTTTGAAAGTAAAGATGACAGTGAGAAAAGGAGGGGGAGACAGTGATTTATATATGCAATGTTCCTATGTGAAATTCTCAAAAATACTATTAAATATAAAAATAAATCATACCGAGGTCCTGTTTTTATGCTTCCTGTCCCTGGTGGTTTTTCCTTTATTATTGCTAGTAAAATAATGCAAGGTTCCATACTCCATCAGTGCTGCAAACACAAAAATGAAACACACAGAGACAAAGAGATCCATCGCTGTTACATAAGAAACCTTAGGTAAAGATTTCCTGGCAATTGTACTGAGGGTTGTCATAGTCAAAACCGTTGTGATACCTGTGAAGAAAAGGAGAAATAATAGATGATTAAAAGTAATTTAGCAGAACATTTTTATTCTTTTGTTTAATTTAACAATATTGTCAACTGAAATAAACAATGGAAACAAAAGAATATGATTGCCAGAAAGAACTACTGGTAACCATGGTTACATTATGTTCACTGTGTTCTTTGTGTAGGAAATTTCAATGATTCAAATTACTATGGATTTCAGGTTGGCTCCTAATATTCACTCTTCCCTTCCTCCATAGCTAAAAAGGAAACATTTTTAGTTGACAGAGGCTTTCTTAAAGAATAATTTCATTGTCTACATCCTCTGCAGCAGAGTGGGACCACAGAGTAAGATCTTGCCTGGGGAACTAAGCCAGGAATTAATGTCTAGAAGACATAACAGTGCTAGAGATACCTTACATTTTTTCCCCTCCTTTTCTCTGTTCTACTGCAATACAATGACTAGAAGGCAGTAGCCACCTTAAGCTATAAAACGACTATGGAAATACAAGCCACCCACAACACATCTGAAAACCAGATGTCCCTGAATCCCTCTCGCCACAGGGTACAACACCACACTCAGCTACCACTTCTGGATGTGTACAGTAAATACATACTTTCCAACTTACTGGAAGCAACAGTTATTGCAGGCTTTTATTGTTGTTGTTGCTGTTGTTTTTTTTTAATCTTACCCAGTGAAAGTAAACTAAATTTATGTACTAATGTAATATTTTCTTATGTGGTGATTTGAACTTAATTTCTAAAATTTCAAACTTAAGGATACATGGAGAATTATGAAAATATAATTTTATATTTCAAATACACAGAATGAATTTTTGTATTTCCAAGAATTCAGTATGTGTAATGCTGGTATGTGTCAGAGGCAAGGCCATGTGTCTATTCATGGACTCATTTACCTCTCTCTTTATATGTCAGTCTTCTTACTAATTTTACTGTTGATAACCCTAGGCCACCTATATGAAAAGAACTCTATAATCTCTGTTTTTGAAACTACAGTCATCCTCATTGTTCTCCAGATACAATTATTTAAGTGCCTTTGTGTATGAGTGTTTTACCTGTGCATTTGTATGTACACCACATGGATGCACAAGAAGCTGAAAGACAGGATCAGATCACCTAGATGTATAGTTGTGAGTCCATGGGTGTGATGGAAAACAAACCTAGGTCCTGAACAAGAACAGCATGTGATCCTAACCATCAAGTTACCTCTCTAACTACCCCCACACCATTCTCATACTTTCTTCCAACAACAACAGCTTTATGAATGGAATGTTTAACTCTCTCAAATACACTAAGCATAATGCTAAATATATAGTGATTTGTAACTATGAATATAATAGTAAGATCTTTAATTTTAAAAAAAAGCCAGTAGAAATGGCTACAGAAAAGTCTTTAGTATAGGGTGAGCTGTAGGGAACATTTTCTCTTATGTGCCCACTGGAACGTGCTGAAATAATTCTCAGACATTCTCAGTATTTTTCTTTCATGGATAACCATTATTACAAATAAAAATGACACAAATGTGGTAGATTTTGAGAAGCAAATTTAGGTTCAATTTCTTAATCTCTACTTCTTTGCTGTGTAATCTTAAGAACAATGTGATAATGAATTCTTTTCATGCCAATAGATTACTGTTGTCAGTATCCCTAGTTCCTAATTTATAAATTTATTATCATATAAAGAAGCTTCAATAAGTCTTTTATTAATGAACATAAAATATATTAAATAGTCATGATGATTGAAATGTACAAATATAGATTTTTTCACTCTTCTTCTCTAGACCTATAAGACCTAAGTTTTTTCTGATATTGATTCTTCAGAATTTATTACTGACATATTTATGTGAATTTCACTTTACTCTGTTCATTGAATGAACTTGTTTTCCATCAGTCACAGAAGTAATAAGGAAACCTATTAAACATTGAAAATAAAACTGACTTAAATTTATATATTTCAGAAACAATTATAATTGCATTGTGATTCAACCTTTACCTTGAAAATGAATAAATTGATTAATAAGCTTTCCTTGTATAATACTGCAAATATAGATTGTCACTTCCTTAAAACACATACAAAATCAGTCATTTATTTTATAATGTGATCACTACAACACGCTATTATAGGATGATCATAATCTATTTTTTAAAGTACAAATTAGAAATTACTTTTGTAATCAACATTATTGTACAAGAACTCTAACAGTAACAGATTAATCCCAATGTTTTTGATGTTATAGAAACCAGGAAGCTCATGCTCCATCCAGATAGCTGTCTCTTGGAATAGCTGGGCATCAATTTGTTATTCTACTATTAACTAGTAAATGAATCTTGATGATTTGTGATTCTGCTACAACATAATCAAGTTTTGTTATAAAGTAACTAAAATATTTATCAAATAAGATTCAGATATTTCCCTTCTCTGTTTTCTAAATATATATTAAGTTCTATTTATAGGAAAATTATGAGTTTCTAATTCCAAGTTCATTAGTATGTAAAGTCCTTTACTATTTAAGCCCTATATAGTCTAGGGGAAATTTCTAATATATACATCCATGAAGTTTTATTTATTAATCTTTAAGTTCTTATGATATAGTAGCATAGTCTTACCCAGTGATGTTCTGGCAGGTACTGCATCTTTATTGATCCAAAAAGAAACCCAAGAAAGGACAACTGTTAGAATGCACGGAATGTAGGTCTGAATGGTGAAATAACCCATCCGTCTGCTCAGGTCAAAAAAAATTGTCATGATAATATAATCTCCTATAAGAAAAGGATATGTTCTATAGTTAGTAAAATATGTAAAATGTCCATTCTACTTTATATATTTAAGTAACAATGGCATTCGTGGTCAGTCTTGAACACTGACTTCTGGTTGACTCTTACCAGAGATTGTATGGGAGATTTCAGTGGAATTTCGTAATCCTACAAATGCAAACTGATATAATCTCCAGTACTTAGGATCAGCTACTTCCACAGAGGGCTTTTTCCACTTATACTCAATTTCATTTTTAGGGTATCCATCTAGAGAGAAAATTGTAATAAAATATATGCAATTTAGCAAAAGTTAAGTAAATTACCATTAGAATACCAAAACCACCCAAACAATGGTTCTTTGAAATTCTTCCCTCGTTCAGTATTACTAGGTTTGTCTAGTATAGAAAAGAGTAACTGAAATTTGTAAGTGTTTGAATGATTTAAAGAATTAAATAGCAGTTAAGATGATTAAAGGCACAAGTTTTATTTTACCATTCCATTGAGTAGTTTGAGAATGAGGGAAAGTTGTTGATGCTGATCTATTGTCCTTATTCATATATCTCAATTTGTCTCAGTCATTATTCACCTGGAACCTGGGAAGAATCTCAGAATATCATGTGCTAGAACTACAATTCTATACCATTGTGTACTGGTAATTTGTATATCTACAGGAAATCAATATGTTTTTACAATATCCTCATGTCTGGGCTGATTGGAAGCCTACCTTTCTGCTTACAAGTTCTTATATGAGGTCCCATGGCTAAAATCTTTTCCTCCTGGTAATAATAATTTGAACGAATTTATTTATTTATTTATTTATTTTTGGTTTTTACGAGACAGGGTTTCTCTGTGTTGTTTTTGAGGCTGTCAGTCCAGTCTGGCCTCAAACTCAAAGAGATCCGCCTGCCCCTGCCTCCTGAGTGCTGGGATTAAAAGCGTGCGCCACCAATGCCCGGCGAAGGAATATTTTAATAAAATGGAAATTTTTGTTGTTTCTACAGATGAGTTGGGATATCTCATTACATAATCAAAGTCTGCTAATGACTGTAAACACTTTCAAATAAACACTTTATTTTACAAATCAATATACCTGTCATCTGTGCTGACTTGTTTAGGAGTAGTTTCTCTTTCAGTTTCTTCTATAGTCTCTTTATCTTTTCACATTGTGATTTGCTAGCTTGCTCTTATTATAAATACAGAAACTTGACAGAATAGTGACAGAGTTCTCTGGGCACTAATAAACACATAATTGTGACACTGAGTGTTACTATTAGACTATACTAGAATTTTCTGTATTTTGTTTTGAACTAGTGGGAGGTGGATATTTGAATTTAACTCATAGACTTGTATAACTATCCTGAAAATCTGTGACTATAATTAATATGTTTGTGCCATTGACACTCAATTGCCTTTACAAGGGTGTAGGAGGCCCTAGTAATATCAGTCAAAGCCAAGAGAAGATCACACCCAGACATTGTAATGGAGCCTTTAAGACAGAACAAAGAGTGACAGAACATCAATATTTACCTATAAAGGATGCCTTGAACATTTGAAATAATCATACCTTGGATGGTAATTAAAATTTATCTTCCTGAGACAAAGTTTGGAAAACAAAGAACTGAAATCTGAGCTGATTAGTATAGAAGTGTGTTGTACTATGGCAAACTGATTAAAGTATTTCAAGAAATTAATAAAGTTAAACGAATTTTGGAGATAAATGAACAAAGTTGGATAAAACTTGAGAATTGCTAATCCTCACTCTGTGATGGAGGGGCTCAGACTCTAAACAAAAATCATGATTTCTAAGAAGGAAACATGCTAATAACTCATCAATATAATTAATAGCACTTTAAAATGACTACATATTTCTAAAACTTAGCTATTATATAGATACATATTTATATAAAATATATATGAGTATAAATGTATTAGTAATAATTGGATATAATTAATTTTCAGCAAAACATTCTAGCTATCATATTGTAAGAAAGTGCTAGATTAGTTTTTTATTTCACATTATTGAGATTTAAGCACTTTCCTGTATTTCATTACTTTTTCTTTATTTAAATCAACTTATAAGTACTACTGTTTTTCCAACTCACTAAAGTCTTTTAAATACTTGCTATTTACTAAGCAAACACTTTTCGCTCCACCAATTTTTAAAATATACCTTAAAAGCCAATCTAATAAAATTGGATTTTGCATCAGAAAGATTGATATACTTTGCACAAAATTTTCTGGTTGTAACATCATTTGTATGCAAGAATCGATTCACAGACCATTAGAGTATTCAGAAAGAGAAGAAGGGATATTTGCTTATTTTTTCACTCCGATTTATTTGCTTTGTCTTATATTGTTATTCTTTAGTTGTCAGTTTGTTTTCTAAGAAGAGACGAAATGAATGTTATTCAAATGAGGAGAGGAGATAAGAAATCTTTTAGAGAAGTTGGGGGAAGGAAAATTACAATTAGAATATATTGTATAAAATCTATTTTCAATGGAAGCAAAATAGAAAAATAAATTTAAAAAGCATTGAAATAAAACTGAAAGTTTTAAAGATTACTTTCTAATATTTATATTCACTATACATTTATTTAATTAAAATCAATAATTGAATTCATTATTTGTATCTTTACCTTAAAAGTTGAATATCTAACATTCTTCTAAGATTATATTTGATTTCATTTTGTATGCTAATAAAGCATTTTTAGTTAAAATTTATGGTAAAATTATCAAACTTTTTCACTTACAGCTTGAAAATTCCAGTGGACAGGAATGTTCATCCATAGGAAAGTTATGAAGTTGAAGATAGCACTCTGCATTAATTGTTAATCTATTTAGATGAAAAATAGGTATTTCATAAAACAGAATTGTTTAAGTCATGAACAACCAGTTATCTGATTTTAAAACATCTTTTGGACATCCTATAATGGACTGTGGTAAACAAAATACAAAGACAACCTTAAAGTATAGTGATATGAGAGTTAAACATTTCTTCAGTCAACCAAGTAGATACTTTGTATGTGTCAATCTTTATATTTACATTTAAAATAAAGCTTCAATAAATTCGTGTGTGTGTGTGTGTAAATACATGTTCATAGGCCTCAGAAAGTAATACATTATACAAGACTATGCATCAGTTTTTTTCTCTGAATTTAGCATGATAATTTTCAAGAATGACACCAACAAACATGACAAAAACAGAAACGAAAACGCCCAAAGTTTGCAATCCTACACAAAGAACTACAGACAACTGAGGAAAGCTGGGGGCAGGAAAGGTGACCCTCCCAGAGAACAGTATGCTCATTGGTTGTACAATGATAGATGGTTAACTCTGAAAACATGTGTAACACTGTATGAATTGAATGGGTTATATTTAAGAATATGTATGTATATACATATGCATATTCATATATGCATACACATAGGGATAAATATAAATATATGCGTGCAACAACAATCAGTGAAGAAACATGCCATGAATTTGATGGAGAACAGGGAGGCTTATATGGGAAGGTTTGGAGGGAGGACAGGAAAGAGAGAAATGTGAATATAATATAATCTCAAAAATAAAATTAAAATAGTAAAAATGAAATGATTATAATAGCATATATTTTGAAGGGAATAAATTGAGTAGATTTGAAATTATGCATCAATATTTTTATTACTCTGCTAAAAATCAGAATATTAATAAAGTAAAGGGAAAAATCACAGTAATTTCCACTATACACTTAGAAATATAAGCCAAGACAGAACACATGACTCGGAAGCTAAAAGCTAACTGATCTCGAAGAGGACCTGTTTTGGTTCCCAGTAGCCACATGGTGACTCACAACCATCTGTAAGCCAGTTTTAGGGGATCCAAGTCCCTCTTCTGGTTTTCACCAGACACGTGTGTATTAAAATGCAAGTAAAATTCATATACATGCAAATAAAATACTTAAGACAACATTAAATAAATAAATGAACAAAATAAAAATATAGGGCACTACCTTTTCTTCTTCCAAGTGGAAGTTCGAATTTTTGTCCCCACACTTTTCATATAATAGCAACTCTGAATAAAGAAAGCATCACCGAAATACTTCACCATTTTCCAATTTTGCAAATGAATGGAGTCCCTGTGTCCTTCTCTGCTGGTGTTAGGAAGGCTTATCTGAGAATTGATAATATAACTGAAGTTTATAACAAATATTACCGTAGAGTGTATAGAACTCTTCCATCACTCCAAATACGCAGCAGGCGATTAGGTGTTGTTATCCAATGTGCATCAGACTTTCTTGAGTTCCTGAAGAAAGTATCAGGAATCCAAATTTTTCCCACCATGTTGCTGTTAAGCATCAGCACTTTCATGGTGCTATTGAATTTTAAGCGGCTGTCAAACCAGGTTTGAGCAAAAATTATATCTATTGTATACTCCTAAAAGATTAAAAAAAAGACATTGGTAATGCTGTCATTTGGGCTGCTTTCCTTAGGAAATTGAAATTTTGTTGTACAAAATAACTAAATTAATAGCACTCAGACTCAATCTTCTGGTGTTTTAAAATTCTTTTAAAAGGATTTTAAGTGATTCACATGAAGTGAATTCTAGTAATTCTACATGCCTTCTATGACTTTTACCTTTTATATTGCTTTCAGTTTCATAATTCATCAATTTTAGCAATGATGAGTTATCTTCTTAACAATGATAAATTTGGTTACATTTACACCATACCTCCATAATCATGTCCAAAATCAAGGCGCAAATATCCATCAATTATTTAAAATAATTCAAGATATCTTTAGTCTGAGAACTTGAATCCCATTATTTCAGTACAGTAGTGATAAATGTATTATATTGGCTATAAAATCACCAACTAAGCAATTACAATATGCTAAACATCACATTAGTGGTTCTATATGCTATCCTGTTATTAAAACTTTCCAAATGAAAATACATGTCACAATAATAAATGCTTTCCAAAGCTTTCAAGTGATGAAAAATGAAGAACTCGTTCCCATTTCAGAGTTCATAATTCCCAATCGACACTTACAAATTTAATAATGAGGTCCTAGGTGTCAACCTTCTGTTCACAAGGTGGTAACCAGCAAGAGCAAGACGTGTTGTTAAGAAAGAGCCCTCAGATGAGATATTACCCACTTTGGGATCCTGACAAACAGCCTGCAATCTTATAAGCATTAGATATTACCCACTTTGGGATCCTGACAAACAGCCTGCAATCTTATAAGCATTAAAAATTTTCACCAAGCCGGGCGGTAGTGGCACACGCCTTTAATCCCAGCACTCGGGAGGCAGAGGCAGGCGGATCTCTGTGAGTTCGAGGCCGGGCTGGACCGACAGCCTCCAAAACAATACAGAGAAACCCTGTCTCGAAAAACCAAAAAAAATAAATAAATAAAAAATTTCACCAAAAAAATCAAGGGAAGAAAAAAATACAGGAAGGAACGAAAAAAAAAAAAAAAGGTGTCTCTCTGTGGCTGTTTGCTTGCATGTGTTTAGAACTTTGACCTTAAAAGAGGAAAGAAAAACAGTTTAAAATATGGAGTATCATATTAGCTACATGTGGCAGGGGAAGATTGAGTCCTCTTGCTTGATGTGATATTTGCAATTGGTCAATTTGCCTGAAAGGAAATATTTGCCTTAAGAAATGGATGCATGACTGTGAGTTTTGTTAATGAGTATTTAATATCTTATTTTTAAGCCAGGGAGTCTAATGAGCAAACAGTCTGGGATTCAATGTCCCAACAGGGAAGTTGGATCAAGTCCTAGATTGCAGCAAGATTATTTATCATTTGGTTACTGGAACATAGAGATAAATCAAGAGGGAAGCTTCATCACACACTTATAGCATGGATTCTTAATTGCCTTACTGAATATTATCAGTGCTATGAAATATAATCTCTATGTTTGTCCAGCAAGGCAAATGTTACTGTCCTGACTGATCCTTGAATCTTGAGGAAAATATATGGACATATGTTATTTTTAATATCGTTACTCACTTCCTTACCAGGACAAATGTCACTTAATAAATATTGGGGATCAACTGGGATTTACTTAAATGTCTTCCTCTCTTAGTCAAAAGATCAACTCCTTTAAGCCCGACCCTAACTTATCAATGATGAAAAGCTGTTTTGTAATAGTAAATATGAGCAGAAAGGAGACCTTGTACAGGCTAGCAAGAGAATATAGCCGATGCTATTTAGCACAGTCAAATCATGCACTTGGAAGGGAAAAATAAAGCAGAAAACTCCTAAGAAAGTAGGCAGGATTGTGGCCTGGGAAATAACAAGCACTGGCTGGTATAAGGAGCATCGTGACACTTAAGTATAATTGACTTCCAATTCCTAAGATAGCATCAAACGTGGCATTTGAGAACTAATTTCCCAGTAATAGAATTTTGCAAAAAGCATAAACACCATTCAGCAGCTTCAAGGAATGTATTAATTCCAATGCTAGGCCACAGACCCAGAGCTTTATACCTACATGGCCATACACTCAGCACAGAAATTTGTTTTACAATACGTAATTCTAAATGTGCTCATTGCTATAGGAGGGGTCATGACTTCTAACAGGTCAGATTTCCCTAAATATAAAATGTTAAAGAAAAGTAAAAGGTTTCTACCCACTGTTAATCTATGTTCAAAAGAAAGAGATGCAGAGCATATTTCTTGGTAAGCTGTCCTTCACAAAGCATTGCAGGAGCTACAGTACCAAGTACCTTTAAACTGCTAATCCTTAATAAATGCCTTACTGAGATAAGAAGGTTATTAAAGTCTGTGCCATTTTATATGTAATCAAAAAATCCAATTTTGTTTACTCATTCATAGTAATTTCCAGGAAATGATCAAACTATGTTCTTGCACTTCATGTTCCTATTTAAAGGTTATAATCATCTGTACAAAAATAAAAAAAATCTGAAATGGAATTTCTGTTGACTCAGAACAAGTACAATAGCTTCTAGAAGAAAGAGTTTGAGATAAGGAACAGTACATTTAATACTTAAGGTCTGGCATGTCTTGTAAAATTTACTGTCTGGTTGAAATGTAACCAGCAAAATGAATAAATGTGAAAAATGTGCTACTTTGATTTATAAGATAGTCAGGCAAAATCATAAGTGCATATTACTATAGTAGCCAACATTGCATATTGTAACTACGTACTACATCTCACACTTAAAAGTATTGGATAGCTCAGTATTGCAGGTGGGGTCCTTTTTGCTTTTGGAAAGAAAGAATCTTCACACAAAATGCATATTCCCCCTAAGCAATTAACATAGATATATAACTTTATTGGGCCATTTGATTGATTTTTTTCAATTTAATTTTTTATTTATTTTTAAATTTAAATTTAGATTAGAAACAAGGTTGCTTCACAAGTCAGTTCCAGGTCCCTCTCTGTTTCTCTCCCCTCCTCCCATACCCTCCCTCCAACTCCCCCCAATATCCCCTCATTTTGATTGATCTTGATCATGTCTGTCTATCTTCATGTAAATATCTTCTTAAGTACCTAATCACATGGATAAAATAAAATTATGGATTAAACTATGGTCAGCTGTAAGCTAAACAAAGACATATATATATATATATATATATATATATAGAGAGAGAGAGAGAGAGAGAGAGAGAGAGACGAATAGTGAACTCATACTATATGAACATTAAGTGAACAGTTCACAATTATCAAATACATTTTTCTCAATTATTGTGAAAATAGAAGCTGCTTGAGAATATCACAATGAGTAAAATATCTGATGAGCTTTATTTTCTCAAATTTTCAAGTGAGAGCATTGATGTCAAGTGATAATACAATTAGAGAGATTAAAGGCATTCCCATGAATCTTGGTTTCAGCTGTCAATCATTTTGCTCTATTTTGTATGTGTGAATGGAGCTTGAGAATATCACCCAACATCATGCCTATTAATTTGTTACCTTGTTCAGGAAACAATTTTTGGCAATCTTGTTACTCTGATCTTTCAATTTGTTTGCTTCAAGAGGACAACAATGGAAAATTCTAATAAATGAATATGTGTAACCCAAATAATAAACCAGAGACAGGTTTTTAGGAAAAAGCTGAAGATCAGAAAAGCAAAGCAGCCACCACCAGCTCTTACCTTTACCTCAGAGTTAATGGGTGATCCTGTCTCCACAAATCCTGAGCGTGGCTGGTAACTGAATGTCTAAGACTGAACCTGAACACCTTCCTTCTGTCTTATATGCCTTTCTCATGCTGGGATTAAAGGTTTGAGCTCTGTTACCCTTTTAGACTGATTCATTCCCATGTATCTCTGAGTAGCCTTGAACTCATAGAGATCCATCTATCTCTGTCTCCTGAGTCCTGGGTTTGAAAGGTGTTCCATCACTGTCCAGCTTCCATGCCAGTGGCCAGCTTTGTGTTCTGATCCTTCAAACAAGCTTTATTAAATCATTAATATATCACCACAAAAATGAGCTTGATTAAAAACCCCCATGGAGGGCCTCACCCTCCCTGGGGGAATGAGGGGATAACGGGGGGGGGGTTGGAGGGAGGGCATGGGAGGAGGGGAGGGAATGGGAGAGGGACCTGGAACTGACTTGTGAAGCAACCTTGTTTCTTATCTAAATTTAAACTGGAAAATAAAATATAAAAAAACCCTAAAAATCAATAAAAGCTTGGAATAGGAATAGATAAATGGGAAATAAACTGGTAGAGATTGTTTTTAGCTGGGAAATATTCTAAAAGACCTATTTATATAAGGAACATGCAGACAGAAGTTTGGAAAATCCAAGGCACTGTGATTAATAAATTGATCATAAGGCTCTAAAATACAAAAATATTAAGATGATAAAGAAGTGCTGTTGGGGCCTAGGCCCCACAGGGTCTCTGAGTTGTTTGTAAGCTGATAGTCACAGGTGCATCCTGTTTTCTAGTCCTGACTTACTGCCCCTGCATTGCCCCACTGACACCAACATCTAGCACGAGGAAAACGCTCTCTTCCACCTGGGATTGTAAGACTATATATATAAGACTGCTCCCTCCTACAAGAGAGAGACCTCTCAGCACTTGCAAAATAAAGACGCTTCTTAGTACAAACAGCTGGACATCTGGTCTTTCTTTTCCTGATACCTCGGAGTTGCTTGCGGTGTGGGCGTCTCAGAGTGGAAACCTCTCAGGGCAAAGGAGTGGTCTTTTTTGTGTGTGTGTCTGAGAAGTGATTTCCTCAAATACACAGAATATTTTACATCTGTAAGCTTTTGTGCATTTAATATAAAATTCTCATTTTTCTGAGATATAAATATAGCTCTAAATCCATATACTGCTCAAATCGCATTAAAAGACCACAAAGTCCTAACTGTTCATTTATTGATTTTTCTGTATCATACTTGATCATGTATTTACAGTAATTTGTAAGTTTCATGATAATCTTCATATAATATCAAAAAGTAAAGTATGAAAAGTAGGAAAATTAGAACAACTAAACCACACCCAATGATATAAAAGATAAGAACCTCCCCAGCCTTAGGGAGATTCTAGCACAGTAGAAAGGCCCAGTATAAGCAGGTTTCTTTAGACATGAAGCACTCAGATCTGTACAAAACTGTCTTCATGTATTTGTAGCCATCAGTTCTTCAGAGAAAGAGCAGTTAGGCTAGATGGACAGGGGAAAGAGAGAGTGGCCACTTATATGGAATGGGCCCTGTACGGAAAAGGGACCAGTCAAAGAAACACACCCTGAGCAGAGCCAAAGAAACACACTTTGGCCCTGTAATCAGAACCAAAGAAATGTACCCTGACCCTAAAACCAGTGTCAAAGGAACATACTTTGTCCCTGAAATCAGAGTCAGTGAAAGAAATATACCCTGGCCCTAAAATTGGAGCCAAAAGACTAAAAAGGACCAGAGAAAGAAACACACTTTGGCCCTGAAACCAGAGCCAAATCTGACCCTAATCCTGTGTAAAAGAAAGTAACCAATCTCGGAGCAGAGCTCTATCCAATCTGAGCTCAGCACTGAAATCGGACCAATCCCTACTCTGGAAAAACTTCCCCACCCCTAGGAATCCCTATATAAACTCTGTGTATGTTCAGCTTGGCTGGTCCAGCTGCCTTCCAATAAACCCCTTTGGATGAGCTTTGGGTGAAGATCTTCTTTTGCGGCGGTGACAGAGCAGAGGTGACCCTGGGGAGGGCAGGACAGGGCAGGGCAGGGCAGGGCAGGGCAACACTTGCCCCGGGAAACCTTCCTTGGCAGAGCGGAGTTGTTACACTCTGCTCCTGGCTCCCAGTTCCCGGTCTCTGCTCTCCAGGAGCAGAGCTGAACTGTAGCAACTTCGCCCAGAAACCTCCTGCCAAGTAAAACTGCTACACTAGGCGAACACCCCCAGCTGGAAGACCCTGTCCTGCCTGAGAGGAGCTGATACACCGGAGAAGCCTTTCTCTGAGGCTGGGCTGTAAGCTGCTAAGCTTACTGCAACCTGTGGTGGTCCTTGGCTCCCGAGCTCCAGGATACCTTTCCACCTGAGCTGTTTAACACTCAGTATTCTGTGACTCCCGAGTGCTAGAATACCTGACCCACTCCTGTTCCATCCTGTCCCGACCCATCCTGAAACGCTTACAGGCCCCTTTGCCAATAGAGGTGTGACGAGTCTAAACTCTGAAGAGCTGAAAGACAACTAGAGTCTCAAGTTTGGAATTCCAGTGGCCCAAGTTCCTCTTTGAGGAACTGAATTTGTTCTCATAAGCTCTCCTGTGACCATGTGACACACAGTATGGAAGCTAGCTTGCTTTATTCAAAAACTGCTGTAATGTATACTAGTAAGATAGAAATAAAAACTTCAAAAAAGGTTCAGGAATGTTATTTTGGGCAATAACTGGTAATCTTAGCCAAAGCAAAATAACAGAAATCCCTGTCATGGTGCTATCACATTGGAAATGGCTAGCTTCCTTTGGCTTTAGAACATCTAAACAAAATTATCCACCTCTCTATTTCCAGACAAGGGAAAATGGGTATTTTTGGTGGTAGGAATAAATTTCTATTATGTTTTTTAAGTGTGTTCATACTTATTTTCATGTTATCGCATCTCACATTTTTAGTCAGTTTTGTCAGATTTCTCAGTTGAATGGAAGAAATAAAAGATTTACATTCATAGGATAGTGTTTGTATTTTCACTGTATTCTGAGTTTTACCAAAATAATCATCGACTATAGAAAGAAATGAGCAACCTTGAAGAGATGTTCAGAGATACCCAGAGACACTCCTGGGAAATGAAACCTGAAAAGCCATTAAGACTCAGATTTGGGTGTGTGAAACACCATCTGTAAGATACAAATGTATTCACTTACACATTTAAATATTTCATTGCACAGATGACTAAATATAATTTTTCACAAAGCATTCTAATTTTCTTTCTATTACATATATTTTATTTTTGAAAAATAATTATTCTACAATTTCATACTCTGTGTTTTCATGCTCTCCTGATTTTTCTTGCAGGGAAGTATCTTCATAAGGGTCCACAACATTTAGGAAGTTTTGATCACAGCTACCACACCTATAACATCACAATGAAACAGCTGGTTCCTTCTTTCTTTCCTTTCTTCTTTCCTCCCTTCTTCTGGCTTTCTCCCTCCCTACTTGATTTACTGGTGATTTTGTCACTAGGTTGAATCCCACCACATCTGTTTGAAATATGGGAAAGAAACTCATCATCAAATTTTCTCTTACGAAACAAACTGTACTGGACTTGCCATTAACGTTTTAAATCAATATGCACTCATAACATAGATCTTGATCTCTATATCTATCTACTTGATTAAAAATAGATCTCTTTTTTTAAATGGGGCAGCTTTTCTTGTGATGATATATTATTTATGATTTAATAAAGCCACTAAAGACCAGAAAAGCAAAGCAGCCAAGCCAGTAGCTCTTCCCTCTACCTCAGACCTAAATAGGTGATCTTGTCTCCATGAATCCTCAGAGTGCAAATGATGACTGCACCAAGCCTCAGACTGTAACCCCTGGGTTCCTGACTCCTCCCTCCTTGTATTCCTCTCTCTGCCTAGCCAAATCACACCTGTCTCTGCCTTCCTAGTGCTGGGATTAAAGGTGTGTAATCCCAATTGCTGAAATCACCTTTGTCTGAGCTCTGTTTCTCATTTAGACTGGATCAATTTTGTATAGCTCTCAGTGTGACCTTGAAATAACAGAGATCCACCTGTGTTACCACTGCAAGGCCGCCTCCATGGCAAGGTAGTATGGCTGCTAAGATTATCTTCAGTGGATTTATTAAATCATACATAGTATATCACGTTTCCTGCTATTTAAATCTCTCATAAAAAAGACCCTTTCTTTCTGAGAAGCAACAGCATCGATGTTTATCAGATAAGCAACAATAAATATTTCAAAATGTAGTAAAATAAAAGTGTTCAGTTAGTGTGATGGATCGTCATGTAAAGCTCCTTCCCATGTCAGTCTAGTGACCTGATTTGATCCTCAGAATCCAGGTCATAGGTGGAAGAAGAGGATAATTTCCACATAGTTGACCTCTACACACAGATTGTAAATGTAAACAAAATATTTCAGGAATATATAACATAAACCTAATGAAACAATAACACATAAGGCTTTTTCTAAGATAAGAAATAAAACATATTTTGAATTTTAGGCACTTGGGTATTAATATGTTTTCATGTAATATATAACTTCTGGGCAATCAGCACACCAGATCACAGAGGACAAAAGAAGGGAATGTGACTCATGCATAACTTTGTTTTTTTTTCTTTGCTAGTGCCATATTAAAATGTGTTATATTGCTCTACAATAAGATGTATGACAAGAGGATTTTATATAATTGGTGATAAAAGTTAATATGGGTGGAGGCATCACCATCCCTGAACACAAGCTCTACTATAGGGCTGTAGTCCTGAAAACAGTTTGGTATTGGCACAAAAATAGACAGGTAGACCAATGGAATCGAATTGAACAACCTGATATTAACTCATATATGTATGAACATCTAATCTTCAACAAAGAAGCTAAAAATACACAATGGAAAAAGAAAGCATCTTTAACAAATGGTGCTGTCATAACTGGATGCTGGCATGTAGAAGAATGCGGATAGATCCATGTCTATCGCCATGCACAAAAGTTAAGTCCACATGGAACAAAGACCTCAACATAAATCCAGCCACACTGAACCTCTTGGAAGAGAAAGTGGGTGGTACTCTTGAACGATTGGTAAAGGAGACAGCTTCCTGAACATATCACCAGTAGCACAGACAGTGAGGTCAACAATTAAGAAATGGGACCTCCTCAAACTGAGTAGCTTCTGTAAGGCAAAGGACACAGTCAGCAACACAAAAATGGGAAAAGATATTGACTCACCCCACATCTGACAGAGGTCTGATCTCCAAAATTTACAAAGAACTCAAGAAGCAAGTCTCCAAAACACCAAAGGATCCAATTAAAAAGTAGGCTGCAGAACTAAATAGAGAATTCTCAATAGAGGAGTCTAAAATGGTTGAGAGGCACTTGAGAAAGTGCTCAACATCCTTAGCAATCTGGGAAATGCAAATCAAAACAACTCTGAGATACCATCTTACTCCTGTCAGAATGGCTAAAATCAAAAACACCAATGACAATCTATGCTGGAGAGGTTGTGGTGAAAGGGGAACACTCTTCCACTACTGGCACGAGTGCCAACTTATAGAGCCACTTTGGAAATCAGTATGGAGATTCCTCAGAAAAATGGGAATAAACCTACCACAAGACCCAGCTTATATCCAAAAGATTCACATTCATACAACAAGGATATCTGTTACACTATGTTTATAGCAGCATTATTTGTAACAGCCAGAACTTGGAAGCAACCTAGATACCCCTCAACCGAAGAGTGGATAGAGAAGATGTGGTACGTTTACACAATGGAGTACTATTTAGCAGAAAAAACAATGGAATCCTGAGATTTGCAGGCACTAGAAGAAACCATCCTGAGTGAGGTCACCCAGTCACAAAAAAGAAACACTGCATGTATTCTCTCATACATGGATTTTAGACATAGATCTGGGGAGTGCCAGCATACAATCCCATGGCCAGAGAGTCTGGGACAGAACCTTCATTCAATGGCTGATGAAAGCAGAGGTAGACTCCCACAGCTAAACACTGAGCTGAACTCAAGGAACCCAGTGACAGAGATGGAGGACTAATGAGCAAAGGGGTAAAGACTGGGTTGGTTTAACCCCAGAAACAGCTGACCTGACAAGGGTTAGCTCTTGAATCCAAGACTAATGGCTGGGAATCCAGCATGGAAGTGATCAAGACCCCCTGAATGTGGGTGTCAGTGAGGAGGTCTAGGTAATCTATTGGGCCTTGGGTAGTAGATCAGTTTTTATCCCAGTATACAAATGGACTTTGGGCTCCCATCCAACAATGAGAGATGCACTCTCACCCAGGACTCTTGGGGGAGGGTCTAGGCCCTGGCCTGGATGAAATGACAGACTATGGACACTCCCATTGAGGGCCTCATCCTCCCAGGGGAAATGAGGGAGTATTGAGGATGTTGGTGGGAGTGCATGGGAGGAGGAGTGGGAAAGGGAGAGGGATCTGAGATTGACATGTGAAGCAACCTTGTTTCTAATTTAAATTTAAAAATAAAATAAATAAAAATAGAAAAGTCAATATGTGTGCATATGTAAGAAAATTACACTGTAGTCATAAGTATCATAGAAATGATGGAAATAAACCGAGGAGTGAAGTTGTGTTTCTTCAAACACAACAAGTGTTCATCACGCCCAAGTTCCAAAATCATTTTCTTCACTCCACAGCACAGTACATGCAAGTTACCTAGTCTGAGAAGGAAAAAAAATTATTTTCTTGTGTCATATTTAATGTGGATAATTTTTCAAGTTAATGTACTTGGCACAGTAACATTTCCTGTTAATATAGTAAAAGGAAAGAAAACATTTTCTTTGATGTGTAAAAGTTACATCTCATGCACTTTGTTCTTAAATGCAAAAGTAATTGAGAAGAAAAGAGGAAAGCAAGCGGGGCGGGAATCGATTCACAGAGATTAGCAGTAGGGCATCTGCCATTTTCCCTTATGGGACAATACGGTGAAACTCAGGCACATTGTGTAATTATTCTCAGCACAAAGATAGCAGACACAGACATGAGCACATACATACCCTCCCTTCTTCCCCACCTGCATCTCTTTCTCTCCCTATTTCCATCATCTAGTTCTTTCTCTCCCGCCCACTCCATATAACTCCCTCTCTCATGCGTGCACACACACACACAAACACACCACAGCTTTGACAATTTCCCATTCCACTAAATATGTGAAAAACAAAACCAAGCAAAACCTCTTCCTTGTGCTTCAAGAAGACCACATTCTATCTTCAATCCATTTTGAACTACACTTCTGATTTTGCAGGTCTACAAGAGCATTTGTTAACAAAATCTACTGGGTTTTCTTTTCCTTCACAACTAATTTGAAAATGACCATGTTTGTTAATTATTTCTATATTGACTAATATAATTTCACTTTATTTACTACTTTGACCCAATCGTATTTGTACTGTTGGCCATGCAGTCTATTCCAGCAGTTAGTTACTTTTGAATATAGTTCCACTGATTCTCCAGATTATCTCTGAATTACAAACCTTGCATCTGGAGCCCTGTTCCTCACCACTGTCTCCAATAGCATGTCAGATAGAAATTCTGGCAAGATCAGTACTCATTCCGAGTATACACACAGAATTTGGACTCCCATCCAACAATGCGTGGTGCACTCTCACCCTGAACTCTTGGGGGAGGGTCTAGGCCCTGCCCTGTATGAAATGACAGACAATGGACACCCCATGGAGGGCCTCACCTTCCCTGGGGAAATGAGGGGATAATGGGGGGATTAGAGGGGGGTATGGGAGGAGGGGAAGGAAAGGGAGAGGGACCTGGAACTGACTTGTGAAGCAACCTTGTTTCTTATCTAAATTTAAACTGAAAAATAAATTTAAAAAAAGAAATTCTGGCAAGAAGGATCCATGCAGTTTCAGAAACTGTATTCTCTGACTATCTGACAGGCTACTCTTATGACTAGAATAGTAGTCTGCACATGTGGTGTGGGTTCTCCCTCCCAGGTTTTAAAAGGTTGTTTTTTTCCCGTCTTTCATTTTCAGTGTTTCCACTGAGGAACCCATATCCAGTGCATGTTTACACCTGTCAAAGAGATGGTGTTTATACCTTCTAATCTCCTGCTGTAATCACCTGTGGGTGGACAAGATATTTTTTACTTTCTATATCCTTCCTCTCTCTTGACTTTGCTGGAGGAATAGCTTTAACCCTTGATGGTTTTACCCACTAGTCAGAAGGTTACTGGGCTATAGGTGATCAACAAAGTAAACTCATATCTGCTTCTCAAAGACTGAAAATTCACCAGAAGGAAGGAAGAACTTCACTTCCATTCCACTAACATCATTTGACATCATCTTGCCTTCAGATCTGGGTACATCTGCTTTTCTACTTATGTTTAATCATTTTAATTAGAATATAAGCAAACCATAATGCTTCTTCACATTACTTAGTTCTTTTAAGCTTTCATTAGTGTATTCTGCATTCATTTTACTACAAATTCTCAAGACAAGAATAAAATAAATGAACTATTCATTGACTGATCCATCCATGCAGTTAATATCAAATACCCCAATGACAAATTCATAATCCAATACCGAAACAATGTGAAGAAATCTGTATCTAATTATCAAACAGTATTTTAGTTCTTATAATGTGCTTCCTAATGTAGGCATATTCCAAAAGAAAGAAAACATTTTTGTAACAAAGATAATATCAGGTCTATAAAACAGTTAACAGAGTGCGTGAGTATTTTTGTCCTTGCTGCAATTGTATGGGCAATTAATGAGAAAAAAATGTAAAGCTACCCTCTTGTCTGTTAAATTGTACTCAAGTCCCATTACTCAGCTACACTCACAGCAAAGCAATTTTGTTCATTTTATGAAATGTGATCTTTGTTTGTCCCAAATTCCTCTGTTAAAATTGTCTTCTACACAGGCTTCTGGTTAGTCACTTCTTGACAGTGGTTTTTGTTTTCATTTTTCCCCACATATTTTTGTGTTAGTAGTTTCAATAGCACTTTTGTTGAAATTAGCTTTTAAAAAGAAAAGGGGTTTAGAATATTCTTAATGAACAACTAGAAACTCTGTCTTTCTCCTGAGTATTACCCCATTATTGAAAGCATCTTCCAGGCCAGTCCAGTGGTGTCTCACATTGTCATCTCAAACTCTATTTAACAAACTCTTGTTTATATTCACTGGTCCTAAGGCAACTAATACATCAGTTGTGCTAAAATCAAAATGCTGATATTACAGCCATCAGCACAGACAGCTGTGGAAGTCAGAGTCAGCAATGAGAACACCACATTCAGAAGGATTGTTCAATTTCATTTTAGTATTTGTATGTGTTTTTATGTACATGTCAAACACAGGTCTTCTGAAGAGGCAATCAATATGCTTAGGTGTTGATTCAGAAGAAAGTGAAACTAAACTCAATGTTGTACTACTAGGATGAAGAGAAACTAGCAAATTTAACTATATCATGATTGTTCTCCAGCTATGAAGAGATTAACAAGCTAGGAACATAGTTCATTTGTAGATCACTTGACTAGTCTATCTGGTGCTCTAAGTACATTCCCAAATAAGTACTACATATAAAAAGCAATTACGGATACATGTCTTTGTGTGTGCATGTGTTCATATGTCCATAATTGTTTTTATATGTAGTACTTATATGTGCTCATATCCACACAGACACAGGACAGACCAACACACACAGACAGGCAAATGCCTATGCAAGTGTGTGAACACACACACACACACACACACACTTTTTTTCAATTTAAACTTTTGACTTTGTAAGCATTTGATCCATGAATACTATATTTACATCATTTAATATACATAATTTTAAGGAGAATAACAAATCTTCAAAAACAGAATGAAAGAGACATCAGGCATGAGCAAACAGATAGAAGCACGGTGAAGGTAGAGGGAGAAAGTGTCCATGAGCAATGCCCATGAAGAGCTTGAACTTCTCCACTCCAGTTTTGAAGTGATGTTCTCTAGTACAGGCCTCTATTTGTTTAAGATATCCCTGGACAACTAAATATTAACAGCAGTGCTAAAGGAACTATCTGTTACAGCACATTACTGACACTATTATGTACACACATTGTTTCTTAGAATGGGGTGGTTATCATTCTCAGTCAACCACAAACTGTTTTCTCATTGGGCTTTCTAATTTATCTTCTCCCATATTTCTTTAAATATGGACTTTTGATAGGTCCAATAATATTCATTAATGCACTTGAAATGCAATCCTTTGGAATTAAAGGTTAATAGTTAATAAGAGGTAAGGAGTGTTTTAGCTCCGCTGGCCAATGCTTGACACATAGTTTTCCTAGTTTGTTTTCTATTGTGGTAATAAAGACCACAACCAAATTCAACTCGATGAAGAATGTGTTTATTTGGCTCACAGGTCACAGTCCATTATTGAGGAAAACCTTGGCAGGAATTAAGGCAGGGTAAAGCCTTTTAAGAAGGAACTTAAGCCTTGACCATGGAAGAATTACAAACTTGCTCTCTATAGCTTTTACATTATGCTTTCTTATACAATCCTGAAACACCTGCCCTAATGTGGCACCACCTCCAGTGGACAGTGAGCTTTGCCCTCCCACATGAATCATTAATTAAGAAAATTCTTCACACAGTTGAGGCCAATCTGATAGAGTGGTTTTCTCTCAATTCAGGTTCTCTTTACCCAGATGAACTTGTTTTGTGTCAAAGTAGCAAATTAATCAGTGCAATAATAATTGTTATCTTAAAACAATTACTTCACAATAAACTACCTGAAATCACACAGTTACTCCTTCTCTTTTAAGACACACTCAGGAATTCTGTGTTGCAACAGTTTTTACTCACCATGTTTATAGGATCAACTGGTCCAATACTGTTCACATAAACATCAGTTTCAATTACTGTGGGCCTCACTGCAAATCAACACAGAATGGTTATTGATATCAAGGATTGCTTTAGAGGAACCATAAATTTAGTACTGAATCACATTGCATTATTTCAATCATAAAATATTTCATTCTGAAATGTAGCAACAAAAGCCTGTTACAAAACCAGAAAAACTTTTCAGTTTGTCATCAGTTATATAGATATAAATTAACAGGTTAACTAAATATTTCATGGGTGCAATCTAAAGATATTATGGTTGTGTGAAAACTGCTGAAGTAAATAATAGACTTTAAATTCAATAAAAATTTTCCAGATTTTTCTTGGTTCCAGACCTTTAGTATTATAATATATTTTTGCTCATAATAATACATATTTCTATTTAAAGTTAATTAAGACTTTGTTGGTGAGTGAGTGCACAACAGCTTTGCTCTCAGGGAGTGAGGAAAGGACTTTTTATTTCTCATGATCCTGATTTCTAAAAGGTTAATTATTCCAGGATGGCTAGTACAAATACACAATGTAAAGATGCTAAATATGGAGTTGAGAAAATATACAGCAAGTGTATACTGAGTGCCCATTCTAGAACATATTGAAACCTGTACAATGGGTATTAAAGTAGTCTATGTGTGCAAGACACTGCTCCCATGACTGACACACATGAGGACCTTAATAAATATTTATCCATTGCTCCTTACTTTCTCTCTTGAAATGGTATTCCTTTATCAAGTTGATAGTTGGATGTTACTGATCACTATATAGATGCTTCCATGGTCCTCACCTGCTTTGCTTTGCATGTTGCCATTAGGGATTTCTCAGGTAGTCTGCAGATGGTACATCTGATCTTTGCATATCCTATCAAAATGCACCTCAGTGTCAGGCATTTTAAATGGTTATAAAGTGCTATAATGCACAATTAAAGCT
Organism: Mesocricetus auratus; assembly: GCF_017639785.1. Taxonomy (NCBI): domain Eukaryota; kingdom Metazoa; phylum Chordata; class Mammalia; order Rodentia; family Cricetidae; genus Mesocricetus; species Mesocricetus auratus. The sequence goes on from NW_024429190.1 coordinate 49,265,898, forward strand.
TAACCACTACAGTCACAAATCTGATGCTGACTGGGCTCCTCTGTTCCCTTTTTAAATTTCCCTCTAATGAGACTTACCAGATTAATAACAATGCTCTTGTCTGCCATGAAGAATCTTTTTACCTAGTTTGTTAAAAATCTACTCATAACCTCCATAATATAGCAATCAGAGGATCCTTTAGTTCAATTGTTTCTAGTTGAGGAACAGACATAAAGTGTTCCCAAATTAGGCATGAGAGGACAAGAGTTACAATAAGATCCATCATGTCTTCCAGAAAGATTGATTATGAGGAGAAAAGTCACCTTGTAGTTAGATGTTTGTCTGCAATCACAAACATGGTGTTAGCTTATTTGTTCAGTTCACATTCTACCACTGTAAAACATGTACACTTCCCCTTTCTGAACTGATATTCATCCCTCATGTTCAAGGACTGTGCTAATCTTCACTTTCTTTTCTACACAGTGACAAATCTGTCAGTCTTAATATTTTTTCCAGCTGTGGTTTACTGGTCTATCTGACAAAGCCCTCAAGCTACAAAAATTCAGCATATATTTTTGAATCCCTTGCATTGATTAGCATCTATAGTTGAGGAATCATTCATTCTCTACATAGATTTGTTTATGTGTTCCCTCAGACAAAAATAATTAAACAATACACATATTTTCCTAACCATAATATAGATAAGTGATGGGGGATGTCCTTGTGTGTGCTGTGAATATATGTTTCCCTTATTGGTTAATGAATAGTGCTGTTTCAGCCAATAGATGGGCAGAAAGTATAGGCCAAACTCTTTATGATTAATGTAAGCCTCTATGTGTTTGTTTACTTGGGACTAAAGGGCTGCAGGAACTGGCTAGAAAGAAACTCCTTCATCAGATTTGTCATTTTGAATTATTTTTTTAAAAAGTTGAGTTTTTAGATGGAAAAAGTACTGACAAAAGTGTATTTTACCTTGATAGCCTCATGTGGTTGTCTTAAATAAAAATTATGAATCAGAGGTTTGAAATTTATATGGGAGAGATGACTTCTGAGATGAGTGCTTTTAATTGTCATTTATTTCTCCTATTTACTGGAGGCAATAAATAGATAATTAAGCTAATTACAGCCAGGATTTAAAGGATAATTTTTATGAAGCCAATTAACAACAATATAACCGGTTCCTTATTTGAATTTGTAAGTATATTTATTGCCATTTCTAAGCAATTACAACTGATCTAAACACATGAGTCTTTCATAATCATATTTTTATTTATTCACATAAATCAATAAATATTTGGTTTCTTTCTTTAAAGACAACACTCAGCACTGGGTATTGCCTACAGTAAAAACAAATGACTCTTCAGGGTATGTATTTTACAAAACATGTTTGCCATATGAAAATGTAACAACTTCTACATATTGATGGGATACCCTGACTCCATAATATCAATATTTCAAAGCCAATTATAAGATGAAGCCATGTATGTTAGGCAAATATAAATCTGGCATTGGCACAGGCTCTGAGGATCCAACAAGGGAAGGACCATCATTAGTTTAAAATAAATATTTGCTGTTGATAAAGATATTCTGATTCTTATATCAGTATTTATTAATACATAAACTACTTAATTTTTATTGTATAAGGAAACAAAATTTGGATAAGGCAGGTACAATGTGTTTTTAAAAATTATGTTTTCATAAGACCACATAAAAAGGAAAAGATACCAAGATATAAAACATTACTAATAGAAAACAGTCTCTATGCTTGTTTATAGAAAAGTGACAATTTTCACTTTATCCTATTTGTTTTTCAGTTCTTAGAGCAAGACTCCATTAACAATCAAAAATATATATTTTCTAACTATGAGTCCATTTTGTATATCATATGGTGAGTTTTGCAGATCTTTTAATCTGTGGGACTACAGATTAAGAGGAAATAAGAATGTGAAAAATAAAGAAAATATTTCAGATTAACTTTGAAGCCAAGATTAATGTTTATAAAGCACACAACACAGAATAAGAAAAAAAAACAGAAATACCGAACTGCTTTGTAGCAGTGACTTATTGCCCCATGACTGATTTATACTATGAGTATTGTTTACAGGCAAAATTCTTCAAAACTAAAGGCTTTTATAAGTTTTGAGAAAATATTTTTTCTTAGCATCACACTATTCATCCAGAGTCAGGTAGCTACGGCATTTCTATGATATTTAGAAAGGGAAATACATTCCAGTTTGATACTAGAGAAATACAAATTAGAGGGAATGCCTCTGGTCTCATTAAATGATTCCTTTACAGTCAGCATAGATAATGGTTAATTAATCAATACACACAGACATCAAAGATTTTCCATCCACAATCTAATAATAAATAAGAAACCCATGCACTGACAAGAAAAAATACCTTTCTGTATAGAGAAGATTGTAGAGACGGTTGGATTAGTTTTGTAATATTCCATCTGAGCTGTGGTTAAATATTCTTTTCTGTGTTATTATAAATTTTATTTGCAAGATTACAATATATTGACAACATTTCTTCATTCACTCTCCTCCATCCAAACCCTTTCCCAATACCCACAGAATATCTTTAAAACAATTAGACCATACGGTTGACTAAGACATTTTAGGTAACAAAATTTTTTTTTGGAGGAGACAGTTTGAGACAGGGTTTCTCTGTATTGTTTTGGAGGCTGTCACACTGTAGACAAAGATTTTTAATGGTTATAAATTATATTTTACTTAAAAATAATTTAATGAAGCCAAATATATTATTGTTTACAAGTGGTACAAGTCCAAGAACATGCATAAAACGAGTCACCTTTCCTAATCATTCTTATATTTTTGGTTGTGAATCTAGCCTTTAATTACTGAGCCATCTCTCTATCCCTCTAATAATTCTTATGATTGACTGTTTTACATTCTCATAGTCTTTCCAAATAAAAAAATTGTTATCAAACCATGCTCAAAGATTTATGAAGTTTTCCCCGTAGCCTATTTGAGGAATTACATTTTTTTCAAATTGCTTCTAAAAGGAATCATTTCATCCAAATTGTACAATTAGGAGATATACTATTAGACACACACACACACACACACACACACACACACACATGTGTGTGTGTGTGTGTGTGTTTATACATACATGTACATACATACATACATATATATATATATTTGAGATATCTGAATCTGGTTTATTTATTTTTCAGTTTTTTATTAGAAATTTAGTAAAATCACAAATGTAGACAAAAGCAATAGTCATTATCTCACTGGTTGCTTAGCCGGTAGACCTACTACTAGACTAATTGGAAAAGCAGTCTCAATAATCAATATCAATATATAAGTACTATCATTATAGTTTGAAGGTTGTACAATGTGTGCATGAAATAAAACTAAACACAAATATATGTTGCTATCCTTATATACCTGCATATGAAAATCTGAAAATATTTTGCATGTAAGTATACAAAATAATGAAGAGTTGAGGAAACATTTATGGAAACAAATGTCTCAAAATGAGTACAAAGTCAAATCTGTGATAGCTGTAAAAGAACTCACAGAAATTATCCATGAAGAAACCTCCTATTATTAATGACACTGAATCTGTGACTGCACATACTTCAATCAAGAAAACTTCAGATCCATATCACAGAGTGTACTACATCACTAAGCAGGAGAGAAAATGGGCCTAAGTGCTGTTGAAACAGCTTAGGATTTCTCTGCAACAAGAGAGGGAACATGAAGTGGGATCAGAAATTCTTCATGAAACTTTTCCATGTATGTACCTTACATACTGACAAATAGAATATAATCAGCTGTGAAATTTTTACGATAATGTGGAAATTTTTCACTTACTTCAGCGATATCTATGCTACCAAGAAAGCAGGTTCTGAACACATAGCTTTAGACTAGACAAAGGAAATTACTATAGCTCAGTAGAAAAAAAAATCCAAGGATAAAAATATTTCTAGCACACTGCTTAATTATTAAGGTTAAGCAGTAATCATCAGTTCTCCATATTTCCAAGAAGAAATTAAAGAGGAATAATCTCTGTATGACCAAAGCATTGCTTAAAGAAATGTGTATAATCTCACTTAGGTTCTAATATTTCCAATAAAACATTAGACTAATAAAAAGGGACAAATAGTGCAGAGAAGACAGAAAACATCTGTGTTCGAATTAAAAAACCAATTTATGGGATAAGAGAAAAAGAGAGATAAAGGAGAAAGAAGTGAGGGAGAGAGAGGTGTGAGTACAAATTCAGTTAGAAATACTTCAAGCACTGTCTTACTTTGTGTAAGACTTTCTTCTGTTAACAGAGTGAAATAAAGTTTGTGAGAGAAGAGAGTCAGTAACAAGCTTGAGACTGATGCAAAAATCCCATTAAAGAGAACCTGTGTATCATCAATCTAAAGGTACTTAAAACCATGTTCTGAGACTAGAACAAATAGTAAGGGGAAATAAATCTATGGCTAAATGTGTTATAAAAGAGCATTCTTCAAAACAAGGTGTTTCTGGGCAAAGCACAGTGTCAAAAGTGAAAACAGAAACATGCTTTTCAAATTGGATGGAAAAAGGAAAATAGCAAAAGGGAATTACATATTTCTGCAAGGAAACAGAATATTAATGTCAATCAATCCTCTTCCAACACAAAAAAACACAGACATCACAGTTAGTATATCTGTTAGAGCTAATTAAGTGACAATATGAATGAACATCAATGGGTGAAACTATGGTAAAATATCTACTAATCACAAAATCATTAGACAAAAGGACTACTGCAAAAATAATTTAAAGACCACCATAATCCAAGTATGGAAAAATGCTTACAAACAATAACCAATAAAACTTTTGAGGAATATTATGTTAAGTTGTGTTACTTTTGTTTACTCTGCATTTGTTTAACTCTGTGAAGCTGTGGTTCTTTGCCTGTCTAAAACACCTGATGATCTAATAAAGAGATAAATGGCCAATAGCGAGGCAGGAGCAAGGACAGGCAAGGCTGACAGGCTGAGAGTATACACAGAAGGAGAAACAAGGAATAGGAAGAGCAAGGAGAGAACAAAGGAGGAGGACTTCAGGGGACACCACCCAGCCAGTAAGAGTGAAACTAAGATTACAGAAGAAGGAAAAGGAAAGAACTCAGAGGCCAAAGGTAGTCAGGTTAAGAAAAGCTGACTAGAAAAATGTTAAGCTAAGTTCAGGCCTTCATCATTACCAGCAAACCTCTGTGTGTGATTTACTTGGGAGCTGGGTGGTGGGCCCCTCAAAAGCCAAAAAGTAAAGAATAGAAAACAGACCAAAACAGGAAACTCATAGGAAAATACTCAAAGTACTGTCTATGGCCTGCACTTGAGCAAGCATTTAGAAAATAAGACTAATCACTAAACAGACTGTGAGCCTGGGTTGCAGTTCCTTTCCTTTAAACCAAGAGACAGAAGTCAGATGCAGAAATGCATGAAACAAGACGCAAAGATGGCAATACAGATGATCAGTAGTGAATACCGAGAAATTTAGTAATAAACTGTAATCATTATAAAAATATTTAAACACAAGATAAATACATTGTAGGAAACAGTTACTAACTTATCTATAATTGAATTCATGAAGAAATCAACACATCAGAATAGCAGTGATAATACAATAGAGTGAAATAAACAATTCTTCTTGGAATTAAAAGAATGGTTGATTTTTAAAAATATATCAAGTGTTGGAGGGGAGAAATTAAGTAAACTGAATGTCTCTGGAGCATGTGTTAGTAAAGCTATTCTTTTGAAATACTTTTCAAAATTTCAGGATCCTCCCAGAAACAAACAAACAAACAAAAAAAGAACAAGCCAAGAGTGCCTGAGGTGAAATGCTGAAACTCTGGAAAGAAAGAGTGAACCCAAAGCTTTGGCATCTGTATGTTCTACACTTAGAGACCAGGTCAACAGTAAAAGCTTTGCACTCATATGTGATGTAGGAAAGTCTACCCACAGAGGCCATGACTCAGGAAACTTTAAAAATATCAAAAAGGACTAATAAGATGAATAAGAATTGGTTATTTAATAATGCAGAAAAACATTATGTTGGGGGAAGTCCTGTGCATTTGTCAATAAAGTACTGTTGAGCCTATAGGGAACCAAGATAGGAGGGACTAGGAGTCCAGGAGAACTCTGGGAAGGAGAAACACAGAGAGTCAACATGTAACGCCATGGGGGTAGGAAGCCTGGAACTATTCTCCGGTAAGAAACATACTTAGATTAACAATTATGGGTTAATTACTTAAGTCAGAGCTAGCTAGTAAGAAACAAGCAAGGCCAACAGCTTCATAATTAATATAGCCTCCTGTGTGTTTATTTGGGACTGATGCTGATCTGGAACCAGGCGGGCGGGAAGGCTCCTCTCAAAGAAAAGCTTCTCTTAACAACATTAAAATATTAGAACAAAATTAAACCCAATTTGAAATATTGCTTTCTGTGGGACAGCAGAACATATAAAGACTAGATCACTAGTAAATATTATTGAGAATATCTATAAATTGACAAAGCAGGGGGTAATTATCTATATAGGCTCTGATGTCATATTATGAAAATTCTGTTTAAAACAAAAATCATGAAATGGTTGACTATAATGAAATGATAATTTATAAATCAATGATCCTTGATATGATGGAAGAGACAACATTGCTTGCAGCATTAAAATATTAAGATTAAGTATTGTACATGGATAAACAAACCGTATGGGAAGCACTTGAATTACTCCTGGAGATTGCAACGTAAACATGAAGAAATGGTGAGTCAATCCACATGCTTCTGTTAGACAATGCTATCTTAGAAAGGATGTCAGTTCTCTCAAAGTAAATTTACAAATACAGTACAACTCCAGAAAGACATATAACACAAATAAATAAATTTCCCAGAGACAGATATTGTGGTTCAAACTTCAAGCTGAGTTCAGAAAAGGAAAGTAGCCGGCCTCTAGCTCAGTCTGAAAGGGCTGATCCATGCAAGAACTCTTCAACAACTCTCAAACTGCTCCTTCACCTTAACAGCTGGAGAATGAATGCCCCTACTGAGTCCTTGCTTCTGTCTTATATATTTTCCTAGTATTGGGAATACAGGTGTGAACTATCTATAATTCTCTTTTAGACTTATTCACTCGTGTAGATCTGGGTGGCTTTGAACTCACAGAGAACTATCTACTTCTTAATTCTGAGTACTAGGATATACCACCACCTCATAACTTCTGGCTGCTGTGATTAAAGGTATGTGCCTGACTTCTATGGCTTGTGGTGGACGTTGATTTTCTGAATCCTCAGGCAAGCTTTAATAAATCATAAATAACATATCACTGTAGACAGGAAGGTTGATATATTCAAACATACATGCAAGAGAAGCCAAAAAACACAGGAAATTAAAGACAACATAAAATTATGACATGACATTGGCCTTAAAATATATAGATGTAAATGCTTTAGCCTCCATATTATACTTAATAGTAATGGTTAATGTATTGTTGTATATAAATAATATATTAGAGAATGAAAATAGAATTAAATACTTAAAATATACAAGAAAATCTCAAGTAATTAAATAATACATAAGACATCACAATAACAATTTGGAAATGCAGTTAGATTCAGAATTTATACAAAATCTAGGAATTAAATCAAAATATATGAGTAAACTAAATACGAAGCATAAAATTTGTTTTGTACATAGAAATACATTAAGTTGTAAAATTATGTCGTTATAAAGAGTGGCCAAAGTACTGTAGAGACATGAAAATCAAATTCCCCTTTTTTGAAAGGAAAGCTGTAAAAAGAAGGAATTGGGGACTAGAATGAATGCTGTAATGCTTTAGAAGTCAAAGCTTCAGTACAAAGTCATGCCTCATAGTACATGTATAAAAGAAAAATCCATAATAATTGATGACTTTGAATGTTTGCAGAAAGTACGTAATTTTCTACTATAGTTCACTGAGAAGTTAAAAAATGAATGAAAATGAGTAGCAATGAATACACCTGGGGCTTAGATCTTGAATTCCAAATGTCATTCCAAAAATCAAATAAAACTACAAAAGAACACAATGCCCTTGGAGGAAGAGTGAATACTAGATCTGGGTCAACAAGAGCTATAATGTCCGATGTGAGAAAAGAAACCAGCTTATAAAACAATAGAAACACAAACACAGACAAAGGAAACAAATTATATGAGGCTCCTGTGACTAAATGTTTAGCATTGTGCAATACAAAGAATAAGGACAATGATAGATTATAAAATGTAAAACAAAATAATTGCTCATAGACTTTGATGATGCTAGTAATAATAGGTAAGCAATCACAAGGGAAAGAGACATTGTACCTTATTGTAGAATTACAGTCAATGTGTGTAGAATGAATAATGGCAATATTGAGTCTGTTTGGGAAATAGAGCAGTAGTAAATGTCAGAGGTATGACTCACAGATGATTCTAGCATAATGGATAGGAATGTGCTGAAAAACTTTTGTTGGTTTCAGAGTATCACTCCACAAAGGGGGGGATTAACATCTTTATTCAAGGACATTGAAGGACTCAATACTTAAGCATTTTAGAAACACTAATATCACAAGCAATAAGTAAGTCCAGGAGAGAACATTGCCACATTCTCAAGAAGTGTGGTAAAATACTGTTGTATTCTAGGCAAAGGGATTAACACGACTGTTATAAAACATTTAGCAAAATTCAAACTCAAGGGTGCTCAACTGTTCTGTGCTCTTTCTCTCTCTTTAAATTAAGATATAATTACATAATTTTCTTTTTTTCCTTTCTTCCCTCCAATCGTTCATTTGTACTATGAATTCCTTTCAACTTAAATCATGAATGTGATATCTCCATCAAATCCTTCTTATTATGGCTCACAGAACTGTGCAGAAGAGGAGGTGGGAAGAATGTAAAACTAAAGTAAATGGAATACACAAAGGAATAAAGATCTTCTAGACACAACAGGGTTAGCAAAAATATGAACTCAGAGAGACTATGGAAGTATGCTAAGAGCCAAAACAGGTCTGCACCAAATGGGTTCTTAGGCCTAAAACAAGAAGGGGACATATGGCTCCTTCCATAACCCAAAAGCACTCCCTTGCAGTTAGCCACTTGCGAATGAAAAACTCATTTTCTCTAAACTAACCCAGTTTAGTCTCACTGGGGAAACAAACCACTGATAAGGGAAGGCCCAATAGTCAGCAGTAGGCAGCCAACACAAAATGAACTCAAAGGTATCTTTTGAGGTTCTTTGTCTCATAATGTTAAGCCAAGGCTTCTTCTTTTAGTTCCATTACAGGCATTCGCATATATGTTATAGCTTCTGGTTTGCTATTTATGAGATTTCTGTGTGCCCAAATATGTGAGTCTCTGTCTATATTTGCTTTTTCTCTGGCTTCTTTCTTGCTTGGTTGTTTTGCCATAATCTGATTTGTTCATTTTGACATTCTGATTTATTCATTTTGATTTGTCTTATTGTAATTTATTTTAGCATTATTCCTCAGACTCAGGATTTCTAACAAGACACAGAAAGAGTGCAAGTGAAGAATCACATGGAAAATGAGGGGTGGAGGAATTGGGAAGGAGAGGGGGAAATTCAAAATCAGAGTGTATTGTATGGAAAAATATTTTCAGTAAAAGGAAAAAAGAAATCTTTAATGATTCTTTTCCCTAATTTTATTATTAAATTATATATAAAAACATATGTTGATGTATATTCGTGCCTGATTATATACATACTCATATATATACTCATATATATATATATTCTGCTTAGAATAATTTAGTCTTAACTTGCATAACAATACATATGTATACATGTATGCTGTATCTTTTGCATGTGTGCATGTGTGTGTGTCTGTGTATTGTGTTTGCATGTGATTTCGGAGCTGACTACTTAGTCTTTAAAAACCAGAGAAAACTATTTGTTTTTCTCTATTAAATTATTAAGGTCATATAAACACAAATGTTGCATGATTCACGAGAGGCATAAAATTAAAAGATCTGACAATTAATTACTGGTGTTAATATAGAAAATTGGTTAAGGCAAAACTAGATTCTATGACATAAAAACAAATTTAAAAAGGTATTTAAGACTGTTTGATATGTAAAGGAACAGATTTTTAGCAAAAGGAATGACAAAGGAAAATGCTACAATCCTGGTAATATCCCCAAAGCGAAGGTCTATGGAAGCTGACTGTGACATCCTAATTCCTGCAGCCAATGAGAAGCAGTTGACCAAGTACAATGCACCCAAAGTCAAAGCAAAGATCATTGCCGAAGGAACCAATGAACCAACCATTCCCAGAAGCTGATAAGACCTTCCTGGAAAGGAACATCATGGTTATTCTGGATTTCTACTTAAGAGCTGGAGAAGTGACAATGTCTTGCTTTCAGTGGTTGAAGAATCTAAATAATGTCAGCTATGGCTGACTGAACTTCAAATAAGAAAGGGAATCTAACTACCCCTTGCTCATGTCTGTTCAAGAGAGAAAATATGGAAATCATGGTGGAACTATTCCTGTGGTCCCTACAGCAGAGTTCTAGGACAAGATATCCGGTGCTTCTGAGAAGGACATTGTGCACTCTGACTTGGCCAACACCATGGAGAGATCTGCCAGGTAAATTATGCACACAACCATGAAGTATAACCTGGGATTGGGCCTAAAATTAGCTGCCTATGTTAATGCCATCGAGAAAGTCTTCAATGTATACAACGAAGCTGGTGTGACCTTCACAAAGACAGGTCACCACTAACTTCTTTACCACCCACTTCCACTATAACTTCTGCGTCTGCAGATCTGTCAAAAGTTTACACACAACCACAGAAATCTGTTCTTGTGACTCATTAGGTAATGAACACTGTTCTCAGCAAGTCAGTCTGAATCAGCCCCTTAAGAGAGATTAGTTTAGAGGATCATGTTCAAGTTGATGTGTAAAAGTAGGAATCACATGAATCAGAAAGCCGGCTACTTTTTCTTTTTTTTATGTATTTTTTTAATTTTATTTTCCAGTTTAAATTTAGATAAAAAAACAAGGTTGCTTCACAAGTCAGTTCCAGGTCCCTCTCCCTTTCCCTCCCCTCCTCCCTTTCCCTCCCCCCAACCCCCCCCCCCGTTATCCCCTCATTACCCCAGGGCCTGCCGCCTGCCTCCTGGCTGTGCTGCCTTACTCTGGGCCTTTCCCAACAGGGTCAGTGCTATTGCCAGGGAAGGCGTTCAAGAGCACTCAGCCACTTCTGGACAGGTCTGGGAACTTGGACACATAAAAGAATATGTGTGGCCGGGCTGTGGTGACACATGCCTTTAATCCCAGCACTAGGGAGGCAGAGGCAGGCAGATCTCTGTGAGTTCGAGGCTGGGCTGGACCGAGAGCCTCCAAAACAATACAGAGAAACCCTGTTTCGTAAAAACCAAAAAAAGATAAAAAAAAAAGAATATGTGTGTGGCATCTTCCAAAGGTGGCATGGTCCTTAAATGAGTTATTACTATTTTACATCTGCAAAATAACTCAGTTTTTTAAGTTGCAAAAAAAGCTATTTGTCTTTTGTAAAAATAAATACAAAAGTATAATAAAAAGTTAAGATGGGTAACTTAAAATACAGCAAAAATAGGCAAAGTAAACCTGCAGACAAAATACATATTTCTTTTACAGAAACTAGAGTTTCATTCTGGTGACCCACGTCAAAATTGCCTGTATTTCCAACTCCAGGGTATCTGAACACTTTTCTACTCTATATTGAAGCATACAAGGCTACAATCAAAAGCACAGATATTTTTAATCAAAAAAATAAAAATTCATTTTAAGTTTGGTTAAAGCTGTTAAATGATTGAACTTTATTTGTAAGGGAGAGACCAAATTGACAAAATATGATCTATATCAGAAAGTATTTGAAGTTTCAATAGACTAAGGCTCCTTGATCTATGTGAAGAGAAAAAAACAGTCAGAGCATCTTAAAACTTTCCCATAGCCACCATCAGTCCTTCATACAAAGGAAATAGGAATAAGGGATGCTAAAGCAACCAAAAAAATTGAACTATTTACTACAGTCCTTCCAGGGCACTTTGAATGAAATTAATGATGTGAAGTATTCATTGTTGGGAAAACAATCACATTTTTATATTACTAAATTGAATGAAGAGTTATCTTACAATAAATAATGAAGGTTAATAATCAATTTTGAGTAATTATACAGAATTGATTTTCTTCCTGTAAGCTAAATACACATTATATAGAATTACTGTTCATAAAAACTTTAAACATGGCTAAATATATTCAGCAACATTTCTTTTTTATGATCAAATCAGCTTTATTCATTTTAGCATAATTTGTTTATTGAATAGTTGGGAATTTCTTATCATGCATCTTAATTCCACTCAGCTCACAGAACCTCCAAGTCCTCCTCTCACCCCTGCAGTGCCTCTGAGAAGAATACTAAAATAAAATCAACCCAAATAAAGCAAACAAACAATCAAAAACAAAAGACAACATTTTTTACATTACTTTACACCTTTAGATATGTTATTCCCAGGAAAATGTAAGTATGCAAATATTTCATTGATAACTGCAATCTTAACAAAATTTTAATTAAAATATTGTAGAGTTTTGTTTGTTTATTTGGCTTTGTTTTAAGTTACTGTGAGAAATTTAACACTGCTATTAAATGTGTATAAATTTGCAACAGACATAGAGATACAATATTGAACAAAGTTGATTGCCTCCAGTAATGTTGTTGTCACTACTTATAGTTCTATGCTAATTAAATATGTGCCACTGGCACAAAACTGGAAACGTTTATTCTTTTTTCAACACCATCACTTTTATGAGCTTCTTCTTAGTCTTCCAAGCAGTTTCCTCATAATTCTTTGATAACACATTACATTATCAATTGACAAACAACCACATTAAAAGTATTTGTTTTCTGTCTCCTCTCAAACTGTGAATTCCTCAAAGACATTGAACATTGTAGTCAAACATCCTCAACCATAAGAATCTGTGGCATGTATTGGGTAAGAGATATAATGATTGAAACAGCATCAGTGAAGTCATCAAAACTCCAGACTGATACATCAGACTTACCTCCTATGTCTGGACGGAGTTTGTTATCATAACCTTGAAGTAGTGAATTTAGAATTTGTGTGATATCTCCTTCATGAATTTTTGGTGCCAAGACCCATGTTTTATTCATAGTTAAATCTTCATCATCTTCATCATCTGCTTTATCAACACTAAACAATTCAAAGAGAACATTGCATAGTAAATATTTCATTAAAATCTGTTAATTTAAATTACGTAAGTTATTTAAAAATTATTCCAACATGTGGTAGTATGATCACAGAAAATCATATATCTATATAACTCAATGAACTTTTATTCAAAAATCATCACTCAGAACAGAGGTAGTGGATCTTCACATTCTGTTTCATACTTTCACTAACATATGTATCTTATGTATTTATCCACCACCAAATTCAAATACAAAAATTCCGAGACAGAATTAGAACTTGAAAATCAATTATCTTTATATCCTTTCTCCTAACTCATGCCCAGTACCTATGCTCAATCCTTACTCATGTTTTATGTTGCCATGATTTATTTGCAAATGCACAAGAAATGCACAGCTTTTCTTGTATATTGAATTGTGCTTATATATTTGTACATGGTCTTGTATATTTAATGTTGTATTGTCTTTTGAAATGAATAAAATTTTGGTATCCAATGGGTGAAACCACTGAAAGCAGCATAATCTTTAAAGGTGGGGTTTAGTTCAGCAAATTTAGGTACTTAGAATAGGATTTTGAAAGACATAGTGGGACATCATTCTCTTTGCCACCCTATCTTCTTGCTTCCAGACTTCCAGGAGGTAAGTTGTCTAATATTACCTTTAGCTTTCCTGACATGTGGCTTTCCCTACCCAACATAATGAGACAACAATGAGATGAAACCTCCAAAATCATGGGCTAAAATGAAACGTTTTTCCACATATATTGATTGCATTTGTTATTTTTCATAGTACATAAAACTGATTAATGCAATGTTAATATAATAAATCAAAGCTCCTCTCCTCAATAATTCTGATATTCTAATGAGATTTTTTTCTTTTCAATATTTGTTTGTTCTTTTTTATCCATGAATTATCAGTCCACTAGCTTCTTACTTGGCCACCCTTTCTGCAAAAGGATTTTACAAACCCTGGTCTCTAAAAGTCATATTTGACTCTTTAAAAGTTTTGAAAAATAAATTATTTATCACAGACAAACAGACATTTAATATTATATAAGTTTAACATGCCAGATGACCAGTTACATTTAAACCCATTCCATCTGTTCAGTCTGAGAACAAGGGTGTTATAGACAAGCCATCCCTGAACTATAGTGATCAATTAGGGTCAGTTTGTAAGCCACAGGTATTTTAGACTACTTAGTTACCACCACACTTTAACATTGTATTTTCCTTTTCTATTCATAAGAAAGTCTGTTTGACTTTAATTGCACATCTTAGGACATTACTAGTTACTCTTACTTCAGATTGACTTCCCTAAACTCTCATCATTTTCTCTCACTGATGACACATCAAGTAAGCAGGCAGCCAGAGCAAGCTCTTTGCCCTTTCTTTTTGTCTCATTTATATTATGATGATATTAAAAGAAATAGAATGTATTTTTTGCAAAACCTCAGGAAATATCCTTTCTGGAGTCACAAGGTAATTGCCAGGCCACAGTGCCATGCTTCTGCCGCATTATCTGTCTTCTATTACATTACTGACGGGAAACAGCTCTCAAGGAAGGTATTGACCCATAAAACATCAGTAGTTCTGAGATTCTGACACTTGCACTGCTTAGAAAAGACAATGAAACACTGTTTTCAATGTGGGAAAATTTTAAATGAAGATGAAAGCTTTCCACTACACTTCAAAGAATGTAATAGCTATTACAAAGAATGAAAGGATAAACGATCATACATATGTGGTTTTTAGATTTCATGTAAGTATTTTATTGCTTGGATTGTTTTAAAAGTATCTGGAACATTCTCCTCACTGAACCTAATATTATTTCCTTCAATATTTCTCATTTTTTCTCTAAAATAAATAAGCAGATATTTAGCAAACTAAAACAATAACAACACTGTAATTCTTGGAATCCAGGCTGGTGAGACATCTTGGAATATTAATATACCAAAAATTACTGTCTGAGGCATTATTAGTAAGCTATGTTTTAGACTTCCTTTCATCTGGGCTCTTTGCGTAGAAGAAATTCTTCGTTAATATGGAAGGGCCACTGAATATATAAGCAGTTGACCTTCTATTGAAACACGATTATAAAATATCACAATAAACTAAAGGATTTTCACTGTAGTTTGTATGGTAACAACATTTTGATAAAGAAAGAATAAACACTCATTGAGTTATATGCCCTTTCCCGAGGCAAAACTAAAAACAGACCTTGGTAATATTACATAGATATCTTTCCTGATTTTATCTCACAGCAGAAAGGAATTTCATTAGTACTAATTTCTTTTTTTTCATTGTACCAAACTTTATTCTAATTTTCCAATTTGTTACTCAACGATCAGTGCTAATATCTTAACACCTTCCTTCAAGCTGTCCAAATCAGTTTCAGAAGATTTGTTAAGTATTTTAATACCATATTTGTCTGATTCTGATAATTAAAAATAACAGTTTTGAAACATATTTGTTACACTCTGCTGGATGTGTAGATATTGCAAACAGATGGAAGATTATCATAAAATTGACATATTTTGAACACCTATTCATTTATAAGAACTAAGTATTCATTACTAATTTTTCTTTACTAGCACTAGAAGCATTTCTAAATTCATCCTGAAAGATGTCTATAAGTAATTTAAATTCATACAATTGTAATCTCAATGAGTCATTCTGTCTTGGTTAAATAAATTTACTAATTGTATACTACTGATGATTTCATTGTTATTAAGGGCCATTGTGCATACCAAATACCAAAGGATTTAAGGAACTGTGCTACAAAGTATCTTGTGGTGGTTCCCCATACCTGTTATTTCATCTGATTTGCATTAATTATGGGGAAAAGACACTTACATCTCCATTTCATGGGTAAGAACAGGCTTGTTTTACAGGACATCACTGTTTAAATAATAGAAGTAGGATTTTTTCTTTTGTAAAGATTCATATAAGCTGAAAAAATGTTCCTTATGAGTTTCCCTGAATCATTGGATTTATCTTTAATGAATAATCCAGATGGTGGGATATGGATTTGCTACTTTGAAGAGGCACAACATATATGGTAGGTAATAAGGAAGCTTGTTAGATTACGTAAGTTTATAAAGGCTCCTCACTTATCTTTTGGTTCCAAGAAGGTAAAATAGTAACCTCAAGGTATCACACTCCCAAAATTTTCAATACCTATGAATCACACTTTCTCTGTGATAGACGCTTTCTAAGGAACTCAGTCTCCATCTCTGAGTTTTCATTCTTTTATGGAGAAATTATCATGTATTTAAAACATGTGAAGTTCTGGAAATGCAAAGACAAATAATGAGTCATTCCTGACCTATTGAATATTTCCTAGAACAGGGCAGATCTATTCAAACAAATGATATTGAAAAACTTCAAAAATAACAGTGTTTATTGAATTAAGAAACAGCATGCATTTTAAACAACATGCGTGCATTTTAGCAAGGTTAAAACATGTCCATAATATATTGTACTCCCTTATCAATTAATGTTTATAGAAAATCTGAAAAAAGTCTAGAAACTTCTCAAAACAGTTGAGAATTCAAGCACTTGTCTAGCATGCATATGGTCTGGATTTCAGTCTCCAGGACTACTTAAGCAAATCTAGAAAATATTATGATCATGATATCATATGAAAAATAACATTAAGAAGTTTGTATCTATCATCACTAATACATAGAATGATTGGAAAATGGATAATATGTATACTTAATCTGCTACACAAGTGAGACTATAGAAGGTTTTCTATTTAATAGTATTTTACAATTTTCCACTACATAATTTGTAATATTAAGACACAGACATGAATGAATACAGTAGACATCACAGCTTGAAAATGAACCGTTGCTTTTTCTATACCAAAAACTGCTCTGAATTGAATTTCTAATCATAGAAAAATAAATAATTAAATGGAGTCTTTCATGGGGAGAGACAGGACATTATTCTGTCAACGAAATTGTCATGACACTCCTGACATTTGCTGCTAGCTCACATCCAGCTGCTGGCAGGAGAGCAGCCCTGAGACTATACAGACCCTGCCTATCAGAAGCTGCTTTCAAGTAATAACTGAACATGAGGGGGCAGTAGTGAATCTACTCCTGTTAATGCCTCTCTTCTCTAAGGCATCCTAGTGACTAGGCTTTTCTTAGAAGAACGCCAAGAAACTCCCAGGAATTCACAAGCTATAAGTCTCCTAGTAATAGTGGAAAGGGTGCCAGAACTGGCCTTCTCCGGTAATCAGATTGGTGACTACCTTAATTGTCATCAGAGAGCCTTCATCCAGTAACTGATGGAAGCAGAGATCCACAGCAGAGCACTGAGCTATACTCCAGAAGTCTAGCTGAAGAAAGGGAAAAGGAAATTACAAGGGAGGGGGTGTCAAGATCATGATGGAGAAACCCAACCTAAGCTCTTGGAATATGGGTGACACTGGTGGGATCAGGACCTGTTCCTTGTGCATGAGCTGACATTTTCGAACCTATTCCCCATGCTAGGATGCCTTACCCAGTCTTGATGCAGGGGGAGCAGCTTGACCTGCCTCAACTTGATAAGCAATGCTTTGTTGACTCCCACCGGAGGCCTGCCCCTTTCTGAAAGGGTAGAGGCAAGGTGGGTGGGGCGAATGGCAAGAGAGGAGGAGGGAACAACTGTGTCTGGTATGTAATGTAAAGGAAAAATTTAATAAAAAAAGAGCAATGTACTCTGGAGATATTCAGTCTAAACTTTTCCTTCCCTCTTGAGGTTCACAGGTATCAAGCATATGTTTTTGCACAAAGCTCCTCTCTTCTATTTGCCATTCCTTGCTTTAACTTTTGCCATAACTTTCTAGCAAATATCTCAAACATGTCTTGTCTCATCCTGGCATCTGATTTATACTCTGAAGTTTCTGTTTATACAGGGTTTTATAACTAGTTACTAAAGCAAGTTTTGAGTCATCTATGTCATGTCTTCCTAAGCTGTTACTGTAATGTGCTATGTAAAGTTTCTGATGCAACATTACAGCAGATGCAAAGCAGTTTGATGGCTATATTACTTATTTTTCATATAGCAAGTGCTTTTACCTGATATTTAAGAGATAATTTATTTAAAGAATAGTGAGACTGTGCCATACAGCCAGGAGAGGAGTCATGTTTCTCATTATGGCAACATACATGAGCCTAAAAGCAAATCAAGCAACCACAGCAGACCAATGTTTACATATAAGATGAATATTCTTAAGTTTTCTCAGGACAAGACTATTGTAGACATGCTTCCCTGGAACAGTTTTAAAAACCTCCCTTTCACTTTCAAAATGACCTAGTTTGGATGATGAATTATAGAGTAACTCCATAGATAGTTCACATAAAAAGGGCAGTGTGTTCTGGTTCTGACACACAGCAGAACCTCTCCCATTAATCTACAAGGAAACAGAGTGCAATCTAGACCAGTCTAATGAATTGCCCAAGGAATTTCTCTAACTCAGAGGAGTATTGATCTGCCTGATTCCCATGGTTCAAAAAAAGTTTATAATTTCAAGTGACAATCACCTATAGGGTCATAAATTTCATACAGGTATTCCCTATATATTTCTGGGGAAAGACAGATTCATTACTGCTTATTGCATCGAGTATATATTGCAGAAATTCTCTGGGTAATAAATATAATACATATTTTGCTACTGCTACTCACACATTAATACTTTGGAATTAATTGATTACTACATCATCACAAGAAAAATTCCTATACTATTATTACTACTACTACTGCTTATTAAAAATATCACATTTTGTAATTTATGTGATCATTGCTATTATTTTTTGAGATTATACCAACTTGACTTTCAAGAAATATTATTTTTCTTATTTTAAAGCTTCATTACCTTTCTAAAATCTACACATAATTAATTGAATGCTTTATAACAAAACCTTGAGGGAATGAAAACATTTGATGCATTTCTATGTTGATACATATTATATATATCCTGTGAATATGTATATTACTTTTTCCCTTTCAGAATATCAACTCCAAAATAAGACTAAGGTGACATATCACATATAAATATTTGAGCAAAATTTGTTAACTGTATTAATTTGTATTTCCTCCGCAGACCCTACCTGTGATCTGCTGATCAAGAAAAGACAAATAATCTTAATTTTTTATTAGATGTTGGGAATTTTGAAGAGTACATTTTGCATCTTGATCATATTCAATTCTTTCTCCCAATTCCATGGAGATTCACTTCTTTCCCTACATACATAACTTTGTGTCCTTCCCCCCACCCCTTCAAGTCCAAACCCTGTAAGAAAACTGTCTTTCTTCTAGCAGCTATCAGTAGCCAACTAGGAGCAAGATTTCAAACCACCTCACTTTTCAATCCTGAGTTTTGTCAAAAATCATCTTATGTATGCTGTCATCACAATTAGAGCTCTTATGTACAAATGTCCCATTGAATCTGAGTCATATACCCACTCCAGCATTTATAATCTTTCTGTACCTTCTTCCACTTTGTTTCTTGAACATTTAGGAAACAGTATGACACAGATGTCCCATTTATGACTGCACATTCAGCACTCTTCCATTCTTTGCCTTTTGCCAAGTTGAGAGTCTCTGTGTTAATTACTGTCTAACTCAAAATATTCTTCAGGAATATTTGAGAGATTCATTTGTCTACGGATATTTGTCTTAATAACATGTACATATAGCAGAATAACAGATTTTTCTGCCATAGGTCCTATGACCTGGGTAGCCATATATCTGTCTACCCAACAACAGTGTTTGGTATGCTTTTCATCTGGCAGAATGAGTTTTAAATTTAATTACGAAGTGATGGATGTCTGGTTCCATGACAGTTATGCCATTACTGTATCAATAAGCATTTCTCACAATGTCAGTCATATTGTAGAGTGGTATGATTAATGATGATTTTTATACTCTGACAGTATGTGTTGATCTTCCTGGAATTATGAAAGATAGACAGAAGACGTGACTGTTTCAGGTGACTTTCAGTTCGATTTCTCTTTGGATCAAGTGTATGGTATTGTCAGGAATAGGGTCTTACCAGAAGTTTCTGAAGGATATCCAAGAACACTGGCACTGATCTGTAATATAAGGGAGACTATGGGACCTCACTTGCCAATAACTTCAAAAAATAGTAACCTGTTCCTGACACTAGACAGCTTTCTAACCACTTCTTACAGTAAGAGTGTTGTCATCCAATCCTAAGATAACTCATTTATACTCTTTGTATATGAGTGTATATATTTTAGGACTCTTCTATAGTAGTAGCTTCCCTTATGATTTTTTAAAGAATATCATTGGTTTTAGTCTTCCTTTTTTCATTCACAAACATGAGAAATATTCCAGTGAGCAGATTGTTCAAGTAGCCATTTTCAGGAATGTGGAGGAGGGATGAGCAAAGCAGTCAAGACCTTGCTGGAGAAACCTACAGAAAGACCTGACCTGACCTAGTGAGAGCACACGGACTCCAGACATAAAGCTGGAGAACCACTATTGGACCAAAACAATCCCTCTAAATGTGGGTGCCAGTGAGCCGGTCTGGAAAGTCTATGGGACCTCTAACAGTGAAGCCAGAGTTTATATCTAGTGCGCAAATGGACTTTGGGAGCCCATTCCCTATGGAGGGATACTATT
The DNA here is from genome assembly GCF_017639785.1 of Mesocricetus auratus. NCBI lineage: Eukaryota > Metazoa > Chordata > Mammalia > Rodentia > Cricetidae > Mesocricetus > Mesocricetus auratus. The sequence goes on from NW_024429190.1 coordinate 49,286,743, forward strand.
TCAGCCCAGATACAAGAAAGAGGGCCTAGACACTCCCCCAAATGGTGTGACAGATTTGATGATCTCCCATAGAAGGCCTCACTATCCTTGGGGAGTGGGAAGATGTGAGTTGGGGGGGCAATGGTGGGTATGGGAAAATGGGAGGGAGAGGGAACAAGGAGGTTTATATGTAAAATAGATTGTTTCTAAATAAAAAATTATAAAAAATTAAATATAAACAAGAAAAAAAAGAATATAGAAAGAGGTTCTACTCCCAGCTGAGGATCCTTTGGCCTGCAACGAATGCTAGTAGACAGAGTACATTTTCTTTAAGGATTCATCCCCTAGAAGGATTACTCATGTTCAAGTAGATGTTCCTACAGCTGTGCGCATACTTACTGTCAGTGCTGTGTGCACATGGTGGAGAAAAGAGAAAAACAGAACACACAAGGTTGGATGGGAGCAGTGGTGGAGGGTGAGGAAGGTTATAGAACAAAAGTGGAGGGTGAGCTTTATCAAACACAGTTACATTTTGCTACTGAGATAAAACAACATGATCTAGACATGGTGTGAAACAGTTTGTTTTGTCTTACAGTACCTGCAGGCTGAGAGTCTATCACTGCCAACAGCATTGCAGGATATGTCAGCCATGAAAACAGGAAAAGGAAGCAGAGAGCTCAAAACCTTAACCACAATCAGGAAGCAGAGAGACTGAACTAGAAATAGTCCAAGACTTAATCACAGTGTGTGCCCCAGTGACTTACTACTGGTAACAAAGACATACTTCCTAAACCTCCCCCAAACAGTGCCACCAGGTGGGGACAGTGTTCAAATACTTGCCCCTATTGGAGCATTTCTTATACAAACCACCATATCCTTGAAGAATAAAAAATATTGAAAATGTAATTGAAAACTTCTTACATCAACAAAATCACAGTAAGTCAATAAGAGCAAATCAAACCCTCAGAATCAGATCAAAGGATACAGACATTTGATGAATGAAAAAAGACTAGTTCATTTATAAATAAAATAATGAATATCTAGCAAATTGTATTGAAATTATGATTAACTCAGTTATAGTAAATAAAAATCATATTTATAAAATAAAATTACAGAGACTGTTCATTTCAAAAAGCAGTAAACTGCCAACTATTAAAGATGGCACAGAAAAGACAAAAGTGAGTTAAACTCTAGTGAGAGAAAAATTACAAGTGACACATGGCAAAGCTCCTTTTAAACAATACCAGAGACAATAAAGACCTACGAGAATTCAAAGATGGTAAAAGGCAAGTAAATATATGGAATTATGCTAACATTCACTAGTAGTGATGCATAATACATTAAAATACAACAATACTTTTAAAGATTACGCTGGCAAAATATCATATGGTCCATTACTAGTTAGAAGAAAGATAAGTGGCACTCTACAATCATTAATAGAATATGACATTCATTCTGTGTGAAGTAATTTGAAAATATTGATTAATTTATTGAAATAACATCATGTACATTATTTATATATGCATATCTATATACAAAAATCTTGTTAAAATTCAAGTTCTTTTAAAGAATATTTTAGAAATCAGAGTTTACCTGTAGCGTATAATAATACAAAACCATTAAGAAAAGGGATATAGGAAATACACTGATCTATAAATATGTCATTTTTTCATCCTCTATGTTTAATTGCAGTTGTTTAACCTGGGGTGTTACATAATTCTTATTATTGAAAATCTCACAAATTTAAATGTAGTTTGATCATGACCATAAATACTACCTTACTCCTATGCCCCATAGTGCCCACCCTATATCCTTCCCACTTCCATTCCCTCTTTTTATGCTTTGTATATATTTTTAATAACCTGTTAAGTCCTATTACTGCTACTCTTGAACACCTGGATAAGTGTCTGTCCACTGGGCAGCTTGTCAGCAGCCGGGTCCCCAAAATGAGAGTCAGTATCCCTCTCTTAGCTGCCCACAGCTTCTCCCACAGGAGTCATTGTCGTTTTCAAAAAGATTTTGAACAAGTCCTAAACTTTTGCAAAATAGTTTATTTAATCATTTTAAAACTATAATAATGAAAACTTTTTTTACTAATGAAAAAGGATTATAGCAGAGTAAATTAGTTTTTTAAAAAAATCATGACTAGAGGCATATATTTAGGGATAAATTAAAAAGAGAAAATAATAGAAATAGTTTTCTTAAAATTTAGATACTAAAACTGAAATCTGTTTATTCTTTAGTGATCCATACTACAGTAACAAAAATATTGCTGATAAAACATGTAACTTAACCAACATTATACTTATTTTCCAAGTTAATTATGTTCTTTAAATGAGAGATTATTTTTAACAATCTATATGTGGAGGTGGTATATACACACAAGTACAGGCACCTCTGGAGGACACAACAGGGAAGGGATTTACTGGAATGGAGATGGAGTTATCATTGCCAGCCACCAAATGTGAATTCTAGAAATTGAACCTTGGTCTTCTGAAAACTCTCTGCCTACCTAAATATTGTGATACCTTGTGAGCCCCTAATGTTGACTTTAGAAAACAAGCAACTTATGTGTCTTATGAAAAGTCTTCAGGGATATGGTGAATACCCAAAGATTATAAATGTCTTTTGTGAACAGTTTCATGTAAGTATTATTATTATTATTATTATTATTATTACTATTACTATTATTTAGGAAAAAAGCCAGCTTAATATTAAGTGGCCACTGTGTATAAATAATACTAAAATGAACAGCCAAATTGCCATTTCAAATTATTTCCACAGAGCCTGACAGGACATAAATTAGATTTATATGTGACACAATCCTTCAAGACATTCACATTTTCTAAATCTTTTATGTCTTTATGCATCAGATAAATGCTTTATGTCTGCAAGAATTATGTAAAGGCATCATGTTGATCCTTATTCCATTATAGAACACTTTAAAATATCTTAAAAGTGAAAGAATTGAGCATGAGTACATCCAAATAAGAGGTCCACACAGATTTCTTGTCCTGGGATCTAAAAATAAGAGTACAATACTTATTAGCATAAGATCCTCTTAGAACACTCCCTTCAGAAAGCAAGGGATAGAAATGAATGTAATAGCAACAAGCAATCATTCTTTCTAGTCTATGCTAATTGTGACAGTCTGAGGCTGTTAACAAGGAATTGCTACTAAGCAAATCCTGGAAATAAGCATTTGTTCATAAATCACTTGCACAAATAACAAACTCCCTTATAGACTGCAGTTGTCTCAGTGAGATCAGATTCAATCTAGTCACTACGGCTTATTTATGGAAAATGTACTCCTTGTGGAAGATACTGAATTACGAATATTAGATGAGTGCTCTGATAAATACGTGCATCTAGGATGACTAAGGAATAGATGCATCCCAGCATTTAAACAGTGTATTGAACAACCATAAGAGATCAACAAAGAAATCATGAACTAGTGGCCAAAATCCTTCATTCTAACACATCTAAAGCAATTTCAGAAACATGGTCACACCAATAGAAAATTTTAAATATTAACCTATCTTATTTTAAGCATTGATTTTCTGATTCTCTCTCTCTCTCTCTCTCTCTCTCTCTCTCTCTCTCTCTCTCTCTCTCTCTCTCTCTCTCTCTCTCTCTTCTCTCTGCTTTTGAGACAGGGTTTCTCTGTGTAGCTTTGAATCCTATATTGTAACTCACTTTGTAAACCAGGCAGGCCTGGAACTCACAGAGATCCTCCTGCCTCTGTTTCCCCAGTGCTGAGATAAAAGGCCTGTACTGCCACTGTCCAGCAAGCACTGATTTTCTAATATAACCATGCAGCTGCAAGTTAGAGTCTATAAACTGTGTTTCTATGTCTCTGTGGCTTGGTACAGTCTCTTAACATTGCTATTCAGCTGTTAAAACATGAAGAGAAATGTCAAATTGGGTAATATATTGTTTCTTGGAGAAAATTCTTCCTGTAATTCAGATTTTCACAGTGATAGGAAATTAAGGAACCATTACAAAAATTCTTCTCCTACTTAATGCTACATGAGATGATCAAAATAAAGTTTCCCCAAACTACCAAATGATCAAATATAACCCCCACCTCCAACACAAGCTTTCATTCTATACTCTGGCCTGAATTCTGATTTAACATGGATCATAGCATATGGTCTTTGCTTGGATTTGCATTGATGGCAAAGTATTCACCATTAGCACTGTACCTCACTGAGTACATGGAGCACAACTTACAGATTTTATTAATTTACTTGCTTCTATTCACAAACACCAATACACAGAGCAACAGAACTCTGGCTCAATAGTAATAAGACATCCTATCTCTGCCCTGTGTCACTAGCATATGTGTCATATCTATGTCCCTTTTTTATGCCTTACAAACACAAGAGGTCACGGGGTTTTCTTGCTTACCACTTTACCACAGGTTCCAAAACGCTGGTTGACCCATGGTGAGCATTGTGTAAATAGTTGTTGAATGAATAATGGGCAAGAAGTATTCATTGAATGGATTAGTAGCTAAAGCTATTTGTTAAAGCATTAGAATTCAATTGGCCAAACTATTTTAGTACTGAGAAAATTAGATACTGCTTAAAAATAGATAAAACCCATAAATCTCATCAGCCTCCCACTGAGTGCAAGAACACTCTAACAAGCGTCTGCTTGAATAGAACTGGTGATGAGACATCCTGTATCTCTTTGTAGAGAAACTGGCTTCCTGTGACTTTCATTATTGTAGTGTGTGACCTACTCATACATATGAAATTCCACAACAATTTTCTATAGAACCCTGAAAAATAAGCAGCCATTTCTTAAAACAAATTGTAAGTTTCTGCTTTTCATTCTTTACCCTGTGTTCAATTTTCAATGATCAAGTCCTCCAGGTTGCCAAGTGTTTGCCCTAAACAATGAATCTAGTACTGCATAAGTGAGTCAGTGAACTATGTGACAGATACATACCAGACTTTCGACTTATTCATTGTGCTTGCATCAATGAACCCACAATTAGATAGCCATACGTTTCCATTTCTTCTTCTTCTTTTCTTCCTTCCCTCTTCTCCCCATTTCTCTCCTCTTCCCCACCACTTAGTATTCCCCTTCTTTCTTCCTTCCCCAGGTCCCCGCCATCCAGAACCATACCCATTGGTTTGACTTACAATGCATTTGCGATATGAAACATTTGGTATTACAAATATGTGTTCTGGTCAGAGAACTTGTGAATTTCTATCTTGAATTCATTACTTAAGTGTAAGAAACCTTTAATATATTCTAAAAATATCTGTGCCTTTCTATTTTCTTTTGTACAATAAGGCAAATAGCAGCACCCAGAGTTTTGTCTCCTTTCATGTCTGATATTTTATCATACGTAATGGCTAGGCCCTTCATAATTAGAGAGTTCATAAACCATACTACATATATTCATGTCCTATTGAACCCATTTGGTATTGTTCTTATGTATAGTGGAGTGACTGAGCATTCAGTTTAGATAAGCTAACAGGGAGCTCATTCCAACTTTTGCTTTCTCTGACCTGACTTCCTGAATAGAAAAACAATAACATGGCACTAAGATTAACAATTAATAAGCGAACCCTCTTGAAACTGAAAAGCTTCTGTAAGGCAAAGGACACCATCAATGGGAAAAATTGACAGTCTACAGAATGGAAAAAATATTTCACAATTCCATATCTGACAAATGGACTAACATCTAAACCATATAAAGAACTTAAGAAACTAGACAACCACAAGCCAAATAGTCTAATTAAAAATGGAGTATATATCTAAACATAGAATTCTCAGCAGAGGAATCCTAAGTTACAGAGAAACTGTTAAAAAATGTTCCAACACCCTTAGCCATCAGGGGAATGCAAATCAAAACAGTTATATCTTACACCTGTCAGATGGCTAAGATCAAAAGCACAAGTAATAGTCCATGTTAGTGGGGATGTAGAGCAAGGAGAACACTTATGCATTGTTGGTGGGAGTGCATACTTGTACTGTTACTTTGCAAATCAACATGGCAGTTTTCTCTGAAAATTGGGAACTTATCTACTTCAATATCCAGCTATACCACTCTTGGGCATATACCCAGAGGATGTTTCATGCTACCAAAAATCACTTGCTAAACTATCTTTATAACATCTTTATTCATAATCACCAAAACCTGTAAACAGACTAGATGTAACTCAGAATAAGAATGGATAACAAAGATGTGGTACATTTACACAATGGAATGTTAATCAGTTGTTAAAAAATATAGTTTCATGAAATTTGCAAGCATATGGATGGAACAAGAAAAATCATCCTGAATGAGGTAATCCAGACTCAGTAAAACAGCATTATATACTTATGACGCTACTCATTATGTGGTTATAATGCTCATCCCAGTAGCCAGGACTACCTAACAAAACCCCCAGTACCAGTCATGAGTACTGACTGTTGAGTTGTTGGCCAGGTGGATCAAACAGACTCTCAGAACAATGTAGGCTGTTTATTACCATTACCCTTGGCTGCCTCTCAGAATTCAAAGGTAAGACCGTACTGCTTAAGACAACACACAGTTCAGTCACAGGACTTGAAGCAACAAAGCTGGAAGTGTTCTGAAAGCCTCCTCTTTTAGTGTTAGCTCCCATATTATACGTGTAATCTACTAATCATGGAGCCAGTTAACCACAGCTATCACTAACAGATGAGAAACCACCACTTGTGTAATAATGAAATATTTAATTGGAGGGTAACCAACAAATGTCTAATCATATTTAAGAGGTATTTCATTGGAGAAAATTAAGAACTGATTCGGCAGCCTAGCCAACTACCCTTGACTAAAGACATCATACACCCTAGAGGAGACCCTCCTACTACCTTTTCGCTAAAGCAATATAATTGCTAACTGTATTCTCAATACTTGTTCTTATATTCAGAGGTAAGAGTAGCTATAACATCTCATGAAAAGCTTCTTTCTCCAACAAATAGAGCTGATTACCGATATCAACAACTGGTCAAAATGCAGAGACCATGGAGTAACCATCCTCAGTTGTCACGTGTACAATGCAACCTGCACACGTAAGGTGAAGGAAAACCTGAAGAAGAGGAGCTGGAAAGATTGCAACTGCCAAAGTTGGAAAGACTGTAAGAGCCAAAGGATCATGGCGCCTTCTGCTAGACAGTGACTTTTAGACGTTACAGGGAAGCAGCAACTATGAAACAACAACAATGTATTTACCTAAACAAAACTGAAATGCCATTTGATATCCCAACATAGGTGGGAGAAATTTTACAAGGTCTCATCCTTAGGTGAAGAACTATAAGAAAGATATTTTTTCTTTAAAACACCACATATAGAATGAAGCTGAAAAACTTGGTCCATTTGGGTAAAGTTTATTTATTTGCTAGAGTCAACCTGCCATATTTCACTGTGTTTACACCCAATTGGTACTCAATAATTATGTTTGAATAACTGATCGATGATCTCATCAAAACTTAATTGATATTTAATATCTGACGAAGCAATATTAAGTCTATTGTATTTCAAACCACTTTGAAAAATATAAATGGCATCAGACTATTTCTTACTGTATCCTTTTTCTCAAATTACTATGTGGCAGGTCTTCTTTCCAAATATAGTTAATGTTCTTAAAATAATATTGGAAAAGGAGTCCTGCGTGGCTCCAAAGCTTGCCTGAAATCACTCAGGAAGTATGACAATTGAAAGTGAAATTGAAATTTGATGATGAAAATGAGAATTCTCACTTGATACCTCCCTTGTAAAATTATTCACCTGAAACATTGTATTTAACTTGTTCTAACTCATTCCCTTTCATGTGAGAAGTCACTTCTGCATGTGACCTTCACTATCCCCAACACCTTAACAGTCATTATTCAGTTTTCTGTCCTACTTCACCTCCATCTCCCTGGGACTCTACCTCCATTCTTACATTCCTAAGCAAATTTAATCACATGTATAAGATACAAAATATCTATGAACTTTGAAAGCAATATGAATCGTTTTCTTCATTGCTTAGCCAACAACTGTTTCAACCTATAGAATGGGGAAAGCAACGAGACTGGAATTTTGTGATGGCATTATCTAAAAGACTTTCATAAATTATAACCTTTCATTTCAAAATCAGTATATCTCTGAGTCCTTTGAACATGTAATCCTGTAACAGTTACATGGTTATCATTCACATTGCACTAGAAAAGTAAGCTTAAAAGCTGGAAACATAAGGAAAAATCATTTACTAACTACCAAACCCACGAACTTACTCTTGAAATGACCTAAAATAATACATTTTAAAAGTAAGTGAATTTGAATAATGTAATGTAGAAAACTGAATGGTATTTTAATCCATGGAAAGTTTTAAAATATTATATAGTTCTTTGGCCTTCCAATCATGTAATTCCTCAGAGAAAGGTTACTATGGGTTACTTTTGGAACAGCTAAAATCTTATGACATTTTTCCAACTCTTTTAAAACTTGATTATACTTACATTTATTTTAAGATAACAAAAAGTGAAATCAAGCTTATGATTGGAGAAGGAGGCCCAGGACCCATGAGCAGAGCTTTTAGATACAGCAGGAGGACCTGTTTTCATAATTCAGCCAAGATGAAAGTCAATACACTGTCTCCTTTTGCTCTTTATGGAAACTAATGAGGAAACAAGACCTTCCTATTGATTTGATATAAAAAGTAATAGAATCCAACTTAGGAAATTGTCAAATATATAACATTGAATGTGTATTTTAGAAACTAGTATGACACTGAAATTCCTTCAGACAGAACTGTCTGTGACTGGTTGTGAACAGAAACCTCAAATGAACACAGAAAAAGGGAGTAAGGGAGTGATATTTATGATCATGCATAGTTTATAAGTAGTGATGTTAATTTTCTCCAAGTCTGTATTAAAAGAATATAAAATTCATCACGGATCTGTCTGCTTTATAAAATGAAGTCATAAAAGCTCATAACCAAAGTACTCAGACAACAATATAGTATCAATATTTAGATCTGTTTCAATATGTATTTGTTCATCTCACAGAGTAATCCAGTTTATCAAAAAATAAAGAAAAATAAATCATTTATAAATTTGAATTTTGTAACTTATTTTCACTCTCTCATACATGCAGTAAAAGGAGTCACATTAGAATTTTCCTCTTTATTACTACTCACACCTGTGAAGAGACACTTAAATCACTGCATATTTCATTTCAAATCTCAGATGTATTGAAGTTGGACAGTTGAAGAATTCAGAAATGGTCCACTGTTATAACATGTTTTGCAGCTGAAACTACTGTATCAAGTGAGTTTAAAGAGCCATGGCAGGTAAGCGCATGCATCTAGTGAGTGCCCTACCCACTGCACCACAGAACTCTTCACCCCTGACCAGCTTGATGAGATAGTAGAAGCCAGCTAAAATGAATGTAATGTAAATCTACTCCAAATGAAGCATCTATTTGGATAGACAATATGCTCTTTGTGAGACGGTATCCCTACACGATTGAAATACAAATGTGCAGCTATCAAGACAAAAAGAGCATGCAGGCTGTTACTCCAGAAAACCATTGGGCCAATCTGATTTTTACTTTTGCAGTGGTATAAAAGTACCTATTCTACTTAATTATCTTCTATGAAATTTGATATATTCAAGGACATAAGCCAGTACAGAGTGTTATATAGAGTGAATCATTCATTACATTGTCTGTGCATAGAGAACACTTAAAATTCGAAGGCAAAAGATAAATAAAACTGTAATACCCAAATGAAACATAAACATACCAATTATTAAATTTTGAATCAAGACAGGCCAATATTAGTTATGTTCTTATTCAGTATCTACATTCTGGGGATTTTCACATGTTCTATCTATGGATAATGGAATGAAAAATCTGTATACAAAAATTATCTTCATAATAATTTCACTTTACTGGAGTACTAAACAGCACTAAAGCATAAAACACCATAACTTTGAATGCATATGTATATAAAACAAGTGATGAAATGCATGGATAGTGTATAGAAAAACTTTCAAAGTATCTGTGTCTTAGACAAACATTACAATATCTTCCACTCTCTGTCTCCTCCACAGTCCAAGTGTAAGCATTTTCTTGCACTATCTGCATGACCTCAAAGTTTTTGAAATGTTTTACAGTCTGTTCCTGTCAGACTGGAGATTTGAGCATGGTAGTATCACACAAAAATGCAGCTAAGCCATTCAAAGTACTATGAACTTTAATTTATTTGGCAACCAATTACAATGAAGACTTTCAAAGTTGATTCTAATAAAACATACAGTGTTGTCAATTATATATGGTCAAATATAGCTTATAAAAGGTTGGCTTAATCAAGAAAGTTATTCCAAAATGAATGAGGAAAAAAACCCAACAATATTGACTTATAGACAAATAACCTATTCATCATACTATGTAACACTAAGTTTCTGAAGTAACTTTGTCCTTAAAATGCAGAGTCACTTAGAAAGTTCAGCAGCAGCATTCAATTGTGATTATAGTGGGACAGTAATTTCTACTCCTAGTTCCCTTTGGGGAAATGGAACCTCTATTAGTTTGTTCTTCTGTAGAACTCAATAACAAGTGAACTAACATCCATGCTTCAGAAAAAGGCTAATTTCATATTGTATCCAAGTAAACAGAATCAGAAAACACAATGATTGCAAACATTGCACATATTCCCGGGAAAAATGCAAATTACTTAGAATAATTTTTGAAAAAGAACTTAAAAACGAAGGATACAGTTTTAAGTCCTTGAATTACTCACCAGTTTCCCATATGCAGGGTCAGTAACAGGAACATCAACCTTACTCCTCTAGTTTGACTCCACAGAAGAGGAGAGAAGAGAAAAGCTTTCCTAGAACCCATCGGGTCGCTTTGATAGTCCCTCCTCCACAAGCTCAGTGCTCAAGCACAGAGTTTGCCTCACACCTCAGCAGCGGCCGGGTGAATACAAGCCCGAGTGTGGAAAGACAGTACACCTCCGAACCAGGTAGGATGCAACTCCCAGCAGAACTGAGCTGGGGAGCCAATCAGACAGGGAGGACACAAGCATAAATTATGTCAAAAGGAGTTGGACCAATCCGTGCTCCAGAAAGGCGGGGTTTCCCATACTAGAAATCAAGCCCAGTGGGGGAAAGGGCTCCGTTTTCTTTTTGTTTTTTGTTTTGCTTGTTTTGCTTTCTTCTTCCTTTTTTAATAAAAGAAAAACAAGCCTTCTCTCCCTCCCAGCCCTTGAGAAACATTGGTGTGGCTTTGACAGTCGAGCTTCCAAGGGAAACGCTGCTTCTCCGCTGCCACTCCATATATCGGGGTGTATCGGGTCACTACCTCTGCCCCCTCCCGAGATAGTAATTTTTATTTCTTATTTTTATTTTTTTATTTGTCTTCAAGAGAGAGCCCAGGGAGCTGTCTCTGTGGACAGAGCCTCATAGACTTTCTTCGGACCCGGGAGAATCCTGTTATTTTTAATTAATTATAGTTACTTAATTTTGATTCTGGGACAGTGTCTTGTCTCTCTTCGCAGACGCATGACTTGACACAATGCCCTGCACAAATGAGCTCTCTAGAGACGGAGAATGTAAAACTCGAGCGAGTGAATGAGCAGCCTGGGTGCATTCCCTTTAAACACATTTCAGGCCCCACCCCCTCCCACTGCCTGCGCTCTAGTGTGCAGATTTGCAATGTCTATCTCCCACCCCTGGAAGATAACAGCAATGAAGAATATCAGACAAGAACTCTCTCATTTTACAAATGCAAAACCCACAAACACTGATTTTACTAGCTTCTCTAGTCAAAGGCGTTGTAGCATATGACACGGGTTATCTTGAGATTCCCCTGCTCAAGTGTATTTCATTTGCATTTGTGGGGCTCCTGTGTTTGGTTCCTAACTTCAGAGGCTCTGCTTTGAGTTCTCAACAGAGCCTGAGGGTTACCATGGCAACCAGAAAGCCTCTGGCAGCTGGAACAACTGTACTGCAAAGACCGTGGCTATGGAGAAACAGGCTCAGTGCCCAGCCATCTTCTTCCTTTACGCCTTGCTAAATCCCTGCTTCCCAAGGATGTCGCCCAAGGATGGGGTCCTAGGCTGCATCATTAATCACTCCACACCACCTGCAATTGCCCAAATTCAGAGATGAAGTGAAATGTACCATGTAGTTACTTGAGAAGCAAATAGTTCAAAGCAGAAGTAACTGCTTGTGCATGCACGGAGGCAAGGGAACTGTTGCTACAATAACCCCTGAAATCCATTAAAGGAAGCAGATGAGCATAACAGGGTTACAGACTGACAGACTTTCTCACTTTGTCTCTCTCCCTTCCTTTCTTCTTTCTTTTCTTTCTTGTTGCTCAGTATAGCAGATACTGCAGTATTTTCTTCTCTTTGAATCCCCATCATCTGAAATAAGTATTGACCTTCCTTGATCCTATTCTCTTACTCCACACTATTTAGCATTTTTCTCTTCCATAAAGTATGTTAGTTAAAGCAGCTCATATCTAATAATTCAAATAGCAATTAAAGCACATTATAATAGATTATGAAATTAGTGCATTTAGGCAGCCATGACGTTGGTATACATCTAAGCTTTTTTATTGTATTTTTCTATGTCAATTAACAATGTGTTGTGCATGTTACTTAAATGTTTCACGGGGTGCACACACTAATTCAAGGATATGATTAACCAGTGAGGCAAGAATTAGTTCACTGGATAATAGCAAGTACCTTCTGGTTGCCCCTTGAATTTCCTAATATTAAATGGGGGGGTTCCACATTTTTATGGAAAAATGATAGTTTGGCTTTCTGTAACAGTAATCTTAACCCACCCTATCAATAATTTTCAAAAAGGTTTTGCTCTCATTCTTTTTGTATGTTACTGTAAAGTGCTGACAGCAGTTGCAAGAAATTAATGGCAGGGAAAGGTGAAGCATGCTTCTTTGGGTAGTCAGAAGGTGCCTACTTATACTCATAAAATGAAAAAGGTTATAATAACGAGAGCTTTCAGTATTTTCCAAAATATAATTTTCCCAATATGTGCTGAGGTATTCTTCTAAAAAAACCCCACTTTCTGTAGCTAGAACAGTCAATTACAGTTCACTGTAAATTATTTTAAATGATGTAAGCCCTTTGCAATCCAAAAGAAAAAGATATGATAGGTTTGATGACTTGACCCTGACAGTTTTTCCTTTTGTACAAGATAAAATAGCCATATGCATATGGTGGCTAGTGACTAGGGAGCCAAGGTTGGAAATATAGTAAGCTCCACTCTATTCATTGGATGAATTACCTTTTCTCATGAGCACACACTTTGGAAGAACAGGCCAGGCGATTTAGTGGACTAAGGTTAGGAGGCCAGAAGTAGATATAGGTGAGGAACTGCAGAGAACTCATTGTAATGGTTATTTTCATTTGAGGGCAATTTTGCCTATCTGGGATTTGGTAACATCGGGAGACATTTTTCGTTGTTTCCATTTTAAAGTAAGGAAGGGTTTTATTGGACTATTGAATGTTAGTAAATAGAAGCTAATATTTTGTCTATAGTCTGAAATATGAAAACCTCCTCCAATGATGAAGAATTCAAATGTAAACTCTCAGTGGTGCCAAGGAAAAGAATACCTTTGTGATGCATGAAAAGGTTTGGGTAAGTACACTGTACCAGATTATTTTTTCACTGATTTCCATTAAAGTCACTCTTCCCTTTCTCATTCATTTGAATGAATGGGACACAAACATTACCTGTTAATTTTTTATTTAAACAAATTACATAATGCAAATTTTATTAAATCAATTTTCATATAATATATTTTGAGTGTATTTCCACTTGAAGATCATCCCCATTTCCTTATCCATCTAGCTTCACGTTATTTTTTCTCAAAAATAAGACAAAAGATTCAGCAAACTAGACAAAATTAAGTCAAATAAGTTACACACACTAAGTTATTTTTTAATTTAAAAAAAGAAATGTGAAGTCAGTTTTCTATTGACCAACTGCTACTTGGCATGGGGCCTGACCTGGAGTATGGCTCATGTAGCCAGTAACACTCCATTAGACAATATTGATTTTTTTCTCTTCCAGCAGCTATCAACTGAAAACAGTTTCTTGGGTAGAAGACTTTGTGTCTACTTCCACTTGTCCACCCTGGAAATCTGTCTGCTTTGAGCCTGTGCAGGTTTTGTGTGTACCTTCACAGATTCTCTGAAACCTTATGCTCATCAGCTTTTATGTTTCTAGAGTTCCCATCGAGTCGTACACCAATGCTGACTCATATACACTTTCTGTCTCCTTTGTAGATCTCTGAGCTTGGAGGGAAAGGGTTTGATAAAGACATTCCATTGCAGGCTGAGTGCTCCAGAGACTCTTAGTCTCTGCACATTGTCAAATAAGTGACCTTGGTGTTAACTGCCATCATTGGCAAAAGAAACTTTCACCATAGTAGAGGCTGAATAACTATCTGATCTTATTTTTCTAAAGGAACATAGCCATAAAGTAACCAAATTTACTCACACCTATTACATATCCATTCGTTTTATAGATAGTTGTAATCACTACCAACTTATACTACTTTTCATTTTAGAAAGGTTTGTGGGTTGTTTTGTAATCACTTTAGAATAAAATAGTTGTTATACCTGCTGGTGGAACAAAACAGGCTTCAGTTTGGGCCTAATGGATTTAATATTGTAGTAAAAACCATTTAATGTTTTACTACACAAACAGAAAGATCTCCCGTGCTCTTGGATTGGTAGGATCAACATAATAAAAATGGCAATCTTGCCAAAAGCAGTCTACAGATTCAATGCAATCCCTATCAAAATTCCATCACAATTCTTCAAGGACTTGGAAAGAACACTAATCAACTTTATATGGAAAAACAAAAGGCCCAGGATAGCCAAACAACCCTATACAATAAAGGAACTTCAGGAGGCATCACCATACTTGACTTCAAGCTCTATTATAGAGCTATAGTCCTGAAAACAGCTTGGTATTGGCACAAAAATAGGCAGGTAGACCAATTGAACCGAATTGAAAACCCTGATTTTAACCCACACACCTATGAACACTTAATTTTTGACAAAGAAGCTAAAACTATACCATGGAAAAAAGAAAGCATCTTCAGCAAATGGTGCTGGCATAACTGGGTGCTGGTATGCAGACAACTGCAGATAGATCCATGTTCATCACCTTGTACAAAACTTAAGTCCAAATGGATCAAAGATCTCAACATAAATCCAGCCACACTGAAACTTTTAGAAGAGAAAGTGGGAGATACCCTTCAATGAGTTGATACAGGAAACCACTTCGTGAACATAACACCAGTGGCACAAACACTGAGATCGACAATTAACAAATGGGACCTCCTGAAACTAAAAAGCTTCTGTAAGGCAAAGGACACAGTCAACAAGACAAAAAGGCAGTCCACTGAATGGGAAAAGATATTCACTAATCCCACATCTGACAGAGGGCTAATCTCCAAAATTGAAAAAAGAACTCAAGAAACAAGTCTCCAAAACACCAAAGGATCCAATTAAAAGGTGGGGTACAGAACTAAATAGAGAGTTCTCAATAGAGGATGCTAAAATGGCCAAGAGGCACTTAAGAAAGTGCTCAACATCCTTAGCCATCAGGGAAATGCAAATCAAAACAACTCTGAGATACCATCTTAACTCCAGTCAAAATGGCTAAAATCAAAAACACCGAAGACAATTTATGCTGGAGAGGATATGGAGAGAGGGGAACACTCCTCCACTGCTGGTGGGAGTGCCAACTCGTACAGCCGCTTTGGAAAGCAGTATGGAGGTTCCTCAGGAAAATGGGAATCAATCTACCACAAGACCCAGCAATTCCACTCTTAGGCATATATCCAAATGAGGCAAATTCATACAACAAGGGCATCTGCTCCACTATGTTCGTAGCAGCATTATTTGTAGTAGCCAGAACCCGGAAGAAACCTAGATGCCCCTCAACTGAAGAATGGATAGAGAAAATGTGGTACATTTACACAATGGAGTATTACTCAGCAGAAAAAAACAATGGAATCTTGAAATTCGCAGGTAAATGGATAGCACTGGAAGAAACCATCCTGAGTGAGGTAACCCGGTCACAAAAAGACAAACATGGTATGTACTCACTCATATATGGATTTTAGACATGGATCAGGATAGTGCCAGTCTGCACTTCCACTGATAGAGAGTCTGGAAAACAGGACAGAACATAAAAGATATACATAGTTCCCAAGAGAAGAGGAATGAGGCAAGATCCTCTGAACAGATAGGGAACACAGCGAGGGGTGGGGGAGAGTGGGAGCTGGGAAGAAGAGAGGGGGAGAAGAGGAAGAGAGAGTAGGTCATGGGGGAACAGGAAGGTTGAGGGGGGGATAGAATAGGGGAAAGAGGGAATCATAGGATAGAAGACAGATCAGGCTTCAGTGTGACCTCTAGTGATCTAAAGGGATGACACCAATCGGCAAGCTCAGCAATAGTGCAGAGACCACCTCGAATGCCCATTCCTGATAATGAACTTGATGTCTATAACCATCCGGGAGCTTTCATCCAGTGACTGATGGAAGCAGAGGCAAACACCCACAGTTAAACACTGAACTGAACCCAAGGAACCCAGTGATAGAGAGAGGAGCGATGAGCAAATTGGCAAAGAATGGGCTGGCAAAACCAGCAGAGACAGCTGATCCAAACAGGGGAGAGCTCTTGGACCCCAGACCGACAGCTGCGAGTCCAGCATGGGACTGGTCCAGACCCCCTGAGTGTGAGTGTCAGTGAGAAGGCCTGGACAACCTATGGGGCCCTGAGCAGTGGATCAGTGTTTTTCCCTGGAATACAAACAAACATGGACATCGTGTGCCCATAGCACAAAGAGGGATGCTCTCTCAGTCTGGACTCTTAGGGGAGTGGCTGGACCCTACCCTGAGTGAAATGACAGACTCTAGATATCCCCTTTGTGGAAGGAATTGGCAATAGGGTGGGAGGCTGGGGAGGGGGGGAATGAAGGGTGCATGAGGAGGGGAGGGAGAGGGAACTGGGATTGACATGTAAAACAAGCTATTAAAAATTAAAATAAAAATAAAAAACATTTAATGTTTTTAAACACCAGAATTTAGAGCTATTGCCATTCTGTCATCTAGTAAAATGACTAGTGATACAGTGGCTTGATTGTACCATGTGCAGCCCTGACGTTAGCAGACATGAACTACAAATGATACAACCTGTCATTGACAAACTACGATCTAGGTACAAATGTTAATATTAAAATACAGTGGTGAGAAAGGTACAGCTTTGTGCCTTAGTTTCTTTCTTTTATTGTTCTAGTTTTTCTGTAGAGGAATGCTGTTTCCACAGGATGTGTTTGAAGGTATGTATATATGCATATGTTGAAGCTAGAGGTCAACATCAGATAATTACTTCTGTCATATTCCACGTTATTATTTTTTAGGCAAGGTTCCTTACTAAACAGAGAGATCATTGATAAGATAGCCTCATTGACCAGTGAGACCCTGGGATTCTCCAGTCTCTGATTCCCAGAAGGAGGTACAAAGGCATGGTACCCTGCAATGTTACCATTTAATGATAATGTCAGGGATCCAAATTCTAGACCTCATACTTGTATAGGTTGGATAGGAAGCACTCTATCCACTGAGCGAACAATGCAGCCATTAATTTGCAGTCTCTCTCTCTCTCTCTCTCTCTCTCTCTCTCTCTTTCATAGCTATCTTCTACCTATCTATCTATATACACACATATATAATCTATCTGTTTATCTACCTAGTCTATCATCTATCAATCCATACATGTATTGATGTATATACATGTGTGTGCATATGAATTCTACCTTGTGTACAAGTTCTTATCAGGATTACATTGAGTATTACATATAATTAATTGCCTAGACAACAGAAATAACTCCAAATACTAGTTATTATTGTTATACCATTTATGGTATATTTCAAATATAAGTATATTTGTCTAGAAACACATAGGCTGAAGTCCTAGAGAAGATGAATGCAAATGATCTCATTATGCCATCAATGTTATCCCTATATCTGGCTTCTTCAGAGAAAAGGTCTATTTTATTTCATTCTTATCTCTAGTGATATGTTTTTTATTATAAACTCCATTATCCTAAACTCAAACAATAAATCACACAGTGTTTTCTTCTATCACAAAGTTACCCTTTAGATTGTAGGACTTATACCTCCATTGTATGCATGACACTTAATTTTTTTGATTTCCATCCTTTTGATAAATAGTTATTGATTTCTCAATGAAGACTATTATGCAATATAGGGCAGGTCTACGATATTTTTGAATACTAGATACTCATGCTAATTTTTGTTAGTATTTTTTGTCACTATGAAAAATAGTTTATAAATGACAGCTAAGAGAAGATTTCATGGGTCACAGCTTTGAGACTGTGGTCTGTAAATAGCTGGTAAAAGGGGGGATCAGAATATCATTCTATTTAGTATAGCCGAGAAATATGATCAACTCATGAATATTGTAATTCAAAAATGGAGTCAAGCAAAGAAACACAAATAACACAAAACTTGGGGATCTCTTGCTAATTCTAATCTACTTTCTCTGATGAAAGCTTAAGGAAGAACTAGTCTATGCTAATAACTAGGGTCATTTTAATACTATATCATTTAAGAGAATAATAGTTCTAGATTTTCCCCTAAGGTCTGTGACCTATCTAGTCATAGATTGTTGAAAATGAAACTGATGTTCTATATTGTAGAATATGTCTTAAAGCCACTTTTAAAAAGTGTATGGTTGCTTCTGTAGCATTCTAGCCACTAGTATAACAGGATGGTCATTCTAGTAGCTCAGAGGGTTCAGGGCTGGGTAAGATTGATAATTCTTTTTATCCTGTAATAACATCCATACCACCTCCAGATTGTAGGTATAAAAATTCTTCATCAATACCAACTTTATTTCTTTATGTTTTCTGATTTGATTATGTTGTCTCCAACAAGAGGCTGTTACCATCAATTTCTGGAGGGTTAGTAAGAACATTTGCAATGGCCTGTAATTTTTTGAGAGCCTTTGGAACCCACAGGCCAACATTGTCTCATTCAGAGAAAATCCATTCCTGCAATGGGTTTTTATTTGCTAGCACATTATGTCTAGCTGAGATATTGTCAAGGGATATTTAAAATATAAATTTTATTTTATGTCCAAATTTTTCCCTAACATGCAAATAGGTCCTCATGTATACCATTAACATTTGCATACATAGTTTAGATGAGTCTTTGCCTTTGTGGATTTGAAGGAGAGTAAGGAGTGATAAACAAGAGGGTTTGGAGGGAGCACAAGAGAGAAAGAAATGCAGTCAGATTGTAATCTCAAAATTTGAAAATAAAAAGAGTCTTTGCTCCCCTGTCTTCACAGTTTGACTCTATCCATAGCTACCATTTTCTCTTACTTCATCTCATGTTCACTCACTGAGCAATTCCTTTTGGTTTTTGTTTCTCTAACACTAATGCAGCTCTGCTGGTAAAACCAGCAGATATTACAATTTGATCTCTCATGTGCATTTGAGCCAGTTGACAATCCCTTCATTTTCAAAATCCCATGTTCAGAATATCTTGTTCTCGCTCCTCTGCATGAGCTTGGCTATGTTTTTAAACTTCATTAAAATCACTTCTGTCTTCTTAATATTTTTTCTGTTCATGAAATATCAGTTCATCTTGATATTTATTATAACAACAACTTACATTTTCCAATATCATCCATATCAATATCTGCATATTCTAATATTTATTATGAGTATTATCACCCAACTCTTTAGACATTTATGACAATTACCCAAAGTGGGTCCAGCTCCTACTGTGTTATTTACAATCATTGTTGATTTCCTGTTATGTCTCTCTATTAAAATGCATTGGCAATTATATTTATTTTGAAAGTAAAAATCTGAAATTTTTATTTTGCTTAAAGTACTCAGTCGTTTCCCATAATACTTAGAACATCTCAGAGAAATTCTGACTTCTCAATGTGAATTAATCTACTAATTACAATATCTACTGGCACTTAGCAAGTTTCCTTCCTGACACTATTCTGTATTATAATAATTCATTAATTCAATTAACTCAAGAAGGCCATGGAACACCTGAATCTTAAGAACTGTTTAATATGACAATGATAACAAAAAAACCCCCAAAAAACAAAATAACCATTCTAATACATTCTATGGTCTTTCTTAAATCATGAAGTATTTTTACCTTAAAATATGCTCCCAATCATTAATTTAACCTGTATCTATTCTCTAGACTATCACAGTTTGATGATTACAAATTCTGAATTTTTTTTCTTTTCAGAAATCTAACCTGTCAAGAGCTCAGTACTGGGTAATACCCATAGTTCACCGAGGATTGGTTCTTCTACTTGATGTGGGTAGTTTAGAATATTGAAATCTTTTCAAATTTCTATGTTTTATACATTATTATTATTTCATTATTGTTCTAATAATGTCTGAGGACAGAGAATTAATATTCCTTGACTTTTAAGTGACTGGCGCAGCAGGATTTGAACCTAGAGAGTAAGGTTTCTAATTTCATGTATGGAATTGCTACATGGTAATATCCTCTACAAAAGAATTATGGCATATGCCCCTAATTAAATGGCTTATATTTCTTCTAATTCTATGTTTTCTCCTCTGGTTAACCAGTACTGTTATTTCAGTGACTACATTTTAGTCCATATTTGACATGAAAACTCTTCATATTTCATTTTAAAGAGTCATAACATAAAAATGTCAAAAGTGAGGAAGGGTTTTTGAAGAATGACCTTTAATCAGCTATTTTTCAAAGGTGTACAGTACTGTTTAAGACATAGAACACTTACAGGAAAGAGGTCCAGGACTGGAAGATTTATTGTAGCCTGATATTTAATGAAAACCCTCAGGGTTTTGATGGAGTTTTATTATATAATTATTCAACTCACCTCATATATAGTCTAATATATTTTATTTTTAAAATGTCTTACTAGTAGATCTACATTGAAATAGTAGTCCCTAGGGAACCTCTGATGTGTCCTATCCAGTACCTAACTCCCTACTCATCAAGTTTATAGCCCATAATATATCTATCTATGTGACTTTGACTAGCAGCTGAAGAATAATATAATTTCTCATGACCATTATAACAGAGACAGTGAAACAGAGCAGTGGAGAGAGAGAGACTCTTCTTTATATTTTCCTTCTCATTTGTTCTGTCATTGGCCAATCAAGAACCATAAAATTGCATTAAAACTTCAATAAAATACTTACTATTATCAAGTCTCTTTAGTCCATTGGGAGATGCCATATCCACCAAAAGAGTTGCTCGTCTTTTCACAAAGAAATCTGGGACTATCCTTCTGAAAGTGTTTGACCAACATGGAAGGATTATAATACTTGATTCATAAAATGTATTTAAGGGGTGAATACCTGGAGGAGAGCATCTGAATTTGATATTGTATTACTTTTGTATTACTGGGACAAAGCATTCAACTTAGACAACTGGAGGAATATCTATTTTTGCTCTTGATTTCAACATTTTCAGTTCTTAGTCATTTGCTCTATGGATGCTTTACCTAGAGAGAGGCAGAATATGTATCAGTGTGTCAAATATATTTGGAAACCTGACCATTCACCTCATGCCGAAATGAGTAAAACAGCAGATTGAACCTTTCCTCAAGAGCATACTTTAAATTATCAATTTCTTCCACATATACCAGACTTACTAAATTTTCCAGAGCATCTCAAGATACCAGCACAGACCAAGGAATATGGTTTAACACTTGACTATTTGGGGAGCACATCCATCCTGAAAACATAAAAACAGTCTGTTCAAACAAGGATTAAGGGTGTCCATTAAGAGTTTGCTTTTCTGTTTTCCTAATGTTTTATGGTAACCTATAATAATTACATTGAAATGCCATTGGACAAAAAGTCAATTTCCAAAGGCAATTTCCATGTAGACATTTGAGTTTTATAAATATACTTTGTTAGCCTACTATGTTTATGAAACAAGTCCCACCAGATTCTAAAAACCCTGTAATAGTTACTGCCCATAGTTCAGGATTGCCAATGGGAAATACTTTGAGAATCAATATAATGATATTTCCAGTAGTCATTGAGAAGACGATGGTAAAGAATTGCAGGAGTATCAGAATGTCCCAGAGCCAATGTATATTTGGTTACAACAATGCACAGCAGAACATACAAAGTAGTCATCAGAATTTGAAGAATGAAAGTGTTTCATATAGGAGCTGTGGATTTAACTCAGTTTGTAGAATATCTTTTATGATGAGGCCATGGGTTTGATTTCTAGACCCAGAGTCGTGCAATACCATAGTGGTTTTTTGTTTGCTTGCTTTTTTTCCCTAAAATCCATTAAGTTTGAATTTCTAACCAATTGGATGATATAAAAAAGAGGAATAATTGTGAAGTAACCACATTGTGATGGTGGAGACATTGTAAATTATATTACTGCCTTTACAAGAAGAAACATGGCAGAGAAAATTTATTTTTGCTATTTGAGGGTACAAATAGAAGACAGGGTTTTGTCAGACTACAGACTTGATGCCTTCATGAGCTTGTATTTCCTAATCCACAGAATTATAAGACACGCATGTATGATGTTTAAGTTATTCACTCATTCAGTAATACTCTGCAATAGTAGCCCCAACTATGAAATTTTGACAGTTTTTTTTAATTGTTCATGTGTATTTAGAACTGAAGTAAGACCAGAGTCAGTGATCTCTCACTAACTCAGGCCAGATGACTCTGTGGGTTTCCCCATCATGGTCTTGACTCCTTTGTTCATATTATCTCTCCTCTCTCACTTCATTTGTACTTCAGGTGCTTTGCCCAATGGTTAGTTGTGGATTTCTGCATCTGCTTCCATGTGTTTCTGGAAGAAAAAAAATTTGCCTTCTCTGGGGTTGTGGACTATAGGCTGTTTCCTTTTTGCTTTATGTATGGTATCCATTTATGAGCTATTACATACTATATTTGTCTTTCTGTGCCTGAGTTATCTATCTCACTCAGGGTGCTTTTTTTTCATTTTTTTTTTGCGTGTGTGTTCTGTCCATTTGCCTGCAAATTTTAGATGTAATTGTTTCTTATCAATGAGAATTATTCCATTGTACTTTATCCATTCTTTGTTTGAGGGGCATTTAGGTTGTTTCCAAGTTCTGGCTATTATGAATAATGCTGCTACGAACAAAGTTGAGCAAATGTCCTTGTGGTGTAAATGTACCTCTTTTGAGAATATACCCAAAAGTGATATTGGGTCTTGAAGTAGGTTGATTCCTAATTTTACTGAGAAATTATTGAGAAATTGCCATACTGATTTCCATAGCATCTGTACAAGTTTGCACTCCCACCAGCAGTGAAGGAGTGTTTCCCTTGCTGCATATCCCCTCCAGCATAAAGCTGTCAATGGTGTTTTTTATTTTAGCCATTCTGATTGTTGTAAGATGTTATCTTAGAGTTGTTTTCATTTGCATTTCTCTGAAGGCTAAGTATGTTGAACAATTCTTTAAATGTCTTTCCATCATTTAAGCTTCTTCTGTTGAGAAGTCTCTGTTTAGATCAGTACCCCAGATTCTAATTTGATTATTTGGGTGTTTGCTGTCTGGTTTCTTGGGTTCTTTGTATATTTTAGAGATCAACCCTCTGTCAGATATGGGTATGGTGAGTATATTTTCCTATTCTGTAGGGAGCTATTTTGTTTTGTTGACCGTGTTCTTTGCTTCCAATAGTTTCTCAGTTTCAGGAGGCCCCATTTGTTAATTGTCTCTGTGTCTGTACAACTGGTGTTCTATTTAGGAAGTTGTCTGTAGTGCCAATGGATTTGAGGCTACTTCCCATTTCTCTTCTATCATTTTCAATTTAATTGCATTTATGTTGAGGTCTTTGATCTACTTGGATTTGAATTATATTCAGGGTGATAGATATGGATCAATTTGCATTCTTCTGCATGCCAGTATTCAGTTTTGCCAGTACTATTTAATGAAGATGCTCTCTATTCTTTCGAACTTTTGGCTATTTGTCAAAATTTAGGTGTTAAGAGTAGTGTCAATTTATACCAGGGTCTTTGATTCAGTTCTATTGATCCACTTGTCTATTTTTATGTCAATAACATGCTGTTTTCATTACTATATATCTGTAGCAGAACTCGACATTAGGAATGGTGACACTTCTAGAAGTTCCTTTATTTTACTGGATTGTTTTAGCTATCCTGTTTTTTTTTTCTTTTTTCATATGAAGTTTAGTATTATTCTTCCAAGGTCTGTATAGAATTGTATTGGGATTTTTATGGGAATTGTATTGAATTTGTAGATTTCTTTTGGTAATATGATCATTTTTACTCTATTGATCCTAGTCTTCCAAAGCACAGGACATATTTCTGTATTCTGATATCTTCTCCAATTTCTTTCTTCAAAGACTTAAAGTTCTTGTCATAAAGGTCTTTCACTTCCTGACTTAGAGTTACCCCAAGATATTTTATATTATTTGTGGCTATTATTTCTTTCTCAGCATGTTTATTATTTGTATATAGGAGAATTACTAATGTTTTTTTAGTTAATCTTGTATTCAGTCACATTGCTGAAGGTATTTATCAGCTGTAAGAGTTTTCTGGTAAAATTATTGGGGTTGTTTATCATCTATCATCCACATCTACTATAAAATCATATACTAATAGCAATATTTTGGCATCTTCCTTTTCAGTTTCTATCACTTTGAACTTCTTTTATTGTCTTAATTCTCTAGCTAGAATTTCTAGTACTATATTGAATAGGAATGGAGAAAGTAGACAGCCTTGTCTTGCTTCTGATTATATTGGAATTGCTTTGAGTTGCTCTCCATTTAATTTGATTTTGGCCATTAACTTGCTCTATTTCATGGGTTTTATTGTGTTTTAGTATGTTTCTTGTATTTTTGATCTCTGCAAGACTTTTATGATGAAGGGGTGTTAGGTTTTGGCAAAGAGTGATACCTGTTCCTGATACTTTGGCAAGCTTTTGGGAACTTATTCCTCATACTGGGTTCCTTTACAAGCCTTAATATGAGTGGAGGAGCTAAGTTTTAAATCAACTTGATATGTTGCTTTGTGGAAACCCATGGGAGTTCTGCCCATTTCTGAACAGAAATAGAGGAGGAGTGGATTGGATGGAGGGCAGAGAGTAGGTGAAGGGGGGGGGAATGGGAGGTAGAGAAGAGGGGAAACTGAGTTTGGGATGTAAAATAAATAAACAAATTTAATTTAAAAAAAGAAAAATAGAAGAAAGAAAAACTATAAAATTGAGGGTATTTAAGATTGAGGAAGGAAAAATACTCCCATGATTAATATTATTATGGCTATGATACACTCATTAAAATTAAAAGTGATAATATAAAAATATATCCTTTTCTATATATCTTATAAATATTACAAGTTTAAGATATAAATAAAAACAGGGTCTTCAGTAGTCACTATCAGCTATTCATTCTCCTACCACAATAAGAGTAAGGAGCACCCATTCTCCAGCCATACTGAGGAGAGGCAGCAAGATCAGCCAATTCAGCCTGAGGTAGTAGTAAGAGCTAGTGGCCCACTACTCTGCATTTTTTAATCCTTAGGTAAGCTTTAGTAAATCATAAATAATATATCACTACAATGGATAAAGAAAATATGGCACAATGGCACAATCGAGTATTACTCAGCAGTAAAAAACAAAGACACCTTGAAATTTGCAGGAAAATGAATGGAACTAGAAAAAAACAGCCTTAATGAGGTAACCCTAATCCAAAAAGACAATCACTGTATGTGGACAAACATTGTATGTACTTACTCATAAGTGGATTTTAGACATAAAACAAAGGATAACCAGGCTACAATCTATAGCCCCAGAGAAGCTAGGTAAAAATGAGGACCCTAAGAGGGACAAACATCGAACCACATTTTTAAACTGGGTGTTTAATAAAAAGACCTACTGAATTTTTAAAAAGCAAACTTTCTGCATATTTACAATCCTATGCACCGTTTGAGAAGGCACCATCCTGAAATGATTAAATTAATGACATTTCTCAAGAGATTCTTGAAGATTTGATTTATTTCGTTAAATGCGAAGTAGCAAAGTACATTGTGTATAAAGGTAACAGCAAATTCCAGGTGTGTTGGATCCTCTGGAGCTGGAGTTGCAGTAAGTTGTGAGCTCTCTGACATGGATGCTGGGGATCAAACTTGGGGCTTCTGGAAGGGCAGTGCATACTCTTAACTGCTGGACCATCATGGAGATATAAAATAGAGCACTAAATTTAGTCTATGCAGAAAACTGACAATGAATACATAGAAGAGCTGATTATGGCTTCACTAAATCAATTATTTTTCTGACATTAAAATATTTCCTAGATATTAGTACATTTTCACCAGGTGGCGAACATTTACTGGTGAGCTTCCTTTGAGGATATGTTGACATAAGGGAAAAGATAGATGAGATTCATGATGTTTACATACAGTATTATCCTCATATTTAAGTTTTTAATAAATTTTCCTATATTTTATCATTGAGATGAATGGGTCCATCAGTGGTCAGTAACCAATGTTCTAATATTCATATAGTGATTGGCTTTTATATTTGTTGATCTTTTCTACACACCAATAACCTACAACATCGATATTTAAATGATGTTTCCACACTTATCCACCAATAAAGTAAAATAAAACATATGGTATGATAATTAATAAGGTCACATGGCATTGTTTTTCCTACTAATTTAAAATGTGAGAAAGTCAGTGATTCACTTTTTTTTTCAAAATTGTCTTCAAGATAGGGATTGCTACTATGAGATAATGTTGTCTAACTTCTCCATAATTCATTGAGTACACTGATAGTATTTGCTGCTAATGAAATGGAAAAGGTTAAATTTTGTTGTATTAGGTAATGCTAATCTATGTGGACATTATAAACTAATTGATTTTTAACTAAGAGGAAAACTAAAAGGCACCTTTTTCAAAACAACAGAAACAAGAGACTAAGAAATATCTCCTTTAAAGGAGCTATGTTATCAAGATGATAGCAACTCTTAAAGGTTAAAAATCTAGCAGCATGGGACTGATCAAGACCCCCTGAATCTGGGTGTCAGTGAGGAGCACTAGGGAATCTATTGAGCCTTGGGCAGCAGATCAGTACCCATCCCAAGTATACACACGGACTTTGGACTCCCATAGAACAATGTGAGGTGCACTCTCACACTGAACTCTTGGGGAAGGGTCTAGGCCCTGCCCTATATGAAATGACACACTATGCACACCCCCATGGAGGGCCTCACCCTCCCTGGGGGAATGAGGGGATAACGGGGGGGTTGGGGGGACGGCACAGGAGGAGGGGAGGGAATGGGAGAGGGACCCGGGACTGACTTGTGAAGCAACCTCATTTCTTATCTAAATTTAAACTGGAAAATAAAATATTAAAAAAAAACAATTAGATGCAAAAAAAATCTAGCAGCAAAAGTAGACAGAACATTATCTGGGTTATTTAAATCATAACAATCAAGAAATAATTTACAAGTGGTAAAACATATCCTGTTTACTGGTACAAGTTCACTATCTGAAAGAAGGGGTGAAATATTTTCTTCTCCCATAAATTTCAACATATCCCTTCATATTCACCCCACCACTGCAGAAAATGCCTAGGTATCACTGATGAGATAACTGTATAGTTTTTTATGTTTTACTCTGCACTATAGATAAAATGATAATTTACTGTGTTATATATGTATATCATATATTTAGCATAATTTGAAGATTATGCTTTATTAGACAACAACAATATATTGATCATTTATTGTTAAATAATTTTGTATTGTGTAGATATTCTAAGATGATTTATTATTCCAACTACAGATTTACTATTGGCTTCCATACTAGTACTGTAACATTTGCATATACGTCTTAGGTACAAATGCATTCTCCCTTTTGGATAGAAGAACAGCATGGCAATTTCTAGGTAATATATTATATTATCTCATGGATACACTTGATACAATTCATGTGAACTAATGAACTGCTCTCCAAAATGACTTAGATTTTGAGAACAATATGTGCATTTTTTCAGATTCTTCATTACTACTCAGCATTGCTATTTTTTAGACAAACTTATTTCATGTAATGATGTCTAGTTTTGGCTTTCATTTTCATTTCCTTTATAAATGACACTGCTGAACTTCTGGGATGTACAATTTGCCACACATATCTCTTCTGTGGGGAGATATATACTCATTTTCTATACTTTCTTTTTCTTTTTTTTCTATTCTTTTTTCTTTTTCTTTTTTATTTTATTATTTAAATTTTAAATAGCTTGTTTCACATGTCAATCCAGTTCCCTCTCCCTCCCCACCTCCCCTACCCCTCCACCATCCCCCCAGCCTCCCACCCTATAGCCACTTCCTTCCACATAGGGCATATCTAGAGTCTGTCATTTCACTCAGGGCAGGGTCCAGGCACTCCCCTAAGAGTCTGGGCTGAGAGACCATTTATCCCTAGCATACAAACCGGACTTCGTGTGTCCATAACACAAAGAGGGATGCTCTCTCATTTTCTATTCTAATAAACAACTACCATTAACATTACAGAATTATTCGTGCTCTATATATATTCTAGACTTCTTTATATTAATGTATATATGATTTAAAACTGTTTTTCTAAATCTGCATCTTATAATTAGAGCAGATAGATGCTATACAGAAAAGAAGGATATTCACGCATTGATGTGTATCACGGTTGAAATAAATATGGAGACAGGTACATGGAGAGAGGAAGGTGTGTTAACTTAAACTACGGATTATGTAAAATCCTTATGAAAATCTATTAATTAGAATCCTAATTTCAAAATATAATTTGAATAAAACATAAAGGAGTTAAACTGAGGTACCTCATATATGCAGATAAAGCTGCTTCTAATAAGATTGATATTAAACGAAAATTACAGTGCCTGGGATATAATATCTCACATGAACATTTAGTCATGGATGACATGACACACATGTGTCCAAACTAACAATATTTTTATGTTGCCAGTGGTTGGCTCCATAGCCATATGAGAAGACCCTATTACTGCAGGCACTACATAACCATATGAGAAGACCCTATTACTGCAGGCACTACATAACCATATGAGAAGACCCTATTACTGAAGGCACTACATAACCATATGAGAAGACCCTATTACTGAAGGCACTCCATAACCATATGAGAAGACCCTATTACTGAAGGCACTACATAACCATATGAGAAGACCCTATTACTGAAGGCACTACATAACCATATGAGAAGACCCTATTACTGAAGGCACTCCATAACCATATGAGAAGACCCTATTACTGAAGGCACTCCATAACCATATGAGAAGACCCTATTACTGAAGGCACTCCATAACCATATGAGAAGACCCTATTACTGAAGGCACTACATAACCATATGAGAAGACCCTATTACTGAAGGCACTACATACTTTAAGATACACAGAATAACCTCAAATGGACTAGAAATAGTCTTCTCTGCTGATTAACTTCCATAATGCCAAATGGGGCTCCTCTCTAGGAGAAAGGATGATCTTACCGAATGTCTTCCTTATCTGCACTCTGCAGTACTTACCTTCAATGGGTGTTGATTCTTAGGGGAAATCTACTGGTTTTCTGTTAGGTTTGAGGTATTTGGGATTTTTTTTTGCCTGTAAACTATGTCAAAAGCCTTGGCTGAGGAGGTCATAGGCTCTAGCATGAAACTTACAGTATCTACTTTTTTAAAGGTCATGCTGTTAAACACATTTACTTCCATAGAATTGTGCTATTCTTGCCTTAGTCAGAGAAGATTCATTTTGCAGAGGCAGTTAGTACACACTAATAATTGGCCAGCCCAAGGAATGTGGTAATAAAAATGGAGGAAAATTGTAAGAGCCAGAGAATATGGAGGAGTGTGAAGAAATCTGCTCTCTACACATGACATGGCTACTGAACTTATTCATTCAAAATTACTCTGACTACCTGAAACAGCTTAGCCCAAACTCTAGTATGACTTGATGAGGAATTATCAACATCACTTTCCATTAACTCGGAAGCTAGTGGGAATTGGTAGCTACTGAGTGACAATCAGCATTCTTTAGGCAATGTTGCCCATCCTCCAGTTGATGGCCTTTATCTACACACATATGGGCAACAATAATTGATATTAGTGTTTTGTTTTCTTATGTATGTGGTGTGTGTGTGTGTGTGTGTTGTGTTTAAAGAGACAAAAGGCATGAAGGTGGGAGAGGGAGTATCTAGAGGAATATGAAGAATGAAAATTGGGGCAAGTTATATTATATATCATTGTACATCTGTATGAAATTCTCAAAGAATAAGTTAAAATGAATATACAGATAAAGATCTTTGGTGAGGTGAAACTACCTACCAGACATGATCCATTGTAAAATTGTACATATCTGAAGACAAATGGAGGTCAAATTAAGCAGAAAAAGATCATGAAAGCTTGCTGCATAAAGTTCCCTGTATATAACTAGAATTAATAAGTCCAAAATTACGGTTTTGTTCTTTTAGGAATTAATAGAATGAAAATGCCTACATTGATATGCTTGGATTCTCTGGTAAACAAATTACTTAGCCTCAAGGGGTCAATATACAGCTTAGTATAATGGATATAATTACTTCATATAACTGTTTTATTGACATGGAAAAATGCAATTTAAGTACATTTTAAACTATATTTTGAAAAGTGAAGTAGAAGCAGAAAAATAAAACTTTAAAAGCATTTTTTGTCACCATTACAAAAAATTGAGGACACCCAAAATGTAGAAGCCATTAGACTTTCCTACAATGTGTAAGACTTTTAGTCTTCATTTTATCCTTACTTCCTTAGTTACTTTTCTATTAGATAATATATACAAAGTAAAACATTATCATAACATTTTCATCCATGCATATTGTTTATGTGGATCACATTCATTCTTATTATTACTCCATAAATTATTTTACTACATATATAAAGCATTGTTATACTTATTTATTTCAAATAAATACTTTCAAGAAAATAAGTGGATGTCAAAACTTGTACAAACACAAGATTGACAAAGTCACATTTTAGGTGGAGGCATGAGCACAAAGTCCTGCCCTGTCTGAGAAACCATTAGCAGTTGGAAGACACCAGAAAAGACTTATGTCTAAATGTGTGGCTCCTAGTAGGTGCACCACACTCCATGGTATAGCACTAAACTAAATGTATTTGGAAAAAATAAATTAGACTTCATGGGATGAAAAAATTTAAAAAAGAGAAGTCTGGTGAGTAGGTAGGTAGGAAGGCATGGGGGAATCTGGTAATCAACAGGGAAGAGGATGAAATATAGTCCAATTGCGCTTTAAGAAATTTTGAAGAATTATTGAAATATTATTGAAAATATAAATGTACTAATGAGCTTAGGAAACTACTCATTAATAAAAGTGCCAATGGAGACCTTAAAGAGGCTCTGCATTCCTGGGAAAGGTATTAGTGCCATGGGGACTGAAGAGCTTTCTCCATCTTATTCTAAACCCTGAAGACGACTTCTATAGCCTCATGAAACCTGCTAGAGGGAACAGTGACAGGACACATAACTTAGTTGTAAGTTACGTAAACTTTAAATTTGCTGCCCTTCACCAAGCAATGAGAGCAATGATGCACAGTACTCACAAGGGAATAAAAGCCACCTCTTGGGTCATCACTGATTAGGGCTTTTGAAATGGAGAATGTAATGTTCTACATATTGAGCCCCGTATAGCCTGGACTACAGAGTGATGCCCTCTTTCTAATATTACTAGTAAGCTCCAAACAGTAAAATAGCTGAGACAGGAGGCTGTGAATTCAGTCTTTAGTATTATAAGCATGACAAGACCATCTCAGGATTAAACTATCCAGCTTGAACATATCTGCAAACCTGTAGATCTTTCTCTGGTGATGCCCCATAGGCCACATTTCCACAGCATGCCTGGGTAGATATAACTACACAGAGGAAGCCTTATCCACACAGGCATAGGAGTTGTGCCCCTTGATTTGGTGTCTGAGAGCAAATAAGTACAGTAAGCTTTGACATCAGATTCAGCTTAACATCCATGTCTTAGCCAGCCCAGATACATCAGTACTGGATAAACCTACTCACTGCAAGTTCCATCTCCATCCATCTTTAAGTAAACAGAAATAAAGAGACACTGTGAACAAGGCTCTGCTTTCAAGGTAGAGATGATTGGAAGGTCTTCTTGGAAGAATTGACATGTAAAGATGGTGACGTGCTAGGTTACTGAGCAAAAGAAGCTCCCTCTCTCTTTAAAGTGGTTATAGAAGCTCACTTAAGCACTTGAAAATGGCTTTGCTCCACCATAGCCATCTCATGTGAAGCACTCTATGTCCGTGTTAAAGACACAGGTGGTTCTATTCTGCTAGCCATAGATGCATTCTTAATTATTAGCAGATTCTTCAGATGTGTGATTAGGCATACTTTTCGTTTTTATTTTTATTTTTAAATTTAAATTAGAAACAAGGTTGCTTCACATGTCAATTCCAGGCCCCTCTCCTTTCCCCTCTCCTCCTCCCATGCCCTCCCACCAAACACTCCAATATCCCCTCATTTCCCCAGGGAAGGTGAGGCCCTCCATGGGGGTATCCATAGTCTGTCATTTCATCCAGGGCAGGGCCTAGACCCTCCCCCAAGAGTTCAGGGTGAGAGTGCATCTCTCATTGTTGGATGTCTCTTTGTGTGCCCAGCATAAATACTGATATACTACCCAAGGCCCAGTAGATTACCTAGGCCTCCTCACTGACACCCACGTTCAGGGGGTCTTGATCAGGCCCATGCTGGATTCCCAGCCATCAGTCTGGGATTCAAGGGCTAACCATTGTCAGGTCAGCTGTTTCTGGGGGTTAAACCAGCCCAGTCTTAGCCCCGATGATCGTCAGTCCTCCCTCTCTGTCACTGGATTCCTGGAGTTCAGTTCAGTGCTTAGCTGTGGGAGTCTGCCTCTGCTTCCATCAGCCATTGAATGAAGGTTCTGTTTCCAAGATTCTCTGGCCATGGGATTGTATGCTGGCACTCCCCAGATCTATGTGTAAAATCCATATATGGGAGAGTACATGCCATGTTTCTCTTTTTGTGATTGGGTTACCTCACTCAGGATAGTTTCTTCTAGTTCCATCCATTTTCTGCAAATTTCAAGATTCCATTGTTTTTTTTCTGCTGTAAGTGTACCACATTTTCTCTATCCACTCTTCGGATGAGGGGCATCTAGGTTGCTTCCAAGTTCTGGTTATTACAAATAATGCTGTTATGAACATAGTGGAAGATATTTTCTATTGCCAATAAAACAACTGAAATCAAAAAGAAAAACTTTGTTTCTCACAAGTCTGGTGACTTTAGTTCTGATACCCATGCCCCAAGTAGAGCCAGGTATACATGTGACAACAAAAAATACATACACACCAACAAACACAGGCGCACAGTAAGTATAAAAATTTTCTGGGTGTTTTAACAATTTTACTATTCAATTTTTTTAAAATTCTGGATCGCTACTCTTACTTCAATTCAAAGATCCATAACTATTTCTTGGTCAATTATCTAATCTCCACAAATATAAATCTGGTGATTAATTATTTGATTAGCATGTTTGTTCAAACATTTTCTTTCATTTGGTTGAATAATTAATGTTTCTTCTTGTCACTAATATCTCAACAGTTAAGTTGAAATTTGTGAGTCTATTGGAAAGGCCTCTGCCTAACCAAGATCACAGAAAATGAACACTTATAGTGATGGAGATGTGAGTAGATGCAGTCAACACCGATCATTAAACACTGACGCTTTCTCTCTATAAAGGTCTAGGGTCAAAAACTTAGAGAAATAGTTTCCAAGGAGGTCTAAAAGAAATTCCCTAAAATTCTCAAGGCTTTAAAAATTATACCATGATATTATATCCAAGAAAACACTTAATTAAAAAAGTGACAAAGGAGCTCACAGAGTATGGACTGACAGCAGGGGAACCTGCATGAGACTGAACTATGTCCTCTGAATGTGAGTCAGTTATATGACTTGATCTGTTGTGAGGATTTGACTGTAGCACCAGGACCTATCCTAAAGGTATGGACTGAATTTTTGGAACCCACTCCCTGTGGTGGGATACCTTTCACAGACTTGATACAGTACAAAGGGGCTTGACCCTGCCTCAACTTGACATGTCAAACTTTTTTGACACCACAAGGAAGGCCATACCCCTCTGCGGAGTAGATGGGGTGTGGGAAAGGTGGGAGGCAGGGTACAGGAGAAGGAGAGGGAGGGGGAACTGGGGCTGGTAAGCAAAATAAAAAATAAACTTTTTAAAATAAAAGAGAAATAATAAAAATCGTATGTGACCTATGGGAATGTAGCCAATATAGCTAATATTTAGCATTAATTATGGAATTTGTTTTCTTATTTGAAGGTTATTTTTTTATTTTGTTTTCTCAAGTCATCACTTCATATTTAAAAGTCTTCCAAATTTGCCTACCACGTCACTTTTTGCTATGAGAAAATATGCTTTATTTTATAATATGTAACATATTCTTTTTATAGTAAAAATGCCTTTATAATGACATCTTTCTATGTCTTCACAAGCTTAAGGCATTCCCCCAGGGCTACTTTAACACTCTCTTTTTGGCTTTCTAGTTTTGTTGCTTTCCATGGGAGAATAAAGCAGTCTTCAATATTGAAAGACAAGTTTGAGAAACAAGAACCAAACCAGCCCTGGAAGACTAATTGAAATATTCTAGAATAGTCTAAATCAACATCACAGTCAATAGATTATTCTAAAATATTCACACTCAAAACAACTGATTTAATATGCCAGGAGATAAAAATAATAATAGCTGTCATTAAAGTAATAATTGTTCTTGATGGGATCTATGTTATTTGCTTTCATAGGTTTATTATTTTCAACAGTCACTAGAAAGATATTGTGACATTATTATAATAATGTTCTTGATGGAGTCATGGAAACCCAGAGAAGCTGAATTAGTTGCCTATGGTTCCACAGCATTTGATAGCAAAACTGATATTTAAGTCTCCAACTTTCTAGCCACAGCACCCTATGGCTTTCCTCCATACTTACTTCAAAGCCTATAAGTTAGAGCTAAGAGTACATCTGCTTTATTTAACATAGCATGATGCTAGAAAAAAATCAAAGAAGAAAATTGTCAGTCTGTTATTAATGGTACAGGATGCATCAATTTCTGTAATCATCAGGAAATGTGGGAGTTGAGTACTTAAGTAGCTAAAACTACTTTTGCCATCTAAATTTTAATAATAACCCCTCCATGATTTCCTTTGTTCTTTCTAATTTACTTATTGCATGCATGAGTTCATTAACAGGACTCTATGATTGCAGATTAAATTCAGGGTGTTAGAATTTATTAATTAAATAGTCAGTCTCACACACACATCAGTTCAAGTGTCTTTATTAGATTCTCTCATCAGAGACATCACCGGCTTACTCAGAGACAAGATTAAATGGCCACTGTCTTACAGAGATGAACATAATTCATCAGGCATAGAAATACAAGCAGTAAAGATGACTACAGGGAATAGTACAAAGAAAAAAATCAATCCTATAAGCAAATATTAAGCTATGGTCTCTGAAGCCTTAAGTCACCCTGTGGTAGTAAAATAAATGCCTGGTAATATCTCAAAGATATTTGAAGCTGCTGTTATGTATAATGCAAAAGAGTGAAGGCTGTCAGGTTTTAAGATTTCCCAATAGTACAGGGTTCCCAGTAAAATCTGCTGTACATTCTGGTAATTTACATTTACATTAGATTTGCCCTTGCAGTGGTCCATGTGCTATTGCCAAAAACATGCTCAAAGGATCAGTTCTGTAAAATTATTGATGGAAATTATGGAACTTTCCTGTGCACAATGCTGGCTCTATTTGTTATAGAGCAGAATCATGTAGCCAATGAGACTTGATTTAAACCCATCATCCTCACATTTTTTCTATTTAATTATAGCAATGTTATTATAAAATTAAATAAATTAAATAACATTATTTATAAAAATTATTATTTAAATTAGAAACAATCTTTTTTATTTTTATTTTTATTTTTTTGTTTTTTACGAGACAGAGTTTCTCTGTATTGTTTTGGAGGCTGTTGGTCCAGCCTGGCCTTGAACTCACAGAGATCCGCCTGCCTCTGCCTCCTGAGTGCTAGGATTAAAGGCGTGCGCCACCACCGCTCGGCTTTTTATTTTTATTTATTTTTGGTTAAATTAGAAACAATCTTATTTTACATCTTAATCCCAGTTCCCTCTCAATCCCATTCTCCCATGCCCCCCACCGATTAATGTAGAAACATTAATACTACATTGATCTATATTGTTATTAGCTGGTATATAAGAAGAACGAGATGTTGATAACAAAAGACATTCTTTCTCACAGTTTGCTATGCATAATAGTGTGGTAAATTCCATATAGTTTTCATAAATGATCAAAAGTTATTTTTAACTTACTTTAAATAGTTTTGAGGTAAGACAAAATGAGTATATTCAGATACTGCTACATATCTATGTATGGACCACAAGGGCCTTTTCTGAATGTGAGAATCAAGATTTGCTATCCAGAGTGAAAAAAAAGTATTTTGCCTTCAAATGCTTCCGTTATATTTGAGTATGCTGAAGTTATTATGTGTTTAAAAGCCTTGATTCTGTTTGAATATGCTAACCATCACAGGAGCACTTTCCACTGTATTTGAAAAATTATATTTAGCACCTGACTTCTGAGTAAACTGAGAATTTGAGGAGAGAATTGAGCACTATTCATCTTCATGTCTCTAGTGCTTACCATTGTGCATGCAATACAGCTGGGACTAGATGTTTTTAAAAAATAAATTGAATAAAGTATGAATGAATAAAGACTAACACAAAGAAAAGCAATCCAGTGCCTCACAAAGAGAAAATGGTCTTACGTGATGCCTTTAACATTAATCAAAGGACTATGGTAGATGTAACTTACCTCCCTGAATATGTAGACCTTGAACTATGCCACCATTTAAAAATGTCTTAAAACAGTTACTTGTTTTCAATTTCTGTTACGAAACTTTACATACGTAGGCAAACTTTTCATGAATCTCATTGTCCAAAGAAGATAGAATAGATGCTTAAACTGGCTCAAACAAGCTTACAGGCTATTGGGTTTGATGTGCCCAATTACTGCTGTTCATCTTACTCCACAGAATCTGACAACGATACTCATTAATGACATTTCCCCTGAGATTTCCCCCAAACCACAGTTCATTAAAATAATGTTTATGTCTGTCTGTATGTACAGCAAAATAAAAAATCATTTGGTATCTCACATGCCAGCATCATGCCACATACCTGCTATTATTGAGCTGTGGTTAGGATTTTGAGGAAAGATGTATGTATAGTTAAATCAGCGAGGTGTTAAATATGGAAACTTTTTCAAAAATAATTTTTGTCATCACATTTACAATTTTGCATGGCTTTTAAAAGCACCTTAATTTTAATGAATAATATACTTATAATTACTGAAGTATATAAAATTTTAGAAGATAATTAAAGATTAAGAATTCTATCACAAGTATGGTTCTTTCTGAATTCCATATTTTCCTCTTCAATTGATATGAAAAATAATTTCTTAAACTAATTAAAATATCACTTAACTCATGCTACCAGTGATAAATGCACAGAGAAATTGCAGAGTAAATCTTTTCTATTAAAATGCTCAAAATATTCATTACAATGGATTTAATTTGTATGACAGGATTTTCATTTCTAAATGTGATACAGATTGAATTTGTTTTGTCACCCAGGCATGAGTATTGAGTATTGACATGCATGCTAGCTTCCATTCTATTGATATGCTTAACATTCTTAATGTATCTTAAGGTACCTGTTTTAATGTATTATTCAGGTTTTATGGAAATTGAAGTTAAGCATTATTTTAAAGTTATTTATTGGTAAAGAAATACAATACAGACTCAATTTTATTTTCAAATATACAACTCAAACCCAGCGTATTTTTCACAGCATGCACTTGTAAATAAAACTTTTTTATAGTATGCTTTCATAGGTTGCTATGTTTTGATATGTCTGTCATGATGTTTATACAAAATACTGAACAAAATAGTCTGTTATTGATTTCAAAGAAACTTTGAAATATAATTAATGAATGATAACACCCTTTTCTTGATAAGTGATGTTGTGCTAGGAACTATTTAGATATTTTTAGGATGAAAAAAAGAGGAAATATTGGCACAGACTCAGTGGTAAAACCTTTAGGAATGACTGCCTAAACTTCTGTCAGTAGGGAATTGAAGAATGACATAGGTACTAGTACAGTCATTGGCTTCAAGAGCAGTTGCCTGTAACAACTATGAACTGAGAATCCTTCTCCATCGTTTTGAGCCCCAAATTATATCCCTAATTTCTCAGCAGCAAAAGAGAAAGATCATGGGAGAAGAAGTTTGTACACATCTGTATTATATTATTTTGAAATTTAAATTTAACTCATCTGGTTGGTTAAGATGAACAGGATCCAAACTCCAAAATATGTTAGAAAACATAGTTTTATCAGATCTCTAGAAAAGAGTTCCATAAAGATTAAATGAGCCAATCCTCTGTATCAATCAGCTTGACAACAATTGCTTTTGTGGGCTAAAATTATAAACTGTTGATACTCATTGCAAATATTTCAAAAACTGGATCACAATAAGGAACTGAGAAAACCTTTCTGTCCCTCCAGTTCTATTCATCATATGTTGAAACACATGACAATGTGAAATTAGTTAAGCAAAAAGAAAGGATGAAAAGTATGGATAAAGTGACTTCAAAACCTGTACATATAACAAGAAGAAAGCAACAAAACTCAAACACATTCTTAGAGGAAAGGGATTCAAGATTACAGAACCTAGGATTTTTCTCATTGTTTTTATTTTTTAACATGAAAAATCTTCAGCATATTCTGAATAAATATCTGTGTAATTTATACCATCTAGCTATATCACTGGAATAGTGTAGAACAGAACCAATCTTCTATAGATATTACCACCATGACATATCCATTATCATAACAGAAAAAATCAAGCTCAAAAAGAAAATCTGAGACTTATCATGGAAAAGTTCAGCACACAGACTGACATCATGATAATTATAATCTAATGATTAAGAAATACAAAGAAAAAACTAATACTGGGGCCTGATCTAGAAAATAAATACAAGTCATAAATGGTATTTTTTGATTTACTTGAGAATAAGGTCCAGTTATGATTCTGGTTCACACCAGTCAAAAAGTTGTGATCTATGGTGCCAGTGTTCTTAACTGCACACACACACACACACACACACACACACACACACACACACACACAATAGCAAATGGCCATCAGTTTCATAATTAATACAGTGTCCTGTGTGTTATTTGGGAGTTCAGACAGCTCAGCAGGGCCCAGGCGGCTGACAGAAGACAACATGTTACACACACACACACACACACACACACACACATATTCATATATATATATTACACTATTATCTTCTCTTACTATTATTGATCAGCTTAGGAAATACAGTAGATGCTTCCAGCTAAGATTCATGCAGCTACATTGAGATTTTTTTCTCTATAGGTTGTCTTAGTTTGATGTTTCGACAGCAAATGAAAAGTATTTAAAGTCATATCTTATTTTAAACTTTTACAATGTTATTTTTGTTACTACCATCATTTTACCTCAGTGACTTTATCAAAGATGAATTCAAAAATGAATTTTGACTAT
The DNA here is from genome assembly GCF_017639785.1 of Mesocricetus auratus. Lineage (NCBI taxonomy): Eukaryota > Metazoa > Chordata > Mammalia > Rodentia > Cricetidae > Mesocricetus > Mesocricetus auratus. Next base: position 49,326,530 of record NW_024429190.1, read on the forward strand.
GGAAAAAGTACAGATCTTACAATAAACATTGCTCATTACTGTATTAAAAGAAAGCAAAAGAAAGTGCTGATATCAAACATAACCTGTGGAGTGTTTCATTAGTCATTATGACAAGACTAGATACTTCACTAGAGAATTGATTGGGGGCATAGCCAAAGGTATTTGTAGTTGAGAAATAAGATAATATGTGATAAAACAAGACCCTCTGTGTGTTGGATTTGTTGTGGATTGGGTAGGAATAAAGAGAGGGTGAGAAGATGGAGAGCTAGCTGCCTAGTGTCGTGGTGTGGTCCCATGTAATACTACATATTCATATGCAGACTGAATTTCAGGAGACCTTGTTTGAAATCCCATCCCTATTAGACTGTAATTATGAATCTGCAAAATGGAGGTAACACTCACTAACAAAAGTTCCAATAGTTTAAGCTGATATTACTCAATCATCTCATAAAGAGTTTGAGAAATGTCTATGTTACTCAAATAACTTGTTGTTTCTAGTCAAGAGTTGTTGTAAGAGCTTCGGTGCCCAACTCTGTAGGAAGCTGGAGGGTTGATGTCCATGATCACTCAAGGCTAATGGTTATTGGATCCAAATTTACTGAATATCTCTGTACAACTTTTTATTTCCCTGTGTGATTGTCCCATGTTCTTCTCCTTCTTTCTCCTTGTCAATACCAGTCACCTATGGATAAATTGAAGTTTAACTTAATTTATTTTCATTCTTTTAGTAGGATAATTATTGCTAATAAAAATAAGTTTTCAGTACTTTAACTGGAATCTAGAATTTTTATGTTGAGTAAATAAATTATTTCAAGGGTAAATGTAAGTGTTTGATATATAAAAAAGACCATGATACCAAATGGTTGAGCTTATCATATATCTAAGGAAGATAAACCTTCCCTCTATCTGTGGGCTTTCAGAAAATCTGACTAGTCAGCAGATTATAACTTTAATTCAATAGAATTTTAACCTGAATTTATATCTTTATGCATTTAGACAATAAAATATGTTTTTTCAACTCTCAAAACTATCTCAAAATTTATTCTACCCTTACAGAACTGAACATTATGTAAATGTTAATCTGCAGTTGTTAGTCTTAAAATGTGACTCAACGGTAAGAAGGGGCTTACTTAGTGACTTCCAAAGTCTAACTTGATTTTTTTTAATCCTTAATTAATTTGGATAGGTAGTTTTTAAACCTAAATGCTTTCCATCTTTTATCTATGCCCCTTGATACTCAGAAAAGTAAAAGCAGTGACTTTACTCTCAAAAATAAACTAAGCAGGTCATATTTAAATATTTGTGCAATAATCAAAGCAAAAGAGTCTCTCAGCTTGAGAGAAGAGCATGAGAGAAGTTGGAGGTAGGATTCCTAAAAGGTTATGGATGGAAGAGAGTGAGATAGTGAAGTTATATAATTCTATTTCAATTAGAATATTTTATTTATGTATACATGTATATGAACACACATATAATTGTTCAGGTGTGTATGTGTGTAACAAATAATAATGAAAAATAGAGCATGCATTTGAAGAAGAGCATGTTTCTTTATATGTGAAGGTTTGAAGGGTAGAAAGAGAAAGGGAAAATAATGTAATTATGATCTCAAACAGCTAAAGAAATATTTAATTCATAAGTTTGTATTTTATAATTATATATTATTCTACTTGATTGTTTAGTTCAAAAGAAGAGAAAAGCTATATCCTTCCACACAGTTTATTTCATCTCACCTACAGATTGATATCTATATTCTGTGAATGTTGTGATTTCTCCCCATTTTCACTGCTATTTATTTGGAGGTCTAGATATTTATAAGGAGGTCACATTTCTTACTGTTTTACTGGTGTAGAAATTCACTCTGCTATGAAATACAAGTCTCTCACTACTTAACTTTTGTTGTTTGTTTTGAGAAAAGCAAAAATACCTCGTCTTTTTTAAAGCAGGTTTCTCTTCTGCAAAATATTCCTATACCTCAATTATGCTCCTCCAAATAGTATTACTGCACTGAAATGGAAGTCATGTGGTTTATGGATGATTTATAAATGTCAAACTGAAGGTTAGACATTGTACAAGAGACAGTAATTCTCTTATTTACTGCTTATGCCAGAAATGTAACTTGAAGGCAACCAACATTCTGCTCACTTGAGACGTGGAGTCTTTGTATAGTTTTAATATTTAAACATTTTTTCAGGAATATTGTTCATCATCCGTGATAGCAAATCTTACAAATTCTTACTATCATGATCCTTTTCAATGTGTTCTAAACAAAGTATATTGATAATCAGAATCAAAAATAAATTTTTTTAAGTGCTTAGTATTCTGGCAGGACACAAGACATGTGATTTCACTGATTTTACAAATCTCATAGAAACAGCATGTAGGAACAATGCTAATGTATTCATAATACTCCACCACAGAAAATAGATAGCAAATGATGTTTGTAGTCTGATATTATTAGTTGAGTGTAGGGAACCAAAATGCTAATATTATGGAAGATAATCTACATATAAAATATAAATACTTCCATGAAATAATAATGGTGAATTCAACCATGGCTTTTTATTTGTGTTAATAATCACTTAACTTGTCCATATTTATAGTATAAACTAGACTAAATCTATAGAAATGAATATTCTTCAATGATGAAGGATAGTTAGCATTTTGGGGTCCTTAAAATACTATTTGCATATTCTCTGATTTGCTTAAAAAATAATAAATGTGCTTATACAAGGGCTCTCTGTGATTGCTTTTCTTCATGGATAAAATCAGCATAATCAATTATTTCTACTTCCCTGTAATAGCTTTATGCTCAGCATCTTCGACTTTCTCCTCACTAGTCGTATGACACATGCTGCATAATTGTGAACTATCATCCTTCCACTGTTATGTAGAACATGAGGGCTCATTTATTCTGTCTGATTTTTTGATGCTATTTTTTAGTCTCAGTATAATTCGTTTCCCAACTTCTTCTACCCTCTGGTAATGATGATTAAATTTTATATAGCCTTTTTTCACTTTCATGTGTAAGAGAGAAGATATCATATTTTTCTTTGTATGTCTGGGTAATATCCTTTACCTTCCTGCAAATTACAACATACTATTCTTTTATGGAGAAATAGTGTTCCACTATCGGCATGTACTTTACTTTTGTTATCTACCTACACATTGTTGACTATCTGGATATATTCTCCTTTTTGAGCATTTTGGCTTAAAATTTTCAGAAGAGTTTCGACATTGGCCATTGTGCTGGCTTCAATTATATACCGTTTGACTTTTATTTTGTCTTATCTGTGTAAGATATTACAGTTGACTTACTTTAGTGATTCCGTGTGTAATACATTAGAGGGTGAGGAATGGTCAACGTAAGTCTGCTCTAGGAAAATTTGGTCATTTCTGTGTGATGAAGATCACAAATATCATGGTAGTACAAGAAAACATAGTGGACATTTGTTATAATGTGAATGGTTTCTGGATAGAAACGACAAGTTTCATCATGGAAAAGATTTACAATATGGCACTATTTTAATAAAAGCATCATTGTTGTCACTGTTGTTCTTTCTTCTATATTTATGAGTCATAAAACAATTTAGAAATTATGTCGTTATAGAAAGTAGGAGTATGGTACACAGGATGGGCATAACTAAAACTATAACACTGTGGCAAGCCTACCTCCTGATTGGATGTATTAGATGCCAAACATCTTTTGTATGAGAGGGCATCCTGTGTCATCTACTACATTGACAGAGAAGTATTTTTTAGCATTTATAAACATTTAATTTATGATTACCGATAAATTCTGGACAAAATCAAATCATAAAAATACATCATCCCATCACATGATTATTTTGTGGTTGGTGAAGTAGATCACTTTCAATTAAGAGATGTGTGCTTTGATTAAAAAACATTAACCAGGTTTTTACTGATGTAATAATCTAGGGACTCAATTATTCAAGTTTTACATGGATAATACTTTAGTTAAGTTCGAAACTCTCACCTAAAAAATGTATATTTAAGTGTTTGACCAGTAAACAGTTAAGGAAAAACACCAGTTTTCAATTGTCAATTACATTCCTTGAAGTTGTTAGTTATAGTGAACTGGGAATTTTCTAACAACTTTCCAAACTACATATAAAATAACTTAGTCATGATTCACAATAATTGATAACTTATACAAAATAACTGTACTTTTGTTTTGGTTTTAAGAAAAAAGTAAAAGCCATGGGCCAGTGTTTTGTTTCCAGGTTAAAAGCATTTGTCGGACAACATTAAGTTACATCCACAGAATTGATGGAAAGGGGAAGAAAGAAAACTACATGCAAAGGGATTTATTCTGACTTTCAAACACAGGCCATGCTACATACAACCACTTACATGTAATACACACACACACACACACACACACACACAAATATACATACAAAATAATAAAAACCAACACCCAGATACATTTACACAAACATACAGAAGCAGAAACCTACAAACAACAGAAAAAACACACAGATACATAAATATACACATAAAACTGCCCCAGCACAAACACAGCCAAAAATATATAAAAATGTACAAACACACATTCAACACCAATGAGTAGTTTTAAAACTTTCCTTTATTTTTGAAATTATAATTATATCAATCTCCCCTTTGCTTTTTTTTTACTCCAAACCCTGATACATATTCACCCACCTCCTTTCGAATGAAACACATATAATCTCACCAACATGGTTTCTTAAACAAAAACAAGGACTACAGTAATAGACAGGCTGATGTGCAGAGGAAGCTCAACAGACCTCAACGTTATACAGAAAGTTAAAGGCAACTATGGAATGCTGAAAGCAGAGTAAATAGTTTCCCAAAACGGTGAGCATATCAATTGATTATTCAACACAAAATGATCAGCTCTGAAAACATATACACAAGAAACAGTTAAAAGATTGAGCAGGTCTCAAGTCGGCTGGATCCACCAGAAGGCCCACTAAGACAAGGTTTTGACACCACATATGAACATCACAATGACACAGATAACATCTAAGTTTAACATGAAAAGCTTGCAACAGGAGAGTTGCTAAAATTAATTTATCACAGCCTAAAATTTTAATCATATTTCAGAATATTTTATTCCACCAAAGCACCCCCCAATTTCTTCCAATGCATATGATAGCACTTTGCAATCAGTTTGAGTACCACATTACCTAAAGAAGTTGCCTCTGAGAAATCTATTTTCCTTCTTGAAAAGAATACAGATGAGTCACCTTCCAGTATTTACAAGAATGGAACCAAAATATGTTCAAGATGAGCACATATTACAATAAAGGAGGATTGCTTACTAGCAATAATGTCTGAGAAATATGATTGGGTATTGTGATATGAGAGACTGAATGAATTGCCCCCAAATGGACAATAAAAACATGGATACACTGTACAAGGAAATCTGCTTGATTGATAAATGTTGCATCCTGGTCTGCATGAATTCTAAGTCAATCATTTTACGCATCTCTTAACCACAGTTTATGTACTAACCTCATTTTCTCCACACCCAGAAGCCTCTGAATAGTCGCTCCATCCTAAAGTAATATTATTCAAGTCTGTAGGGAAAATCTCAGCACAAGCACAATGAATATATAAGTTTAAGTTTGTACTTCCAAAGCTTTGGGATAGAAACTCTGGTATATGTACCTTTTAACCTCTTTGTTTTTTTTATGTTCCCAGATACAAATTAAATAATGTGAACACATAGTATACTGCAATGTATGAGAAATACAGAAAAATTACAATGATTTTTTGAAGAAAGCTGTGAGCAATAAGATGGTAATAGAAGTTCACATACACACAAACACACACACACTAAATTATTAATATTTGAGAAAGAATATGGTCTTTTGAATCATGTTCTTAGCTACTCTAACACTTCTATACACAAGAGAAGGAACAGAGAGCTTCGTGAGTTTTAGACTATTAAACAAAGAAGACATAGCAGAGCAGGTCAGCTCATGTCTGCAGGAGCTGTGTTAAGTGCTGTTTCCATCACTATGAGCAAGAAAGCATAGAGAACACCACCAAGATGCCAAGGCCCACACCTTTTGTGTGTGTGTGTTATTTTTGTTTTTGGTTGGTTTTGGAGACAGGGTTTCTCTGTGTAGCTTTGAAGCCTGTCCTGAAACCCTGTATCCCGGGCCAACCTCAAACTCACAGAGATCTGTCTTCCCCTACTTTCTCAGTGCTGGGATTAAAGGTCTTTTCCACCACTACCAAGCCCGAGGGTCTGCCGTTAATGACAGACTTCTGCCAGGAAAGCCTCATATATATGACAGCCACCAAGTATAGCACTGTGACTGAAGAAAAACATAATTCACATTCAAACTAAACTTGTAGGTGATGTTTCCTCTTTGATAAAATAGGATCATAGTATGAGTTTCAAACAAAATATGATAGCCTTATAAACTCTTGGAGTTCTTGAAAAATAACAGAAATCACCCTAAGATCTGAAGGGCTAGTAGAAAACAGTTAAAAAGAAGAAAAGAAGGAAATATCCATTTATTATTGTTGATGTGTAAATACTTAAACTTATAAATAAATGCTTGTAAATTTTCTGAGTTATTCTGCTCTCAGCTATAAAAATATCCGTGATAATTAAAATTATAAAGGACAAAGGTTCATTTTTCCCTCAGTGTTACAATGATTTCTGTCCATGTTCTTTGACCCTGGAGCTGTGGCTACATCACAACAATGCAAAACTGTCCATTTCATGATCAGGTAGTGAGAAAAAGAAAGGGAGAATTAAGGGCTAGTGCCTTTCCTAAAGTGCGCATACCTAATAAATGGAAAACCTCACAATAGACCACATTTGTTAACGTTTCCATGGTCTTTCAGTAGTTCAAGGTGCTGTAACACAGGCCTTTGGATAACTTTCTAAACACAAAGTATTGCTGGTATTTTCCAGCCTCTAACAGTCTTATTTAACTATTTGTATCTATAAAATGATAAGGACACCAGCTTCAATGTCATTATAAAGATTAAAAACCTTATTAAAAGATCATAAGTGCTCTCCTTTCTACATTAAAGGCCATGTGTTATTTGCTTTTCACCACTAGTCTTTACGTTCAGCACTTGCCAGTTTATGTAGGCCTGGAAGTGTTTGGGTAAAGAAACAAATGTAAAACAACTGTGTATGCAAAACATATATTCTTACGACTCAAAAACACTTAATATGCAAGAATTTAGTTACCTCAACCCAGTGACAAAAAGACAAACAAGGTATGTACTCACTCATATATGGATTTTAGACATGGATTAGGATAGTGCCGGTCTGTACTTCCACTGACAGAGAGTCTGGGAAACAGGAAAGAACCTAAGAGAGATATGCATGGTATCCTAGAGAAGAGGAATGAGGTGAGATCTCCTGAGCAGATGGGGAACATAGCGAGAGCTGGGGAGCTGGGAAGAAAAGAGGGGGGAGAAGACATAGAGAGAGTATTTCATGGGGGAACAGGAAGGTTGATTGGGGGGGTAGAGTAGGGGGAGAACAGGATGAGAAATACCATAATAGAGGGAGTCATAGGTTAGAAGAGCGATCTGGCACCAGTGAGACCTCTAGTGATCTAAAGGGATGACAACAACTGGCAAGCTAAGCAATAGTGGAGAGACCGCCTTAAATGCCCATTCCTGATAATGAACTTGACGTCTACCCTATATGCCATCCTAGAACCTTCATCCAGTGACTGATGGAAGCAGAGGCAAACACCCACAGTTAAACACTGAACTGAACCCATGGAACCCAGTGACAGACAGACAGGAGCGATGAGCAAATTGGCAAAGAATGGGCTGGCGGAAACAGCTGATCTGAACAAGGGAGAGCTCTTGGACCCCAGACCAACAGCTGGGAGGCCAATATGGGACTGACCCAGACTCCCTGAGTGTGAGAGTCAGTTAGGAGGCCTGAGCAATTTATGGGGCCCTGGGCAATAGATCAGTGTTTATCCCTGGCATACAAATGGACTTTGTATGTGCATAACATAACGAGGGATGCTCTCTCAGCCTGGACTCTTAGGGAGTGCCTGAACCCTACCCTGAGCGAAATGACAGTCTCTGGATATACCCTATATGGAAGGAAATCGGGATAGGGTGGGAGGCTAGGGGTGGGGGGCTTGCAGGAGGAGGGGATGGAGAGGGAACTGGGATTGACATGTGAAGCAAGCTATTTAAAATTAAAGTAATAAAAAAAGTTAAAAAAAAAGAATTGAAAATGACCTTAAATTTCACCCTGTAATTGTGACTAGAACATTGAAGGCTATGTGAAAATAATTGCCTTTCCTTGTTCAATGAAATCAGTAGCATGCTCCATTTTTCCTCTCCATAAAGTTATAGCCACAACCTGACTTAATATTGACTAACGCCTAAGAATCCAATGGAGTTATTATAAAAATATAAGAAGTGTTGACCTCCAACATCCAAGGCTGACTCTCACTGGAAATCCAATAGCCACTTTAGACAGGGAATCAGGTAATTGCATTCCTTCCTGATTTCTCTTCCAATTTTCCAGTCTTATTTCCAAATTAATAGCAGACCATACTCTGTACCCTCTCTTTCTTCTCTGCCCCCACCCCTAAGGAACTAGGTAGAACCACTCCCATAGCATCCCCCTTCCTTAACTAATACCTTAGACACTTTCTCATTATAGCACAGTGGTCACTTTGGCCAGGCCATCAGATCTTTGAGGCACAGATTTTTTTTTCCCTCATGTCGATTATTTCTATCCTTTCTATCCCATCCCCATACCTGCATTTAAGCTCCAAATACTTAGAAAGAAGTTCAAACCAGGATCCCCAGGGCCATGCCTGACAGGGATTCAGAAGCACTCCCTACTAGGTAATTCATAGTCACCACATATTCCTAACATCCAGAAAGGTCAACAGAATGCAAGTACCTGAAAACTGATTCAACAAATGAAAGACCAGTACAAACACTTAGAATTATAATTAACACAAATGTAGATATCTGTCTACATGGAAGAGTGAAAACAAAACCAATAACAGCAAGGACAGTATGCCTTTTCCAAATCCCAGCAATCCTACTACAGTACGTCATGAGGAGTGATATATAGCTGAACCATGAGTCAAGGATCTCAAAATATGATCAAGGACCTTAAAGATGATGCGAATGAACACATTAATAAATCTGAGAAAACACGAACAGCTATAAGGAATGTAGAAAACTATTTGAATCATGAAAGCTGAAATGGAATCAATAAAGAAGACTCAAAGTGCAAAAAAAAATCCTGCAACTAAAAAGTGAAGAAACATGAACAGGAACCACACAGGCAATCCCCACTCACAGATTTCAAGAGACAGAAAGTTTCAGGCATTGAAGACATGACAGCAGAAATGAATACATCTATCAAAGAAAATGTTCAAGTTAAGAAAATCCAAGCACAAAAGATCCAGGAAATATGAACATTATGAAATGGCCAAATCTAAGAATAACAGGAGGAGGAGGAGGAGGAGGAAGATGACCTAATCAAAGACACAGAAAATATGTTCAACAAAATCATAGAAGAAAATTTCCCTAACCTAAAGAAGGAGACACCTATCAATGTGCAAGAAGCATACAGAACACCAAATACACTGGACCAGAGGAAAGATTCTCCATGACACATGATAATCAAAACTCAAAATGTACAGAACAAATAAGGAATATTAAATAGTAAAAGCTGTAAATGATGTGATCCATTTGCTGCAATTAGAAGTCAGGTCAAGCCCACATAGATAACCTAGAGGCTATATTCCATTGATAACAACTCAAAAAAGGGAAAACTTGGTTTCTCCAAGACAGTAATACTAGGGAATCAAACTAAACTTACAATCAGGCACAGCAGTCGATGGCCAGCACAAAACTAACTCATTGGAATTTTTGGAGTTTTTATGTCTCAAATACTTTATCTAGTTATTTCGTTCATTTGTATTCGTATCCTACAGATCTTTTGCTTATATATTATAGTTTTTGATAATGCGTTTTAATATAATTTCTATGTTTGCTAATGGATATGCCTCTCTACCTATGTTTGCTTCTTGTGCTTTTTCCTTAGTCCTTTGTTTTTCTGTTTATTCATTGGGTTGTTTATTTTTGTTCTATTCAGGTTTATTTGTTTTTATTTCATTTTATTTTTGTCTTCTTTCATGAATGTGTTTGTACTCTACTGAGAGAGAGCCGTAAATGATATGGATTTGGGTGGGTGAAGTGTTGGGTAAGATCTCAGAGGAGCTGAGGGAGGTGTAAGCATAATCAGAATTTGTTGTGTGAAGAAAATATTAGAAAATATAAGAAGTAAAATTTCGGCCGGGCGGTGGTGGAGCATGCCTTTAATTCCAGCACTCGGGAGGCAGAGGCAGGCGGATCTCTGTGAGTTCGAGGCTGGGCTGGACCGATAGCCTCCAAAACAATACAGAGAAACCCTGTCTCGTAAAAACCAAAAAAAAAAAATAATAATAAAATTTCTACACTTGTCCTCAGATTATTTTTTCGCTCAAATGATTCAGTTGCTTATTCATTATACGTTGTAGACATAGAATTACCTTACTGTAGTTATTCTTGAATCATAAAAGCCAATGTTATTTCTTTGTCAAACAGAAAAACATGTTGATTTTTTTAAATGATTGTAAACTTCCAAACAGCTCTATAAAACAAATATACATTTTCAATTAAGGACATTGTAGTATTGAACTAGAAGCCAGTGATTTCAGAATAGTAGTCTGTTGTCTGAAATTATGAGGGGGCTAATGCTCAGCCTTGCACTGGTTACTCATTTTAACTCAAGTACTCAATGTTATTGATGTTTTGGAAGAGTTATATTTATGTTTTGAATAAAATAAATTTGAATCTACAAACTGGAACTAGATAATAAAACAATTCAAAGATTGCTTTAGAAATTCAAATCTTATCAACTTTCTTTTACTACAATAAACACTATTACTCTGATTGTTGATACTAAATACTATCAATTAAAACTTGAATACTTTTTCTTTCTTTTTTCATAATTTTTATCTAAATTAAATACAATCTTACTTTAAATACCAATCTCAGTTCCTTCTCCCTCCTGTCTTGCCATGTCCCCCACGTACTCCCCCATCCCACCCCCCATCTAGACAGCATGTTTATAGGCACTCTCTGAATTTCTTCAATGGTACAGTTACTATATTGGGTTCTAGAGTATATATTTCACAGGCAAATACATTTTGAAAATACTAGGACAAAATCATGTGGGAAAGAACTGCAATATATAATAAGATTTCTAACTTGGGTCTGCAAATTCCAGCTGAGTTCAGTAAAAAATATTGATAGTATTCAAACTAATGCCTAAAGTTAATAGAGATAGTGAACCTTTCTCTGAAACTTTGGGTTCACATGTGCTCATTCAGACCTGAGGAGTTCTTATAGTTTTAAAATGGTAATAGAATGTGCACATAATATGCTTAATGATAACACTAGTGGGAATTGATTCCAGAGTCTATTATATAATAAACTGTATTTCAGTAAAGATCCATTTATTCTAATTTGAAAACAATAGTTGCACTTCAAGCCAAATCTTGCCTCCAAGTGAGTACAGGTCATAATCGGTCTCATTTTTATTTTGCTACACTCCTTCCAAGATATAATTCATTTACAGGGTTTCTGGGATTATGTAAAAGGACTAAATATTACTGGCTTCTTGCATTTTACAAGCACTATGACTTCATATATTTATGATTAAATCATTATTACAGCACTGTAATGGGTTGTGATCTTTTGGGAGGCAGACAGAGGTTCAGTTCACAAACTCAGTGTCATGCAGTAGACTGGTTTAATCATATTTCAACAAGACAGTCTGGTATGGAAGACCCTGTCATTAATAAGCACAATGAGACATCTTTCTGTTAGTTACAGAAATGAAGGAAGTTTAGAACAGAAGAAAATGACAATGTAAAGGAGGACAGAACACATTCCTCAAACCAATGGGCTAGGGAACATCAGGAACCGTTCCTCTTTCTTACTTGGTATCTGTTAGGAAAAGGGACAGCAAAAGATAAGGTGTAGAAAAAAGTAGCAAACTTAATTCTAAGTTTCTAAAAGTTCAGCTGCTGTGACTTATTTTGATCTGCTCTGTCTCCAACCTGGGCTGGTTCTCCCCTTCATAGGCAACCTGACTCCCAGGAGGTCACCATATTGATGCCCAACTTAGTACTGACACCTTATCAGCATAATGCCCTACAGCCGAGAACTCCTGTCTTCGAGTGAGCCTCCTGTAGTCTCTGGAGTAGCTGGGATTATAGTCATGTGCCACTGTGACCGGCACCTGTGACTTATTTTAATGAAGGCATTTCCACAAAAGTTAGATAAGTGAGTATGTGGTGATGTATTGTTTATGATCTAATAAAGCCACAAAAGATCAGAATGCAAAGCCAGCCACACTAGTTAGCCATAGATGCCAGGCAGTGGTTGCACACACCTTTAATCCAAGGACTCGGGAAACAGTGGCAGATGGATCTCTATGATTTTAAGGCCACACAGGGCTACTTGAGAGTGAATAAGTCTAAAAGCGTAACAGAGATCACACTTTGAAACCCAGCACTAGAGAGCTATGTAAGGAAGAAGCAAGGCATCTCATGTGAGTTCACTTGCCAGTCACAGGGAAGACATGATCTCCATTTAAGCCTTCTAGAGGTAAGAGCTACAAGATGGCTGCTTTAATTTTCTGATTTTCAGCTTGGAACCCCAATATCTGTCCCTCGGTTTTGATTATTCATGTTACAAGTGTAAGTTAATGAGAAGTGATTGGGGATCTTACAGAGATGATACAAACATCAGACTTGAAGTAATTGAGCCACACAGAGAAGTTGTACCAAATGAGGCTGCTTAAGCCTACAGAGATAACTAGGAACAATAATAAACTTCCAGAAAGAAAGAATTGTGAAAAAAGACCAGAGGGAGACCCAAGGAGCTGATTTATCCACATATGTTTCTGTGAAAGCTCACCACCATGGTGTTGTTAAGAGTGCACACTTTCAAATGGCCTGTTTTGCTGGTTGCCCCTCCCCATATTCTCTTCATTGCTTTTCTCTTCCATTCATTTCCCTATTTAGTCCTCCTATCCTAGTTTCCCCCCTTACCTCTCCATTATTCTATACTCTAATTTTTTTCTTGTGAGATCAACTCAAAACCCTAGTCTGTTAATGGGTACATTATCTCTGTTAGTACTCAAATTACAGCAGAAATAAGAAAGATATAAAGCAAACATTCACATGTAAGAGACAACAAACAATACTTATATTTTAGTTTTGGGTTACTTAGGATGTTCATTTCTGGCTTCATCCATTTACCTGCAGATTTTACTATTTCATTTCTCATAACACCTAAATAATACTCCATTATGAAAGTGTGCCACATTTTTATTATCCATTCATTACTTGATATGAATATGAATAAGCAAGTGTCTCTGTAGCAGGACATAGAGTTTCTCGGATATAAACCCAAGAGTAGTTTAGCTTGAGTTGGTTCTTTTCTGAGGTTCCCAAAGAACCACATCACTGATTTCCATAGTTTCTCTACCAACTGGCACTCCTACCAGCAGTGAATGAGAGCTCTCTTTTCCACATATCCTCACCAGAATGAGTTGTCATTTGTTTTACTGATCTTAGCAATTGTGACTGGTGTAAGAAGAAAAGTAAAAGTAGTTTTGATTTGCATTTCCCTGAGAGCTGAGACTGTTTAACATTCCCTTAGGAGTTCCTTGGCCATTTGTTTTTCATCTTTTGAAAACTATTTAGTTCTGTATGTTGGGCCACCTTCTTTTTTTTTGGTTTTTTTGTTTGTTTGTTTGTTTGTTTTTTGTTTTTACGAGACAGGGTTTCTCTGTATTGTTTTGGAAGCTGTCGGTCCAGCCTGGCCTCGAAATCACAGAGATCTGCCTGCCTCTGCCTCCTGAGTGCTGGGATTAAAGGCGCCGCCCGGCTTTGGGCCACCTTCTTGATGTTCATATTTTTTTTTACTTCTTCAGATAGTCTAGATACAACCCCTCTATGAAATATGAATGGCTAGAGATTTTTTCCTATTCTGTAGGCAACTGTTGTGTCCAAATGATCACATCGTTTGTTATACATAAGCTTTTCTGCTTCATGAGGTCCCATTTACTAATTGTTGTTCTTAGTGCCTGTACTATCAGTGTCCTGTGCAGAAAGTCCTTTCCTTTGCCAATTAGTTGAGAATTATTGCCCACTTTCTCTTCTGTGATTCCAAGTCTGTCTGGCTTTATATTGTGTTTTTGATACATTTGTAGTTGTGTTGGAGGCAAGGTAATAAGGATGGATCTATTTGCATTTTTGACATGAAGCCACTGAGTTTACCAGCCCCATTTATTGAAGATACTATTTTTTCTCTAGTATGCATTTTTGCCTTCTTCATAAAAATTCTGTGCATCTGTAGTTGTTTGGACTTTATGTCTCTAATGTCAATTCAGTTCCATTGATCAGTCTGCCTGTTGTTTTAAGAGTATTTTACCACCCTGTTTCTATGACTATAGATCAACTCTGTAGAACAATTTGAGATTGGGGATGGTGATTTCTACCAACACTTCCTTAATTATTCAGAATACTTTTTAACTGTCCTAGGTTTTTACTATTTCCATATAAAATTTGAATTATTTTTTAATTTGTGTGAATAACTGTGCTACATTTTTATGGAGATTGCACTGAGTCTGCAGAAGTTTTTAGTCATTGTCACTACATTAATCATATCAATACATGAGCATCTGAGATCTTTCTATCTTCTGGTGTCTTCAATTTCTTTCTTTGATGTCATAAAGCTTTATTATACAAGAATCTCACTTCCTTAGCTAGAGTTATCACATGATACTTTTGAGGACATTGCTACTAATTTTTGTGTGTTCATTTTATATCGTGCTGCTTTGCTGAAACCATGTGAAATTTCTGTGGGTCTTAATGAGAATGGCACCAATAGGCTCATATATTTGAATGATGGTCCCTATTTGATGGAACTGTTGTTGGACAGTTTAGGAAGTTTGACCTTGTTTGAGGATGTTTGTCACTGGGGTTGGGCTTTGAAGTTTCTAAAGCCAATGTTAGGTCTGTTATCTCTACCTTAACTTCCAACTTGTAGATAAGATCTAAGCTTTCAGGTACTGTTCCAGTGCCACTTTCATCCCTGCTGCCACGATCCCTGCCATGATCTGTGCCATGATGGTACTATGACCTACTCTCTGTAATTGTAAGAAAACAACCAACTAAATTCTTTCTTTCATTAGTTGGCTCAGTCACAGTGTAACTTCACAGAAATAGAACAATAAATAAGTCAGAAACCTACTACTGTAGAAGATTCCAAAAATATATACATATAACAAAAAATATACATAGAGCCACCAAATAATAGGGGAAGCAATGCCACACTGGACATTTAATAATACTTATTAAAACTTGCAGAGCTAGGACTAAGTTATATCTCATTGAGTTGTAGGACAAAGAGTTTCCATGGAATCATGTAATACCACAGGCATGATGGTGAAATACTGTTGCTGAAAATATTACTTACTTATGTCATCACACACAGAGAAGTTGAGATGGTAATTAACTAGAAGATTCACACCTACTGATTATTATTTATAATGCTGGATATATTCTGTATGCTACCATAGGGGAAAATCCCAAACAAACCAAAACCAAAACCAAAATAAGAAAAAAAAAAAAAACGAGTCATCAACAAAAACAGAAAGATGATTAAGGAACATAAAGAAGAATTAACTATAGAACAATGTGAGGTGCACTCTCACCCTGAACTCTTGGGGAAGGGTCTAGGCCCTGCCCTATATGAAATGACACACTATGCACACCCCCATGGAGGGCCTCACCCTCCCTGGAGAAATGAGGGGATAACGGGGGGGGGAGGGCACGGGAGGAAGGGAGGGAATGGGAGAGTGACCTGGAACTGACTTGTGAAGCAACCTTGTTTCTTATCTAAATTTAAACTGGAAAATAAAATTTAAAAAAAGAGAAGAATTAACTAGAGTGAACTTTTTATTCTTTTAATTGATTAATATTTTTACAGACTGAGTCTCTCTTCAATTAATATCTAATGATGTAAATCCTTTAAAGTCTTCAATCATACTTTTATGCATGGAATTGATATTTTAGTTCCTAAATTTTCTGAACATATGTAGAAAATAAAAACATATAAGAAAAACAATATATCTAAGAAATTAGATGCATCTATGAGGCAAAAGATTTTTTCCTAAAAAAGTTCATGCTAGGTTCATAACAAGGTATTATACTTTAGCAAGAGAATAGACTGCACAGAAGTTATGAAAGACCCCAAGAGGGATACTTTCACGGAAGGGAGACCCGAACCCAAGGAACAACGAGACCACGAGCTTGGATGCAACAGCAAGAGGCTTTATTGATAATACACGGGTACCCGGGGCGTCTCAGTCTCGGGAACTGAGAGCCCCGAGCTGGGGACTCGGGGGTTCTTTTATAGCAAAAAGCGCAGTACAGAAGCGAGAAGCCTAGTAACAGGACCCTGATTGGGCAATTTAAATGAGGCTGGGGCTCAGAAGGAGGGCAATTGAGGTTTTGCTTGGAACTCAAGTCTCGGCCTTGGCCCTATCTGAGGAACAATAGGTCTCTGTGCTTGCCCAATCTTGCTGGGCTGGCCATCTGGTCGCAGCAGATACCCAGCAGCCTGTATCCTTGGGCAGAGCTCCCTTCTGATAGCAATGACTATTCAATTGTGGGGGAAACGGAATTTTCCATAAGCCTCAGCTGCCTGTTTAGACTGGGCCAGGGCCTTTCAGTTATTATACATTAAATTTAGCATTTAAAATTAAATAGTGAATACTGAATTATTGAATAAATAAGCCTGAGATTTTAAATAGGAACGTTAAAGAATACTTAAAGCAAACAAAAGTCAAAGAATGAAAACAATAAATGCAAATAAAAGAAGAAAAATAGATAAAAAGGAAATTAAACTTTAAAATCAATGGAACAGTTGCTGCCATAGTTTCAAACAAAACTTCAGAAGGAAAATCTTTGTTAAACAAGATACAAAAAATTAAGTTGACATTCTCTAAAGATCTAAAAGGTCTGTAGAAGCATACAGTTATTAGCAGACCCGAATGAAAAATATCACACTGAGTGTGTGGTAGACAGAATTGTAAGAATGTCACCAAGATCACAGCCATATGGTTACTGTAGTTTTGTAAGATAACCTTCCTTTGAGCAAGTACAATTTGTTAATTCATTTGTAACAAACAGAAACAAAGAGGGTTTGAAACTGAAAGTGGGAAAGAGGAGAACACTAAGCAGTATATATGAAAAAATTCACTACTTCCAAGTTCGGTAAGGTAATCAGTGTCCTGACAGGGTAGTTCAGAAGAAAATAACTTAACATTATTTTTCACCACTTTCCTGAATGTTCTTTCTTACACAAAACTTGTCCTTTCTTCCTTCCAGAAATTGTAACAATGAATCAGGGAGACGCCTCCAGAGTGTATGGTGTGGCAAGGGGAATAGTCCAGGCTGCCTTTACAAAAGCCGGAAGAAGCCTAACTTAGACACAATGATTCCCAAGTGTAAAGACCGGTCAGAGAGCAGAAGTTCCCAGAAAGAGAATAGAGAATTCAAAGAGCCATCACATTCCTAATCTAATTTTACCCTTAAGCATCCCTGAGGCAGTTAAGCCTCAGCTTATTATTCTTATATTTCAAAGGTGCACCTGAGGTACCAAAGGTCAAGCAATCTGGCTATGTGGCGAGTCTGTGCATATTTTGGGGACTTCTGTTTCTAACGCCACGTGAGAACTAAGGTGCTTCTATAGTTTCTGAAATGATAGAACTCCTTTTGATTGTTTTTGAGAGCTTGAAGTGTTTTGAACTCTCTGAACATTCACCACCTTGCCATCCTGTGCAATTTATAGTTTTGCGATTTTTTTGACCCAAAGATTTCGTGACAATAGTTAAACCTGGAAGCTTTCATAGATGATTTTTAGTTTTCATTCTTTTTCACTTTTGGCAACTAAAATCTATCGAATTCTATAATTGTTATTGAATTCAAATATTATTTTAGTACAGAATTGAATATTTCCTGACGTGACACTCATCATTACGGTACTCTGTAATGTAAGAAAAATAACTGCTTTAAAGAAAGCACATTTATACTAAGGATTGAAATAAATGTGAAACAATAAATAGAGTTTATGATTAGAAATGAAGACTGGAGAGCTAGTGTATGAGAAATATTCATTCCAAGTTGGTGTGATATAATACTGCTTGCCAGAACCCCTGTAAAAGTCATCATAGGAATTCCCTCACAATTCCTGATGCATGGTCACAAAGTTGTTAAACTCTTCACACATCAGTGTTGCATTTATAAAAAAGGAATGTTTCCTTTGCTTGCAAATTAATTGAGAAATAATATTTACTTTTCATTATTAGCCATATTTTAGCTAATTGTAAATTATTACTGCTATCTAAGATACTTACAGAGGTTAAATATTTAATGTGGAATAATGGTGTTCTTAGAGATTTGTTTTGTGCCGTAGTCTGGTTAAGCGACCTAAGATTCATAATTAACAAAATAATTCAGAGATGTCTGAAATACATAGACAATTCTGCCAGGATCATAATATGTGATTGTGTGTGTGTGTGTGTGTGTGTGTGTGTGTGTGTATTTGTGTGTGTGTGAGTGCTGTGTATTTGTGTTTACACTCACTGTACTGTGTCCTGAGGATTTCAGAGGGCGACATTATAAAGTAGACACTCTCCAACAATTATGTAGGTTCTGGAGATACAACACACGTTACTAGGCTACACAGAAAGCACTTTACATTCTATCTTACTAGATGAAAACTAATACAATTTATGTAAAGGATATTTAGGAGTAATGTACCATTTTGTCAACTTCACTATATTACTTAAGAGGCTGGTTAGATGTCTCAGTGGGTAAAGTGCCCCATGCCCACATACACCCAAACCTAGTAAAGCAGAGCATAATTCCATGAGTTCTGCATGGTTCTCTCATGTCTAGCTTATGTCCTACCATAGAAACTGGGATTATGCCTGACCCTTGTGGCAATACAAAACAAAATAGAACCTGCATCAAGCAAGATGATAGCTGCAGGACATGAAAACTGTACCCTAGCCCCCCACAAATGATGACAGGTGCACTCACATTCGTACTAACACACACATGCACACACTTTTTGTTTAAATGCTACATGCCTCACTTACCATCTCTGTTTCCTTCAGGAAATACCTAATGCCTGTGCACTCCTTACTTTTCCAGCATTGCTCTTGTGTCTGGAATATACTCATGGAAAATTAACAACATGAAAACACTTGCTTCTCTTGGAAAATGTACAATACAGGGAGGAAGACAAAAAATATATATGTAAATACAGTATTGATAGAGAATGGTAAAGATGAATTAATATTAGAGAAAAATGTCACCCAGATGATCAGAAAAAAATGTTTCTGAAACAATTACATTGAAGATTAAATTAAATTCTGTGAGTAGGATAAACAAGCAATACCTGGAAAGCTTGGGGCAAAAGAATGTTGCCTGGTCATAATATCAGCCTGAAGCTCACACTTCAGGTCCTTGGTGATGCTCTAACTAGTTTAAAGATGTCAGATGTTTCATTTTTCCTATACTTTGTTCTAAGAAAAAATCATGTTCTAAAAATTTAATGACTAGCCAGGTAGTGGTGGTGTACAACTTTAATCCCAGCACTCGGGAGACAGAGGCAGATGGGTCTCTGTTAGTTAGAAAC
Organism: Mesocricetus auratus; assembly: GCF_017639785.1. NCBI lineage: Eukaryota > Metazoa > Chordata > Mammalia > Rodentia > Cricetidae > Mesocricetus > Mesocricetus auratus. The sequence goes on from NW_024429190.1 coordinate 49,346,333, forward strand.
AAACCTGGTCTGCAGAGTGTGTTCCAGGACATCCACGGCTACCCAGAAAAGCTCTGTCTCAATTGTGTGTATATGTATGTATATAATGTATATATATTATATTTAATACAATGTCTTCTATAGTGTGTTCTTGGCTTAGTGATGTATTTCCTAATAAATCTTAAATCAGGGGCTGGAGAGATGGCTCAGTAATTGTGAGCACTAGTTGCTCTTCCAGAGGACTCAATTTGATTCCTATCTCCCACTTGGCAGCTCATGGTGTCTGTTACTCCTCTTCCCAGTGAGCCACCGCCATCTTCTGGTCTCCACTGGCACTGCATGCTCATGGAACACAGACATGCAAGCAAAAGCCTCATGCACATTAGATTTTTTTAAAAGCTTTCTTTTACAAAATAAATAAAACTTAAAGTTAGCTCGAAAGATACAAAACAATTCAAAAAGAAGTAGAGATAATGAAAGAGAGAATGCCAATTACCTTTTCTTTTCTTTCTCACTCACCTGCGCTATTCAAAATGAGGTTTCATTGGAAGAAAAAGGCAGTATGAGAGCGAGCTTTGCCTCCTCATGATTGTCTTATTCTTTTTCAAGATAAAGCATCTCAAAGAAAATAAAAAGAAGAAAAAGAATCTTCTCTGAAAATGTCCTTTGGGAGGAAGAGATGCTTGCAATGAGACTTAATGGAACAATTTTCATATATTGCACTACTAGGAATGGACTAAGTAACTGATTTGTTTCCTAAGCAAACTATTGTGGAGCTGAACTTCAGCTCTCAGTCTATATTTCCATCACTAAAAATCTTCTTTTGGCTTATCATTTGTAAATAAATTCCCTTGTCTTAACTGTAGACAAAGAATAGGCATGAACTGTCTCTTGATCCCTTCCTTTTGACCATCAACCCTATGCTTTAAAGACTACCTCAGTGTTGACTAAGTTACCAGACTATGACGTCTTCTTTCCACATATATTGCTGCACTTCAGTTCTCAACTCTGTCCTCCATATAGATGTAGTAATTTGACACATTCCTGACAGCTGTATAGTAGTCCTTCTAGGGAGACTTCTATTAATCCCAGAGAGAAAACTGATGATAGGCCAAAGAACAGAAACCTCCAAAGTCCAAATTGGTGGATCAGTGAGTTTTATTGAAGGCACTTACAGGAATAAGGCTGAGGGGTTACCTTAAGGAGGAAAATAACTCAAATTCAGAAGGCTGCATTACCAAAAGACCATCTCAGCATGAGTGACAGCTCACTAACGACTTGACAGGAGCTCAAAAGGTTGGAGACTGTCTTTCAGGAAGTTCAGTTCTGTTTGTGGGAGAATGTTTCTAAGCAATCCTCCCTATGTATATTTGCTGAGTGGCGGGGGGGGCGGGGCACTAATAAATCCGGCATGCTTCAGTGGCCTCCTGAGGAGCACAATTTCCTGATCTTAATGAGCTTCCCTACAAGATAGAATGTTTCACCTTCTCCTACAACATCCTAGTTGCTTCTCCCCTTTGCTAACATCCTTTATTTTAATGAACTTCCCTCTAATAAAGTAGAATATAAATAGAAATTAAGGAACAGCAACATATTATACAAAATGAGGTCAGTCAAGAACAGAATTATAAATGCCACGGTTTGTAGAGGTTATTCATCTTTTTTTGTTGTTGTTTTTTTACAAGACAGGGTTTCTCTGTATGAGGTTATTCAACTTTTGAGAACACTTGCTGCTTTTTCTGAGGACCCAGGATTGGTTCATAGCACACACAAAGCTGTTGACAGCCACCCATAACTCCAGTTCCAAGTGATTAGATGTGCTCTTTTGGTTTCCATAGGCACTGCATGCATGTGGTGCATGCCCAGGAAAAACACACACACATACACAAGCGCTGTGAGATGGAGAGATGACTCATCAGTGACTATACCTGTAGTGATCAGTCCCCCATTTTAGCAGCCATTATAGGCTAACATGTGCTTGCATGACCTTGCGGCTCCTGTCCTGGTCACTAGGAGGTCAGATGCCCTCCTCGTGGCTAGGAGCCAATCAGAAGTTAGCTGGCAGGGCTGTGCTTTACAGCTCTGGGTATGATTTACTGACAAGTGCACAACAGTGACTTGCAGAGCATAGCAACCACCCTGGGAGGGCCTATGGCCCATAAAAACTAGTTGACCAATCAACACAGGGCAGGTCACCCAAACCTGGAAGTGCACAAATCCTGAGACTGTTTCATAACCATAGACACTCCTCTTACACTGCCCTTTAAGATCCCTGCCTCGAGGTTTCTTGGGGTCTTTCTCCAGCCATTCACCATGGTGGCAGGGTGAAGGGTCCGAGCTAATGGGGTTAGCTCATTAAACATCTACAATAAAAGACTCTTTGCTTTTGCATCGAAATGGGCCTCTTGGTGATTTGGGGGTTTAGAATTTGGGCACAACATACACATCTCTTGCAGACCTGATGTTGGCTTCTAGCACCCACTTCCATGGGCTAGGGCCAAAGATGTACACCACCTGTTTTTGGATACAGTATATCTTCTAATGTACAAAATGCATCACTAGAGAAATGTCACCTGTAAATGCCCTGTAGTGTCCTGAATTACATCTTGCCAATCATTCATGAAATCCATGAAGCATAGAGTAATTGCTTCAGGGTCAGGAGCTGATTCTCAGTGATGACTACATATTCACATACATTAAAACCTCAGTATCACAGAGGTGAAAACTCTCACTTAGAGACATAATTTGAGAAAAGGATAAATTTTGTTCTTCTCTCATTTTATATTAAATAATGCTTTTATGAAATCCTTAACACTTACAGATACTAATGATATATAAATACAGAGAAAGAAACATACATATTTTCCCTATACACTTTCCTCTACATCCCCACCATTTAATAACCTTTCAGTTGGAAATAACATTTAACATATGCATTAGTTTCACCTCATTTTCTTCCTTTTTATTTTACAGTTTTTTCTTATATTTAACTTCTTTACTGACTCTTTGGGAGTTTCACATCATGCACTTCAGTTCTGATACCTCCTGGTCCCCTTATATCCCCCCCTCATCCCTGTAACACCTCCCAAAAAAGGAAAACAAATCAAAGCAAGCAAACAAAGAAAACCAAAACCAAACCAAATCAAAACAAAACAAAAACACAAACCAGCACAACAGAAAAATCTCTTTGCTTCTCCTTTCCTGACTCTCCAATACCTCTTCATTCGTCCTGGTGACATTGGAGGCTTCAGTGTGCCATATCAGCTTTACTGACAAATGTTCATTGCAGTGAATTACTGGTTTGTTCAAGGCTTCTGGTCTCTGGTATGCTATCATCACTGGATCCTCACTGGAACTCCTTGGGTATAGGCGGTGACTGCCATGAGTCTTGGAGATCTTGTGCATATCATTCTACAGAGACCAGTCTCTTCATGAGTTCCAGCAGGTCCTAGATGGGGTGGATGATAAGGTAAAGCAACCCAAGGCCCTGGTGTGGGCCTGGATGGTAGCTAAACTGGTCGCTCTTGGTCCGTGGCCCAACTGCCTCTGGCAAGGAGGTGGAGTCAGCTCCCCTACATGTATGTCCTCAAGGTCAGTTCACCCTAGCCTGTGGTCAGGGGTGAGGCCATCTCTCCAGCATGCAAGGGCCAGCTCTCTTGCTGTAGTGTTCAGTGAGAGGCAAGATCAGATTTCGATTTTGCAGAGCCAGCAAGGGCAGGGCCAGCTCAGCATGTCCCCTGATTTTATCTCACATGGTTCCTAAGACCTCCTTAGGTAATAGTGGCCACAGACATGCCCACAGACCACAGCTGTAGGTGGACCACAGACCTAGACATGGCCCTTGGCAGCAGCTTGTGACCAGATGACATCCTGGCTCTGGGTGAAAGGAATGGCCACTCAATTGGGAATGGTTCTACTGGTCATATGGCCACCAGATACCACCAAAGCCTCAGGTTGTGGCCCTAACCCGGACCTGTATGTGACCTTTGGCAGCAAGGCAGGATCAGGAATTCAGCAGAGATTCCAGCTGCGGTAGGACTATGGACCCCAACATGGTCCTCAGCAGCATCTGGGTCTGGTTATCATCTTGCTCCAGTGGCAATATGGCCCTCATAAACCAACATGGTCCTCAATCTCTGGTGTCTGTACAGCCTTCAGTGGTAGCAGGTATATCAGACATTAGCACAGACTCTGGCTGCAGTAGGTCCATGAACCCTGACAGAAACCTCAACTGTAGATCTAGCCAAGACATCACCATGACATTGAGTAGCAACACAGCATCTCAGGTATCCTCCTCATTTTTTTTTTTTTTTTTTTTTTTTTTTTTTTTGGTTTTTCGAGACAGGGTTTCTCTGTAGCTTTGGAGGCTGTCCTGGAACTCACTTTGTAGACCAGGCTGGCCTCGAACTCACAGAGATCCGCCTGCCTCTGCCTCCCGAGTGCTGGGATTAAAGGCGTGTGCCACCAACACCCGGCTCTCCTCATTTTCTAATGAAATCACCAACTTCATCCATAAGATTGGATGCAAATTCATTTATTCTCAACCTTTTCACTGTTACATGTCATTACTTTGAATGACAATACCATAATTAATTATATGTTCTGTTCTTCATATATGTATAATAGGTATGCATATCTATTAAGCATATTAACCCACCAACTAATTAACCCTGATGTCTACAATTTTAAAAAAAAGTCCAAATTTAAATCAGGCGTTTATAAATATTTTTGAATTATGAAAATCCCCATGTAAGACTTTAAGTATATGCTGTATAAATTTATTCCAAATAGAATGACTCTTGGCAACTTCACATTCTATCTTGAAAAATCAGAAGTCTGCTGTGTTATTTATAACTATTTATAAATAATTACAAAACTTTCCCAAAGCGTCCAAAATAGAATTATTTGACTCTTGAAAGACAAATTCTTCCATCTTATTTAAAATACTATATGACTTAGAGTGTGCATTGCAAAATTGATTTTCTTTGCATTGAGGAACTATAAAGAATTCAAGATGGCCTATTATGATTAAAGACGACATGAATGGTAAGTACATGTGAAAAGGAATGTAGCCATTACTGAACATGGTCCAGGTTATTATATGGCTGACTGCCAATTCTATTCACTAAGTTGGAGGCTTCAGACAAGACATGCATGACGTTTCCAAATTAGAAGGTCCTTATCAACACTCTTGAAAGGAACACAGATGTCAGCTGTGATGCTCCAAGATTTGCAGCCGGCTGAGATTCCTTTTCCTTTGTAATTCAGATAAAACTGATATCCATCCATTCAGTTGGCCTATCAAGATTCTTCCTTTCATCTTCAAATGTTTGGCTATCTGGTACGCTGGCTAGAAAAAAATGTTTTCCATTATATCACCTCTGTCCTTTCCCCTCTGTTTTTTATTTGCTTTTAGACAATACTGAGCCTGTCAACACACTTGTTTCAATAGAAGTATGTTAAACAGAGATAACAATGTTATTGTTTTAGAGACAATAGACTGACTTTAGCTTCTTTACTCCATGGTACTTATTTACAAAAAAGTTTTAACATTAGAAAATCTGCAATTATAACATGGGTAAACTATTCTACTTAAAGTTGGTGTAAGGCTTATCCCCAATCCATGGATAATGGATCATTGAGAGGCATTGTTCTGGGCAAATTGTAGAATTGTTTTCAAAATATTTTGGTCAGGTGGATTTTTAAAGGGGTCCATAATGCGTAAACAATTGACTGGGTTGAACATATCAGTGTATCACCTATACTTTGACTGATTTGGGGCAAACTAAAAAAAAAAAAAGCAGATGAAAGGACCTAGTCCATATAATAGTTTTTAGTAGACACGTGTAAAATACCTAATGCATGCCCAATGTGATAAGCACTTTAAGTACAATGAATGTATCAGTTTCATCATTGTAAAATGCTTCAAAATACTATGCATTTCAGTTAACTGTGAAATCACAAACAAGAATGAAGGAAATCAGAGAAATATGGAATCTTGATGGCTAATACTGTCAATTTTTGTGGATTGAGAGCAAAGCGGATGGCTCACCTTTGACTTTATCTGCAGAGGTATTTTTAGTTGTTAGATAGAACAAGAAAGATGTACTTTTTGTGTGGGCAGAACCTTATGATGGGGTAGGATTCTGAACTGACTATAAAAAGGAAAGGAAAGGTATCAGCTGAGCCCACAATCCTTTCTGTTTCATGTTCCATGGAGACATGAAGAAGAAAAGGGAGTTGGATGGATGTTTCTGCTACCACCACAAACATGCCTGCAATCACACATTCCTTGTGATGCAGTGAATCTCACCATATTATGAGCCAAAATAAAACCCTCCTCCCTAAGTTTCTTCCAATCAAGTATTTGATTGCAACAATGACAAAAGTAATTAAGAAACAAAAACTTCAGATTTCCATGTTCAATTACTTTGTTTATAGAACATTATGCCATTATATAATCAACCCACTTTTCCATTTTCTAATCTAGAAAATGGTCACAGTTGTGCTCTAGGGTATATATTTAAATCTCCAGTAAATAAAAATATACATATATATATACATGTATATACATATATGATCCATTTATGAGTGAGTGCATACCATGTTTGTCTTTTGTATTTCTAGGTATGGATTACCTCACTTAATTCCATCAATTTGCCTGCAAATTTCATGGTGTCATTATTTTTTACAGTTGAGTAATATTACCTCAAATTGATGTCCCATGTTTTACTGATGCCCATGGGATGTCTGTACCCTTCTGAATGGAGACAGAGGAGGGATGGATGGGGAGGGGTGGTAGATTGGAGGAAGGGGGAGGGGACAGAAGTAGAGGACAGAGGGAAATTGTGGTTGGTATGTAAAATAAATGAAAAATTTTAACACACACACATACATATATTTATACATATATATATATAAAGCTGAGTGTTTTTAAAAATATTCTGTAGTCATTTGAAAAGGGTAATATAAAAAATGATGCAAAGGCTAGTAGATTAGAGGCAGAGGGCAAAATGAGTCATCACACCTGAGCATGTCCGATTTTATCTTTCATCCCTTCTCAGAAAACCATTTGAAAAGATGTAACTTGAGACTTTGAAAAGAATAGAAACTAGTTCAAAAATAACACACAACACTTTTTAATCTTGATATTTTCCAACCTTGCAAGATTTATCTTTGTATACAGTCAAAAAGAGTGATATACCAGGTTTCAGACTCATAAACATGAGTTAGAATCAATTGAAATACAATCAATGGCTTGTATTCTATTGTCTTTAAAATAAAGTTGGTCAAAACAATATTTCCTTTGACTGGTGCTTAATTGTACAATTGCATATAATTCAGAGAGGCAGAGATTTCATTTCCAAAAAGCACAGTAGTTAGTTTGTAACTAATATTACTGCTGAGTTTATAATAATGCAGCACTAGACAGTTCAAACACATCGTATTTTTATGGTAATGGAAAAGATGGAAATTAATGACAATTGGAAATGGTCATCACTTAATTTATTCATTATTTTTGTAGAAATATATGAAGATAAGCAGGTAAGTGTGCTGGAACCAAAACTAATGGCTGAGTTTGATCCCTGGAACATACATGGTGTAAGGAGAAGGATAACACCTACAAATTGTACTTTCAACTCCACCTGGGGGCATGTGTATGCACCCACATATACATACAAATAGAATGTAATAAAAATACAAATAAAGTAGCAAGCAACAAATAATTATATTTAACTGAGTATGAGAAAATTATTTTCCCCACTTAAGGCCTCAAAAAATGGGTAGTATCAGCTTGAAGGACAATTGAAATAGCAGGGATGATTATGATGAAGCTTTTGAAGAGAATTTCCTTCATAATAAGAAATCTTTCTGCCTATCTAACATCTATAGCATCTATAGGTTCCTATCTCCTGTAAGGTTCTGTTCCCAAATGAAGTTGCTCAGTAAATGTTTTGAGATTTAAATAAGACTCAAATCAAATGTAGGAATTTAAGTTTTTAGCTTCTAACTATCATTGCATTCAAACTACCATGATTCTTCTGTTTAAAATATATATATATACATTTTTCCATGGGTATATCCTATGGTTGAACAACAAGTTTGCCAACAAGATAAATTTCATTTTCTGAGCCCAGCAAATAAACAATTCTGACCAAGCACCACATTAGAAACAGACCAACTGTATAGCAACACAGCATAATTCAGAAATTCTGGGGAGAAGAGAAATTTTAAATTGCTGGTGAATTTTTTATAAATGGTGATTATTGCCAGTCTTGTGCATTGCACTGGGGTACATGTAGAGTGCCTTCTTACAAATGGCAGTATTTCTGCATGTTAGTACATTACTACTTTCTTCTCCTATATCTTCCTTTCTTTCCTAAAAGACTGACTTTGCAAATCCTTCAGGGCAGCCCAGATCACTATGATAACTTTCATATCCTTAAGGACCTCTTCACTTATGAAGAACATAATTTTCAATTCTCTTATGTTTTTGCCAAGGACACATGAAGTATCCAGTGTCAGATTTTCCACCGAGGATCTCAAGTAAAAACCATAGAAAGAATCAGAATTTTCTCTTTCCATTTATGACATGGTTTAATTGGTCATTGACTTCTGTCTTTAAACCCCTCAAATATATCTATGCTTATATTCCCTGCATATACATGGACAATATCATTTGTCAGACCTTTCAGTTTGTGTTTTTTTTTTACTGACAACAGTATTTTGTATTGTTGCTCTCTTTTTTTCTGTTTTTTAATTCAAATTAGAAACAAGCTTGCTTCACATGTCAATCCTAGCTCCCTCTCACTCCCTTCTTCTCCTGCCTCCCCAAAACCCACAATCCTCCATCCAATCCCAAATCCACTTTCCAGGGTTTTATAGGAAGGTTTCTGAAGCAGCCTTTTCTGATCCTTACTACTTCTAATTTCAAAATTTTAGCTTAGACACTCTTGTCTCAAGGAACCCTCTCACAAATGTTGCAGTATACTATCCACCCAAAATCTCCACGATGAAATAACCTTAAAGACATTCAACACACTCTCTTCTCCATGACGAGGTTGCATGATGAATGGCAAGTGACCTAAATGCCTGCCTGAAGTTTTTGTTGGTTTCGCCTAAGAAAATGGAGTTAAAAGCTTTTCAGTAACCTAAATTCTACTTTATACATAAGATTTTTGTAAATTTAGTCATTTTTCCTACAACACAAATCATAATGCTTTTATATAATTATAAAAACCTAATCCATTTTCAGTAAGCCTAGACTAAGGAACAAAAGTGGAAAGTTGACAGACAAGACAACAGCGTGGGTAAAGGTGCATGCTGCCAAGTATGATGACCTGTGTTAGATCCCTGACATCCACATGGTAAGAGAAGAGAAGTGACTCCCATAAACTGTCCCGATCTTAACACATACACACAAATGCGCGCAAGCACACAAACACATACACACACAGAGACATATACTTGCATGCATCTGTCTAATAACTATATAAAATGTAAGGTATTTTAATGTGATGTTTATATATAAATGTATTGCAGCAGAAGAATATCAGTTTGAGCTATTGTCATCAGGTAATCTGTACTAGGAATCCAAGTTAATATTAGATGTATGAATATGAGAAAATTATTTACATTATCTGAAATATTTTAATTTTATTATTAGAAATCTTTTTATTTTACTTTAAAATTATACAATATTTCTTCCTTCCCTTTGCTCCCTCTAAGCTCTCCATACAGTCCTCCCCACTTTTCCTCAGTTTTCATAAATTATTATTCAATGATGATATGAATATGTATACACATGTACATTCCTAAATATAACCTGTTACATCTTTATAATGTTACTTGTGAATATGTTTTCATTCTTCAGAAAAGTCCTAAATGCTATGCTCTCTCTTTCTTTCTCTCATAGAGTTCTTAATAAACAGAGGATCTATCACTGTCAAGCATATCATTATCATACAGTAAGATTTACTGTCATTAATAGTAATAATATACACATTTAAATATAGTGAATGGAAATTATTTTATAACAATGAACATACTTTGTCAATGAAGAAAAACAAATGTCTAAAACCAAATATTTTCTGGACTGAAATAGACAAATACATGTGATCTATTTTACAAAAGTCGTTTACCATTGTGACTAAAACCATCCTTTTTCCTCCTGTGGTTTTCATTTGCAAAGTGACCAGTAACTTTTTTACTCAAATTTTGTCCTGAGCAGAATCATTCACAGCCTCCCAATTCTATGTTTTTATTACAGAAAGTATATGATATTAGATTCAAAAGATGTTTTCTACCACCATAACAATAATTACAGTACCTTTGGAAAGCATTAACTTCAAACAGAATGAATATTAAAATCAAATGGCCATTCTTGCTTTACGTTAGTGATTTCTAACAAGCCGTCAAAGCTTAACAGTCATTCATAAATCTTTATTCAGTTAGGTGATAAAAATTCTAAAAGCTCAGTAGTGCATTCTAGATGTTCATTCACTGGTTATTTATTTTGAACAATTTATTCTCCCTTCTTTATGTGCTGTAGGGTCTGCCACCTGCTACCACAACAACAACTTCATCTCTTGTACCTCAGCCTGTTAAGTCTCTGGTGACTTTCCTAGACCTGCCTAATACTTCCCTGATTTATAGCTACTCTCTACAGGCTTATACACTTTGTACTTCCTATAAAATTACACCACTCTTCCAATCTTTTCTTGAGAACAACTTTTTCAACATTTTAACAAAATATTAGGAGCAGACTCCATATCTATGCTCTATGTCCGACATGTCATGATATATCTTTATAAAATATCTCTTGATTTCAAAGAGACTGAAATTTGGCAGAACTCACAGAAAAGTGAAAAACAAGTTGTGACTGAATTTAAGACTTAGCCAATACATTTTGCACCTTTGAGGTGCGTTTTTTATGAATTTTAGACATAGAGCAAAGGATTACCAACCTAAAATCCACACCGCCAGAGAACCTAGGAAACAAGGAGGATCCTAATCGAGATATACATGATCCCCAGAGAAGGGGAAAGGGACAAGATCTCCTAAGCTAATTGAGATCATGGGGGAAGGCGAGAGGGAGTAGGATATAGGAGAAAGGGAAGGGGAGGAGGACATGAGGGAGCAGGAAGATTTACTCTGGGGAAGAATAGAGGAGAGCAAGAAAGAGAGGGAGCCATTATAGGTTTAAAGAAAAATCTGACACTAGGGAAATATCCAGAAATCTACAAGAATGACCCCAACTAACAATCTAAGAAATAGTAAAGAGTCTACCTTAAATGCCCTTCTCTGATAATGAGACTGATGACTACCTTATATGCCATCCTAATGGAAGCAGAAGCAGACACCCACAGCTAAACAACTTACCTGAACAAGGGGGAGCTCATGGAACACAGACTGATAGCTGGGAAACTACCAGTACTGTTCCAGACCCCCTGAATGTGGGTGTCAGGTAGGAGGCCTGGGCAATCTATGTGGCCTCTGATACTGGATCAGTATTCATCCCTAGTGTACAAATGGACTTTGGGAGCCCATTGCACGTAGAGGAATACTCTTTAATTCTAGACACACAAGGGAGGGCCTAGGCACTGCTCCAAATAATATGACTTTGAGAATACCCATTGGAAGGTCTCACCTTCCCTGGGGAGCAGAAAGGGGATGGGTTAGGGGCCTGGTGGGGGGCAGGGGAGTAGCGGAGCAAAAGGGAACAGGGACTGACATGTAAAACAAGTTCATTTCTAATGTGAATTTTTAAAAAAGATGAAGAAAAGACTTAGCCAGAGACCCTACTCTGTACTTAGCATGTTTAAGATTAACCCAACCTTTCAGAGATCAATGTTGCACCCTCGAAGAGTTATACTTTTTTAAATATAAAATATTTTTAAAGATTTCTACAGTCTTCTTTAATTGAATATTAGCAAAATATCAAAAAGGAAAACATGAAAATTTTTTACTTTTCCTTGTATATTTTTTTTAAATTTGGAAACAATCTCATTTTACATATCAATTCCAGTTCCCTCTCCCATCCTCCCATGTCCGCACTTACCCCCTATTCCACCCCCATTTTTATTACACTTATCTAAAATGTCCAGGCTGAGCAGTTTGAACAAGTAACAAAATAAAAATTTCTACAGTTTAATTTTTTTTAATTTTTTATTTTCAAATTTTAATTTAAATTAGAAACAAGTTTGTTTCACATGTCAATCCCAGGTCCCTCTCCCTTTCCCTTGCCTCCTCCCATGCCCTCCCACCAACCCCCCCAGTACCCCCTCATTTTCCAGGAAGGGTGAGGCCCTCCATGGGGTGTCCATAGTTTGTCATTTCATCCAGGGCAAGGCCTAGACCCTCCCCTAAGAGTCCAGGATGAGAGTGCATCTCTCATTGTTGGATGGGCACCCAATATCCATTTGTATGTGAGAGATAAATACTGATATAACTTAATATAATCCTTGAGTTCAGATTTCTCCAGTGATATGTGTAAATTTAATCATATATTTACCAAACTTAGAGATAAGGCAAACATGACCTACACAAGAGTCTCTATTTAAAACTTTTAAGTGCAGTACATTGTTTGATGCTTCCTGCTCAAGAATCGAAGTACTGCTGTGTTTGTAGCACAGCAATTAACCTTTGGATTGTCCCTATTATGGTTGACCAGAAATAAATACAATCTAATTATTATCTCGGGTATTACAAGAAAGTATTTTTCACTGCAACAGCATACTGTTTTATAGAGTCACATGTTTTAATGGACTTTAAGTGTAGGGCAACTATTTTGGATTTCTGGCATTATCTCTTGCAAATACATGTGTGTGTGTGTGTGTGTGTGTGTGTGTGTGTGTGTGTGTGTGTGTGTAAACAAAATCTGTAGCCAACAAAGTGTGTGTGTGAAAACAAAATCTGTAGCCAACAAAGTATGATTACAAAGTACAACTTAATTCAACAATTTCATTGAAACTCAACTGAGAAAAGTATATTTAAAGCTCTTTTAATCAATAAACTGTAAAGTTTACAGAAGCTTCCATGTGCTGCTGAGCAGAATGTACATTCTTTGTTTATGGAATGTCCTGTACTCTGTTAGGTCCATTTGATGTGACACATCATTTTGTTCTGAGGTTTTTTGGTTCAGATGACCTATCTATTGGAAAAATCTGGTTGCTGAAATAGTATACTATCTTTGGTATTTTGTTAATGTGTGCCTTTAATTCCATTAGTTTGCTGCTTATGAAACTGTGTACACAAGAGTTTGGTGCATATATGCTCAGTATTGTAATTTTTTGATGCAACCCCTTATTGTTTATCTAGTACAGACTGATCACACTTGAACATATACACACCAATAACAAAGCAGGATCAGAATGTGCAAATGGCATGTTAACAAGGATATTCAGTAAGAAACTGCAATTAAAAACACACAGTAGTCTGGAACCTGAGTCCAGGTGTGTAGGGAAGCATTCTTTGGTACCACGTGGCATGGAAACACATGAGGTACAAATTGCTGGCATGTTCAGAACCAAAACTCGAGTGAAGTTGTATGAACAACATAAGTGAATGATGCCAGAAAAAATCAGATTCATTATGCATGAATTAGCTAATGATTCGTCATTGTATGTTCAGAAACATTTTACAGTTGCCAGATTTTCATGCATGTGCATTCAGTTATGCTATTCAATACAGGCTTCAACTCACAGATTCAGGGGTCTTGATTTTGGATACTTAAGAACTTTAACTCTTTGTTTCTATGTTAGCCCTTATTTTTTGTGCCTCTGTAGACATTTTTAAGTCAAAGAATTTTTCTTTTTCATTTGCCTATTTTTCAAAAAGCATTATAAAATTATTGAAATCACATTGAACATTTTTGTTTTAAAAACAAAATGGCAAGAAAATCAAACTATAGCATATGTCAAAGATACTTTTCCAAGTGTGGTGCAAATGTTCATAGAAAGCCATGCCTGCATGAGATTGTTGCTATAAATACGAATATATATATATATATATATATGTATATATATATGTGTGTGTGTGTGTGTGTCTTCTGTTATCTCTAGTGTGTCTATTGACATCATCAAGTGATCTGAACTGGATAGGTTAGGGGCATAATTTCATATGGACGAAACCCTTCAAAAGGACTTCATGAATTATATTGTATGGCTGTAGAAACTAATCACATTCAAAATGGAATTAATATGTATGAAACAGACATAAATTTTAACCTCTCATTATTTTCATTACAGATATAAGTAGAAAAAAAATCACCCCAATCCAAAATATAATTTATGAAGAACTATGAGTTTTGAGAGACATTGAAATTACTATTTAAAATAAATTACAGAAGTCACCAAAGCCATAGACTATCAGTTTCAACAACACTGGATTAAAAGACATATTATAGTGGGAAGAAAATAAATGGGCACTTCTTTAACAAGTACTTCTTTACACATCTTAGATACAGTAACATTAGTTTGTAGTCTTACGAAGTCTTGAACTAGAATTTGAAATATATATATATTTTATATATAATTTAAAAATAAGGTTATAGATTTTAAAGCTATTTCTTAAAAATTGGAAGGGCCTGCACATCACCTGGGTTAGTGTAATAGAGTCAAACGCATTGGCAGAGGTCAACCAGCCCTGAAATTGTGAGCATGGAAGAGCTTTCCCCATTACTTATCTGTCATGTATCAACATGGGTTGGAGAGAAATACTTGCTGTCCCACATCTGAGGCAGATGGGAGAACTGGCCCTGAGTTCATAATGTCGGGAGAGCTGCCCTACTTTCCACTATTGGCAACACTTGGGAGAGCAGGTCCTGCATCTTGTATGTGCAGCATAATAGAGCCAACCCCATTGGCAGAGGTGTGTATGAACCAGCCCAGAAGTTATGAGCATGTGGGAAGTTGTGAAAATAGGAGAAATGTCCCCATTACTTACTGTCATTGGCTGCATAAATGGAGCAAACCTGGCCCTGAAGTCATAAAGGTGGGAAAGCAGCCCCTGTCCTACATCAGCTGCAACACGTGGGAGAGTAGGCCCCGCACCTCACCTGGGTAGCACATTAGAGTCCATCATGTTGGCTGAGATGTGTGTGAAACAGTTCTAATGTTGTTAGCCTGTGAGAGCTGCCCTATTACTCTTCTGTCACATGTCAGCATGGCTGGGGAAAGATGACTCCCCAGCCCATCAACACCTAGGACAAATGAGGGAGCTGACTCTGAGGTCATAAGGTCAGAAGATCTGTCCCTGCCCATCTTCAGGAGAGCATGCCATGTGCCTCACTGGGCAGCACAATAGAGCCAACCGTATTAGCAGAGGTGTGTGTGTGTGAGCTAGCCCAAAGTTGTGAGCCTGGGAGAGCTGTCTCCATTACTCATCTGTCATGTGGCAATGTGAACTTGGGAAAGCTAGCCCTGAGGACATAAGGCTGTGGAGGTTTCCTTTGTCTCCCATCAGTTGCAGCAATCTAGAGAACAGACTTGGACTCTTGCCTCGGCAACACATAGAACCAAACCTGTTTGTGGAGGACTGGGTGATCCAGCCTTAAAGTTGTGAGAATGGGAGAGCCTTCCTCATTACTCATCTGTCATGTGGTGGCATGGGCAGGGGAGAGATGATGACTCCCCGCCTGACCCTCATTACCCATCAATGAAACGCATAAGGCAGATAGAAGACCTGGCCCTGAGGTCTGAGGGGTAACAGCGGGAAAGTTGGTTCTGCCCCACATAAAGCTGGTCCTGCTGCTTATAAGCTGCAGTGCTCCAAAGCTTGGCCCTTACCTTAATCCTAAAGTTGTAGGTGTGAGAGATCTGACCCTGAAGCCATGAAAACATGAGAACTGACCCTGTCTCTTGTACATAATTGTAAGGGATGAACTCATGAGGGCAATGCAGGAGACTGCAGCCTGGTGTTCTGGACAGGGGAGAGCTGTTGGTCTGACTAACACTGCAACTACTCAGGCCCCAAAGCAGTTTTATGAGTTGGCTCACCCCAACATCCACCCCGTCTGTGATCTACTGGATAATGTGAAGGGTCTGATCATGTAGACCCAAAACTTCAGGGATTTCACAACACAGGGCAACAGCAGGATGACCAAGCAAAGTTCCAGGGAGGGAGCAGCATCAACAGTGTAGCAGAAACCAGAGGCCTTGGGCCAGACCAATGACTTTCGGCAATGAACACTTGCAAGAAAAGATACGTGAATAAAAGGGTTTACTGCATGATTCGCTGTGTCACACTACAGCTTTGGTGATGAGATTAAATTTTTCTTCTCTTTTTTATCTCCTAAATTTTATTTCATTTTATTTTTTGATGAGGAGTTTGCAAGGACAGAAGGAATGAGGAAACAAATGGGATGGAGATACATGTTGTGAAAAACAAAGAATAAATTAAAAGGAGGGGGAATGTCCAAAAGGGTCTGTAATAGGCATAGTAGAAAAATAGAGCACAGTGTTTCAAGGGAAGAAAAAATATGGCCCATCTGAAAGTCAGAAAACAACTCCAGGAAATGAAAGATAAAATGCTTGAAGCTCAAAGAAAACAGGCAATTAAATGTGGCTTTAATTTAGGATGTGTATAAAGATCACATCACACTTAATTTGAAGTTAGTTTTTTTGGGGGATTATTCATTAGCCAGTACCCTGGCAGGATTAAAAGTTTAGGAAGTTCTGTCAGAATGGTCAGCAGGAATAGAGACCATGGGGCAGGAATGTTCCACCCATGGAGAAAGGTGATTAAAGGAGCAATAGCATCAGGGAAAATAAAAGTGGATAGGTTCAAGGGCAGAAAAGTTAGTCCTAGTCTTTCTTTTATCAAATGTTGTTGTTTGGATGAAGAAGTCATGCACACTGTCTTGTATTTGACATTTGTTCCCGATGTTGTTTGGGGAAACATACTTTTGGGACTAAGGACATTAAAGAAGGAAGTGTGCCACTAGAGAAAAGCTTTGAGATGTAGAACCTTGCCCCACTTCCAGTTCTCTGTTTCCTCAGACAGTGACTGACATGCGTTCAGACAGCTTCCTTCTTGATGTCATGTGTTCACACCTTTATAGACTCTAGCACTCTCTAAGCATAATCAAAAGAAGCTTTCTTCCTTAAGGTGCTTTTGGTCAGAGTGTTTCATTACAGAGCAAAATACTCACTGATATAACTATGCACAGACATTTTCTTGGTAAAAAGAATTGATGAGTGACTGTGAAAGCATAAAGCAAATTGAACTATGTTTGAATATTGTCTTTCTTACACTGGCAGTGTAGGTACTGGCTCTAAGATCATCAGTTCCTAGTATACCACGCTAAATAGGTAAATCTCCCAGGCCTGTACTTGCATGGTAGTGAGTGTGAGCATTTTCTTTTTCTTTTTCTTTTGTTTTCCCTCTCACGCATCCTCCTGCCTTCCTTGCCTCTCTCCCAACCCACCCCCCATCCACTCCTCCCAACAGGATTGGGCTCCCATGTGCAGTCAACGAAGTCTGCACATTAAGTTGGGGCATGGCATCCCCTCATAGGAAATGGACAACAACATGCTAGCTCATGTACCAGGGATACATCCTGGTCCTACTGCCAGGGGACTCTCAGATAGTACAATTTTCACAACTGTCTCCCACATGCAGAGGGACTAGTTCAGTCCAATGAAGGCTCCACAGCTGTAGGTTCAGAGTTCATGAGTTGCCCCAAGTTTGGTTCAACTGTCTCTGTAGATTTCTCAATCAAGATCTTGACCTCCTTTGCTCATTTATACCCTCCTTCTCTTTGGCTGGATTCCCGGAGTTTGGCCTGGTGCTTGGTTGTGGATCTCTGCATCTGGTTCTATCAAATACTGATTGAAGGTTCTATGAGGATAGTTGGAGTATTCACCAATTTGGTTACAAGAAAAGGCCAGTTTTCATTTGTGGAAAGTTTTTAATACCTATGCATTCACAAAAAAATTTTCAAGTACTGCCAATTTTTGAAAATTCTTCCAAATCCACAGAGAAACTTTGTCTCGAACGACTGCCCCAAGAAAAAGAAAGAAAAAGCCTTCTAAACAATTACCACCTTCAATTGAAGAAAAACAACAGAACAACCTGAGCAGATAAAGTGACTATTAAGATGGTGAGGGGTCCCAGCAATTAATCATAAACTGTCCAGGAAAATTCATTTCATCAAACAAGGATACTGATTTAAACCTGATCTTTTTGTTATATTAGTAAAAAACAAACAATGATGTAACCTTTGCTTTCTAAACATTTTTAGTAATGCCTTGAGAATTGTGGACAATACATGTTGTATATATTCACTTCTCTCAACTCTTCCCATAACTGACTTCTCCATGCCTACAAAAGATAGCTAACCTACAAAAGATAGCATGATTAAAACAAACTAAATCCCCCTCTACCAGCACCTATCAAACACTAATCCAGTGGTGGGATTTTGTGTCCACTTTTCCCTCACTTTAGTGGATTTTTTTGTGGTTGGAGCTAACATAGGTCTTTACATGCTGTTGAAACTGTTGTGAGTTTATATACATAATTTTCTTCATGCATCTAGAATACAGTTTACTTGATGTTGTCTACTACCTGAGGATCTTGAAATCTTTATGCCACCCCTTTCTTCCCAGACCCCTGAACCTTCACAGTGGACATGTGATATGCAAGATCCCAAATAAAATAAAATAAAATAATTAACTGATCTCCCTAATGAATATAGATGTGAAAATTCTCAATAGCATGCATATAAACTGTATTCAAGAATACATAAAAGATTACCCATCATGATAAACTTAGCCTCATCCCAAAGGATGCAGAACATATGTAAATCAATAAGTTCAACCCACCACATAAACAGAGTCTAGGATAGAAACCACATGATCCTGCTAGATTCGGAAAAGTAGTCTGACAAAATCAAAAAATCACTTGATGATAAAAGTCCCGGAGAATCTAAGGAGTCAAGTTGTGGGTGGCTGTCGAAATACTTGTATTTATATTGCTGGTCACCAGTCATATATCTTACAAAGTGTACATATCCCAGAGATGTACAAGGAACTGTGCAAACAAAAACAAAACAAAACCAAAAACAAACAACAGAAGGACACTTCTAATATGGTTCTCTTTCTGTACCCTGCATTTCCATCCTGAATTATGACTGCATATTTTGAAGATAGGCAATTGAAGCTGGTCTGTAAATTGTGATTATCATACAATCCAAAGATGACTGTTCTGAAGTGTGAGAGTTACTTAATATCACAGTCCATAGTTTCATTGTGTCATGATTTAAGGCATTGAACAGATTCTGAAAATGTAGAAAATAGGTTTCTATGGTTGCACAAGTCTTCACTGAGAATATGTTAAAAGAGTGATTCATATACCTTCAGAGAACCACAGAAGCTCTTATCTTATTAGTCATTTCTGTATAAGCAATATTCAAAATGATTCTTAGTATGTACTAGACTTTTCTCTCATTATACTGTAAGATGATATTAATGGTTATAAAATAAATCATCAAATTAATGCTCTTCCCCTCAGGTTCCCATGACATTCATATATCTATGCAATTAAATGAGGAAGGTCTTGTAAGGTGCTATGTATGAAAGAGAAAACATTTTAATGTGTCACTACATTCATAGATGAGTCTTTCCAATTTGAGCAGAACAATTTTTCAAACTTTTACTGAAGAGCAAAATAAGCAAATATTTCATATTTCTCCAGGCTTGAACAAATATAGGAAATTCAGAACATTTTAGTTATCAAACTATTTTTAAGAATTTAATATCAGTTACAAAATTATAAAATGCATTGGTGGAGTTTTAATTAAAATTTCCATTTATACTACATATTTCTTTATTGCCCAGCTATTTTTCTTTACTTACGCACTGCCAGTCATTATATATCCATTTGAGAAGAAATTACAAAGATTCTAAAGAGAGGAAATATTACCTTATACATGTGGATGCATGGTTCCAGAAACTCAGAAGATAAGTATATTGTGGGAAACCTGACAACTGGTCCTGCACTTTCTTCCTGCCTGATGCTGTATCTATGTAAACTGTCTAAGGGCTTTGTACTTCAGTCTTCACACCAGTAAGATGGGTGTGACAGTACATCTCTCATATTTCGAATGTAGTAGATACATAGTTGTTTCTGAAATTCTTTGTAAAATGCTAATCAAAGTAAATATAGTGTGATAAATATTCACCATTTTTAAAAAATTTTTCATTTATTATTTTATTATTTTAATTTTAAATAGCTTATTTTACATGTCAATCCCAGTTCCCTCTCCCTCCCCCTCCTCCTGCAATTCTGTCACCAGCCCCCCCCCCAGCCTCCCACCCACATAGGGGGTATCTAGAGTCTGTCATTTCACTCAGGGCAGGGTCCAGGCACTCCCCCTAAGATTCCAGGCTGAAAGAGCATCTCTCTTTGTGTTATGGACACACGAAGTTCATTTGTATGCCAGAGATAAACAGTGATATACTGCCCAGGGCCCTATAGGTTGCCCAGGCCCCCTCACTGACTCTCACACTCAGGGGGTCTAGATCAGTCCCATGCTGGCCTCCCAGCTGTTGGCCTGGGGTCCAAGAGTTCTTCCTTGTTGTCATCATTTTTTAAAGAACTGAACTATGGAAAAAAGTAGTGATGTGAAGAATGATGGATGTGATGGCTAGTCTTGTTTGCCAAAACATGACTACATTTGGAATCAAGTTAAACCCAAACAGCTGCACATTTCAGTGATGGATTTTCTCAGTTCTGTTCCTTTAGAGGATTCTGACTAAAATAGCGGCCATCTTGAAAATAGAAGGATAATTTTGTATCCCAGTAGAAAAGACTGATGAAAGTGAATCATGTTAAGAATTAAATCCTGAGACGTAGCCAGGCTGTAGACACACATACACTTGATGATCAAAGCTATCCTGAACATCTCCAAGAATGCATCATAACATTCTGGATCAGAGGCACCTATGATCTCATTGGTATAAAAGTTCAACCTAAAAAGGCATGTTGTTATAGATGAACACATTGCTCCCAATCAAAGATATAATAAGTTTTTTTAATGTGATGATATTTTAATGTGGAAATTCTCAGAGGTGATGAAGTAGTGAATCAAATTAATATTTTTTAAGTACATCCCAGAAATTTCTCAAGTCCTTTATGTAGTCTCAGGACAGAGAAAGAAGACTGCCAATCACTTATCAATATGGAAAATTCCTCCAACTTCCTGCCTTTAGGGATAAAAGAAATAACCAATATTTTTATTTGTTATAAGCCTCTTAGCTATATAGTTTTTAATGTTTGCTCACAAGAACTATGATACTAATGACCAAAATTAGATGTAGACACATCACTTCTGAAATATTTAGCTATGGTTATTCATTGCCTAGTAAATTCCCTCCTTTTTAATTTGAATATATAGAGTTTATATAAATTTAAAATGAAACAATACAAATGATATGTTAACTCAAATCAGAAATAGGTATAAGGAATTAAGTATCACCTTTGGAAATTAACCAGTCCTAACAAGAAAGACATAAGCTAGTAAAAATGTGGCTACTTTGTTCTTGTCCCTGACCTTAATGAATCACTCAATCTACTATTTCCTTTATTTGTCTTTCTAAAATTTTAGGTTGTCTTCTTGGGTTTTTCATCTCAAAGCTATTTAACAAAAACATCTTAGTCTAAATTTAAGTTGTTTTTAAAGCTTTTATTTTAGTTCTGAAATCTGTGAACATATCTTCCATCATTAAGATTAAAAGAATTTAAACTAGCTGGTCTACTGGGACTCAATTGTTTTTCTTAATAATTAACCTAAACCACAGTCTATATGACCCCTCAATGGAAACTCATGTGTTCTAGTTGTGTGGTAATTCCTAGTTATTTTTTTTATCCTCTGCAGTCTCTGTTTTATCAGAGGCAACATTTTATCCTACCTTTACCTATGTTAATTTTTCCACTAAACTAACCTCTATCATAATCACTTCCTATAGTTATTTAAAACCCTCAATCATCAAAATTCTACTTAAACTGACACTATTGTTGTATAAAGTTATTGCTTAAGTTATACAATAAAGCATAGGAGGAAATCATATATATAATAATCCACACATAAAAAAATGCCTGGTAGAACCAGATATTTCCGAGAGACAGTCACACTACATGAAAGGCAATGGGATCTGCCCACACATGTTCAGACCATTTCAGAAAAACTGCAGCAGCAGACATGCAAAGACACAGCAGTAGCAAGAAAGATTATGGGGCTAAGACTCTGGAGCCTTGCCTATCTAAATATCACCCATTAGTGTTTTACTTCCTGGTGGGCTGATCCTTTGAAGTCAGTCACCTGCTGCTCCTCTGACAGGACCACTGGCACAAAACCATGAATACAAGTAGATACATGGGACTCTAGCGAATTAAAAGTCTTTTACTTATGAAAGAAAAAAATGAAATAACCAGAAAATCTCAGGAATGGAAGAAAACATGCATCTGTTCAGATTAATACCCAAAATATATTTAAGAGCTTCATTCAACCTAATTTCAAAACAAAAAAAGCAAGTAACCTATGGCTGGCTTTTCCTTTGTATAAAACCTTACTTATGTGAAATTATTTGCATATGACTTCATTTTAGCCTGGTGTAGAGGATTCTCATTTATATTATGTACTGTTTTCCAGAGAAGCACAACCAATAAATATTTCTCATTTCTTCACTCTTAAAGGTCTCATACTGCCCTTATTTCAAGGCTTATTGAAAGAATTTCCTTAAAAATTCTAGTTTTATTATGAGATATGAGAAGACTCATACAGACAGTAGAATTTTAGCACAAATAAGTTAGAGTTTACTCATAGTTTAGAAAATATATTATGAAATTCATAGACTTCTTGTATGATGAGTGTCTTAAATACACTGAGGATATTTAAGGGAGAAGTGAATATGAAGAGGTTAATCTAAGTAACTAATTATGACCTGGGTTAAGGATTATTATGACTTTTATCTTTCTAATGCACTAAGAAAATGCCCAGCAGATTTTATCTCTCGAGATTTTACCGAGGGCTTTGATAATTCACCTAATTTTAATATGTGATTCTGAATCAAAGTTTTCAGCAATCAGTGAAATTCTTTTATTAATTTAAATATGTGATGCATCAGAATAATAGTGCTTATTTATGTGAACACAGAGTGACTTTTTAAAGTAAAAGCACTTGTGGTCTATGCTTCCTGTACAATTTTTTTTTGTGGTCGGGAACCCTATTTGGGACATGAAATATGAACAGAATTACTCAGTGCAATAAGCAGAGCAAAGGAATGTGAGGAACTAAACGTTGAAACAGATTCACATTGCCAATACAACTATCTAATAGTAGACAACACCTAGCAACAGGCTTTTGTAAAATATCCATTAGGTAGTTTTATGAGTAGGGCCTGAGTGTATATTGAAAATATCTGTTTCTGAGGACCTCCTTTGTTAGTCATAGGTAGCTGTCCCCTTTTCTTCTGACATAAAGTGTTGTTTGGAAATGTTAAAACTTGTATGCATGTAAAATCTGGCTCATAAAACCTAGAGCACATATGGCTTTAAAACATATCAATATGGCTTTGAAAGGTTTGACTTTAGGGTTGAATATCAAGTATGGACAGATATCTTTGGCTTTAAGATTAAATTCAATGTATAAATCTATTCCTTTGATTTCTATTGGTTTCAGTGATTGTGAATCATGCCTCATTGAGCCTCTAAATGTTTTAGAAGATTGTTAAAAAAATCCTTAAACTAAAATGTGTTATTAAGATATTCTATGGTTAATAAAAGGTTCTCCAATTGAGAAGCTTGGAGTTCCATGAGTGAGTTTACTCTGCATTTCTTAGAAGTCAGTATTATAATTGGACTCATATCAAGAGTGGATGCATATGTGACTATGATCAGCATGCTCAGAAGCTCAGCAAGATGAATGCCATTTCCCCTAATTTAACGAATATTGTGTTGCAAATAACTTTTCCTTTGTGTAGTAGGTTTAAATATGCATATTCACTCATCCCTTTATTCTTAACCTATGTGAACAGCTGGATTCATTTCCAAAAGAGAACATATGCTTTTTTTTATAGAGACAGAGAGAGACTAGAAAATAATTTAAAGCATTTACAATGTTATTTGAATGAGAGGACAAATAGGGGTGGGTGCCTTCTGTTTCAAAGAGTGACTTGCTATCCAGCCCACAGAGTGCTGTGTTTTACTTTAATGAAGTCCAAGTGTTCTGCATTGCTGCCCTGTAATTTTCTGGACAGAGTAAGCTGTTGCCTATGCCAAAAGAGAACTATACTCCATTATCTTTTCAATGGGGCTGAAAATTATCTGTTTAAAATCTTTCTCGCTGTCACTTTTAGAAGTGTTTGCAAAAGTGATTGTTATAGATTTCCTTCTCTTATTATAATTTCAAAGTTGTGTCACATGCAGATTTTCTTATATTTCAATAAGAAGCTTAACTGGAACTTTAAAGTCACCAGATACTTTCTCAAAAATTGTTCTTTGTCTATGTATCAATATTTTGATTCCCACTGTTCTTTCTTCATTCATTAAAAGACTCCCTTATGCTTGTCTTCAGAGTCCTTCACATTACATCTTCTAAGGGACAGATTGTGCCCAGTTTTTAATTACTGTCTTCATATGAAAACATGATATAGCTACCCCTCACAAATAAACAAACATAGTTCTGAATTTTGTTACTGAAGCCTTGGGTTTTAGAAAAGTTACAATTCTAAGGATTCCCTGAATCCTGAAACATTTCATTATTAAATTAAATAATCACTTGTGTATTTTTAGTAGCTTTTAGAGATGCAACTTTGGTCAGTATAGAGAAAATTTAGTTTTAAAAATTGGATTGAACTTCTCAATCTATTTTTTCAATAAATTTGTTTAATGATTAATGAACAAAGCAAATTTAAAATATTCTTCATTCCTGCCTTTAATAGTTTAGATGTTAAATAATTCCCCCACTTGGTCTTTATTGAGGAAATTTATTTTTGGGTTTTACGTGACAGGGTTTCTCTGTATTGTTTTGGAGGCTATCGGTCCAGCCAGGCCTCGAACTCACAGAGATCTGCCTGCCTCTGCCTCCCGAGTGCTGGGATTAAAGGCGTGTGCCACCACCGCCCGGCTTATTGAGGAAATTTTAATGATGTTTAACAATTTAAGAGTTAGCTTCAAAATGGTGTCATGAGAACCCATTTTTGGTTCCCTTTGTCTTTTATCTGCATCACAATTTAAGCCAGTGATTCTCAGCCTGTCAGCCATGACGATTTGGTTGTCCAAAAAAAAAACCTATTCATAGTTGTTTATATAAAATATCCTGTATATCAGATATTTACATTATGATTCATATCAGTACCAAAATTACAGTTATAAAGTAGCAACAAAAATTTTATTCATGTGAGTCACCGACATGAGGAACTATATTAAAGGGCTGCTGCATTAAGAAGGTTGAGAACTACTGATTTAAACAGTGGCTGGTCTCTTTATCATCTGCTATCCTAATAAGAAACTCAAACACATGACTTCAACAAGCTTAGATTTAATCCTAAAATTGTGACCTAAAAGGAATTGTTTTCTCTTTATTACTTGTCTCAGGTATTTTCTTATAGCTTCAAAAAGCTAACTAACATTTATATTGTCAAACAATGCTCTTTCTTACTAAATGAACTTCAATCCCCACAAGCATGCTTTCTATCCTCATTCTTATACAATATAGTAGACAGAGATTCATATAACCACATTACACAATTGACTTATATTGATTTTTTCAACTTTATTTATGCCATTGTATATTCCTTGCCTTAAAAATGTGACTCCAAACACGCATAGCTGTCATATGATAGTACAACGAAATAATGAAATGAGTAGACATGTAAGAAAGTAGTTCTTTGCTACCTGCTATAGCTCTCTCATTTTCTATAAGATGGGAATCATACAATCTTTATTATTTTGAACTTTGTGATCTATTTGGATCAGATTTTCTATCTGTTGTACTGAATCTCAATAAATGAAAAGAAAATTTTCACATTGTTTCCCATATTTACTCCACTGTATTTTCAATATATATTTTTAAGTCTCCCAGGGACCTATAATTGTGGATTTCATTTTTACTCTCACCCAAATAGTTAAACTTACAAGAGACTTGAAAATTGAAAACCAAGAGAAGGAAAGCTTGTTCTGCTTTTCTTTTTCATTCATGCAAAGCACACTGGGTAAAATTTCTTGTTACCTGGATAATGAGAGCAAAGGTCCCATGATGCAAGTTCCAAGGAACTTGAAAGAAATAGCAACAACACATGTTTTGCTCATGTTGCTTTTGACTAAAATATCTAGTGTTCTTACACATGTAGACATATTAGAGTTTCCTGGCAATGATGGTCAGTTGTAGCAGGGGTACTAGTGGTTACCCAATTACAAAAAGGCACTATCTCTGTTTGGGTCATATTACTGCACTTCTTTGCAACTCTCCTAACCTGCTCTTTTCTTGGAGTGGCCCCTCTTGTAAGATACCTTTTCCTCATAATTGAATGGATATTTTTCTTTGCCAGTGAACATTGTTTTTAGAAAATAATTTTCAAATACTTTGTAAAATTAAAGTTTTTCATGGAAAAGAGAATTGGGAGTTAAGTAACTTAATTCAATTTTAAGTCGCAAATGTTCATGCAATGCTAGAAGAATGAACTGATGGGAAGCCTGTGACACTGAAAGGCAATTACATAATTGGTTACTTAAAATGCCAATTACATAAAATTTGTTTAATTCATGTTTATATTTTAATCTAAGGTGTGCCACATATTAGCTATGTGATTTTTAGTCAGTTATCACACTATTCTGTCTTAATTTCTTAAATTGTATAATACCACCTATTTAGACCTATGCTGTAAAAAATAAGTGAATTGATATATTTTAAGAGCTATAAAGTGGACAGATGACTCAGAACATATGAGCAGTTGCTGCTCTTGCAGAAGACCCAAGTTCAGTTCCCAGCACCAACTTGGTGGCTCACAACTGCTGATAATTCCGGTTCCAGGGGATCCAATGCCTTCTTCTGGCTTCCATAGACTTTTTTTTTTTTTGAATTGTAAGTTTTTTTTTTAATTTTAAATAGCTTGTTTTACATGTCAATCCCAGTTCCCTCTCCCTCCCCTCCTCCCGCACTCCCCTTCCACCCTCCCTCCCACCCTATTGCCAAATCCTTCCACAAAGGGGATGTCTAGAGTCTATCATTTTACTATTGGTAGGGTCAAGGCACTCCCCTAAGAGTCCAGGCTGAGAGAGCATCTCTCTTTGTGCTATAGGCACATGAAGACAGATTGTATACCAGGGATAGACACTGATCCACAGCTCAGAGCCCCATAGGTTGTCCAGGCCTTCTCACTGACACTCACATTTGGGGGGGTCCAGATCAGTCCTATTCTGGCCTCCCCACTGTCGGTCTGGGGTCCAAGAGCACTCCCCTGTTCAGATCAGCTGTCTCTGCTGGTTTTGCCAGCCCATTCTTTGCCAATTTGCTCATCATTCCTCTCTCTCTGTCACTGGGTTCCTTGGGTTCAGTTCAGTGCTTAGTTGTGTGTTTGCCTCTGCTTCCATCAGTCCCAGGATGAAGGCTCCCGGATAGTTATAGACATCAAGTTCATTATCAGGAATGGGCATTCGAGGTGGTCCTTCCACTATTGCTTAGCTTGCCAATTGATGTTATACCTTTAGATCACTCGAGGTCACTCTGGTGCCTGATCTGTCTTCGATCCTATGATTCCATAGACTCTTTCATGCATGTGGTACACATGATCTCATGCACTAAAAAATAAATTAAAACTTTAAAATCCTTGGAATGCTATAACTTTTTGTTACTCATTTCTT
Organism: Mesocricetus auratus; assembly: GCF_017639785.1. NCBI lineage: Eukaryota > Metazoa > Chordata > Mammalia > Rodentia > Cricetidae > Mesocricetus > Mesocricetus auratus. The sequence continues at coordinate 49,374,173 of NW_024429190.1, forward strand.
TGGCCAGTACCATTATTCTTTTCTCTCTCTCTCTCTCTCTCTCTCTCTCTCTCTCTCTCTCTCGGTTTTGCGAGACAGGGTTTTCTCTGTATTGTTTTGGAGGCTATTCTGGGACTCACTCTGTAGACCAGGCTGGCCTCGAACTCACACAGATCTGCCTGACTCGGCCTCCGGAGTGCTGGGATTAAAGGTGTGGGCCACCAATGACTGGCTATTTTTCTTCATTTTCAAATTCTGTTAATGCTAAAATTTTACAATAAATAAAATGTAGGAAATTAGCCAAATATCGTGTTTTGTTTATTAAAAAAGATAATAAACTTTTGGTAAGGGACAAATGATAGTTTACTACTCAGAGTAATAGCAGTTGTTTGAATAATGCCTTGCTTATGCCTGTAACCCACTTCTCAATCCCTGCAGAGTTAAATAAACCAAAATAAAAAAAGCATAAAATCAATAGGTTACATTTTAGGAGTAAATAAGTAAACAGAAAACCCATGGTTAAGGGCAAGAATGTCTCTAATGAATACTACACTTTGCCTTTGAGATAGACGTGATTTTCCTATTATACATTTAGTAAGTAGACATGCTGTTACTTCTATCTTCCAGAACTATCCTCAATACAAAATGTTTTAGAGTGTAGTTAGGACAAAGGCATTTGTCGCCTTCACTGATGACACATTCAGAGATAGGAGACACTCATGGAGAACTGCTTCTAGTGAAATCCATTTCTCCTTTCTATACCACATTGATTTTGTTTGAAATTTTCCACAACTATATGCTTCTTCAATGAGTCCATTGATCATTCTGATCAACAGCACAGTCTCCCTGTTCTACTTATCATAAGAAAGGTTTAATTGATGTTGTTATCACCAGGATAGCTACAAATACTTTTCACACTTATGCATAATCTATTTAAAAATTCAGTACCTGAATATTCAAAATGATTACATATAAATGAATCAATTCTAACTTTGCTTTTGAAGCAACTAGAATTGGCATGCATTATTTTAGAAGAAAATGTAGGAATAGGATAAGCTTTACTCAAAGATACTCTGGCTGAAGTCAGTTGCCAGAATTTTGAGATAAGGAAGTTTTCTGTGTGCTAAAGAATGATTTTCCTAAAGTCTTAATAAATATTAGCATATAAACATTTCATATAACGATTAATTCATTTTTAGGCTAAAGAATTTTAAAGAACTATACAGTTTAATTAAAAATGATCAAAAACATGATTTTAGGCAAATAATTTACCTTTTCTCAGATTACACAAAAGGCATGCCAAAGATATTAAGAATTTCCACAGGAGGCTAACAGACAAGGGAGATAATGGGGTATGGTTGTAGCCTGTACTAACGATTCCCAAAGATAGTAGGAAATGGGTACAGGGAGAAAAGAAAGCTTTTAAAATGATGAGTGTAACTTCAGTCATTAAGAGTACTACAGACTAGAAGAGAAAACAAATTCTGAGATTTTATGAGCATCAAGAAGTCCAAAGTCATCCCTGGACTATGCCAAGATGTTTTAAAAAGGTGACATTGAGTAGCAAGAGCAGTAAAATCAGTAGTTACCTTTGATTTTCTAATTTAATTAAAATACAATCACATAGATCCCCCTCCTCTTCTTTCTTGCTATCTCTCCCATATCTGCCCTGTCCCAAATTCATGGACTACTTTTCTTTTACCTTTGTTGTTATATATACACCAAATGACAACATATTGAGTCTTTTCAATGATTGGTTGTTACTAGTAGAAACTGTACATGTAGGGCACGTGTTCCCTGGGGAACATTGAATCTCCCCTCCCCATGAGTTAATTTCCTATAGCTCTTTTCTAAGGGTGAGGGTCCCATGAATTTCCTCCCTTTAAACTGGAACAATAACTGTTGGAATTGTTCAGGCCTTGTTTACAAAGTGATGTTATGATGTTTCATAGTTGCAGTTTCACTGTTATAGCTGGAAGGCACAATCCCACAGCAGACTTACTGACTCCCTGGTTCTCTTCTTTACAGAAACAACTATGGATGCAGCCAGACTTTCCTCCAATGCAACATCTCATGCAGGACAGGTCAAAAGGCATTGCTTGTATGAATATGGGTGACTGAAAACAGCTGCATTATTGAAAATACCTGCTTGATCTTGAGTAAACTCATCTTAATACAATTAACAGATCCAGCAGTCCATCCTTCCACAATAAAGTATTAATAACCTCATTATCATTACGTTAGACTCATTATTGCTACTGTTATATTTATTTCACTGCCTTTAACTGTGCAGCCAAGTATTCTATAAACCCCCAAAGTAATCTCTGCTATTGATAACCAACAGTCATGTCAAAACTGTGTCCAGAATTTTTTCTAAAGAAAGAAAAATATAAATGAATTTGCCCAATGAAGTTTATAGTTTTATAGAGTATTTTCTATGGTTTATTAAATTAATTAAAACCTGAGTAATTTGAGAATGACAAAAACAACCATTACCTAGTATTTCAGTTTTGTTGTTGGTAAAATATTAGCTTCAGCTGCATCATTTCCATATTACTAAGGATTGAGGCCTGATAGTGTAGATGATACGTATGCTTAATATTGTCATTACCAATGCCATTATGTGTATACTGAACTTAATACTTCTCAGCAGAAAGTGAAATTATAAGATTGTACTTTCAGAGTATGTTGTAATGTGTTTTCTTGGAAAATGGTAATTGTTTCCAGGATCTTTCTCTGGCCTCTGAGAGGAAATCAGATGAAGCTATGAGGGCAATTTATAGGACAGAGTGTATAACAAAGTCATAGGAGATGAGCACTGTCAATGGCCAAGGGAAGAGTTAAGGAGAAAATCACCCTCCTTGCCTGGCAGCAAGGATCCACGGCAAAGAATACATTGTATAATCTGCTTGCTTAGGTAAGATTTATATTTTCTAAGATCTTTGGATCACACATCTTTCTGAGTGGTGTTTCATTTGCCAAAATTATTGACAGATGTACTCAGATTAAATTTTTAGAGAGACGATAGCATTAGTTGTTTTCAAGAAAGCCACGCCTCTACCTAGGGATAGAAAAACAAATAACATAACATCCTTTGACTAAAAAATGACACAAAAGAGTAAATTAAAAGGAACTAAGGAAGAAAATTCCAACACACACAAAAAATAGCTTTATACATGTCTTCCCACATTGAATCTTACTCATGTCCTGCTACCTAAACTGTCTTCCATCTCACATGATATAGCAAATTCTAAGAAGGGGCAATTTAAGAAAATTTCTCATTAATAAAATATTGTGTTAACTGAGACTCAAGAGATGAACCTTAAAGAAACTTGGGAGGAGAGATGTCCATCCTCCATGAGCTTCAAAGTTGCTAATCTCTAACAAGATATCTAATAAGTAAAACAAAACAAACACACAAATGATAGAACAACTAGGATTATGTTATTTAAATAGAAGAGATACCCTTTACGTGGGTGATACCCTTTAACCAATACATACAGGAGACAGCTTCCTGAACATAATACCAGTAGCACAGACATTGAGATCAACAATTAATAAATGGGACCTTCTGAAACTGAGAAGCTTCTGTAAGGCAAAGGTCACAGTCAGCAAGACAGAACAGCAGGCCACAGAATGGGAAAAAATATTCACTAGCCCCACATCTGACAGAGGGTGATCTCCAAAATTTACAAAGAACTCAAGAAGCAAGTTTCCAAAACACCAAAGGATCCAATTAAAAAGTGGGCTACAGAACTAAATAGAGAATTTTCAATAGAGGAGTCTAAATGGCTGAATGGCACTTGAGAAATAGTTCAACATCCTTAGCCATCCTGGAAATGCAAATCAAAACAACTCTGAGGTACCATCTCATTCCTGTCAGAATGGCTAAAATCAAAAACACCAAGAACAATTTATGCTGGAGAGGATGAGGTGAAAGCGCCAACTTGTACAGCTACTTTGGAAATCAGTATGGAGATTCCTCAGAAAAATGGGAATAAACCTACCACAAGACCCAGCAACTCCACTCTTAGGCATTTATCCAAAAGATGCCCATTCATACAACAAGGATTTCTGTTCCACTATGTTCACAGCAGCATTATTTGTAATAGACAGAACTTGGAAGCAACCTAGATGCCCCTCAATCGAAGAGTGGATAGAGAAAATGTGGTACATTTACACAATGGAGTACTATTCAACAGAAAAAAACAATGGAATCCTGAAATTTGCAGGCAACTTGATGGCACTAGAAGAAACCATCCTGAGAGAGGTAACCCAGTCACAAAAAGAGAAACATGGCTTGTCCTCTCTTATATATGGATTTTAGACATAGATCTGGGGAGTGCCAGCCTACAATCCCATGGCAGAGAGTCTGGGAAACAGAACATTCATTCAGTGGCTGATGGAAGCAGAGGCAGACTCCCATGGCTAAGCACTGAGCTGAACTCAAGAAATCCAGTGAAACAGAGGGAGGACTGATGACCAAAAGGGTTAAGACTGGACTCGTTTAACCCCCAGAAACAGCTGGCCTGAGAAGGGTTAGCTCTTGAATTCCAGGCTGATGCCTGGGAATCCAGTATGGAACTGATCATGACCCCCTGAATGTGGTTGTCAGTGAGGAGACCTAGGTAATCTAATGAGCCTTGGGTAGTAGACCAGTATTTATCCAATGGACTTTGGACTCCCATCCAACACTGAAATCTTGGGAGAGGGTCTAGGCCTGCCCTGGATGAAATGACAGACTGTGGACACCCCCATGGAGGGCCCACCCTCCCTGGGGAAATGAGGGAATATTGGGGGGGTTGGTGGAAGGGATGGGGAGGAGGAGAGAGAAACGGAGAGGGACCTGGAGTTGACATGTGAAGCAACTTTGTTTCTAATTTAATTTAAAAATAAAAAATATGTATATTAAAAAAGATGTAGTCACTATTTGTGTACCATCAAAATAATGTTTTTATTATTAAATAATTATGTATAGCCCCTCCAAGACCCCAACCCCAGCGAGTCCAGCTTCAGGTGAGATTGGGTCTCCGGCGGGGACCGCACGCCCATCCCCCATCCCCCTTGATCTTCAGGGCCGCTCCTGGCATCCAGAAGACCCGCCCACACAGGAAAGACATCAGCCCCTCCAAGACCCCAACCCCAGCGAGTCCAGCTTCAGGAAAGACATCAGCCCTTCCAAGACCCCAACCCCAGAGAGTCCAGATTCAGGAAAGACATCAACCCTTCCACGACCCCAACCCCAGCGAGTCCAGCTTCAGGAAAGACATCAGCCCTTCCAAGACCCCAACCCCAGCGAGTACAGCTTCAGGAGACCTGCCCACACAGCAAAGAAGTCAACAATTCCAAGACCCCACCCCAGTGAGACCAGCTTCAGGAAAGTCATCAGCCCTACCAGGACCCAAACTCCGTGTCAGCATCCCCAGCTTCAGCTGTAGGAAGGAAGGAGACCAGTGGAGACCTAAAGACCCCACCAGCACCAACTGAAAGAAGAGATGGGAAGAAGACAGAATAAGAGATCACTCAGCAATAGAAACACCAACATGACCCCACCAGAATCCAGGGAACCAACACCAGCAAGACCCGAAAAGCACTACATAGACGAAGAAGAGGAGACAGACCTTAAAAATTATTTCATGAAGATGATGGAGACCCTCAAAGAAGAAACGAGGAAATCCCTTAAAGAAATAGAAGAAAAAACAGACAAAAAAAATCCATGAAATGGGGGGAAAATTCAAGAAATAAACAAATCTCTCAAAGAATCTAAAGAGCATCAAGAAAGAACAACCAAAAAAATGAAGGAAACAACTCAAACAGTTAAGGATTGAAAGCTGAAATAGAAACGATAAAGAAAACACAGAATGAAGGGATGCTGGAAATAGAAAAGCTGGGTAAATGATCAGGAACTACAGATGCAAGTATCACCAATAGAATACAAGAGATAGAAGAGAGAATCTCAGGTTTTGAAGACTCATTAGAGGATATAGAGTCGTCAACCAAAGAAAATCTCAAAACCAACAAATCCTTAACACAAAATATCCAGGACATATGGGACACCGTGAAGAAGCCAAACCTGAGAATAATAGGTATAGAAGAAGGTGAAGAAATTCAACTTAAAGGTACAGAAAACATATTCAACAAAATCATAGAAGAAAACTTCCCTAACCTAAAGAAAGATATGCCTATGAAAGTACAAGAATATTACAGAACACCAAATAGGCTGGACCAGAAAAAGAAGTCACCTCGCCATATAATAATCAAAACATCAAACCTACAGAGTAAAGAGAAAATATTAAGAGCAGCTAAAGAAAAAGGCCAAGTAACATACAAAGGCAGACCTATCCGAATTACACCTGACTTCTCAATGGAAACCAATTAAGCCAGAAGATCCTGGACAGATGTCCTACAAACGCTAAGGGAACAAGGATGCCAGCCCAGACTACTATATCCAGCAAAGCTCTCAATTACCATAGATGGAGAAAACAAAATATTCCATGACAAAGCCAGATTTAAACAATATGTATCCATGAATCCAGCTTTACAGAAAATGCTAGAAGGAAAACCTAGAGCCAAGGAAGATAACTACATTCACAAAGACACAGGCAATATATAATCACACTTTACAAGACACCAAAAGAAAAAGGGAGGAGAAACTACACAAACTAACTTCACTAACAATAAATCAAGCAAAAACAAGGATCACCAATCAATGGTCATTAATATCCCTCAATGTCAATGGCCTCAACTTGCCTATAAAAAGATACAGACTAGCAGAATGGATACGAAGACAGAACCCTTCCTTCTTCTGCATACAAGAAACACATCTCAACATCAAAGACAGACTTATCTCAGAGTAAAGGGTTGGGAAAAGATCTTCCAATCAAACGGTCCCAAGAAACAAGCAGGTGTAGCAATCCTAATATCTAACAAATTAGACTTCAAATTAAAATCAATCAAAAGAGATGAAGAAGGACACTTCATATTCATCGAAGGAACAATACATCAAGACGAAGTCTCAATTTTGAACATCTACGCCCCAAATACAAAGGCACCTACATTCGTGAAAGAAACATTACTAAAGGTCAAAATGCACATAAAATCTCACACACTAATAGTAGGAGACTTCAACACTCCGCTCTCACCGCTAGACAGGACCTCCAGAAAGAAACTTAACAAAGAAACAAAAGAACTAATAGAAGTTATGACCCAACTGGGTTTAACAGACATCTATAGAACATTCCACCCAAATACAAAGGGATATACCTTCTTCTCGGCACCACATGGAACCTTCTCTAAAATTGACCACATAATAGGAAACATAGCAAATCATCCACAGATATAAAAAAATTGGAATAACCCCCTGCATCTTATCAGACCACCATGCATTAACATTAGAATTCAACAATAACACAAATCGCAGAATCCCTACAAACTCATGGAGATTGAACAATGCACAATTGCACCATCCCTGGGTAAAGGAACAAATAAAAAAAGAAATTAAAGACTTCCTCGATTTCAATGAGAATGAAGACACAACATACACAAACTTATGGGACACTTTGAAAGCAGTGCTGAGAGGAAAGTTTATAGCACGAAGTGCCCACATGAAAAAACTGGACAACAGTCATACTAGAGAATTAATAGTACAGCTGAATGTTGTAGAACAAAAAGAAGCAAACTCCCCCAGGAGGAGCAGACGCCAGGAAATAATCAAATTGAGGGCTGAAATCAATCAAGTAGAAACCAGAAAAACACTGAGAAGAATCAATGAAACAAAGAGTTGGTTCTTTGAGAAAATCAACAAAATAGATAAACCTCTGTCCAAACTAACCAAAAGACAGAGGGAGAGCCTGCTAATTAACAAAATCAGGGATGAAAAAGGGGACATAACAACAGACTCTGAGGAAATCCAGAGAATCATCAGGGCATACTTTGAAAATCTGTACTCCACAAAATTTGAAAATTTAAAGGAAATGGACAATTTCCTGGATAGATATCACTTACCAAAACTAAATCAAGAACAGATAAACAATCTAAACAGACCTATAACCCCCAATGAAATAGAAGCAGTCATCAAAAGTCTCCCAAATAAAAAAAAGCCCAGGCCCAGATGGCTTCAGTGCAGAATTCTACCAGAAATTCAAAGAAGAGCTAATTCCAATACTCCTCAAAGTATTCCACACAATAGAAGCAGGAGGCTCACTGCCAAACTCTTTCTACGAGGCTACAATTACCTTAATACCAAAGCCACACAAAGACACAACTAAGAAAGATAACTATAGACCAATTTCCCTCATGAACATTGATGCAAAAAAATCAATAAAATACTTGCAAACCGGATTCAAGAACACATCAGAAAAATCATCCACCATGATCAAGTAGGCTTCATCCCAGGAATGCTGGGATGGTTCAACATTAGAAAATCTATCAATGTAATCCACCATATTAACAATCTGCGAAAGAAAAACCACATGATCATCTCACTAGATGCTGAAAAAGCCTTTGACAAAATCTAGCACCCCTTCATGATAAAGGTCCTAGAGAGATCAGGGATAACAGGAACGTACCTGAATATAATAAAAGCAATATACAGTAAACCAACAGCTAACATCAAACTAAATGGAGAGAAACTCAAAGCAATTCCTCTAAAATCAGGAACAAGACAAGGCTGTCCACTCTCTCCATATCTCTTCAATATTGTACTTGAAGTTCTAGCTACAGCAATAAGACAACAAAAGGAGATAAAGGGGATACAAATAGGAAAAGAAGAAGTCAAACTTTCACTATTTGCAGATGATATGATAGTTTACATAAGTGACCCAAAAAACTCAGCAAGGTTACTCCTAGAGCTGATAAACACCTTCAGCAATGTGGCAGGATACAAGGTAAACTCAAAAAAATCAGTGGCCCTATTATATACAGATAATGAAGTGACTGAGAAAGAAATCAGAGAAACATCACCCTTTACAATAGCCAAAAACAACATCAAATATCTGAGGATAATGTTAACCAAGGAAATTAAAGACCTGTATATCAAGAACTTTGTGTCTGTAAAGAAAGAAATCAAAGAAGATACCAGAAAATGGAAAGATCTCCCATGCTCTTGGATTGGTAGGATCAACATAATAAAAATGGCAATCTTGCCAAAAGCAGTCTACAGATTCAATGCAATCCCTATCAAAATTCCATCACAATTCTTCAAGGACCTGGAAAGAACATTAATCAACTTTATATGGAAAAACAAAAGGCCCAGGATAGCTAAAACATCCCTATACAATAAAGGAACTTCAGGAGGCATCACCATACCTGACTTCAAGCTCTATTATAGAGCTATAGTCCTGAAAACAGCTTGGTATTGGCACAAAAATAGGCAGGTAGACCAATGGAACCGAATTGAAAGCCCTAATTTTAACCCACACACCTATGAACACTTGATTTTTGACAAAGAAGCTAAAACTGTACAATGGAAAAAAGAAAGCATCTTCAACAAATGGTGCTGGCATGACTGGGTTCTGGTATGCATAAGACTGCAGATAGATCCATGTTTATTGCCTTGTACAAAACTTAAATCCAAATGGATTAAAGATCTCACATAAATCCAGCCACACTGAAACTTTTAGAAGAGAAAGTGGGAGATACTCTTCAGCAGGTTGGTACAGGAAACCACTTCCTAAACATAACACCAGTGGCACAGGCACTGATATCGACAATTAATAAATGGGACCTTCTGAAACTAAAAAGCTTCTGTAAGGCAAAGGACACAGTCAAAAAGACAAAAAGGCAGGCCACAGAATGGGAAGATATTCACTAACCCTACATCTGACAGAGGGCTAATCTCCAAAATTTACAAAGAATTCAAGAAACAAGTCTCCAAAACACCAAAGGATCCAATTAAAAGGTGGGGTACAGAGCTAAATAGAGAATTCTCAGTAGAGGAGGCTAAAATGGCCAAGAGACACTTAAGAAAGTGCTCAACATCCTTAGCCATCAGGGAAATGCAAATCAAAACAACTCTGAGATACCATCTTACTCCTGTCAGAATGGCTAAAATCAAAAACACCGAAGACAATTTATGCTGGAGAGGTTGTGGAGAGAGAGGAACACTCCTCCACTGCTGGTGGGAGTGCAGACTCATACAGCCTCTTTGGAAATCAGTATGGAGATTCCTCAGGAAAATGGAAATTAATATACCACTAGACCCAGCAATTCCACTCTTAGGCATATATTCAAATGAGGCAAGTTCATACAACAAGGGCATCTGCTCCACTATGTTCATAGTAGCATTATTTGTAATAGCCAGAACCTGGAAGCAACCTAGATGCCCCTCAACTGAAGAGTGGATAGAGAAAATGTGGTACATTTACACAATGGAGTATTACACAGCAGAAAAAAAAACAATGAAATCTTGAAATTCGCAGGGAAATGGATAGCACTGGAAGAAACCATCCTGAGTGAGGTAACCCAGTCTCAAAAAGATAAACATGGTATGTACTCACTCATATATGGATTTTAGACATGGATCAGGATAGTGCCAGTCTGCACTTCCACTGATAGAGAGTCTGGGAAACAGGAAAGAACCTAAAAGATATGCATATATGCATAGTACCCAAGAGAAGAGGATGGAGACAAGACACCCTGAATGGATGGGGAACATGGCGAGGGGTGGGGGGGAGTGGGACCTGGGAAGAAGAGAGGGGATGAAGAGGAAGAGAGTTGGTCATGGGGGAACAGGAAGTTGAGGGGGTGGGGGTAGAATAGGGAGAAGAGGGAATCATAGGATTGAATACAGATCAGGCACCAGAGTGACCTCGAGTGATCTAAAGGGATAACACCAATTGGCAAGCTAAGCAATAGTGGAGATACCACCTCGAATGCCCATTCTTGATAATGAACTTGATGTCTATAACCATCCGGGAGCCTTCATCCTGTGACTGATGGAAGCAGAGGCAAACACACAATTAATCACTGAACTGAATCCAAGGAACCCAGTGACAGAGAGAGAGGAGTGATGAGCAAATTGGCAAAGAATGGGCTGGCAAAACCAGCAGAGACAGCTGATCTGAACAGGGGAGAGCTCTTGGACCCCAGACTGACAGTGGGGAGGCCAGCATGGGACTGATCTGGATCCCCCAAATGTGAGTGTCAGCGAGAAGGCCTGGGCAACCTATGGGGCCCTGAGCTGTGGATCAGTGTCTATCCCTGGTATACAAACTGTCTTCGTGTGCCTATAGCACAAAGAGGAATGCTCTCTCAGCCTGGACTCTTAGGGGAGTGCCTGGACCCTACCCAGAGTAAAATGACAGACTCTCCAAAATTTACAAAGAACTCAAGAAGCAAGTCTCCAAAACAGCAAAGGACCCAATTAAAAAGTGGGCTGCAGAACTAAATAGAGAGTTTTCAATAGAGGAGTCTAAAATGGCTGAGAGGCACTTGAGAAAGTGCTCAACATCCTTAGCCATCCGGGAAATGCAAATCAAAACAACTCTGAGATACCATCTCACTCCTGTCAGAATGGCTAAAATCAAAAACACCAATGACAATTTATGCTGGAGAGGATGTGGTGAAAGGGGGACACTCCTCCATTGCTGGTGGGAGTGCCAACTGGTTCAGCCACTTTGGAAAGCAGTATGGAGATTCCTCAGAAAAATGGGAATAAACCTACCACAAGACCCAGCAACTCCACTCTTAGGCATATATACAAAAGATGCCCATTCATACAACAAAGATGTCTGTTCCACTATGTTCATAGCAGCTTTATTTGTAATAGCCAGAACTTGGAAGCAACCTAGATGTCCCTCACCCGAAGAGTGGATAGAGAAAATGTGGTACATCTACACAATGGAGTACTATTCAGCAGAAAAAAAATAATGGAATCATGAGATTCGCAGGCAAATGGATGACACTAGAAGAAACCATCCTGAGTGAGGTAACCCAGTCACAAAAAGAGAAACATGGCATATACTCTCTCATATATGGATTTTAGACATAGATCTGGGGAGTGACAGCCTACAATCCTATGGCCAGAGAGTCTGGGAAACAGAAACTGCATTTAGTGGCTGGTTAAGTACTGAGCTGAACTCAAGAAAGCCAGTATCAGAGAGGGAGGACTGATGATCAAAGGGATTAAGACTGGGCTGGTTTAACCCCCAGAAACAGCTGACCAGACAAAGGTTAACTCTTGAATCCCAGACATCTGCCTGGGAATCCAGCATGGGACTGATCAAGACCCCCTGAATCTGGGTGTCAGTGAGGAGGCCTAGGTAATCTATTGAGCCTTGGGCAGCAGATCAGTACCCATACCAAGTATACACACCGACTTTGGACTCCCATAGAACAATGTGAGGTGCACTCTCACCCTGAACTCTTGGGGAAGGGTCTAGGCCCTGCCCTATATGAAATGACAGACTATGGACACCCCCATGGAGGGCCTCACCCTCCCTGGGGGAATGAGGGGATAACGGGGGGGGATGGCGGAGAGCACGGGAGGAGGGGAGGGAAAAGGAGAGGGACCTGGAACTGACTTGTGAAGCAACCTTGTTTCTTATCTAAATTTAAAAAAAAGAATAAAAAAATCATAAAAAAAATGACAGACTCTAGATATCCCCTATGTGGAAGGAATTGGCAATAGGGTGGGAGGGTGGGGGGGAAGGGAGTGTGGGAGGAGGGGAGGGAGAGGGATCTGGGATTGACATGTAAAACAAGCTATTTAAAATTAAAATAAAAAATTATAAAAATAATTATGTATAGAATACATATTTAATGGGGTAGATTATTATTGAGGGCAAAATTCTAATATCTAGCCCTGGAAAACAAAGAAATATTTTAAGTGACATTTCCTTTTATTCAAGCAACACAACTTTTTTTTTCTTTGTCTCATGTTGTTTATTTGTTTTGTAAAACATGGTTTCACTATTTAAAGCCTTGGTTCTTCTGGGACTAGCTCTGTAACAAGGCTGGTCTCAATATCACAGAGATTGCATGCCTTTTTCTCCTTAGTGTTGTGATTAAAAGCACACATAACTACACTTGCCTGGCAGAGAACTACTTATTCATTGTCTTCTGTTAGTGTCTTTATTTTTTCTTTATAATGTTAGAACAGGTTTATAAATTTAAATAAATTTAATTACATTCTTTTATTACTCATTCTCCTATTTCTAGTCCCTCCATCACCCTTGTATTATGTCTCCAATACATGGCCTTGTTTTCTTTAAATATTATTGATATATATGATTTCCTCCATCAATGTTGGTATGTCAAGTGGTGTTGCCATTGTTACATGTGTGCTTAAGCTACCTGGATGCAACTTTCCTGTCTTATCTAGAAGACACAATATTGAGGCAGTCTTCCCAGTCCTATGGCTCTTCAAGCATTCCTCCCTATCTTCTACCATGTTTCCTAAGTTGTGAGTGTAGGAGCACTGTGTAGCTATGTAAAGGGAGTTTTAATGAAGCACAATCAGTTCTGTGTTTTGATTAGTTGTAATAGTCTCAGTCTGTGGAAAAAGAAGTTTCTTTGGGTGAGGTTGACAGCTACACTTATCTGTGGATCTAAAGATCCATACTTAGAATATACTTAGAAAGTATACTCTTAGCAAAATGCTGCTAATGTGTGTGAAGAAGCACAGATCATGCCCCAGAGAAGAAGTGACCCAAGCTGAGGACTGGTGCCATTACGAGAGGGCACTGGGAGGAAGCTACCTACTGGTGGGAGGCTTCAAGTGTTTACTAAGAAAAACAATTGGCTGCCCAAACTCACACCAGATGAGGTCATTACACTAGCATACAGGGCCCCAGAGGGGATAGGACACTAGATACATAATAGGAACACCTTTAAAATTACTGGGTAATACTTTTCCTGCCCTGCAGTTTTTTACTTTAAGAGGTCTTTGCTGTTAAACAATAAACGAGATCCTGCTTGACTTGAATCCTTGTTGAATCTGATTTTCACCGGGTTCCAGGGAGGCTGCAGAAAGGGTGAACAGTGCACACTACCCTCTTCGACCTTGACCCAGGGGGCCCTCAGAGACTCCAGCAGGTGGGTTCTCCTCTACAATTCAGACCTCACTCCTCACAGATTTTACTTCTGATTTTGCTTTGACACAAGTATGCCTTAACGGATAGTCACGAAGATACATAATGCGGACACAGTGAAGAATGTTCTATGTCTGTTCTACAGCAGAACATTCCTTTCCCTTATAGCATGTGTTCTAATTCAAGTCCAGTTCTACTTCGTTTCTTAGCCAGGTTCCTGCCATTACCACCTGTTGATTGCAATTCATGTGCAACATTACTTGCCAAGTAACTTGCTTAATATTAAACTTCCACATATTCCTAGCCCTGGATTCTACAGAATAGGAAAGTATTTAAGCATTTTCCTAGAGACCATCATGTATTATCTATGACCTGTTTATCTGAGCCCCAAGGATCTCCCATATTTCTGGAAGTTCGACATTGACATGGGTCACTATTCTTATATAGTAACAATTGAAGCACACAAACTCATGTATGCTCACATGGATACAATAAATATATGAAACACATTCGTTCTCTTATCATGTTATATCCATTTGTACTTTGTTTCCATTGTACATGCAAAATAAATGAGCAATTATGTTATGTCATCCACAAGTAACTGAGTTGTGTCAACTAAAACTATATTTATATTAGTGTTGATGATGTAGTTTTTATTCTCCTTTTAATCTTTTCAACTTTCACTTTTGGAGTTTTACAAATAAAAAATATGTTTTTAGTATTATACGTACTATTTCTAAGTATGTGAAGCCCTTTTGTCTCCTCAGTGGACATTATCTCTCTATGTGAAGGTGTGACTTAGTGCTTGCATATGTCTGTTTACTCAAGATAATTCAGGAGATTTGATCAAACTGCTTCTATTCAATTATTTTACTTAAAATTTTGAGCTGAGGTACTCAAGCAGTGTTCTTGTTATTTGATTACAAAAGAAAAGTCTACAGCCAAATTCCAGTCTTTTTTGAGCTCAAAAAATTCTATTAAATGCATGAAGCATCTTTTATTTTTCTCCTTACCTTTCTTATGTTTCAATTAGTTTGTGGGTTCTCTTGCTTTCATTCAAGAAGTCGTGGATACTAAAGTGGAAATCAGTGGACAATATATGATTTAAAGAGAGGCCTTAGTAATTGTTAAACTCTACAAAAGGAGTCATAAAATTCAGTATAACTGGTTATTAGATAGTATAATAAAATATCATAATAGCAATATGGTAGTTGGTATGAAATACAATCTACAAATAGAAAATATAATTTAGAATCTTTGGTTAGTTCACCTTTGTGACCTTCATTCACACCCTTTAACAGAGAAGAGAAAAACAAAAAAAAAACTTATGTGACAGGTTGCAGATAGATTGATTTAAGTAGAAAGGCTAATGAATTATTGACAATTTGCTTTATTACACATGTAAGTAGAAATCATGTTATGATTTGGGTGTAAATTGTTCCACATGGCTCATACATTTAAGGCTTGGCCTCACATTGTGGTGCAAGTGAGAAGCAGTTATATCAGGAGGGCATTCTGAACTTCATCCAAGTCTTAATCTGTTAGGGGATTCTGAATGGGCAGAACACACAGATTATTTAGAGAGAGCAGGATGTCACAGCTTGGGAAAGGTGTATTTTATCTCCAGTCTCCTCCTTTCTGATTCCCAGCTTCTTTTCAGTCATGAGGAAAGCAACTTTCCTCTGTAACACCCTTCTGTCAAGCTTTTTCTTTACAAGATCTCAAAGCAATGGAGCCAGTTGACTCATGGATTAAAGCTTCAACAACTGAAGTGAAAATAAACTTTCCACTTTAAACCCATTTCCCCATTTGTCATATTGATAGATAGTTATCTAGAGAGGCAAATAGAAAACAGACAGCTCAGAGTTTAGTTTTCTGTGCTTGTGATCCAGGTGTTACAGGAGCCAAAGCAGGAGAATAAACATACATGGGTAACCAGCCTGAGCTATACAACGTGTTCAAAGTATATTGGACTATATTTTGATACTTTGTTTTAACAATCCAACAAACAAAAACTATTAAAACAAAACAATCTTTCCCCTAAATAAAGAAAAAGTTGATATACATCAATACCTAATGTGCATGTTTTTGTTATTTATCTATAAGATATTTTTAAAATATTGATTCATAGAATAAATACCATATATTTTAAGCTATTAATGTAATGTGGTGTTCCACAGGTGAGGTCAATTAATATAAAAAGCATGGTCAATTATTGATGGATAAATGCAAATTGAAAAAAGAAGCATCTTTCTATTGCTAAGCATTTTTCATAGTTTCATGTTTTCTCAGCAGAGACTGCCTCTGGATACTGTTTTTTTCTAGGTTTCTCTGTGAATCTCAAAACTTCTCAAAGGAAGAGGGCTTGAGGACACAAATTCTTTGCAAATCAACCTGCAACCCTCTTCATGGTGTGATTATTATTATGAAAGTCTTATTCTTTTTATCAGGATTTTCTTTGTCGTTTCAACTGACAGGTGTTACAAAGCTTCTAACCCCTTTGAAGCCCTTGAAGCCTTGGCTTTTCCCTTTTGAATTTTTCAGAACAAAGGTGACTTATGTGTTTCTATTTATATCAAACTCACAGTTAAATGATTTAAGCAAAATCTGGATGGCAATTGATGTTACAGAAATGAGCTATAGTCTGTCAAAGCTTTTCATACTCTGGTGACTGCAATTTTACAAAAATGTGGATTTGGTGTAGCTTTTTCTCATTTCGTTATTTAAATTGATTATTCATTCAAGGCAAATATCAGCAAAAGCATGTCCATGTGACTATTTTTAAAATATTTGGATAAAAGTCACAGTGTGAGGATGACAATTATGCCTTCAATTTTCTCATATTGATTATGACTTATTGAACACAAAGAGTAAGAGAGAAATTTCAATGACTGTGTTAAAGTAATAGATTTACCAAAAAACCGAATTTATTATTATGATTTGATAGTGCTGCCTTTCTACCGTATTTTGTTAAAGCTTAAAATGCTTGTTTAAATACAGTTTTCACCCTGTCTCAACACACACTTGACTAAAGTAAAATCTATAGATTAGCAAGGTGAGGACTACAAAAATGGAGAAATATTAGATAGAGCAATTAGCTATCTGCCATAATAGGAGGTGCAAAAAGAAAACCGTAGAGTGGAACTTCTCAGGAATATTTTGTTTTGCTCTTTAATTTTCCTGCTTCTTTCTTAAAAATCTGAATTACTCAGTGTTTCTTTAAAACTGCTGGTTTTAACAACTCATGCTAAAAAATACTCTAAGGAACTTACTGAGCTGACACTGGCTGTTTGCTTTGTGTATATATATATGTATTTATAAAGTTTTTATTGTGTTGATCACAGCAATAATGCATTAACCAAGACAGTAAATAATTTAAGTAAGACTGAATTATTAAAACATATCTAAAAAGAAACTGACAGATTTCTGAAATTACATATAGAAAGATGATCTTGAATCTGTTTAAATAAATAAAAGTCATATTTGTCTTAATTTTGTAATTTCATGTAAACATGATAGTTGGTTATAGAAAAGAGCTAATTTTCTGGGTGAAATAATAATTTTCATAGTACAAAATAAGTTTTGAAAACTTAAAGAGAATTAAATTAGCATTTCATGATTTCCCCTCAAAGTTAAGGGTCAATTTATGCCTTTTTCTCACTATATAAATTTTTATTTTAAAAGATTAAGAAACAAAAGGTATTTAAAGTCATTATTATAAAATCTTATACCTCAATATCAAAAGCCACATTTACAATAAATTATATTTTATTAAGTAGTCATAGACTAGATTATAAAAAACAAAAGTTTCAGATGAAGTATATAAATCAATTTTAATGGAAACAAAAAGATAAATATTTATCTTGATTTGTGTGACTGGTTATGAATTTTAATCAATTAACATACTATACATTTCAGTAATAATCAAATTGGTTACCATATGTTTTAAAAACAGCGACCTTTTCCCAGTAACAACTAGGGCACAAATTACATATATTGATTAGCACTTGAATATTTTCCCCAACTAATTATGTATCACCCAGAAAATCTCAAAGTACATGTAATTATTATGCATGTTTATTGTTTGAGTTTCCTGATGTTTTTCTCCTTGTATATGTATGTGTGATTTTAAGTTTGACTTCAATTTACTATGATACCAAGAATGATAGGGATCATTTTGGTGGTTATTCATTTTCAAAAGAGGAATAACTTCACTTACAAATATTTTGTTTCTGTCCCAAAAGCAATGCATGGTGGAATTTTAAACTTAGCTAAATAAACATTAAATTAAGCAAAAAAAAATATATCTCAGGGACCATTGAAAAAGCAACAAAGTTGAATAAAGCTTCCATGGAAGATTTCTCTTAGAGGATTGTGTCATAAAGTTTCTACTGTACAATGAAAAGATTAAAGTCTTAATTTGTATCTGCTCAGGAAAAACTACCAAACAATGAACTACCATCAAACATCAATCCAAGAAGTGCACAGACACTAGAGACCAATAAGGATGGAGACGAGTTTAATCTGAGTAGTTGAGAATCATTTACTCTTTATACAAAAAGATGCCAGACTGAAAGCAAAGCCCATCTCCATCTCTTGAGTACTGTAAGAAGAAGAGAATGTGGAAATAGATATGAAGGACTGCATTGATAGTAATTTGTTCATAGTCATCTAATAACCCCGGTTTACATTCTGAAGTCTGTTGTAAGAAAGTAAATCTTCTACACAAGCATGAAAGCTGAAACTATCATGCCAAATGAGACCATTCCTATCCTATGTTTGCAGAAATAATGTTTATTTGGTATCTAGACTTTTTCTCTACACATAGTGAATTACTAAGACAGTTTTAAAAAATTAACACAAAATCCATTTAAGTCACAAAACTAACACTAGAGAAAATGAGAAAAATACTGTTAAAATAAGAAAATGCAAAGAAATAAACAGAACAGTATTTATTTTAAGACATTTTAAAATATCTAATGAGCATGTACAGGCCCAGTAAGGAAATGTAAGAAATTCTAAGGGCCTCTGGTAGTGAATCAGTATTTATCCCTAGAATATGAATGGACTTTGGGAGCCCATTCCATATGGAGGGATAAGCCCTCAGCCTAGACACATGTGGGAGGGCTAGGCCCTGCTCCAAATGATATGACAGACTTTGAATATCCCCCAAGAAAGGCCTCACCTTCCCTGGGAGAGCAGAAAGGGGATTGGATAGGGTCAGTGGGTGGCAGGGGAGGAGAGGAAGGAGAGGGGACTGGGATTGACATGTAAAACAAGCTTCTTTCTAATTTAAATTTTAAAAATTAAGAAGAAAAGAAAATATTACAATGACTTACAAGAACCCAGAGAAGGGATGCTTTATTCTGTGAATCAAGTTCAATTCAGACTTTTATGTTTTGCTGCCTCTATTGCAAAAGCAATTTTGCTAAATTAATTGGTAGTTCATTAGGAGCTAAATGTGATGTTTGATATTAAATGAATGTTTCAGATTTTATAAATTCACCTGAAGTTTTCCAAATGTGCTTTCGTATGTACACAGACACCATGCAACCCCTCATACCCGCCCCCACAAACCATACCATAGACAGAGAAAGCTACACATAATATTACCCTGCTAAATAGTATCTTCCTGCAATATTTCATGATATTATAAGTTAACTGCAGATTAGATTTGTTTGAAATGAAGTGAAATTGACCTGTAAAAGTTGTATAACCAAATAAATAGAATATTTCAATTAACGATGATGGAAAATAGTGTCTAATTATCTGCTCTAATTCAAGATTGTTTTATGTTTTGAAGATACATTATTACTATTATATTTTATTTCTCAAAGATCACTATGGAAACGTCATTAGTTGTAATATTTAGTTGTCATACATAAAATGATATATTCATAACTTAAATATCTCTCTGTATATGTGGGTACATCTATCTATCTAGCTATCTATCTATCTCTATCTCTCCCTGTGTATGTGTAGAAATTATCCACTTTCTTAAGAGCTAAAATGGAGACATATTTCACTTATTTCCATTAGTAACATCCTCATTTTCCCCTGTGATATTTATTTCTCACTTCGCTTTTTGGATTTGGTGAAAATATGAGGTGTTAAACCCTGGAGAAAAAATTAATAAACTCAATATGAATGCTAATAGTAATTTTAATAAGTAATTACTTTCATTTTAAAGCATAAATCCAATAGAGAAATATCTTGTAATTTGTCTTGTCCACATACTTGTAAGTAGCTTTTTTTTTGCCATGCTCACAACTATAAGCATATGTATGTTAAAAGTGACTACACTCCCCATCATTTTGTATTGCATTTTTCTTTAAACTTTAAATTTAAGGTGGGGCAGTCTCTGTATATAAATTAGTACCTAAATCCCATATTTTTCATATTGATATTAACTTTTGCAAAGTAGATCTCATCTTCTTGTGTGAGACAAGATCATTACACTTCAGATTGCTATGAAATGTTCAATAAAATATAGTTTACTGACTTTAAACAAGCAAACAAAATCTTCAGGCTAATAAATGGAAATGGAAATGTATTAATAAGACGTTAAATAAATGAAAATAAATAGTACTTTGGGTCAAGAACAGGTTCTCTCATAATTCACTTGAAATTTTGAATAATTTCAAATGAAAATCAATCTAATAATTGCCTGAAGAATATGTAAATGCATAGGGATGTTTAAAATGTAAAATCCGATTTCACAATTTAGTATTATGTCACCAGATTTAAGTTAAGTAACACATGCTTCTGTTTTGGAGATCTGTGTCTCGGGGTCTAAAGTACACACAAGCACACAGAAGTCCTTCACAGCAGCTGACTCACCATGATGTCACCAAACAGGAAAAGTTGCTTGCTTCTCTCAATGGAATGATGACAGATCATACCAAAGTACAATGGTAAATTATCCACATAGCTTTGGTGTTTTACCAAAATACCTATACTACTGAGAGTCCATACAGTTTATAGTAACACAGTTAAGTTCCCTCAAATAATACAAACAATGTCACATAAGTACTTGTGAGATAAGGAGAAAAATGTCTCTCTCTGTATAAGCATTAGAATATATCTATATCTAGATGAAACATACTAGTCAAAGAAAATGCAAGAAAAATGATATGTTTTGTTAATTTTAAGAGAATGTAAACTATTTAAGGAAATGTTTTAGAAATATTATCCAAAATTTCACTCATCCAGACTTGCAAGAATTTGTAATAAATACCTGAAAATATCTTGAAATATTAGGATTACCAACTAAAACACAGTGGATATTGTATGTTTGACTTATTTCTATATTTATTGTTAAATAAATTAGGAGAAAAAAGATGAACAACCCACATTTCAGAATAGTAGATACAAAGCATTAAATTAATGTATAGGTTTGTAGAAACCTTTATTTATTTATAAGGAAAAGACTACTTCACCTGGAGTCTGTGGCTGCAGTACTGTCGATGTTCATGAGAGGTTTTAGGAGTATTATAAACAGAAATGTAAAAATAAGAGACAGCTGGAAATTTTGCTATATAATTTGCGTATGTCTCTCTACAAATGTACATTATGTACATACCATGTCTATCTACATCTTTAATAAAATTACAGCATAATTAGACTGCCATTTGATGACTCAAATAAAAAATATTTATATATGATATATGTCTTCTGAAAAGCGATCTTCAGTGACAAATTTTATCAGAATTTGATTAGGTTCAAATATGATTTTTATGACTTAAATGAAAAAATTCTAATCCTGTTATTTCAAAGAGTAGTAAATTAGTAAGTGTTCTAAGTGTTCTACTCCATTTGCAATGAAAAATAAAACTAGCAAAAGTACTACAGTCAACATAAACACATCAGAAGGATCTTTTGTGATTACCTGTGGAAATTATTCAGAATTTTTTTGATTTTCGAGACAGGGTTTCTCTGTGACATTAGAGGCTCTCCTGGAACTAATTCTTATAGACCAGGCTGGTCTTGAACTCACAGAGATATGCCTGCCTCTGCCTCCCAAAGGTGTGCGCTACCACTGCATGGCTCAGAACTATTTTTACATATATACATATTTATAATAATGGAACTTATCATCAGAGAATAAAGGGGCATGGCCAAAGTATAAGCTGTTCATTTTGATTTGTTAATTATGTGGGGAAGGTGTGTGCACACCTATGTGAGGGGACCTATGGAATTCTGCAAAGAGTGTAGGATCTCCTGGAACTGAGTCACAGACATTTATGAGCCACTGTGTGGGTGCAGGGACCTGAGATCAAGTCCTCTGCAAGAGAAATATGCACTGTTAACTTCTAAGCTAAATTCGGCCATCCTAAACTGTTCTCAAAGCATTGGTGACATAGACCACAAAAAAGCATCTTACAACTTCCCATCAAATATCACATCCTTTCACAGGCAGCTGCAACCATCCCTACATTTTCCACAAGAGATTTTGCAGTGTATATAAGTACTTAAGGAAAAAGGGTATCTTTTATTTCATTGTATGGATGATATTCAGACTTTAAAATTCTTTAGATGAGAAAACATATGTGACTGGAAGGGAATTAACAAAATACATTTGTTGGCTTATGTAATAATTTTATTAAGGTTTGTGAATTCTCGTGAGGAAGTTTTTAATGTCAAAGCTGTTTTTGTAGCGAATCTGTTAATAAGTTGCGGCTGTGACCCTGGTATTTATACAATCATGCAAAGCACATAGTATAATAACACTAGAAAATAAATCAAAAAGTTGAGACAAAAGAACAACAGGTGTTTTTTGAGTTTTCTTATTTGCAGAAGATGTCCCTTTTATTGATTTTGTGAACAGACCTGTTTTGCACTATACTCAAATACTGTACAAAATTGCAAGAAATGCCACTATCTGACTACTTAGGTTTCTACAAAAACATCATCATGAAGTTGCGTTTAATTTTAAAAGTCAACTAATAACTGCTAATGTACATGTGAGTCAAAGGTAATTTGTTTTTGACAGAAACACACTGTTGACTTTAGCATATTCCAGGAGCATAAATGATGTCTTTAAAAACTAAAAGAAAAAAATGAATTCTAATAATCAACAATCATTAGTTATATAAAATAAAAATCGTTTTCTAATTTAACTACATGGTGTGTGTGTCTGTGTGTGTGTGTGTGTGTATGTGTGTGTGTATGTGTGTGTGTATGAGTCATAATCCATAATCTGTTGATGATGCTTTAAAGTTGTGGATTAAAAATGTTCAACACTTACCAAAACCTCTTCTGGTATACAAAGCTGCTGTAAATTCGAGTCAATGAAATTTAAAGTTGCAATTTACAAAAGCAGATTTATATTAATTCTTATCTGAAAGAGCTGCTTTCCTGACAGAAAAATGTGCCAACTAACTGCCCTTTCCGTTATAGTTAGTGGCTTCTGAGTCCTGATGAGAAGAAGCCTTAAGGCAGAATTTACAGTAAACAGGAATGAAGAGAATCATATAAGTGCTCATCTGTACCTGGGACACCTATGAATTCTCATCACTTGGAGTTTTTGGCACAGCTTTCTAATCTGATATAAATGAACTCCTTTGCAGCCATGAAGGTTGCTTTCTTCCACTCTCCAGCACCAGAAAAAAATCATCTGACAACACCTAATTAGAAATACTAAGTCCATATATCTTCTTTTTTATGCTTTTAGGTAGTTTCCAAAGATTGTAGTGAGCTGTGAGGTTCAGTTACTACTTTCAAATAAACTCTGAAGCTAAAAATACAATGACCGTGACATTCCAATAGTTATTGAATATAAGCATAATCAACATCCTGTCATGGTGACTTATAGTTATTTGAGCTTTTCATGCTTGTAATATGTACATGGCTATAGATACTCTACATAGTAATTAAAAGCTGTTTCCACATCTCTAGCTTTCTCCGTACGTGTTTCAAGCTTCCCATTACACTAGCAAGGGTTCTGAACACTCCTCGAGAGAGCTTATCAGAGTTTCAGATGTTCAGAAGAGTTCATATTTGACTGACAATGTTAACCTCTGATCATCATTAGGTAACAGCAGAACTTTTTTCTATGTAATATCTAAATTGAAAGTTTCACAAAGGGGGACATAGGATCTCAGCTTTCATCATAACTAGAACATTAGGAAATAAATTGCATGTCTGGAATCCACTTTAATACTGGGTCCTAAGGTAAATCTTTTTAAAAGACAATGGCTCTTTTGGTATGGGACATTTTCTGCCTGTATTTCCATGAGTTAGCAAATGCAGGTCCCTTTTAAAAGTCTACCAGTAAGCTCTACCACTATATACATACTGTACATATTGGGACATAAATTAGCAGTTATTAGTCAGACTGTACATAGCAAAATAAACCAAGTGTAATGTTGCTATAGCCCAAAGATAACCAATGTCTAGACTCACGGACTGACCCCTAATACAGGTTCCCTGTTTAGATAGGTAGCCCAGTAAACTAAATTAAATGTACCAAACAGAACTGGAAAAACTATTCTAGACATTCTGTCAATTTTGCTGACACTGTTGAAGGTTTTCTTGGCTTCAGCTGGCTTGTTTTCTGGCTTCTTGTTGGGTTCTGGCGTCGTTGCACTTTTAGAGATGGTGGAGAGAACAGGATCTTTGGAAAGATTTGGGGCGTAGTTGGCAACAGCTACCGCATAGGCATTGTTCTGTATCATGACGGAACCTTTTTCTTTTTTCTATTGGAAAATACAAAAATTAATAGTGTGGGTTTACCATGAATCTTAAAAATTTCAAAACTAAGCTTAAATTCCAGAAAAAAATGTTACTCAAATATGCAACATTATTAGTAAAGAGCAGAAATTAGGGAAACCGAATGAAATAAAGTCAGTAAATTCTAAGAACTTTGAGTGAGAAAGCTCAGAAAACAATACAGGTACCATTTTACTAGAGAACCATTTTTTGTTTACATTGAGAATGAAGAATAGATAACATATTTTTAATAAAAATTATGAAATTTTAATAATATTTTCAGTCTTATAAGTCCCTGCATATTCTTTTCTAAATAATGAATGAATAATTAAGAAAAATGTAAGGATTTTAAGCAACGAATGACCTCAAATTTTCTCTCATAGAACAACTCCAACCTAACTTATGGTGAACTTGTAAGGCAACACTTTAAGACTGGAAGAAATTGTGACTTTGTGTAGATTGAGGTCTACAAGTCACTATTGTAATAAAACGAAATAAATTCCTTTTCTGCTTTCCAAAACTCACCCCCCCATTTCTGTTTTGTTGATGAAAGGACTTCAGTTCAGCTATCAGTAGTTCTTGTCTCAGGTACTATCACTTGCATTCCTCTTTGTGTTTTTCTGGTTTGACCTAACACTATCCAGTCTTTAGTCACTATAGCTACAGGGAGAGCTTTAGGATACAAATTAGAACACTCCTACTGTTAAATCTCCCTATCAGTAGCTCCTGGACCTTAGAATACAAACAGCACATTTCAAACCCTACTTTCTCTGAATTCACTACATACAAACCCCTGTGGTATAGCTTTGGTGTTCTAAATATTTGCTTGTTAGCATACCATTGAGCATCCCATTTTCTATTTCCTTCCACTCACCCAACTTTCCACATAACTGATTTCCTTCCATATTTCACCCTGAACTTGAATGCAATTTCCATGAAATGTCTTGCCCATACACTACTCCTACAATAATGTTCGTTCCTTACATATTCAGTCTCAGAGTACTTAAATTTGTGTCTGTCATAACACTTATTAAACTACATAGGCATTTTCTTTACTGTGTGATTATTTAATTGACATCTTTAGTTCTCATTAGCATCTAAATTCAATGAGGTCTGATGGTGTCTCTGTCTTTCTGATTTTTGTAACCTCAGTATATGACATGAAACTTCCCCTTAAATGTCTTTCATGGGGGAAGCATAGCATATGTATGATAAATGAAACCTGAAAATGTGAATACTAATTATCTGTTACTACACAATATATTTGTGATTTATCTATATGCCAAAAGGTGAGCCAGCAATGAATAACCTAAAAGGTAGAATGCAAGTTCCACTGTAGTCCCATGTCATTCCTTTAGGAATGAGGGCTAGGGAAGTTTCTTGACATGGCAAGGAAACTTTTGCATAAAACGGTTGGGGAAAAAGATCACAAGAGATGTCATCCTTCCAAACACCTGCAATGATTTTGCATCTGAAAATTTTGTTTAAATTTTGGATTCAAGTATTTCCCCCCTAAATACCCTATATTCAACAATACAGGAAATGCAACAATACATTACATAGGGAGTTCTATTGTTATTTAAAAATATCTAAAGCCCAATTTCAAAAAAGAAATAATCTAATTGAGCTTAAAGACAATGAGAGTCTTGAGAAAAAGCATTTGCTCACTCTCTGTTCTATCTTCTTGCTGAATGAAAGGGAGAAATACTGATAGCAACACTACAGTGTGATAAACAGTTTAACTAACATATGCCATACTCACATTAGGAAATAATTCTTTCCCAAGATAAGTGGAATGACAACTCTTACCTATAGTAAGCTAGACAATGGTCACTGATAAAAGGATACATAGTCTCTTTTATTATATATATATGCATACACACATATATGTATATATAATTTATTATGTATTTAGGGAAGTGCACAAAAACATTGAATGAAAAAACTCAGGTAAATTTTCATGAAAATATGACATTTAAATGTGACTCGATATTATGGTATAAGAGTTAAGACAGCTAAAGATATATTTTGTTGCAGTAAGGGCTTAAAGAAAGAAAGGATGTTTTAATTTTCCCAATGATTTTTTCAATTGTAAATGTATAAAGTTAATAATGAATTTAGATTACACTGATTAGGAGAACCCCTACCTGATGGATAGCTTTCATAGTGCTGGAAGGTACTGTGTAGTCCAGAACAGGGGAAAAGACATGACATGTCTCACCCAGATTGGCCCTATATACTACAATACTAACTTGCCAGATAAGATGGTGTAAGTGCAACCAAACACTTTCTGATAGGATCTGAAACCTACTCCACAAAAGGGAATTCATACTTGGTATTGGGGAGGCAGATGAAGAACTCATAGCCTTAGGGAGGCAGCAATTACTGTTACTTAGATCAATAATTATACTGTCAAACTATATATGTTGGTGCCCATGATTATGTACTGCTTTCAACATTAGGGTTATTCCCTTCTGTAGTGGGCAGGGATTAATCCAGTGGCTCATATTTAATCAAACTGCTGAGAATAAATGAACATGGGTGCTGACCCCTAATGGGATATCTATATCAATCCTCTATTCTAAGGTTCAGGGAATATCACATAAGAGAGAAGAGAAAGAATGTAAGAGCCAGTGGAATGGAAGCAATCCTGTGATGTGATGATTTTAACATATACATGGCCTTGCAATACGAACTCAGCACCTGTGGTTCCCTGCAGAAAGTTTGCTCTTAATCAAGGTAATCAAAATTCCAGCATTGATGGGGGAAAGGGCTCATATGGATCCATCCCTAGCTAAGGAAGTACTGCAGTTGATAGTTCCTGGAGAAGAGAGAGGTATGTTTCTTTGCGAGGGTGGTCACTGGTAGGTTGCTCATGCTTCATTTGTAAGGATTCAGACATTATGCTGGCCTGCCCCTGTCACCTGGCAAAATTCACTCAGGCAGTACCCTGATCAATCCAGGTTCCATGGTTGCCTAGTCTGTACACAGGTGCAAATGACCCCTTTAAAAGAAAGACCATTGACCACTTATGGTCTCTTTCCCTCTCTCTTTCTTACTGTTCCTCTGGAGCAGACATGATTTTCTTGTCTCCCTCTTTTCCTCTGTCCTCCCTATCTCTGTGCCTCTACTTTTTTCTCTTTCCTTCTCCCTCCCTCCCCTTTCTAATAAAACACTCTTAAACTCTGTCTACCTGGAATGTTTGTCCCCCACCTTGGTCACCCTCACCTGCCAAGGAATCTGTCAGGGTTCCCCTCATGCTTTATCATAACAGTTCTGTGTAACCTACAAGTAGGGTAGCAAAAATTGGACATATTAAGATATAAACAACATAATGTTTGGATGCCATCATGTTCATAGGGAATACTGGGGTATTTCTAGTGGGATTTGGAGGGAGATAAAGAATGGATATGATCAAACACATATTACATTGTGTGACTTTCTCAAAGAATTAATAAATCACTATAAAATTATGTTGGAATATATATACATATATATATATATAATTTACCTTTACAATTATTTTACATTATTGTAAGAAATAAATTTGTTAGTTATATTACCAAAAAACATCCACATATAAATCATTAGCAGAAGCTTGTACCTTGTCTGGTGCAATATTGACTGCTATTAAGAAGAATAGATGTGAGAGAAATGTTACTACAAGGAGATATTTGAATATTATTCAGGCTGTGAATCAAGACACACCATGGTGGAATATGTCAGGAGATACAGACCTCTCTCAGCTGTACTTAAACTGGTGTTTAATTCTCCGATTTTACCTACATACTTGAAAAGAAATTACCAAATAAAACCTATTGTACTAACTGTACTAAACAGAACTCATTGGCATGAAGGTATTCTGGGATAATTCTATGCTGTTTTGATTCTTCAGAAAAACTGGAAAAGTTCTAATTCTTCTACTACTTATTTACCTATAGTCTAAATTAATATGATTTTTCAATATTTAGGCACTGAGTAAATCCTTCTGTTGCTTAGACGGTTATTGCATAAAACAGAATGACACAAATCCAGGCTAGATTTCAGAAGTAAACTTTTAAAAATGTAACATTAAATTTAAGAATGGACTTAACTAGCAAAAGAATCATAGAAACAAATATAATCAAACAGTATTACATTTTAATAATTTTAATAAGTTACTAGTACCTATACATAGAGGACAAATGAAAAGAAATCTTCTGTATAGCACTCAACCACTCCGTGTCACCTTACTTTTGTTTATTTGGAGATAATTAAAAAAGAAATCATCCAGATATAAGCTCAACTTGAGTATCCACTTGCTGGTCAATGCACATGCTTTAGCCATGAATGGTGCCACAGTTCAGTCAGCATCTCATAATTAACCTGTACTGTTTCTCAAGTCAGATACACTGGAGTTCATACTATTATTATATTAACAACAGTGAAGCTTCGAGTCCTACTCAGTGTGGCATCACTTCCTGCTGCTTGCCTTCAACGGCCCTTCCATGTCTTACCACAGCATGATGGTATTTTCTCTATAATAAAACATACATATTCTTTTTCCATCCCTTTTCATTTAATTGTAAGCAGAGTGAAAGAACAGAATGTCCCAAAGAGACGCTAGTATAGTTGTTGGCCCAAAGCAGACTCAGAAATGCTTTGCAAGATGGTAGGATTCTATGAAAAAATAAGTCTAAATCAAAATTTTTAAATGTAAGGTAAGGGAATCTGCTTTATAGGGCAAAATAAACACTTTGTTGGATAGTAATAAAGTCAACAGCACATTCACAATCCTACTACATTATTATCTCAGAGGACACAATTTCACTGTGTAGAGTGGTAGAACACGGGGCACTGAGCAAGTAACCCCAACTTCTATGTGGTTTTGGGCGATATGTGTTTGAGTTGTGTACAAATAACAATGGATCAAGGTTGGGATTTGGGATCAATCGACACATAGTACATTTTTATATAGCACTTGTAAAACAATAAACTATTACGCTGTTATATACTGTGCTGACATCTCAGTTGCCAGTGAAGTAAAATGAAACCACAGAGGAATATAACAAATCTCATCACTGTGAGGGACGGATAGACATCTCCTTTGCACCTGCTGTTAGGTTGCTCCTGCCCCAGTGAATGGTCACACACTCACATGCGTATAGGCAGCACTAAATGGATACAAGGGATCATCAAAAACAAAATCAATCAAAAAGAGAATATGAATCTGGGAGAAAGACAGGATAGGGACCCTATGGGGTGTGGGAGGGATATAGTGATCAATAGACAGGATAACTTTGAACTTTCACATAATAAAAATTTTACAAGAATTGAGAAATAAAATTATATTTCATAAGTTTAAAAATGTTTTGAGTTTATTGCACTATTGTGGACTGTTGATACATTTAAAATGTCAAATCTAGAATCTTGATTGCTGAATCCAAAGGTTTTTACATAATTGTTTTACATCCTTGGTTGGCATCCTTTACATGGTAGAGAAATAACATACTAGCAAATTGAATAAATTATCTAGTTAAAATATGGGCATCACTAAAAAAACATGGCATGTGAATGAAAATAGCTATAATGTGGTTTCAGAAATTGGCCCTTACAGGAAGCATATGAGATTTCCTATCAAATATTCAAAATAACAGTTCCTGGAGGAAAAACCTAGGTTTCCATAGGCAAATGTATGCTCTTTCTACCATGTCACGTTATCCTTTTACAGTTTTTATGGCCACTGGAAAGACTAGAACTTGTAGAAAAGCTGCATGCTCCCTGGCCAGGTAACACTACCATTAACTGAGTAAGTGTCCTGACTGAGAAAAATTATACTTACAGAAGAGTGTGTGAAGGTTAAACAATCCATCCGCTTCTCTAAGTACTCTAAAGGCTTTGCTTGGCTTAAACTGGACCATGAGAAAGCTATATACTTGGACCATATTAGTTTAGCTCCTTGAAGAATTGCCTTCACTGAGTTGTGTGTTAATATAATGCCTTCAGCTTTTATTGAAGGGGACTACAAGAAACATTAATATGAAATTCATTACAGCACTTATTTCGAAAAGTTGATACCACTTGATATAGCACCCAGCTCACCCTAACTTAACAGCAATTCTAATATAGGATAAGAATATTTTCTTTGTGAAAATTTCTTTTTTTATTAAAAAGATGACACCCCAAACATACCTACAAATTTGCTGAGTAAAAACCTTAGAATGTGAAGCATAACTATGACAGCTCTGAATTGTCAATGAGTCAACTAATAGAGGGAACTTGAACCCATTTTTCTTCTAGTCTCATTTCCAACTTCTACTTTATAATTTTAACATAAAGTATTATAATTCGATTACATACCTATTTAGTAAATTACCTGAAATTATTTTGGAAAAAGACAATGTCAGAACTGCAAAGAAGGGTCTGGAGAGATGACTCAGCGATTAATAGCACTGGCTACTCTTTCAGAGGACATAGGTTCGATTCCCAGCACCCACGTTGCAGCTCACAACCATCTGTAACTCCAATTCTAGGTGATATGATGCCCTCTTCTGGACTACATGGGCACCAGGCACCCTTGGCAACAGACATAGATGTAGACAAAACATCCGTACATTAAATAAGATAAAAATTAAGATTTATAAAAAAAATAAATGAATAAGTACACTTTAAAATGTGGTATTATTTACAAATTGTTAGAGTAAATCCAGGACAATGGTCCACTCCATAATTTTGTGAACTACATTGTTATATCTGTATTTTGTATGATTTATTGTCTTTTGCGTTCTCTGCTTTTGTTGGCCAATTTCATCTTACTGTCTTAGATTTACAAGTGAAAAACAATTTCAGGGAATTGAATTGAAGCTAACAAAGTTTTAAAAGAGAGCTAAGGTAATTTATGTGTTACACAGTGACACAAGTTACTATAGCTAATAAGACAAACCATAATTCTCTTATAAAATTATTTATAATAAAACTGCAATTTAGTGAAACTGGCACAAATAAAATCAGTGCCAGGTGCTCTGGAAAGGCAGCAGTGTTCAATTTATTCTGCAAAAATAGAGGTTAAAATAAGACGTTTAGACAATTGGAAGTCAAGGAAGAAAAGAGGATATCACAACAAGAATATGCAGCATCTTAGAGACATGAGTACACATGAGATTTTTGAGGAAAATGATAGTGACTTGTCATAGATACAGATAAAAATATGAACACCAACCCTGGATAGCTTGTATTTCAGATTCAACACTTGTGAACTGTATGTCCTTAACCACATAATTTTACTAACATAATCCTCAGCCTTAAATTAAAGATATCTATGAGATTATCAGAATAAATACACAATGCTTTTTAGAAATTTCTGCCTATCACTCTTCATATAAGTAAACCACATGTTTGGAGCATATTGGCTTTGAATTGGTATCGAGGGTAATTCATTATATAGCTGAAAAGTTAAAGGACTTGCCTTATGTTTTAATTAACTTTAATGTGTCAATTTGTATTAAAGAAAAACATGATTAAAGTCAGGGAAGCAGTAAACAATCTGTAAAATAATATTGAGATACATCTTGAACTTTATAGGAAGGATAATAAGTATGAGCTTATGTCAGATGCTGATCCTGTTAGAATGTGACATTATGCTATGCCTCTGGCTGAGGTGCTAATTTCTGATAAGTGCCTAGACATGAGCATAGAAAACATAAAGAAGAAAACTGGGTTCTATTTTCATTGCTTGGCTGGCTGTTGTTTCTTTTTGTTTGTCTTTTTTTTTCATTATGTGTGTGGCGGGTAGGGGGTAGAAGCTGCTAAGATCCATGTTTATTAATGATTACATTATTTCCTATTCATAATAATTTTATAGACATCAGTGTTACACACTAACACTAGATTTTCAAATGCCTGAGAACAACTAAGTGAATCTGACTTGCAGTTTCTGGTGCCATTTCATTGTTAAGAACATTGAGTCAAGAGACTTTTCCATGGGGTATATACAGTTCATCTGACACATAGCAGCAGCTTTTCTGTCCCAACTTTCTACATTCTTGCCTTTTTAATTAAATGAATTTAGTTCATTTATTAATTTAGACATTTTATGTGTGTGGGTGTTTGTCCTGCCTGTATGCAGATATACTATTTCCAGTGCCTTAGGAGGCCACTAGATGGTGTAAGATCCCCTGGGACTACAGGTATAGACATTTGTCAGCCAACATGTGGGTCCTGGGAATCCAAACCTACTTTGGAAGAGAGCTCAGTTTTATAAATTGCTCAGCCATCTCTCCAGTCCCAGTCCTTGACATATTATCATAAAATTTGTAAAAATAACCATCATTTACATCTCAACATAGGTAGTTTTCAAAGGTTGCAATATTAGAATTAGGTAGAAACAACAAGAGAATAAGGTGGATGTGTGTGTGTGTGTGTGTTTGACACACACATATATATATGTTTACGTATATATACATACAATACCTATATATACATATAGAAGTGGTGGATATGGACACATTTGTGATGGACATATATGTGATCTATATGTGATGCACACACACACACACACACACACACACACACACACACACATATATATATATATATATACATATATATATGCTGGAAGATAAAAGGAAGATGTGGTTTAAAGAACAGATGTGATGCTCAACTGTAATACAAGAGTATTGGTTACAGATTTTGAATTGTAAATATTTCAATAATTCATGTTAAATTTACTGAACATGTACAACATATAAGATACTGTGCAGCAGACCAGAAGTAAATGATTTATTAGAATAACTATTCTGTCATTAATATTATTGAGAGACTTGAAGCCCAAATATTCAAGCACAAAGAACGATAAGGTTTTTCCAAAAATCAGGAAAGCATACATAGTTATATTTTTAAGGGGATCCAATAATATTGGAAAGAAGTACTTAGAAATAACATCAAAAACTGAAATTTGTGTCAATAATGAGCAAGGTTTATATGATTTATGACAGCAAATGGAGCTGTGATTTGTTTAATGTAGCAATTCCTGCAAATACTGTCAATACATCCTTGAATTTGAGAACCACACTGCAAACAACAAGACACAAGCAAAAGTATCAAATAAGGCTGACGTGGCTTTCTCTGGGGATCATGAGCATGATACAGAACCTCCATGCATCTGACTCTGGCTGAGGATGTCACAGTGTGGAATGAATTGTGGTAGCTGCCAGTCTGTGAGCAGAGGCTGCTGACATTATTGAAACACTTCCTAATGAAAAGAGAAACCTTTTCAACTTTTTGCCGCGTTGAACCCAAGTCAGTGTCCTCAACATAGCTGCTTGAAGCTATTAAATTAAGGAATGCCAGTTATGGGGCAGTGAAGGGAAGAAAATGACAGGGGAGAACTCGTCTCACAGAGGTGGGGTGGTGAAAGGACAGTGGAATTTGGGTATGGGGCAATCATGTAAGACCTGTGGTTCCCACTGACCTTTATGGCAAGTGAACACAGCCTCTTCTCAGGAAACTATGAATGGAGTAGGAAAATGGCAAGAGATCATGTCCAGGAAAGTAACAGTGGGCAGAGTAAGTCTGAGAAAGCAACGGGTGGGACTTCAGCAACAGAAGTGGAAGATAATTAGTTAGGTGTTTGAGAAGGGCCACAGGGTATAGGATCTTTGAGAAAAACTTGAGGGCTCTATAAACAGACATCTCTGTATCCGTTTAGAATTTGATCTTTTGATACAGATGTGTGCTTTCAGAGTGAAGTTTTCTTTGCTCATATCACAACTAAGGCTAAAATGGTATAAAGGCCCATCAAGATCCTAGGGTTCAAAAGTAGCTGAGGCATAAATGTATGGCCTTGTTAATGTTTTATTTTGGAAAGATAAAAATCTTAGATATAGTTTTTTACAACGCTGTGTGTAAAGTCTAGATTCTAGACAGATAAAATTAAAGTACACAATTCTTGTTTCTTTAACACACGTATGGACATATATTTCTAAGTACTTTTTATACATGAATTTAATACTCTGTATTTTATGAAACAATGAATGGACTCTGGATGTTCTTTGTATTGACTGACAATATGACTGTACTCACTTATGTTTTTAAATACCAACACAAAGAACTACCTGGAGACGACTGATTGGGAAAGGACAAAAAAATCCAAATTTCAAGAAAACAAGTACCTCCCTCCATCCAAATTAAATATAATTAAACTAAAGCAGAAGGAAGATTGTAATGAAGTGCTTCTGGGCAGCTAGTCAGCTCTTGGCACTCTACTTGATTTCCTTTCAGCTCTAAACACCTCCTTATTTTCAAGGTAAGCAAAGGGAGTATATCTCCCATTTGATTTTAATAGCGAAACTGAATAGAGTGCACATGTAAATCTACCACTGTAAAGTTATTAACATCTTTCAGTGAAGATAAGTAGATTCTCTTTTCAGTGTATTATCATATTTATAATAAAATGAATTTACTGAACAACATTGAAAGAGCCTATAGTGCCCCTTCTAGTCACACCATCTATGAAGAAAGTGTGTGTATAACCAATATACTTAAAGATAAGTAATCACATGGATACAATGAAAAGCAATTTACTATATGGGAAATGAAAACAACACAAATCAACAGTAAAATGCAATGGAAATGCTGAGATTAATCAGAAGTTAAGCATAGAAACTTGACTAAAAATTAATTAGGTCCCTTTCGAAATATCTCATCACTACTTCTGTTAGTAGGCAAACACAACATACAAATAAACTAGCAACTATAATTAGAATTTCTATAGCTTGTAAATGAGAAAAAAAGAAAAAAAGTGTTTCAAATTGAAGTATTCAAGCTTTGTGTCATTAAGCTGTAATATGGTATAGAAATTAAATATATGAATATGTACTTATATTCAAATAACTAAAGCAAAAAAATCAAGTCACAACAAAGGAGTTCCAAAAATTATAAAAAATTCATATATTATAGTATTCAAGGAAACTGCCAAAATAGAAGTGTCTAATGTTATTGAAACATTCATAACTGAGAGAGTATCTCTCTATGTGGAATTGAATGATAGGACAGAATTTGAGGATCCCCAATGGAAGGCCTTACCCTCGCCAGGTAGCATAAAGGGTATGGGATAGGGGGTTCGTGGGGAGCAGGGGAGGAGGGGAGTGAAAGGGAACTGGGATTGACATGTAAAACAAACTTTCTTCTAATTTAAATTAAAAAGGAAAAAATCATTCATAGCACATTAGAATATATGCAAAGTCTTTTCCTAAAGCAGCTATCCATTTATTAAATTAGTAAGGAAACCACTCTTACATCTATACACAAACATCCCATTAGCATCGATACTTGAAACATGAATATATATGTACTGATAATCTTAAAAGTTAATATTAAAAGTAAGTTTCCCCAATTAGACCCCATGAGCAATTTAAAAATCCTTGGTTATTTCAGTTTCCACATATTTACTTCATATGGTATGATAAAGACAAAATGTTACCTTCACTTTTGCAAAGTAGTAATAGAAATATGTATGCATGAAAAGTCACTGACCCATTGTGAGAGCCACAAATTATTCAATAGGTAAAATTAATGTTCACCTTCTTTTCAAATCTCCATCCTAAAGGTTGTGGGTTAAAGGCATGAAAGTTACAGGCAGACACACCTGAGTTCCAGTACACTTACTGGTCAGTTGTGTGAGCTGGAGAAAATAAACAGCTATAATAAGCTTGAGATGCTTAGATTAGAACTAAGAAGCATTCCAACTTAATGCAGAAATCGAGAGAGAGCATGTGTGAACATGCAACACTGCTGAACACAGAACTCCACAGATGCTGAGGAGTGGTTTTAGGAACTGTCACTCTTAACGGATTTCAAACAAGAACTAATATTTGAAATTGATATTGAATTTCTGAATATCAAATTTTAGGAAGAATTCTGCTACAGGTAGGAATGTGTTCAAAATTCTCTTCAATAAATGACAATTGGGTTGGCACTTACCTTGTCATTCACTACACTCTTCCCATCCCAAGCCCATCCTCTTTTGGTGAAGTAATTAACCGTTGCAAATTCAATTAGGGCAGAGAACACAAATGCATAACACACAGCAATAAACCAGTCCATGGCAGTGGCATAAGCCACTTTGGGGAGAGAATTTCTAGCACTGATGCTTAGTGTTGTCATTGTTAGAACAGTTGTTACTCCTGTAAAAGAAGAGGCAGGAACCAAAATCCCAGTCAGTGATGGGAAGAGACAGTATCCCAAAGTTATTCTTTTCTTTCCCTGCAAGCTAATATGGTGTAATTTCTATCCACTAGAAAGTGTTAGAAAATGGTATAAGTTGGTTTATACTTAGTATGGTAGTATGATAATACTTCTGGAAATAGAGACAACAAGCAGACTCTGAAAATGCCTTCATTTTTCACTTTCTTCTACATTGATTCCACTTTTACTTAATACAGTTGATAGTTAAAAAAAAGACAAGTAGTAGTGTGGCACTGTTAGATATATATGAAAAAAAGGAAAAAACAAACAAACAAAAACCAGGCACTTAAAAGTGACCTGTCACTCATCACCATTAACTTAAAAATGCATCAACAATACCTCAAATGATATTTATTTGTTTCATATACTTTTTTTGGTTTTTCGAGACAGCGTTTCTCTGTGGCTTTGGATGCTGTCCTGGAACTAGCTCTTGTAGACCATGCTGGCCTCGAACTCAGAGAGATCTGCCTTGCCTCTGCCTCCCAAGTGCTGGGAGTAAAGGCATATGCCACCAACGCCTGGCTTTGTTTTATTTTTAAGTTCCCACTCTTTTTGTTTTTATTAAATTTATTTTTTTAAATTTCATTTTATACTCCAAGCAAAGTTCTCCCTCTCCCTCCCTTGACTCTCCCTCATCCTACCGACCATCCACTCTTCCCAACAGGTAACAGATACCATGGGGATACCAGCTTATTTAGATGAATCATGTGAAAACGCCTGAAAAAATCCCAACACTAATTACAGTGGGATTGCAACTGAGAAGTATATAAGATGTTTTTATTTAACTATTGCTGTGTATATACAGAACGAACTCCAGCTTTGAAGAGATATGATCACTTTTGTAACATCATTTAAATATTATCAGAAATAGCAAACTGCTAAGGACAAACCACTTGTAAATGTAACCTTATATCCTCAGATAAGTGTAGTTACCATCCCTCATCACAGTAACCACACTTTGACAACAAATGGAGACCTTCACAGAAAACCACAACTGGACATGGTGCACATGTCAACTTAGGGATCCAGCCCCAACTGCTTTTGGATATCTGAAGCCTATGTCTTATCCTTGATCAATCTACCTCAAACTTAATGGGCTTTTTAATCTTTTAAAAAGCTGGGTTTTTCTGCTTTTTTAACCTTTATACTATCTCTAGTATCTCACTCACAAAATATACTAAGGTGATGCATATTAAGTTAATGTGAAATTTTAATTGAGGCCAAGCCAGTAAGGAAGGAGAGAGTGAGAGAGCAAAGACAGAGAAAGTAAGTGAAGGAGGAAGTGAGAGAGGGAGTAAAAGACCTGCCCTGGCAGAGAGAGAGAGGGAGAGAGAAAGAGAGAGAGAGAGAGAGAGAAGAGACAGAGAGAGACAGAGATATAGAGAGATTGAGAGAGACAGTTAGTTCAAGGCTTGTCCTTGAATAGCCCTGACTTTCTGTCTCACTATCGATTTTTTTCCAGGAAGCACTCGTAAACATTCTGATGTCATCCACTATTAGGCTCTCATTAGAAGCTAAGCAAACAATCCACTTCATCTTAGACACTCAGCCTCAAAAAATGATTACTCTTTATTTATAAAGTATATGGACACCTATTTCATTAAAAGAAACAGAGAACAACCTGATACATTTAAACATTGTGCTTTGAATTACTTTATTGTTTTCTTGAACACTAAAATTTGTAATAATATGATTTAGATTAATGCCAACTAAATATCAACAGCATACACATTTTAGCTTAGTATAAATCATCACAAATTATACCATTATAATAATCATCACAAAGTATATCATTTTATATTGATATATAACTCTCACACTGTGTATTTAACTTCAAAATCTGAGCAAAATAAGATGCTAAAGAAAACATATATTTAAACTATCTTTTACAACTACTCCTAGAGTAATCGTCATTGTTGTTCCTGTTTCTTCTGTGGATTTGTGTTATCATCCAGCATCTTTTCATTCAGGTTGATGATACTCTTCTCAAAATCTGCTAATAACAATATTTACCCTCTTTTTGTATATCTGAAGTTAAGTAGATGCTGAGAATAAAATCTGGAATATCATACATATATTTAATTCCACATTTTCATTCTTTTTATTGTTGTAATTATCCTTATAAGAATATTTGATTGTATCTAAACTTTCTAAATTCAGTTTTGATTGGTTAGAATTGTAGGTTGACAGTTTTCAACACACTAAATATGAGATCCCAATGTCTTTTGCTCTCCATGGTTATTCAC
This sequence comes from Mesocricetus auratus, assembly GCF_017639785.1. Lineage (NCBI taxonomy): Eukaryota > Metazoa > Chordata > Mammalia > Rodentia > Cricetidae > Mesocricetus > Mesocricetus auratus. The sequence continues at coordinate 49,413,360 of NW_024429190.1, forward strand.
ACTTGTGAAATGATAATTATGTTAAGTGCCTCCTTCACGTGAAAAATCCAGCTTGCTTCTTTTTGTTTTTAATATATTGTCTTAATACCATGCATGCATTTGAATTCATATCTGAGTTGGAGATCACTGAAGTCTGTTTGTTAGGTTGGTATACATCTGTCTGTATTATGAATGCACAGAGTCTTCCTTAAATCCCTAAAAGCAGAATCAATCTAATCTTTCCCAAGCAGCTGTACGTATAGTTTACTAGATATAAACACTGTTTTTTATACCATTCAAAGAGAAAACCTACGATTCTACTCTGGCATGCAGTATTGGGCTTGTGTGAAATCTTAAGATCAAGATTTAATCTTTAGAAGTAAGAACATAGATTCTTGTTTGCATCTGTCCTAAGCACACATGTAAATTTGGCATCATGTGACCCTAACCGACACCAAAAATATGTCAGTGCTTTTTACAATTAGTATGGACAACTCATTCTCCAGACTTCCCTCTCAACGTTTCCTGTTAGTTTATAGCTTGCTCCACATATTTTTTGGTTGCCTTAAGGAAGTCTAAACCTTAAAGCCTCTGCCTGTAAATAACTTCAGTGAATATCCCCACTCACCAGGTTCTACCTTTGACATCAGGCTGGTTTGGAGATGGAAAAACAAATACACACTTTTGGGGGCGTCTTGTGGGGACTCTGTAAAGCCTTCATATAATGTTTGCTCAGTTCTATGTAAATAGGTTGTGTGTGCGTGTGTGTGTGTGTGTGTGTGTGTGTGTGTGTGTGTGTGTGTTGTATGCCTGTGTTCACTGCAAATACCTTTGTGTGGACTGTGGAAGATACATTAGGTGTCTTCTTCCTCAACCTATCCACAACTTACTTTTTGAGACTGGAAGTAGCATTGAGTCTGGACTACAATGATTCAGAGAGCTGGATGGCTAGTGAACCCTTGTAAATTGTCCTTTCTCTACCGCTCAGCACAGGACTTTCAGACACCCCACTTTTACATGGGGATCTCAACTTGCCTTTTCTCACAGCAATGATTTCATTCACATAGCCATGCCTCCATCCCACTCATTATCTTTGAATGATCTGGTTTTTTCTCTAGTTTCAGGAAGGCACGCTATTATTTTCAATGGTTGACATGTAATTGGAATACGAGCAATAAGAATGCACACTATATTATATCACCTTAAAGCATATTAAAATCAACAAGATTCAACTATTTCCTCCTTAAATAAGTATACCTTGATTGATGCAACTAGGGAATGTCTGAAGTTCTGCAAATATTAACTTTACAAATTTTGCTAGGTTTTAATTTTTTGTGAAAAGATATAATCACAGAACTACTTCCATTGTCTGCAGATGTCATGTCTCCCAACATTTTAAATGGATCACTGGTGGTTAACAAGGGGATAGGCCCTTATATGGCCACACATGCACACTGTCTAACCTTGAATCAACTGTCACTAATATGGCTCTGATCAAGTAATATAAAAGTTTTGAATCTTTTTCTCCTGTAGAAAATAAATATAATTTGTAGTTATTTTGGTGTACTACTGATGGGGGAAGTACTGCTGTGTATATATTTGTCTTATTGGTTGATAAATAAAGCACTGTTGGTCAATAGGGAAACAAGATAGCACTAGGAGAGTTGGAGGATTCTGGGAAACAAAGGCACAGTCAGTCACCATGTGAGACATGAGAGGAGTAAGAGGTCTGGACCCTTTCGCTGGTAAGATAAAACCACATGGAAATACTCAGATTCTCATTTATGGGTTAATAATTAAGTCAGAGCTAGTCAATAAGAAACCATAGCAAACATCCAACAGCTTCATAATTGATATAACATTCTGTATGTGTTCATTTGGTACTGACATGGGACCAGATTGGTGGGAAGAATGCTGGTTACACACTACTGTGAAGGTTACATACACACTTAGCACAAAGCCTCGGTTACTATATGTAACTGTTATTTTTAATTCTTATTTTTCATAGCATAACAATACTCTCATAAGTCTGAGTCGCCAATATGACAAAAGGATATGAACTAAATAATTAAGAAAGACAACCTTATGAACAACTCTCTGAATGAAAAAACTTGCAAGTTGACATTTAATTGCCAGAGACAGAATAATTATTAATTACTCACAGTATGAACAGCAAGACATCATGGCAATAAGAAAATAAAGCCATAATTATGTCCATGAGATATTTTGGTTGAGAAAAGGATGCTAATTAAATATAATGAAAACATATCCAGCATGTTGACACAGATTATGTCTCAATGAACTCAGTAAAATAACATCAGACAGGACACTGCAGCAATTATTTCAGAGAATAATGCAATTTTGAATTTTCAAATATTTTCTCTAGCTGATTATTTCTTTTATTAAAAGTTTTAAATAAAGTGGTTTTTCATTTCCATTCTTCTCTGAACTCTCTCATTCTTTTTAAAAGCCACTTGCTTTGAATCCTCTCATGTCCTACCCTTCATTCCATCTTAAACTGATGCTTCCTTTGATTCTTTGATTATTATTCTCTCTCTCTCTCTCTCTCTCTCTCTCTCTCTCTCTCTCTCTCTCTCTCTCTCTCTCTCTCTCTCTCTCTCTCAATCCAGTAGTATGATTTCAGGTTGACCACTCTAAATTGGATAACCAACTAGGGTCTCATCCAAAGTTAGTTAAATACATATTTCCCTTTCTCAAGATTCCTTACTTGCCTGTGATTCTTTGTCTTTGGATGGGGCTGCCTAAGATTCCTTCCTTCCTCTTAAGCATGCATATTGGTATTATCATTACCCAAGTTCTGTCTGGGAAGCTATAGTGTTGAAGAATCATGGGTATATCTTCCTTGTCATTCCTAGGAGACACAAACTCACAGTGCATTTCCTGGTTATCTGTCTCTTGCAATGAATCTTTCTACCTCCTCTTTGAAGATGCTTCCTGAGTCTTAGGTATGGGAGTTATGTTGAGACTAGATTCTTCACTATCAGTAGGTCTCTGCTGCATGATCCATTCTGGTTTTCTATAATGGCTTCTGTTTTCTGCAAAGAGAATCTTCTTTCATATGGAGTGAAAGAAACAGTTAAATGTGGCTAAAAGCATATTTCTAGAATGAAACTAACAATTATTCTGGTCTAGTAACATGGCAGAGAAGATTATCCTTTGTGATGTGTGAACTCATTGGCCCTGAATAATTAGCTAAGTTCCTAGTACCACTCATGATTTCCCTCTTGTTGAGCAGGCTTACATGTAAACTACAGTAGTCAGTTACCATCAAGATATGATCGTTACTATTTTCCCCTTGGAGATAGTTTACCATGCTGGTCACTGGTATAGTTCCTTGTTGTCTTAGTAGAGTAGGACCATTGAGGAGTTTTCTCCTTTGGCAGTTTCCATAGTATTCTGGTACTGTCAAGCTAGACTACAGGAAGAAGGGTCAAATCTTCTGAGTTCTGTGTTTGAAGTATGTAGTTTCCTTAGCAAGAGGGAATTACCTTTAAACTAAAATAGGGAGCTAAGGGAAGGTTCAACAGTGTACATTGTTCAGGAAGAAATGTGGGCTAATCTGACCTATAATTCACAATGATATTTCTCATGCCTGATCATGGAGATTTTGGTAATTAGTCTATGGCTCTTCTGTCATTCCAAGTATCTTCATTTAAGAAATTAAATCATTTTTGATTATTAAATTAAATGTATTAAAACACACACAGAAAGAGAGAGAGAGAGAGAGAAAGAGAAAGAGAGAGAAATAGAAAGAGAGAGAAATAGAAAGAGAGAGAGGGATATTTAGAAGTATACCTCACAAGTAAACAACCCAGGCCCATTTTCCTACTTCCTTTTTTTCTTTTATTTTTTCCTCAATATATGTTTTTATTTAAATTAGAAACATTAATGCTTCACATATTTGTAGCAGGAAGCCTGTATGCTGCCATTAACCATGTGACTTACTAGAGGCGCATACAGATGAGGTAATAAAAGAGCGGTTTACCACACTGCTAACCACACCCACTTTAGGCATGACTAAAGACGTATACGGACAGACTTAAAGACGTATACGTACGTAGGTGGTGAATTACGTCACTACACTAGCCAGGCCCACTTTTGGGCATGACTAGGGGGGCGTTACGGGGGAAGGCATAAAAGACAGCACAAAGGAAGTCTTGGTCTCTCTTTTCCCGGATTTCGGCTTCCGGTTTGGCAGCGGAAAATTACTGGGCTCATCTGGGTTACTTGTTTGGTATCTTGTGAGTAATTTCTACAATAAATACTTAGTTTTACTTTCAGTAAGTGTGCCGCTTATTGTTACAGCATCATTTGAAGCCTCACATATCAATCCCAAGTCCCTCTCCCACTCCTCCTCCCTTGCCCCTCCATCAGCACCCATCCAGCCCCCCCACCCAATCCTCATGCCATTCCACAGGGAAGGTGAAGCCCTCCTTGGGGGTATCTCCAGAGTGTGTCATTTCATTAAGGGCAGGACCTAGGCCCTTCCCCATGTGTCCAGACTGAGAAAGAGCATCCCTCTATGTTGAATGGGCTCCCAAAGTTCATTTGTACTCCATAGTAAACACTGATCTACTACCCAGGGCCACAGAGATTGCTGAGGCCTCCTCACTGACACTACATTCATAGAGTCTGGATCCTACTTAGTTTTTATGCTTTTAAAAAACAAGAAGGGACTGGAGATATGGCTCAGGGGTTAAGAACACTTGTTGTTCATACATAAGACCTGGGTTCCGTTCCCAGCACCAACATGGCAGCTCAGAGCTGTCTATAGCCCTAGTTTCAAACTATTCCTCACCCTATTCTGGCCTTCACGGGCACCATACATGCATGTGCTGCACACACAGACAAAAGGCCAAACACTCAAATGCATACAAATAAGTAAGTAGATATGGTGATTTAAAATGAATAAATAAATATGATGAAAAATAGAATACAGAACTCTGCAAGGGCAGATTCTGAGAAGAAAACACCACACATCTTTGGTAATTGAAACAAAAGAAAAATTATTAATTTTCATATTTTTTTCTTTGTGATGAATCTTCTTTACATTTTGTTTGTTTCTTTGGGCTTTTGTTTTATTTTGTTTTTTGTTTATTTAGAATAAATGAATTAATTTCAAAAGGGACATTTGATAGCATCTTTCGTTTCCAAATAAGTATGATTTCTCATAACTAATGGATATGTTAATATTCACTGATATTAAAGAATAAATAACTGTAAAAAACAGTTAAGCAAAAAGTGATCAGGGAGTAGAATAGAGAAATATGCCATAGGTGATATGAACTGAGAAATGGAAAAAACTAGAGAGGGCTTTAAATTGGGGAACAAGGAAGAAATTCAAAACAGACAAAGGAGGAAGAAGTAAAATAACTCTACAGATGTTACATAAAGCCTCAAGAAATTATTTTATTTTATCTAATAGTATATATAATATATTAATGCATTTGTTTATATGTAAGTACATAGCTTACTGTACTTACATTCCTTACTTACATATACATACATGTAAGTAACTTACACATACACACACACATATAGATAGATAGATAGATAGATAGATAGTTAAATAGATAGATAGATAGGCCAGATGACCAGCCAAGGCTACACAGAAACCCCTTAAATTAACAAAATTCCTAGTACCAAGCATGAGAAACATTCCTTAAAATTGTTGGTCAGAGAAGTCCAATAAACTCACAAAACACTAAAGCTGCTTCCTTTGGTTGCCTGTCATAGACTGTCAGCCTGTAAGTCTCTATTGCTGAAAACACTACCTACTTCTGATGTAGAACTCTGAAGATTTGATCTGGTTCTAATCTGAGAGTGTCCTTCCTACAGACTAGCTTCCATAGTATCAGAAAGTAGTATATGTGCATCCAAGGGAGGTGCATCATCAATAGTCCTATCCTGCTAATACAATAAGGAACTATAACAATGACCAGCATGGTAAGCTATCCCTAAGCGCACAATAGTGGCAATCATATCTTGATGGTAACTGACTGCTGTCATTTAGACTGAAGGTCTGCTCAAAGGAAGAATGTCATGACTGTTCCTAGAAATTTAGCCAATACCAGAAGCTACTACAGTAATGGGTTTTACAGGAGAATGTACTACCACCACTTTACTTGAGCAGCAATAGTCCTAACTGCAATCTACAACTTCTGCCTATACCCATATCTTTCTTCCCACATCAAAGAAACCTCTTTGCAACAAATGGAGACTATTACAGAGAACTACAACAGGTCATTATGCAAAGATTAATTGATTGTGGGAAGCCCGGGCTCAGTGAACAGGTCTATAAGACAATTCCCATACTCAAGTTTTAGGGTACATCAAAGAGGAGAAGGCAGGAATAGAGTATGAGTCAGAGAAACAGACAATCAGCAGAGAGATTTCTTCTCCTAGAAATGATAATATAACACGTCAACCATGCAGCTACTTAAACAAGATCTAGGCAATGACCATGTCCTTTTTATTACATTGTAAGGTGAAATAACTATAGGCAACCAAAGACCTATGAGAGAAGGACTTCCCCAATGATGAACTGTAGTTGGTTCTCTAATGCAGAATGGTCAACCCTGAAATCATATACACATATGTTACACTGTCTGGATTCAGAACCTATATACGTATGTAACCACAATAGTTAAAGGAAAAGAGGACACCAAATTGTGAGGGAGTTGGGGGTGTGTAAGAGATGCCTTGGACTAAGAATTTTCGAGGGGTTGTAGGGAAAGACAGAAGAGGGAAAAGTGATGTAATTATATTTTCAATAATTTTTATAAAGTATCATTCAAGTTCAAATGATTGAGACTCATAAGCTCAGTTCTCTTTCACAGTTTGTACTAAGAGCTTAAAACTAGTGTCAGGTCCATTCATTGAATTGAATACCCTGTGACAGCTCATTCAACATGAATCCTCTGTGCAGCCATTAGCTTTTTACCATATTCAAATCTTCTCCCTGTGTACCTTTATTTGCTTTCAAAAAGTTTTTGATTGTGACAATGACTAACTTCATCTGCAAAGTGCCTTTCTCCTCTGCCCTCCCTCTATCTCTCTCCTTTTCCCTTTCACTAGAAGGATAAGATTTTCATATGCCAGCTTTTCTATCTAATGGTTCAGCCCAGATGGTTCTCATTACAATGTAAACAGAAAGAGCTGAATGTTAAGAATTGATGCACTTATCTGGAAAGCTCAAGAACTTTGCAGTGTCTTCCAACAATGGCATCTTGCTAGCACATCATGCACTGTGTAAATGACTGTTCCCAAGCATTGTTCTAGTGTTCATCATTCTCACCTTGGTGTGACCCCTGCAGTTCAATTCTTCTCCAAGATAATACAACTTTCTCAGTAAAACATAAAAACAAGTACTCTAAAGTGCCTCATTAATTAAAATATCTGCACATATGTGAAATATGTGGTCAGATATTTTAATTGCTGATGACAAAGACCACCACATTGAACGCCTACTTCTTGTATATCTTGGTTTCAATTTATGTAACAGTTTGAATAGTAACAAAACTTGTTATGTTTAAGTGGTATTTTACATCTGGCATTTGTGTAAATGGTCTCTAAGTAAGGCAACTTACTTAGTGCTGGGATAAAACATGTGTTGAGTAAAAAAGTCAAATCAGAGTGAATGGTTTCAACACCATGCAAGTACAAGTCATCACTGCCAGATGTCTGAGTTGCAAACCGTGACCTTGGGGAATTTTCTTTGCTGCTTCTTTTGTTTTAATCAGTTTCTTTTCTTTTAAGTAAGAATTTAAAATTATGCTTTCTCTTAGCGTTGCTATTTGAGAAAAAATGAACAGAGTTTAAAACTTGGCCTTCTGTTTTCAAAAGATACACTGTGTTCGTGAAGAAAGAATAACAGCCTGTGAGTGCATTCAATAAATGAAATAATAAAGATAATATACAATGATCTGTGCATTCATGTGTGTGCCTCTGTGTTTGTGTGTGTGAGACAGAGAATGGTAGAAAGACGGAGAAAGAAAGAAGGAGAGGGAGGGGCAATCAAACAACAAGGGAGGAGAGGGAGAAGACTTAGTGTGTGTAGTAGAAGTTAAGAAAGAGAAATCTCAAGAATCAGAAGCAAACACTGCAATAGGAGAATTGTAATATTGTTTGATACCACCTGCTGGTTACTGCTAGACATGGCAGAACAAAGAGTCCTATAAAAATGTTTGTTTCTGTCTTTTTTCATCACAGTGTACTTAAACAATACTCAACTCTTTCTCAAACATAGTAATGTTTATAATATACTACCACACTGAGAAAGGTCACAATTGTAACTTACAACTCCTTTACACATGTCCAATAAAATGTTGAGGCTTCTATATGTTAGGTATAATTTACATATTTATTTTTGTTATAAAACATATCTACTCCATACTCTCCTAATTCAAATTTTGTGAGGACACAGAAACAATTATGGTCTAGAATGTGCTATTTACAACTCGTGCAGCTACAACGTGGTTGCTGGGAAGACATGTTATTCTTCTGGGTTATAGGAGTCATAACAGAATTATTATATCCAAACTTGTTTCCAGACTCAAGCACTTAGCTTCTTAAAGGTTTCTTTTCAGTGAAACTCTAACTCTAAATGATATTAATTTAGGATTTTATATTCAGGTGCAAGGAAATAAATATTTGTTAGTTTGGGTATATGTAAATGCTTTTACTTAAACTGCATTCTTTCCTCTGGCACACATTGCCCTGTTTTGTATTTTGATAACCCACCCTCCTTCATGTAATGAATTATTATTTAATAGTAAGTAAAGTCCACTTCTGTAGGCGTGTGTGAGCACACACGAAAAAAAAGAGCAAAAGCTCTTTCTCTCTACAGTAACTGCGCTATGAAAACTTCAGTACGCTTAGGTCCGGGTTTATAGTCCTTGTCCTCTTTTCCTTGAGACCATCTTTGACCTGTCTTGTATATCTGTTAGGTTGCCTACTCATCTACATAAGCCTATAGCCTACTCACCTGCATAGATTACAGCCTATCTGACTTCTCTCCAAAATGCAAAAAAAGATGCTTAGTGGAATGTAGATAGTTATTGAATCAAAAATATTTATTTAACCTAATCACCTAGTGATTTTTAATGGAAAATCATTTAATTATTATCACAATATCAAAAACCTATCTTTTCTTTCATGAATGAATCTACACTTTCTGGAGATTGTGGAGAAAAATCAGGAGAATTCTGCTAGATATATTAAAAAGTAAGAATATAAATATTACCTACACTACAATTGTGTAAGCTGCTTCATAACCAATAATCAGGCAGTCTGTTTAGACCAACAGGGTTAGCAAGGTTACTGGAGAGAAATAGGTGTTAGGGAGTAAAATGGTATTTAAAAAATCAGCTAGATGAGTAGATAACATGTACCAGACTCAAGGACACAGAAACCAGGCATTCAGGAGGAATGGAAAGAAGGATGCAGGAAAGAGAAGAGAAAAGTGGGGATTTCGAGCAAGGCCATGACATCAAGGTCCAATTTCCAAATTGCATGAGATATATTCTCTATACCTATGTTGAGTGTTGTTTTTGTATTCATTTCCCTTCTTTTTTATTCCCTCAATATATGTTTTTATTTTAATTAGAAACATGAATGCTTCACATGTCAATCCCAGCTCCCTCTCCCACCCCTCTTCCCTTGTCCCTCCACCAGCACCCATCCAGCCCCCCACCTAATCCCCATGTCATTCCCCAGGGAGGGTGAGGCCTTCCTTGGGGGGATCTCCAGAGTCTGTCATTTCATCCAGGGCAGGACCTAAGCCCTTCCCCATGTGTCCAGCCTGAGAGAGCATCCCTCTTCTATATGGCTCCCCCATCAAGATTTTCAGAATGCCTTTTGCTTACTGTATTTCTCAATATATAGGTAGATTTTTTCTTAGATAGATGTCTTATTATGTATTCTTGGCTGGTACAGAACTTACTTGCAGACCAAGCTGGTTCAAATTTGCTGTGATCTGGCCTTCTGGAAGTTATTCATAAATTTTACTTATTGCTGTTCTCAGGCCTTTCTGAGTTGATCTCTGCCTTGTGGTCTGTAATTGATATTCTCAAGTTTTCAGGCATTGTTGTCTCAAATATTTTCTTATATCATACTCCTTACTTCCTTCCTTTTCTTACGTTCCAACTATGAACATTTAATATGTGTTGTATGTGTAAGGATTCTCCAAATATCCAACTACTATTGTTTGAATAAGACTTTGGTAACTTTCCAATGACCTGTACATGGAAACTCACTTCCTTCACATAGCTTCCTGCTGAACTCATTTCTTGAATTCTTTTCCATAGTGCGCTTTAATTCCAATGCTTCCTGTTGTTACTTTTAATTTTCTCTTGGAAATTAATTCATGCATGGAAACAATTAACTCTATGTTCCCTTTTGATATAACTTAGTTATATCCCACTGCCTGCATTATCCAGGTCTTCCTTATCCATTATGTTTACCAGCAAACCCATTAAACATTAATGACTGTATCAAATATAGTTTACACTTCCCATCCAGCAATTCCAACAACTAAATCATTGTTTTACTGTTGGTTTTGTCTCTTTTGGTTCTTTTTTTAAATTCACCTCTTGTCATATCATGCAATTTTATTGTTTTTTAAAACTGTAATTCATTGGAAATGGGAACTGAGGTAGACTTGTAGTGTAAGATTTTGATAATTTCTCTGATTTAGTTTAATGTTTGCTGTGTTGTGCTAATAATGTCTGCTGTAGCTATGTGTACCACCTGAGATGAATTATCATCACTCTCAATTCCTTTAATCTTTCCTTTCAGAAAGGGTCTATATCTTTCAGTTCTTTCATGTGTAAGCCACAGATATGTCACTTGAGTCCAGGGATGGTGTAACAGACAGGTGTAGGTGGGCCTCTAGTTTGTGAGATGCTAAGTACATATCACTTCTAGTGAACCTGTGTCCCAGGTTACAACCATCACAAGTTTTTTCTATTTTCCTAGCTGCTTATTGGGCTACAGCAATAATAATATGCTTCTATGAAGCCCTGGTTGCTGTAACTATGAGCTAGCCACCTTTTTGGGGGCTAAGTAAGTAAAGATGGACTGGATAGAGAAAATTCCATTTCTATCACCTCACCAGGAGAATTCCTAGCCAAGCAAGGACATTCTTCTGAAATATTTGCTCTGAATGAGGATCTTTGCAAAGCTCAGAATTATTTGTTGCACTGACCTTGGCCATACTTCTCAGATCTTTCCTGAATATCTAGTAAAGGTACTTAGTTACAGTCCATGAACATGTGATGTGCAGTAAGACTACAGCTAGGTAAGTGTCTAATTTTCACACTGACGCAGATTTAGTTCCAGGCAATTCATCAACATTACCATGAAAATGCTCTAACCAGCATATGGCTCCCACAGCTTCTCTTCCAGGTAAGAGAACTTGGCTGTGTCACTCTTAGTTTGCCTGTCCTTTACAATTTGGAATGACACTTAGCCTGTCATCTTGGTTCACTTGTGACTGCAATGAGACATCTTAGTCTTCATTTTGTTCAGCTTTAGTTTGTTATAAAAATAGGAAAGACAGACTGCTTACTCTGCAGATGTCAGCACTGAAATCTGAAGTTCAGCCTCATAACATTAATACATGATTTTAAAAAATAAGACCCCTAATATTAGTCGGATGTCTATCAATTACTTCTGGGTGTGTTTATTTTGTTCTACATATTTGTGACTAACTTGTAATCCAAAAAGCTGCATAAAAGTTTAACAAAGTAATAAACCGATATAATATAGGCAACCTTTGAAAATTAAAGAGTATGTTAATATAACTTCTAATGCTAAAAAAAATTCACAAATATCTAATTGTGGTCAGAAAATTTAAGTAAGAAATTCAGATATTCTAGTAGGCTACTGTGTCCTGATAGATTGATTAATCTTAAAAGGCAGTCTGTGAAAGCCAGTAAAACTGAATTTCAGTGAATTATAATACGTTAGAGGGTTGCTAAATGATAGCTTTTCCAGTGCTGTTTTCAAATAATTATCCAAAAAAGGAAAATTCAAGAAATCAGAATTTTAATTATTATTATTCTCATTTAATAAATAAACTTGACTCATCCCCACTCCAAGTCCCAAATACTTTGATTACACTTTGTGAAAAACCATAAACAATAAAATTATTTTAATACATTTATCACAACCTTTAACAGACTTATACTAGTACTCATAAGCCCATAAAGATATTACTTGAGTCAATTTATCATCTATGCTGGTAGCAGCTCTTAATATGTGAGCCATGATGACTGCGAGGCTAGCATGGGACTGATCCAGAACCTCTGAGTGTGGGTAGCAGTGAGGAGGCCTCAGCAATCTATGGGGCCTCAGGTAGTAGATCCTGGTGTACAAATGGACTTTGGGAGCCTATTCTGCATGGAGGGATACTCTTTCAGCCTGGACACAAAGGGGAGGGCCAAGGCCCTTCCCTGGATGATATGACAAACTTTGGAAATCCCCTATGGGGTGAGAGGTTGGGGGAACTGGTGGGAGGCCTGGAGAATACAGGAAGGAGAGGGTGTTAGGATTGACATGTGAAGCATGCTTGTTTCTAATTTAAATTTAAAAAGTGGGAAAAATTTGTGTGACATTATAAGACTTTTAAAACAGCATGAATTTTGTTCACAGTAAATTTGAAACTGAAGGCATATTTATACAAATACAGATTGGGTGTGATTTTGGAACTCAGATATTAGCAGAGCTTGAAGATACATGATCGGGATTAATCCAGAAGAAACTGCCCTTCTGTTGTCAGAGCTTTTGTGTGGCCAGAAATAATTTTTTAGTATTATCGCAGCATAATTAATAAAATGTGCTGACTTTCTTCATCTGACCCTCACCTTATACCTCTAAGCATCTGAGGAGAGGTATCTCAGTTTTGCTCAGCATTACATCCAGCTAAGCAAAACTGAGATACCTCTCAAAAGTCCATCACAGTACCTGGCAAGCAAGCCTTTAAACCGAATGAAGGAATAAATACAATATGTAAAATAAAGGCACCTACTTTTGTGCATAGATATGCAGACACCTGTAAACATGCTGTATACATTTGGAATTAAAACCTCGAAACTCATTTGTCCCAGAATTCACTGTGTAACACACACACACACACACACACACACACACACACACACAGCTTGGGGGAGAAAAAGATGAGAGTTTATAGATAGTTCAGCAACCATCGACAGATGGAAAGCACATGGGAAAATTCAAAATTGTTGGTCAAATTAATCCAGAAGACACTATTTTTGCTTGTTTGTTTGCTTTTATTCCTTGATGCAACATTGGTACACCTTCTGAGGCTATCTTTAATGCATTAACTGATCCAATTAATATAGTATATAGAAAAAATACTGAAACAAAATGAAGTTGAGTCCTACTGAAAAATCACAGTACTATCCAATATTAAACATAAGTCATAAATTTACACAGCTTGACTTGAAATACCACTCTTTGCCAAGAATTTAAAATGACATTTTTTCAATATCATTTATAGGTTCATAACATATATTAATTTCATTTGTCTAGTCTTGTACTGGTGAAGCATTTAAGGCCTCTGTTATGTTAAGGGCATAGAATTCACAGAATAGTTTTGAGTGCTTGGGAAATAGCTATACATAGAGAATGAAATGAGTATTAAAGTGAAATGTAGTTTTGATTCTTCTACCTACTTCTGTAGAGTGACATACCTTAATTCAATCAAAATATAAACATCATTTTAAGTTACATAAAATGATGGCTTTTGTACAGCATCTGCAGCTATTCCACAGTAAACCTTTCCACATGAAAAATGGAACCAATAGTTTCTTGTATTGTGGGTGGTTAGTATAAGTACATGTATCTGGCATCTGCACTTACCCAACAAGTGTAAAACTCTCTTCTCTTCCCCCTTTCTCACCTCATTAACTTTGTCTCTACATTGAGGATTAGAATATGTGTTCTACAAAATTTCAATAACAAATGCAAAAAACTTGTGAAGAATCTGTCTAATTCAGACTTCTGTGGCTCCCCTAGATAATTGGTGGATAAAGTTGCTGAGAATTCGAAGGAAGGATGTAAGAGTCCCATCTAGTGGTAGACTAAGAAAAACCAAAAAACACTGAACTATATAAATGGCTGCCAAAAAGACCCAGACATTTTATTTTTTAGTTACTTATTCTCCAGTTGGTGAAATAATTTAGCATTGATCATAAGAAAGGAAAATGGAATACCTTCTATTGGTTTCTTTTCCATTCTACCATTGTTTTTACAAACCTGAGAATCTTTTCATAACAGATCTGCATTTCTGGATTAATGAAACCCTTGATATTCATTACTGAACTACTCTGTCCTTAAATGTCTCAAAGGACATGATTCAGCTCTTTAGTTATCATAATTTGATAATCAGATGTTATCAAATGGATGCCACTTTGTTATTATCAGTTAAAACCAAGTCTTGCAAACATGACCTTCGACTCTCAGTGTACCTTATCAAAATGGTAATTTCCAAATATTTAACACAGCTCATATTCAGGATTTCTGAAGTCTGGCATGCCCAGGACTGACTGCATTAAAGTAAGAGTGGACATAGGAACAGTCAAATGCATTGCCTCAGACAAGTGCTGTCCTTTAATATAGTCAAACGTGGTGCGACTACTGCTAAGTTTCTCATAATACTGGGATTTATTGAGTTTAAGATAAAATAGTACATTTGGCACTATGACAATAAAACAATAAAAGAACAGCAGACCTACAAAGAAAGCCTTTTTCTGTATAAATTCTCCACTGTTATCAAATCCATTTTCTATTTCATTCTTGTAAATTTCATTGGCACAAAATGCAGGGTTGTGTGGAAATGTTAATCATTTGGGAGACTTTTTATAACTCCCCAAGGTGATATAGCTGGGGAAATATTATGTTATTTGTGATGAATAATGCATTAGAAAAATTTTATCACAAAAATCATCCAATTAGAAACTATTTTCTTGAAATGATAAAACACTTGAATGTACTAATAGCTTTTAAAAATTTAAAAATTAAAACCTAAACATGCACATTCAAAGTTTGTTGTAGCAAAAGTAAACATATCACACGATAATAATGGCATGCACCTATAAAACCGTGGAAGAATCGAGTAGCAAAGCTATTGTTCTCTACATTGTAATTTCAAAGTGTTAGTGCTGAAAACAAAAGCTACACTTCAAAACCTAAGTCAAATCAGAGCCAAAGGGGAAGTCAGAAAGATAGTGGAATTTGGGAGGCTGAAATAGAAGAAGGTGTCATTCTTCACGGCCTATCCACTCTTCACAACAAAGCCTGAATAACACAACCACCAAAATTACAGGAAGGAAAAAATCTTCAGTACCCACAGTTTTTCTCATGCATTGTATAACATAAGAAAGATTTCATAAATGATTTCCAATACAAAATGCTTTGGGCAAATGTTTTTAGAAGGCAATTGTCAAATTATGTTCAGATTATTCTAAGGACTATAATAATGCAACTATAAGTAGTTACATGCTTAGAGATGGTCCAGCCAGAGGAAGTTTGCTTTAAGGTGCAAGCTATAAGATTTAGACATGAGGGATGAGAAGGTTAATACACATTTTATTGTATCAGTATTGGTGAAGTAATAGATAAGAAAACTTCAGCTATATGGCAAATCTAACAAACTCCTTAAAACCCATCTGCTAACAGCAGAGAGTTATGAGGAGAATTTAGTTCTGACATGATTTTAGTAAACACTATTCTAAAAAAAGAATATATAAATTGGTACTTTGGTGTTGATATGTTATTTGATAATGGGAAGGGGGTTATGAAGAGATTATGCATGATAGGCCCTCTGAACAGATTGGTGGATCAGTTTTCTTGACTGCAAATAGGAAGGCAATGTTGCTCTCCTAACTAGGAATTTGTTTTCAAAATTAAACAACAAATAAATTTGACATACCTAGCTCAGCATATGGTATCAATAAGATGTTCAGACCATGGTGGTTTTAATATAGCTTTTGGAGCTACAATTAAGAGTGGTTTAAATGTCTTTAATGATTACAACTATTTACAAGCCCTTGTCAAAACCTCAAAATTAATACAAAGTGGACCAACTAAACTAACAATAGCATATACTTTTAATCTCCTTATGCCCTTACTGAAAGTGATAATATTTCATTTAAATAAATAAACATTAGGTAGGCTACCTCTATTACTGACAAATCATCTCAGCTTGAACTAGAACTCTATCGACTCCCTAATATTCCTTGCCATAGTTTATTACTGTAATTTACTTCAGTTGCTTTCCTAATTGGCAGTGGGAAGGCTGGGATGAGACTGTGACAGCAGAAGGGAAAAAGGCGGATTGTGGGCTGGCAGCTTGCATCTGATTAGCATGTGCTGCTCTGTGCCAAAGTCAATTCTGAGATGGCAGGTATGCCTCCTGTTAGCACTGTACAGCCGGTACTTCTTGGAAAATGGAGATTGGAAATAAACTCTGCCATGTACAATCTTCGTGCTCATTTTTCATACCCTGCCATCACATACATTATACTCCTTCTAACACCTTCTTGTGAATTTCAGTGAAAATTATCATTTTCCTGCTAAGCTAAGACTAACCCATCTCTTTAGCTTCACACACTGTAGTTGTTACTCATCCAAAGTTTTCATCTCAACTATCCTTTTTGGCATTGTTTGGTTTACCTGAGGCTTCTATAGTGCTCTTTCCTATCATTGCCTGCTCTCCTCCACAGTCTTCAAATTAATATGTCCATGAATACTAGCCAGGAATGTAGGCTGGGTAAGGTGAGTAGCACAGTTTTTAGACTGTGGTAAATAAACTTTAAGTCTGCAAGAGACTCCTCAACTAGGCTTCAGTCAAGGATTACTCATGCATGGATAGATGTCCTATGCTTTAACAAAACTTATTTTTACCTCTAACAAAAATATTAGCATACAAACATACACACACACATATATATAAACATGTATGTAATATATACCTATCAATTTGTTAGCTACTACCAATCATGACCCTTCATGACCTATATTCCTTTAAAGAATTTGTAGATACTCAGACACAGGAAATTTAATCAGTCTTTAATAAATTAATTCATGCATTCTCTTAGCATCCCCCCAATGGAGATAACATGTGTTTGTTTCCATTTACAGTGAAAAAAGTCGAGAGTATATAGAAATTAAATGGACTTTTCAAGATAGAAATAAATTCAAACTGATACAGGCTTTCTACATTACTGGTGTATACACCCCACTCAACTATGCACAGTCATTTATCACTTGCTTATTTATTATTGTATTAGAGCTAGTCACTTTATACTATAAAATTCATATCGTATAATTCCCTCTCATGTAATTTCCTTTCAGTTTATTCCATAACAGTTATTTGTTCTTCTATAAAAACATACTAAGTATGATTATCTCTATATGTTAGAAAAATACCACAAAAGATGTCTCTTTATATGTATATTCAAATCTACATACATTTAAATACATGCTGCATAGTAGTATTTTAACCACTCATCCTTTCAACTAATTTCTTGTAGTTTATGTTCTAGTCTTTTGAGATAAGGAACATTCTCCCAGGTTATTTAAATTGTCCAGATCATTTTTGTTAGTATTCAGAAAACCAATGGATCAGGTTATTAAATGATTCAAGACAGTGCAATTAAACCAATTATCAATTTTAAGAATTTACAGTTATATTATTCTACTTTATTTTTTATTGTTTTCTGTCAATGATCATTTATGTGATAGCCATATTTTTCTCTTACTGGGCATCAATGAGATCAACATATTAATAAAATTTTGTGGAAAATCTATTATGGGTCAGACATTCTTTTTTTTTTAATACAATTTTTTATTTTAATTTTAAATAGCTTGTTTTACATGTCAATCCCAGTTCCCTCTCCCTCCCCTCCTCCCGCACTCCCCTTCCACCCTCCCTCCCACCCTATTGCCAAATCCTTCCACATAGGGGATGTCTAGAGTCTATCATTTTACTCTTGGTAGGGTCAAGGCACTCCCCTAAGAGTTCAGGCTGAGAGAGCATCTCTCTTTGTGCTATAGGCACATGAAGACAGATTGTATACCAGGGATAGACATTGATCCACAGCTCAGAGCCCCATAGGTTGTCCAGGCCTTCTCACTGACACTCCCATTTGGGGGGTCCAGATCAGTCCCATTCTGGCCTCCCCACTGTCGGTCTGGGGTCCAAGAGCACTCCCCTGTTCAGATCAGCTGTCTCTGCTGGTTTCTTAGGATTACAAAAGGGTAAGAGAATTAACATTGCAGTTGGAAAATCTGAAATTAATGACATCACTTTTTTCTTCAGAATATCAAAGATGCTACATGTAGTAGAGAAAACAAATGGATTCAAGACTGAGGAAGTAAATGCCAGGACAGAGAAAAGAATTTGCAGTTCAACCAGGATGTTAGGATAACCATCTTGAGAGTATTATCACTGAGAAAATTCTAAGGATAAATAGGTATAAGTTGCACAGATACCATGGAAAAGAGAGGTTCCGGGAGAAGCAGACAAAGCAAGTTGCTAAATGCCTATCAGTGCATGGATATGAGGAGAAGTATGAAGGACAGGATTAATAAAGAATGTAATCGTGGAGTGAAAAAATTGTGCAAAGAGTAATGTTTTGACTTATATGTTGGAATGATAACCCTGGCTTCCTTACTGACAACAGACTTGTACCAAATTAAAACAACTTAACAAAATGTCTGTGTCAGATATTTATGTCTCCCAAAAATCTGTCTATTGAAGTGCTAACCGCTACTGTGGCTTTATCTGGAGATGGGGCATCTTAAGAAGGAGATAGTCAAGAACATCTTGTTCAAATAAAACCCACAACTTTACAATGACAGATGTCAGAGTGCTTACTGCCCCACACACACACATATACACCATTAGAATGACTATCAGGAAAGGGGAAATAGAAAGAAAGTTAATGTCAGAAAAAGAGCCTTCATGATAAATGCACCAAACTACAAGAAAATAATTTCTGTGGTAACAATTACACAATCTGTGGTACTTTGCAATGGTAATCCAAACAGTCTAAGGAAAGCAGTCATGTCAAGTCTTGATAATGCCTCACTGAGGGTACAATATGTTGGATATCTAGGAAGCATAATTGAAAGGTTGGTTCTGTATATTGTACTTGCCCTTTGGATATTTAAAATAGGGTATAAGGAAAATAGTTGGATGTATTTGCCTGAACTTAAGGAAGAGGCATAGTCATACACTGCCTCATGCAAATGATAATAGCTCATGATGAATAGTGAGACTGTCAAGGCAGAAAAGTATGGATCGAAAAGTTGATTAAGTATTGAACAATGAAGAATTTCAATATTGAAGTGGTCACAGAAGTAGAGGCCAGCAAAGGAATTAAAGCATTAATGATGAAATGTGATTCCATGAAATATTCTGAAAACCAAATAGAGAAATTAATTTCAGACAATATCTTGACATTTAGGATGAGGAATTTATTCTGTCAAAGAGCACTGATAGTTGATTGCTGAACTGGTTACAGGTTTAGATGTGTCTAAGATTTTAGCAAGAGGACAGTGATGGAATAAGAAAAACACAATCCTGATTAGATGGGATAAACATAACATGGGAAAACAAAATATAGTGAAAGTGAGAAATAATTATTTTTCAAATACATCTGCTTCAGAGTGAACAAATATGTAAGTTATAGTTAGGGTATTTGACTTAAGGATCTGATGATTAATGCTGCATTGTTTTACTTTTAGTGATGCTGAATATGGAATACATTGATGATATTAGTGACGGTGAGGGATTAAGACAATATTGTCCTTAAACAGGTAAGAAGGGATGCATTCTAGTATGTAGATAAGAGGGTTGGCCACATAGAAACATTGGAAGGCAGACATTTCTACCTAAAGAGATGAGGCTATAAAATTCCAGGGAGGTCCTATTTTAGCTGTTTCAATATTCTTATTCAAACTGAAAGTCAAGATATTGCCAAGCTCAGTGATAAATAAATGAGATGTAAGAATAGAACATATGGATGCATGATAGGTACTTCCCCTAAAGCATCCTACAATGTTTCTTTCCTTCCGAGGAATCCTCTTCTTCTACATTCAAGGTGTTGGAAAATACACACTGACTCATGATTTAATTGTGACTCAACTTTAGTCTAGGAGAATCGCATCAGTTCAGAGCACAGGAGCTAACAAATAAGATTCAATGGTGGCATTAGTAGATGGGATGCATTTCTAAATTGGTGCTTCTGAAGGATGTCACACAGGTCCACAGCTAGTAATAATGAAGCAAACAGAGGCCAGCAATAACTTGAGCTGAATCAAATGCCCCCACCTTGAATGGAATTTAACTAATTTCAATGAACTGAATTTAGCTACTTGAATTGACTTGAATCATATTACCTAACTAAAACTGAAATCACAGCTGCTATTTTCCACCCAAATAAAATTCTGTCAAGGATTTGAACACTCTCTTCAAATAATACAAACAAACAAATAAACAAAAATCAACTCCTGATGATCAGATGCCAAGAATGTGAATTCCAGCCCAGATCTATTTTTGCCAGAACTTCCAAGTTTATAATAACTCAAAGATTCTATCTCACAGTGATCACTATCTAAAATGGGCTGACTTCCCTTTCCATGTATCTTGATATGAAGAAGAAAGTTGTGTCAGGAATAAAATAATAAACATTGCAGATACTTACACAGCATTTACCCTGTGCCAGAGTCTTGAGAACTGTTCCATAAAAGCGCGCGCGCACGCACACACACACACACACACACACACACACACACACACACACACACACACTGTGTATTACATTTCCCCTAATACAATTATCTATGATGGCGAGATTATTACTCACCTAGTTTGATGGAGAGATTAAACAAAGGTTCAGAGGATCTAGGAAACCTGCCAGAAGTCATTCAGCAGTAACTACATGGCCAGACCTGGGAAAGATATCTTGCATACCACGTAACTCAAGAGTAAGTGTTTCTTCATAACAACTGTGAGTCTTGACTTTGACAGACACTATTGGAAAACAGCATAATATTTAACAAACCCCAAATAATAGTCAGCAAGGAAATTTCTCAGACCCTCTGGTTGTAAATTCAGGTTAGGTGGATAAATAAAATTGTTGGATAGGGCTTTACAAGGAACTCATTACTTAGCCAAAGGCCTTGAGCAACTTGTTGCTGAGCTTCATTTTCACAAAAGGGGCAACTTTGTGCACTCAGGGAACTATATGTGGGTTCTGCCATGTAAAAGTCATCTCAGCCAATCAAATCCATAAGAATAAGAAGAAAAATAAACAATACAAACATTCCCTTTGGAATTTGGTGTTATGTTTATTCAAAATATATGATACCCTGAAAGTTCTTTGAAGCTGATGTTGTAGAAATGGCTCAATGACTAAAAGCAAAACCTGATTATCTGAATTTGGATCACCCAAGCACATGCATGGGCCAGAGACAATAGCATAGAATCTTTTATGGAGCATACCTTGGTGAAGAGGCAAAGAAACCTGCCTCAGTAAAGGTGGAAAAATGATGACAGACTCTCCAAGTTTTGCTGATTTTTTTACACACATATGCATGCACACACACACACATACAAATAAGAATGCATACAAACTCACATTCATCATACACACATTCATACGCACAATACGAAGCACCCCCTCACATATACTCACTACATAATCACAAATCATAAAACACTAACAATCATACACATACAAATAAGCATACATACACATAGACTCTCATTTATCACATACCCATATTCCCACACACATACAAAGCATGCTGAAACATCCACTTACACATATACATAAAAATACATACACACAGAAACATACACTCATTCACTCCCATACATACACATATTACAATGCCTTGAACTTTTTATGAAATTAAGCATTTGAATTTCATTCTTTGAACCAAACGCCTACACCCTAATGGTGTCTTTATCCCAGTTTAGCTTTTAAAGAAAAGGATTGACGTTTAGGCTCTCTCTGTATAATATAAAGAAAAAATAAAAGGACAATTATTTTATACACATAACTAACACTAAAAACCATTATCTGGCTTTGAGTACAGGGCAGTGTCATGTTTCATAATTATTTCTTATTCACATGAGGTTCTAAATAGTGTAAACATCTGAAAGCTGCCCAAAACAGTTACACTTCCCCCCCAAACATATAAATTCTGTGCCATGAAATAAAATTGTGTATTATGAATGCACAGCTCACCTTCAAGGACTTTGAAAGTGCAGCATTGAAAGGAAGTGGTTAAAAGTTTTCTCAAGTGCTTCCTTACATTGGCAAGAGAGAGCAAATGCCTTATCATGAAGCAATTTTATTTATTTTTGTCCAAGGCTCTGAAGCAGTGCTGATAAACAGATGTTCAGTATTTGTTGGCGTTGCATGAATTGGGCATAAACACTGAGAGGAATTCATTGGTTGTTATTATCATCAGAAGGTACAAGGACAGTCCCTTTGAATGAATATCTATGAAAGACATCAGGGTGACTCCACATTTATCAATATAAATGCAAAGTGAATAGACAAAATATCAAAAAGGAAAATCTGTATTATCACAAACGTCCATTATAATTTCAATTCTCTGTCTACTTATTACTTGCTTTGCTTTCTTATTCTATTCATGGATAGAATGATCCTACGAGTTGGTGTTTCTCTCCCAGGACATATGAACTTACCTTTCACAGTTTTTGTTTTTTTTTTCTTAAAGAAGGTAAATGATTCAAAGCTTTATCCCAGAGGAAGGAGAGATTATCTAATGATCTATAAGATGAAATTCTAACCTGAACACCAACCAAACCACAGTTCCTTGGACCTACAATTCATCCTACATTCAAAATATGCTAGAGCAAAAGTGGCACAAAACTTTTGGAAGTAACCAAACAATTTTTGATTTTATATAAGGTCCACTCCATGAGATGGAACCCATATCTAACACTACTTGAAGAGCAAGAAGTAGGGCCGAGACAAACCTAGAGATTTAAGGTAAAAATAAAATATTACTGTACTTTTTCTTCTTTTTTAGTTTTTAATTTAAATTTAAATTAGAAACAAGGTTGCTTCATATGTCAATTCCAAGTCCCTCTATGTTTCCCTATCCTCCCGTGCCTGCCCACCCACCGCTCCAATATCCCCTCATTTCCCCAGGGAGGGTGACGCCCTCCTAGGGGGTGTCCATAGTCTGTCATTTCATCCAGGGCAGGCCTAGAGCCTCCCAGAAGAGTTCAGTGTGAGTGTGCATCTCTCATTGTTGGATGTGAGTTTAAAGTCCATGTGTATACCTGGATAAATACTGATCTACTACCCAAGACTCAATAGATTACCTAGGCCTCCTCACTGACACCCACATTCAGGGGGTCTTGATCAGTCCCATGATGGATTCCCAGGCATTAGCCTGGTATTCAAGCTAACCCTTGTCAGGTCAGCTCTTGAATTTTTTAAACAATAAGTGATGTTTTTCTACACTCATTGTTCAGTGCCTTATCCAGTCATCATCAGAGCAGCTTCCTCCTGTAGTAGATAGACAAATACAGAGACCACAGACAGACATTACACAAAAAGTGAATCCTTGGAACACACACATCTAAAGGGGCTGTCCCCACCAAGTCTTGCCTCTGCAGCTAAGGCAACAACATGGAAGAGAAGGCAGAAAGAGTGTAAGAACTAGAGAGGTGGAGGACACCAAGGGAACAAGTTCCTCCAAATCAACTGAGCAGAAGTTGTATGAACTCATAGAGACCAGAGTAGCAAAAACAGGACTTATACAGGTCTGCACCAGGTCCACCACATATATATTATAGCTTTCAGTTTAGGATTTTTACGGGAGTGTGTTATCAAGTGAATCTATGATTTTAGTGCCTTTTCTTTTTATTTTAAATATTTTATTCATATTACATACCAATCACAATTCCTCCTCCCTCTCCTCCCACTCCCCCCCCAACTTCCTCTCCATCCCACCCACCAATCACTTCTCAGAAAGGGCTTAGCCTCCAATGGGGACTCAGCAAAGTCTAGCACAATCAAGTTGAGGTAGGACCAATCCCCTCCCCCATGCATCAATGTGGAGCTGGACAAACCACCTTACGGAATAGGTTCCAAAAAGTCAACTCATGCGTCAGGGATGAATCCCTTTTTATCTTGAAGCTCTTATCTCTCTGTTGGTTTGCCTTGTCCAGTTTCGATATGATGGATTTTGTTTTATTATTTCATATTTTATTTTGTTAGAAAAATAAAAAAGAAGAAAAAGAAATTCTATAAACCTGCCTGAATTTAAATTGAAATATTTAGAGAGGGTAGACCCTCTAGAAATTTGGCTTATGTTAATAGCTGTGTGTCACGTCTATGAGCTATACCCATCCAAGCCAGCAGGAGTATGGAATAAAGAGTGTTAAAATTCAGTGCATTTGCTGTCCTTCACATGCCCCTGTATACATACATCATGCAGAGTTATATTAATTACAAAGAATGAATTTCAGAACTTTTGCCAAGAATGCTTTTACCATTTAACTACATCCATTTGAAAAAAAATTGCTTTTAGTCCTTACATCTATATTTGCAATAGGGATTGCTAAGTAAGGTATTCTGGCAGTGAGCAAACCCCAAAGAATCCTGTTGTTTACACCACTCCAGAGGCTGGACTAACAGACATAAACTATCTTGAATTTTCTGAACTCTGATCCTCACAATTATATAGCAACCATTTTTGTTCACTTTCAACACTTCCAAGCTCCAGGTTTTGCCTTTCAATTTTATATTTCCCATTTGTCACAAATAATTTTTTTAAAATATGTGTATTTTAGAGTCAATTTGGCAGCCTTAACACAGACACCTTTTGCTGATTTTGAGTTACATATCGATGTTTTCACCACACCTCTATATAAATGGGCATTTTGTGCAGGTTTCTTTTAAAATCTGCATGCCTCTTTTTTATGCCAGGAAAACTTTGTATAGACCTTAATAAAATGTCAATTTCATTATATTCTCTACTGAACAAATAATCTATTGTTTATGTCATACAGCCTGTATATTTACATAAACCCTCTCTGGTGTGCCTCTTCTGCTTTTCAAGCTCTCTATTTCATTACTTTATAGTTATTCTCATAAAATCTCTATTATCTGTTCTTTAAAGTCATGCCATCTTACTTTGAAATCATTAAAATGAATATGTCTGTTATTCCTGGCAACATCATGTTTTGCTTTTAATCAGTAATTTTCAAAGCTGGAAATATGTATCTGAGAAAATATCTCTGCATCTGAATTCTGAGAATTGACTGGCATCTAAATTCAGTCTTGCTTTGTTCAGTCATGAAGATGGCTGGTGCAAAATTCATGAAAGCTTAAGCAAACTCATCATGGGGTCCATTTGGTACTAGCTATTTCTTTGCTATGTGTCTAGTTACTTGCTGAACTTATTATTTTAAATTTCTTGAGATTTTTTAAAGTTAAATTGTATTTTTCTAGAAATCTATCCTATCAACATTACTTAATTTGCAGGTGTAGACTTTTCATTTAGTATTCTTACAGTCTGTTTGCATTCTGTAAAGTAGATAGTAAAGTCTACACCAATTTTACATTTCTGGTCTTTTGTCTGGTAGTTTGCCAATTTTGCTGATATTTAAAAGGAACAAGTTTTTCGTTCTGTTGAGTTAAGCTACAGCCTTCATATTATCTGTTTTTATTTCTTTTTGTTTCTTTTCCTTGATTCTACTGTCATTTGTTTATTTGTGTTTATTATCTTATCTAATATGGTAATTCAGATTATTTATTTATTTGAGTCTTTTTATTTGTTAATATAGTTATTAATTACTATGACTTTTCCTCTGAGCATTGTTTTTAATGAATTCTATAATTATGATTAAATTATACAACACTGTATTTGGATATTCTTACCTCCATGTATAATCTGAGTTCCTAAGTGACTTACTATTTGGAAAACTTTTTCTTTGTGCATTTGTTTCATTCCAATATATTTCCAGTTTTATTGCTCTTGTCATTGTTGCCATTGCTATACTTTGAAGAAGGTACTTGGAATGATTTCAATCACTTTATTCATCTTAAGAACTGATTTGTAGCCCTAAACATCATCAATACTGGGTAGTATTCCATGTACACTTAACAAAAGTTCATAACTATTTTGTCAGGTAGTGATTTCTTTGATTTTTCTCTCTCTTTCCAGTGTGCATTTTATTATTCCATTTTCCCCGTTTCATATGATTTTCTATATCTTTGCCAGTTTCCTTGCTCATGTTGTTTCCATTTCTGAAATATTCTCTTAACTATTTTAACATACCTTCACTTTTTAAACACTCACTTTGTAGTTTTATGTATGAATAGTTTATATGGCTTTGCTTCACTGTTTTGTACTCGCAATAGCTACTTAGAATAGAATATATCCTTGATCTAATTGTGTATAAATTTGCAGTGAGTTTAACACTGAGAAACTGTCCATTGCTATGGATCATGTTCTACCTCCCATTTATTTGATAGACATTCATCATAATCACATAGATCATATGCTCCAAGCTGTATGGCAGCAACTATGTGCACCTACTTTCCAGATAATGAGTGTGACATGCTCAAAACCTAATAAGTATAAGTGTAGTAAGATCTGGTAGGTGTCATTATATTTAGGCATTTACAAAGCACCAGAAGAGAAAGGTAGAGAATGCTCCTTCTTGAATTCTTTAGTGTACCATTGAGTGACACATCAAGACATTATTAAACTATATCTAATTTACAAAGTAATTGAACAAAGTATGTGTTTTGGAAATAGCCAACTTACAAAACACTTTATGTAACCACTTCAATTTGTAATCAAATAGAATTAACAATCTCATTTTATATTACTATAAACATTGACATTAAATAAACATATGCTAACAATTTTAAGCTATAGTTTGTTTTCCAGATAAATCTTGTTTAAATTTCTTCATTCATACATTTTTTTTTGCTTTAAGAGTTCTTTTTTTTTTATTTTGAAAGGTAATCTTTTTTTATTTTAATTTTAAATAGCTTGTTTTACATGTCAATCCCAGTTCCCTCTCCCTCCCCTCTTCCCGCACTCCCCTTCCCCCCCTCCCTCCCACCCTATTGCCAAATCCTTCCACATAGGGGATATCTACAATCATAGGATCGAAGACAGATCATTCATACATTTTATACAGATATGTATACATTTAAAAAATTGCTCAGCTTACTCTTTTCTCCACTCTCTTTTTCTTAACCTTTTCTTTCATTAAATTTTTGATATTTTCATACAGTGTACCTTGATTGTATGATTTTCACTCTTCCAACTCTTCCCAGATCTTCCTCACCTCACTACCCACTCAACTTCATGTTCCCTCCCGTCTTTTCCCCCAAATCCATCTCCATATCAAAATAGGAAAATAACATGCAAAAGTTGAAATGATTTTTAAAAAACTAAAAAACACAGATAGAAAGAAAGAAAAAAAGAAGGAAGGAAGGAAGGAAAGAAAAAAGAAAGAAAGAAAGAAAGGAAGGAAGGAAGGAAGGAAGGAAGGAAGGAAGGAATGAAGGAAGGAAGGAAAGAAACTAAAGGCACCATATCAACCAACCACATTTCAGGGACTGGCCCATGCCCAGTAATAGTTGGCCAACACACAATGGTCTTCCATCCTTTTTTGCGTGCATATTGTGTCTGTTTAGCTCTTTCTAGGACAGTCCCATAAAATTGGAAGAAGGTTTTTGCTATGATGGCTGAGACTGAATTGAAGTGGAAGGTTATATGTTTATCTTTTTCTATGTACCTGATTATGTGATGTTGAAATTGTACTTTCTTCTTAATTTTCTTATTCAAATTTTAAGTCCCTAAATCTGACCAATTACAATTCATAAGGTTTCGCTCCCCTGGCCCCACATTCACCCAACTAATTTATCTGCTATATAAATTCTAGATCCATAAATTCCATTACCTGTTAACCAGTGATCTCCATGTTTATAAATAAGCCCTGTCATCTGTTGATGTTCTATATACTATGTCCATTCACCCACTGGACTGAAACCTGATATTACAAGCAACTTTAAAATCTACATCTACATAAACTAAGAAACATTCATTCTTCTAACTTATCTATTCTGTTCATATAAATTTTGTTAGTCAACAACATGACAACATTATTCACTTAAAGAAATAATTAAAGGCTACCTTAAATATCATCTTAATTTTTTTCTATTGTTTTAATGACTGTCTACCCAGACTCCTGGATCATTTCACTACCTTTCTTTTTTCTTTTATTTCCTTCATCTTCTTTATTAATAAAATCATTTTATTCCATTGGATTACTTAAGTATCTCTCTAAACCTTACTCAATGCCTCTGGGATTTTCTTTTATTTCAGCTTCTACAAATGTGCCACATTTTCCTATAATATAAATAAGATAATACTAATCATGAAAAGAATAACTTTAAAAAGTATAAATTTTAGTAAACCTACCACACAGCATATCTATAACTAAAAATGCTGTGTGATATAATTAAATTTTGTCAAAAGAATGGAAATTATGTTTAGTGCCTCCAACAACATAAACATGGAAAGGAATAAGAAAAAGCTGAAAGTAATGACCATGATATTTTCATGTATATACTCATTGGATTATATATGCTAAATATGTGTAGCTTTATATGTGTCAATAATACTCAACAAATTTGTTACCAAAATAAAATATTTAGGAGTTATCAAATAGCAAAACTTTTTCTTAGGGCTTCACCAATGTCATGACAACAGAACACTGAACAGGATTGCCTCTTCTGTAGCTGAGGTTTCATTATCCTCAGATGAACTGCAACAACATTCTGATTAAGCCTTGAACCATAACTCTATCTGTAACTCCACTGTTCATCACCAAAACTGATGTCACCAAAATACCATGCCCTTTCATTCTTCTATGATTCTGAACAGTCCATTCTCTTTGGATATGATTTTCTCCAACCTTTCTGCTCACAACAACTATACTCATTTTAAATACAAGTCTCAAACATTAAATTATAATCTTATATATTGAACGTAATGTAAGACGTTAACCTTTCAGTTGCTAACCAATATGGAAGTGCCTCTATAATAAGCCTTCAACCCACATTGCCATTCCCTTTAGTTATTAAGCTTCTATCTACTTTTCCAGTTCCTGTTGAAGACATGAAAACAAATTCTCAACAACACATTCATAAGTGAACGAGAGTACCACAAGCACAAAGACACAAAGACAATCTATTTCTTATAGAATGTGCTCAATGTTTTCTATGTTAGAAAATATACTCCTGAATTCTCTTGTGTTGTTTTAAGGAGTTGCATTTTAAGTGGACCTGGTTATGCCCCCAATGGAAGTAAAGAAAGTCTAGCTCAACATTTTTCATGTTTTCTAACTGAAAGAATTAGAACCACTCTTCTTCATAAAAAAGAAAATTGTAACATGGAAAGCTTTTAAATATAATATTCTTCAACCTTGTTTAAAATCTCAAAAAACAGCTTCATCTCTTAGCATAGAGACAAGTGCTAAAAAGCAGTGTCATTAAACAGGAAAATAAAAATAAATACCTAAATGTTTTTTCCAAGATATTTGTGTAATTTAAATCCTTGAGAAAAGTGTACTGCTGATTATAGTTTACAGTTCAGTACTTCTGTTTCCTCACCTATAAACTAGAACAAACATTCCCTGCACTCTACATCACAGACATGGATGTGATGAGCAGCAAGAAAGAGAAACTTTGGGAAGTACACTTTGAAACAAAATGTGCTGTACTGCAGGCATTCACTCACCAAACACAGTTCTTGCAGGCACAGATTCTCTGTTAAGCCAGAATGACACTTGGGAGAGAATGACAGTCATGATGCAAGGCAGATAGGTCTGAATCACAAAATACCCAATTTTTCTTTTCAAGTGGAAATGAGCTGTCATTACAGTATATTCACCTGGAAGGAGAATGTAAGAAGCTTAAGGAACTGTAATTGTCAATAGTCAGAACAACTTGGAAATGGAAGGGATTAGAAAAAGAAAAGTTCCTAATTTAAAAAACAGAAAGAAAGAAATGATCGCATATATCTAATGAAAACTAAGAAAAGCAAAAATGTCCTAGTAGAACAAGAGTATTTTAAAAAGAATTACACAGCATCCACAATGTTGTACTGCTATGCCCCATGACATGGTGTTCATTTTTCTCTTTAGCTCATTTCCACTCCCTAGCAGGATTCTAAAGATACTGCTAGTGGATTATCTTATTGGCTTGGGTCCCTTGTGTTCACTGGTACAACCTTCATGCTGCTACAGGAATTGATTGCACTCCATCCTTCCTGGTTTCAACACTGCTCTTTTTTGGCCCGGATTTTTCACTTTTAACTCTGTCACCGATTCTGACTTTCTCTAGCTGTATGCCTGCTGTAATTTGATTCTATCAGTTTTGTCTAATTGTCATACCTACCTTCTTTTTTCCTACCACAATTTTAATTATTGCCAGATGTAAGATAATTAGTCTAAACAGCTGCTTTTTTCTTTATTGAGGATGGCCTAAGAGAGGAGCTGTCCATGCAGGCCAGTGGCAATTACCCAGAAAACAAGGACTGAATAATCATAAATTATCCACAACAGGAGAAAAAGAATGAGGAAACAAGGAAAATTGTTATCACTACTTTGAAGATAAATGCTACAGTTGACTGATCTGAGAAGACAGATATTTTTAAGTATGTAGTAACTGTTTTACAAAACTGTTTCTGAAACTTGCATACACATATCAAGCTCCTTGGAATCCTGTTGCAGAACTAAACTGTTTTAGTAAAGGAATTGTCTACAATAAGGAATGTCTCAAAAAGCTCCCAGGAAATTTGTGCTGTTATGTTAGTTCATAAAGCTCAAGGGTAAAATGTTTTTAACTTTCTGACATGTTTTTAATTGTTTTAAGCTAATAGTCTGGGAGGACAACATATTCATTTAGAAGATGTTACTAACCTGTGCTGGATTTAATTGTCTCCTTCCCGATCGACTGGCCCAGCAAATCATATTGATTTAACCTGGACCCATCAGGAGCAACCTGAACAGAGTCAGATGCATTGTAAGTCCAAATATAAGTGACTTCTGAGGTTGTGTATGCATCTGTCAGAAACATGAAACAAACATAGTAAACTTTTGAATAAGAAACACTACCAGAATGACAGATCTACTGCTATAGATTTAATAGAATCACTGCTCACAAATGAACACTTAATGATCACAGATTTGGAGGGAAATGTATGTGTGCTTTGAATTTATAACTTTAAAATTACAGGGATGAAAAGGATCAGGAGGAACAATCATGAACATATAAGCATTTTCACTAATACCACTTTGAGAGGTCGTGAGCAAATTTCTCTTTAGAGCCAGTAAAATGTCACTGGATCCCTCAGTACTGAAAATGATCATAACATTCCCTCAGTACTAAAGACATTTGTGAGAAGCTGAGGAAGACACTGTGAGAACAAGCAATGAAGATACTCACACAGTTTATTTTAAAATGATGTACAACATGAAATAAAAATTATAATCCAAAAGTACGTTGTTTTCTGTATAATAAAATTTAGTTAATAGATAATGACTTTATCATGAGTGAAGGTATTTAATTAGAACAATGAGAATGAATTGTTAACATAAAAATAAAGCAGAAGATTATATACTTCCATCACATTATAGATGCATTTTCAAGCATATCATTTATAAGTTAATTAGTGAATACCAGTTTCATTGACTACAGTTGTATAGCATTCCAGTTAAGTTGCGCATTAACAGAAAGAGGAAACATATTTTACCAAAGATAAAGAACATATTAGAAACGACCTGCTTCTGGAGTTGAGCAGAGGTCACACACATCTGGTATTAGCAATTCCCTATCTGGATGTTTCCTTTGTGCATGCGTATGCTGTTTTATAACAGTTGAGAATCCCCATCCCTATGCGAGAGTCTCTTCACTATTGCGTATAAGAAAGTCATAATTCCTGCTCTGCTGCCAAACTTTGGAGAACTTTGTACATTTTTTAATGTGGCTTCATGCGAAAAAAGTTAGCTTGATGCTGACATTCTAAACTAGGGAAGAAACAGGAACAGCATCAGCTTTTATTTCCCTAGCAATATATGTCTTCAGGTCCCCATGAGACTTGAAATCATGTTTCTTTATTCTGTATATATTTTTGCACTATCTTCATGGTACTAAGGAGTTCTACTATGGAACTTGACCCAATTATATTTTCATTCAAGTATCAGATGAAACACAGTGGATGTTAATATGAGTGTCTGTCATTCATGAGCTGTGTGATTTTTTGTTGTTGTTGTTTTTTGTTTGTGTCGTGGCACCTTACTTTGCCATGAACTTGCAGTGGTGGCCACACCCTATGGGCATGGTTTCGGGTATTCAGACATGACCCCTTATAAAATAGAAGAGGATGCTGGCTTGGTCTCTGGGGTTGAGTTGAGAGCTTCAGAAGGGCAAGGACTGCATCTTCTGTAGCAGAAAGATGGTGGAGGTTATTTACTATTATTTGTGTAAATGTGTCCCTAATAAATACCTAATTTTCATTTAGCTAAAGTCTGGAGGACTCTTGTAAACCCACTGTAAGTTTTGTTTTGTTTGTTTTGTCTTTTGAGACAGGTTTTCTCTGTTTAACAGCTTCGGTTGTCCTGGAACTCACTTTATAGACCAAGATGACCTCAAACAGAAATCTGCATGACTCTGCTTCCGTAGTACTGGGATTAAAGGCGTGTGCCACCACTGCTGGGCTAGCTGTATGATCTCTTAATGACATTCATTGTTATTTGGTTTTCTGAATGTCGCTACTAATACTAATGTAAGTGAAATACTCCTTATATTGATACTTGGATTTATGCATCCTCAAATAAATTATGTTATATTAAACAAATTTTGAAGTAGGAGTCTGAAATAGATGTAGATATACATACATATTTATAGGTGTGATATACATACTTCCATAGAGAAATATTTATATATTTGCACATGTGAAATCTAGCTTTTCTAGAGTTTAAATTATCCATTAGCTAATTTCAATTAAATAATCACTTGTGATGCCACTGAAAACAATAAGTAATAAGTTAGCAATGTAGCTAACTAAGCATTCATTTACAGTTCCTCAAGGGCTTCTTTTAGTTCCCTCCTGAGTAAACATCATGGTTTTTCCTACAAGAGCATTTCCAATGCTGCACAATTAAAAATATCAAATAATCATTGCTCTAATTTTCATATTGTCACTAGACACAACCAACAGAAATGAGTGTGTAAAAGTGATGATATTCTTTTAAAAGTTATGAGATACAGGTGGGCAAAGGCTATGCTGATTTTTTTCTGTAAGTATTCTCAATTTGTTCCTGTTAGATTAATGATTACGCTAACTGGAAATTACATTAAATCTGCCTATCTGGTAATAGTTCATGAACACATTATAGAAAATGGTTGATCCATTTTATGTCTATTTAAAGAATTTACTGAATTTCATTAACTACTCTATATAAGTCTATTTTTACAGTTGTAAGAGGACAGGAAACAGAATGTAACTCAATGCTCCTCAGAGCCACTCCCTTGTGCTCAATCCCACAGGCAAGCCATGTCATCACTATCTTTATTAATAAAGTAGAAATGGAGAAGACAAGATGGAGACATGGCTCAGCAGTTAGGAGTATGTATTCCTCCTGTAGAAAATCACAGTTTGATTATCAGTACCCATGCTGGGTGGGTTCACAAACTCCTGAAATCTATCTCCTGGTGATCTAGTGCCTTCTTTCGGTCTCTTTAAGAACCTGCACTCACATGAACTACACACCACACACACACACACACACACACACACACACACACACACACACACAATTTTAACAAAATGTTTAAAAGGAGAAGGCAGTTTGTTTTACAACTTGTTTTATAAATCCCACTTTGAAACTAGGATTGATTATATAGAGTGATTTTCTATAATTTATACAGGCAACCCATGTTTGAGTGCTAGTCTGCAATATACATATGAATACTCACTGGCTTAAACTCAGCAATAAATAGACATAATCCTAAATCATGTTAAACTATGAAATTTTATCCTAAAAATGTAAGTCTTCAAGTTCTTTGCACAGAATATTGCAATACTTGCATTCAGGAAGTTTCAAGTCAAATGAAACTAGATAAAGATGTAAGGTGATAAGGGTAAAACAATAATGAATTTTAAATCACACAAATGCAGAAAAGATGCTTCTTTTATTTGAGGAGAATGACGAGTGTCCAGAAATGCAATTATTTTAGAGTAGTGATTCTTCTAAAGGACAGGAAGAAGCAGCTAAAGATAATGTCATGGCTGCTTCTGCCAAACTTTTTCTGTGCCAGCTTCTTAAGGTTGTTCTCTCGCTTCATACTGCTGTCCATACTGCTAAAACAGATGCCTCAAGCTCTTGCTATACACAAGAATAAATAAGAGAATGAGCAAACTGCTTTGTTTTGTGTCAGAATATGAATTTGAAGAAATCAAAATAAAAAATGTAATAATTACACAGAAAAGTAATTTGGATCAGAAACTTACTGTGTTTAACAGATGCATTTCCTATGGAGCAAACTATCATAATCTCAGGCACCTCATAGCCTGCACTCATGGGAGCTTTTAATTGGAAACCAAACCCTTCCAAACAAATTTATCTCATTTTCAGTATTGAAGCATCTTGCATTTGACATCTGATGTCATAGTAACAATGCCTCATCTACTGAAAACACTTGTCCTTCCCATATCATTACTGCATCTTGCATAAATCCTTTTGGGTGCCAATGATTTTCAAGTTTGTCTTTAATGCCACTTATGCAATGCAAATGAGTCTCTCTGCTGCATCTGTTCTGGTTTTCTCAACACTGTGTTTACGTTGTATAACATAACTGACTATCTTAAATAATATTGAAAGAAATGCCAGTTTTGAAGTGACGGTTCCCATGGCAATAAAGAAAGGCTTGCAGTTAAGCCCAGAGGAGGCTCTCAGAGAAAATTAAGAACTGACACCTGCTATGAGTATATACAAAGCAAACAAGCTTGAATCTATCCACAAGATTACCATCCTGAAAGCAATAGAAGAATCGATTCTCTCATCGGCCACTATATTTTCATTGAGTTGGCAGTCTGTGAGGAGATACATCCTTCCTCACTCAGTCAGTCATAAATCTAATCAGGTTAGAAGTGGAAACCTCTGTTTAACAGAAGGAAAAGAAAAGCCTGAAGCTGCTCAGAATGCTCTAAGATGGGAGAGTGGAGCCTCTAAAAAGGTCAGGGAAGGAGGCATGCTTAGACAGAAGAAGGCCGCTTGGCTGCATTGATGAATTAATCCTGATCCTGCCTGGAGTGTCCTGTGGGCCCAGAAAGATGATCTGACTTCGCCCCTTCCATTATTCCATAGTGTGAATGCTTCTGCTTGACATATAAGATACAACCCAGTGACCTAGAGAATGGCCAGAGGCACAGAAACTTTTAGAAATGTTCTATCTGCACAAAAGATGCTGACGTGCCACCATCCAATGTTGTCATCTTCATTAAATGAATTTTAAGGAAATAAAGAACTTCTTCCATCAGGACAATGGTAGACAGACAACTCCATAGGCTTTATCTCTTTTTTTCTGACCTTTGTAATAGTCAAGTAGGAAACAAGCAGTAGAATTAGTCATACCTAATTCACTCTAAACTGAAAAAAAAGTTACATTTTAATGTGGTAGCGCCATGAAAAATTACTATATTTATTCAAAGTATAGTATTTACTATAGAGGTCTCTGGTTTAGTTTTATACACAAACTGAAACAAAGAGTTTTATAGTAGTAAAAGAAATGATGCTTTGAACTAAAAATGAATGGAAACACTTGAGTGAACCATAGAATATTCCAATTTATTCCTTAAGGTCAGTCACCATGTCTTTCACTTCTGCATCCATTGGTCAATTATTAAGTATCCCATAATATGTGAAGAAACTGCATGGTACAGCAGAGATGTTGACAACTGGTGATGTTATTGATTTAAAACATACTTTGGTCCTTATACTTACAGCTTCCAAATTTTAGTGGGCATGAGTGGGCATCCATTGGAAAATCCTCCAAGTGCATTGGACATTCAGCTTGAACTGTAAGCCTAGAAGGCAAAATTCTACTCTTGGTTTAAGTGGATTTGCTAGTTAAGATAAATCACTTGTTACTGTTTTTAAAGAATTGGAGCCTTACATTGGATTTGTAGAGGTTTAAACACAAAAAAATAATAAATTGTATATGTATTTGTAAAAAGGATTGTCATTAACATCACTATCAATATTTAATAACTGAACAAACTGAAAGCTCTATTACAGAAAGAGGATCTTTTTTATGATTTCAACAATAGAGAAAAGTTGATGTATTACTTCAGTATGTGGTTCCTTAAAGACATGCCATTTTTAATAAGTATCTTATGCTTACATAGGTAGATATGTATTGAGAAATAGATAAAATAGAGATAGATGTTTCACTTAAAAATACATTGTTCATAGTAATTCCTGGCTAAATTATGAATAAAAGTCCAAGGATATTAAAAATATAGTTTCTATATCTGAATATAATACTGATCATTACAAAGAATACTCACAGAAAATACATTATGAACAACACTTTTAGTTATTTCCATTTAACATAAAAGCAAAGTTAATAAACAAGAACTAAACTGAACTCACAGAAAAATCTATTCTAATTGAGCTAAGAAAAGTAGTTATCTGCCAACTGTGGCATAGTAGTCACACAGTATTTAAATAGAACCCTCTGTAGTAGTCCTTAACATTTTATAATCTCTGGAATTCATTATTTATGACTGAATGATCAAAACATACAGTCATTAAGGTTGTAACATCTACATATTGCAGTATTTATAAAGAGGAAAAAGAATAACCCCACACTCCCATTGTAGGCAATGGTCGCCTAGAAATCAGTCCTCAACTCCTGTTTCCACCAGGCACAACAGAAAACAGCTAGTCTAGAACTTAACTTTTCATTTAATGTTGTAAGACTTCAGAGACATGAGACATGACTGCGTGTGCATGCAGCAGTAATAGCAGCATTTTGTTCTTCAGATCCTCCATTAGCATTTATTTACTATCTTCATAATAGTTAGTTCTCATAAAGTTTTACAAAATACTTGAAAGGGAATCATAAGGAACAGCAACTACACATATTTCTCTATTTTCAGGAAAGGATAAATAAACTGCATGAAGTTGATGTTACACAATCATTTAAATCATAAAATAGTAATTTTATATGGCTAAGCCTAATGCATCATTTTATTTAAGCAATTCACTTAATACATATAAACTATGGATTCTTTGTATCTATAAAAGAATATAGTGCAGATTAAAATATGCACATAAAAACATTTAAAACTGGATAGGCTACAAGATGGGATATGGAAAGGCAAATGACATGCTTTTGCAAACAAATTACTAGTCATATACTAAAGTGTTTTTAATTAAAATGGAATGTGAAGAGAACCAAAATATCAATTTTTAATAACCAGGAGTATTTTAAGCTTAAAATTTTAACTCATTATAATTACTTACATGTCCAATCTTTTGTAAAACAAAATATGAGATTTTTATAAAACAAAATATGAGCTATTCAGTAATTTTAGAAAATGTTTCATTTGTGCTACTATTTAACCATACCTTGCTTAGCTGATGAATGCACAGTTTCACAGCTAAGCAAAGTATGGTTTTGTAGCATATCCACCTCTACATACCTCATGGTGTATAGCAGTGTTCCGTCATCCTGGATTCGAAGCAGTTTGTTTGGCATTGTCATATTATGAGCCACAGACTTTTTCCCATTGTGAAAGAAGGTATCTGGAGTCCAGATTTTGCTAGCCATTAAGTTGTTTAGTCGAAGGATATTCATAGGACCTTTAAATTTTAAACGCTCATCTTTCCATTTTTGTCTAAAGAAAACATCTATTGTATATTCCTGAAATAGAAAATGACAATTCCTTTAAAGAACATTTTAGACATACTAATACACTATAAAATTCAGGAGAGACTATAATCTGAGTACTTAAAGAAAGCTATATTGAGAGAAATATACACATCAGAAGATCAGTCCTCTAAGTTATCAGGAAATGTTGCCTATCACAATGGACTAGACTATGTGTGTCTCCATAATTAGCTAGACATTCTTGTAAAAGAAAAGAACAGATTTACTTTGTCTTCCCCTGTCAGAGAAACACTCCCACAAAGTCACTGCATTACTAAGTGTGTCCTGTAAAGGTGCTGTCTGATGGTACATGCATGGACAGGTCTGTATGAGTCGTTTTTGGCTATCTTAAGAGAAACTGTGCAGGAAACTAAACTGCAGTAGCATACATAGATAAGTAAAAATAAATAAATAAATAAATAAATAAATAAATAAATAAATAAATAAATAAGCCTTAAAATGTATTGTGAGACCTGCAGGGAACATTTTTTCTGTTGACCATCAAGTTATTGAATATCGTTTTTTTTAATTCTTAATAAATGGTGATACATCATGTTAGCCATGTATTTTTAGTGAATACATTAAAAACAGCAAATGATGACTTTAAAAGTTTATTAAATAAATTGAAATACAAGAATTTTAAGATTTGACCACTTAGAGTCTGAAATTTTTCCAATAATAGTCATGTGAAGCATCCCTATGCTATCAGTTTTCAATATTTTGTTTTATCTAAACTCTGAGCTTCTCACTCACTTTCTCACATACCTTATCCCTATTTCATATTTTCATTCTCTCTCTCTCTCTCTCTCTCTCTCTCTCTCTCTCTCTCTTCTCTCTCTCCACACATAACACATACACACAACTTTTAGATGAAATGCACACAAACAATGGTAATTATTATTACTGATAATCTGTTAGATACTAGTTTTTGTTACTGCATATATTTGTGCAGTCACGTACAAGTAATATAAATGTTCCATTATACATCTCAAGTTGGAAAATCTGAAACAATCCATTGTATATAAAACCAAATCATCATATGCTTGAAAATAGGCATTTTAGGAAGCAATAGCCTCACTTAAATAACGTAATAAAGTTCTATTATATTAAAAGACCTATATTTATAGGTTCCTTATGGAAAATCCTACCATTTGAACAAGCATCAATCACAAGAGAGTTGCCTAATGATGCATCAAAATATCCTGGAGATGATAACACTCACAGATCAGAATGGCAAGAAACTAACAGTGGCTCTGGGCTATGCTCTTAAAATCCATGAGAACATTCCATAATACAATCTTACCATCACTTTCTATGACCTGGATAATCACTTTTTAATGTGGAATTCCATTTAAATGGAAATAGAAAAACAGCTAGAAATAAGTTTTTGCTTTATAATAAGCATCCATCCAAGTTTTCCTTTCCATTAGCAATGCCTAAAATTCTCAAACATGCGGCATTTATTTTTGGAGGGAAATTGAAGTCCTTTTGAACCTTTGCCTTAAACATCGAATTTAAATTGTCTGCTTCTAGAAAATTAAGGTAACTTCATTTTCTTTTATGTTTCTGGGGTTTTATATGCTTATTGATGTGGTGATCATATTATGGAGACAAAACACAAAGTATTCAAAGTTAACAAGCACAGTTAAAGGGTAGCTTACAAACAATATTTAAGTACATTGCTTGTCCTTAAGACTTGATAGTATACCAAGTGTGCCCAGCAAATCTATCCCACAAGAATAGTATCATTGTTTCTTATTGTTTTAGTTTGTGTTTTTACTTCTGTGAAGAGATACCATGACGACTACAACTCTTATATAAAAAAAACATTCAATTGAGATTGGCTTATATTTCAGAGCTTTAGTTCATTATCATCTTAAGCATGGCAGCATGCAAACAGAGACAGTATCAGAGAAGGAGCTGAGAGTTCTACATCTTGATTCTCAAGCAGTAGAAGACTATGTGCCACACTGGTCAATGCTAGAGCACATAGATCTAAAAGTCTGCCCCCACAGTGGCATACTTCCTCCAACAAGGCCACACTTCCTAATAATGCCACTCCCTCCAGGCCAAGCATCAAACACATGAGTCTATGGGGGCCATTCCTACTCATAACACCACATTCCACTCTCTAGCTCCCATAGGCTTGTAGCCATAAAATAATGCAGAAATGCATTCAGTCCAACAGACAGGTGGAATTTATTAATTTTAAAGTTTACAGACATCTGCCAGGAGGCACTATGCATCATTTATACTAGCGACGTAAATAACTCTCACAATATTTTAGGGGAGGGTTGAAAAAACAATGTTTACAGTGAGATTGTGACATTGACCAGTTGGAAATGGAGAAAATATTTAAGGGAAATAAATATGTCTATATTGTGAAACAATATTCCTATATAGTGTTTTATGAGAGTAAAATGAATCCAACATGTACAGATTTGATAAGTGGCAAATTCAAGAAAAATGGTTCTTCAATGCCCAGGGGAACATCTCTGAGAATGAGGAAACAAAGGAGAGAGTCTTGAATATTCTTTTGCATAATGGTTTAAATGTGTTTGGAATATTATTAATTAAGTTTTTAGTGCAATATAGATGAGTTTCTTTTTATGTCGTGTGCTTCTTATAGAGGTAAAAAAGAACTATGTTATACACCAGGACAGAATTATACAACATGAAATAAATGTATGCAGAGTCTTTAGGAGTAGTGAAAACAAATAAGAGACATATCAAGGACATTATATAAAAGGAATCATAAAAGGAAATGAATTAATATTTGTGTGTTTGCTTATAGAAAGTATATATTGAAAGAATATTAAACTATCAGAAGTTTTGAGAAGCACAAAAATATAAACAATGTCAAAT
The DNA here is from genome assembly GCF_017639785.1 of Mesocricetus auratus. Lineage (NCBI taxonomy): Eukaryota > Metazoa > Chordata > Mammalia > Rodentia > Cricetidae > Mesocricetus > Mesocricetus auratus. Next base: position 49,454,273 of record NW_024429190.1, read on the forward strand.
AGAATTAATAATAAGGAAGTCTTTAAATTAGAGACTAGGGAAAATTTTGTAGCTTAAAAGAATACCCATTTATTTTTGGTCCCACAATCATGAAGCATTGTGGTGTATCTCTTCTGGGCTCAGGTTGATCTTAGCTGAATTTGCCTTGGTGGACCAGATAGCCACTCAAAAGACTAGCATCCCATGTGAAAACAGGAGTAGTTCAGCTTGACTTCAAGTGTTTCAACATTCCTCATCCTCCTCCAGGAATCATGGGTCAGAAGAGTTTACTCTTTCAGAACAATGACAAGAATACACACATACACACTCACACACACACACACACACACACATTCAAGTTATTGTTCATGAAGTGTTTCTTGACAGTAATAAGTTATACACTTCAGTTAGATAACAAGTAGAATTAGAGACTCTTTTCTTTGGGAGATAAATATATAGTTAAGTGCAAAAGACACAAAAGTGTCTAAAAACTGGGGCCAGGATTCAATCTTTACAACAGAGGACACTAGACTTTTGTGTGGAAAATGCTAAAAGATGCATTAGATCAACAATTTGAGTACATCTGCAGGAATAATTTGAGGACAACTGAACCCTAAATGAAATTTACAGTTTCCACCTTCCAAGCCTAGAGATTCATAAGACTATAACTGGGTATGTTTAACATTAAGTAAATGAACTGTGTAGATGGAATTTCTGTCCCACCTGGTACCACAGCCTAAATGGTACCAAATAAACACACAGAGGTTTAGATCAATTTTAAACTGTTTGGCCAATGGCTTAGGCTTCTACTGGCTAGCTCTCTCTTAATTAATTACCCATAAATACTAATCTACATAATTGTACATGGCCTCATCTTACTGGAGAATGCCAGCACCCTATCTTCCTGGTAGTTACGTGGCATCTCTCTAGTGGTCCCTCTCTGCCTTTTACTCTTCCAAGAATTCTCCGTATCTGCTAGCCCTGCCTATATTTTCTGTCTGGCTAGTGGCCAATTAGTGTTTTATTAAACCAATAAAAGAAACATATATTCATAACATACAGACAGGACATCCCCCATCAGAACTGTATCTAAATATAAAGCAATACTGTAATCAGAAGCAGTGTAATCCATTTAGAATGGTGGTATGTGAATTGTTGTAAGCATATTCATTTATATGTTTATGAAAATTAGAATTTTCATCCTTCTAAAACATCCACATCTATACATGTATTTAAATATAAAGGATGTGTGTGTATATGTATATATAAGCCTTTACATGTGTACATATAAAAAGATTTATATAAAGATTTGTCAAATGTAAACCATAGTGTATCATCTCCTGTTAGGGATGACTGGCAGTTTTCCTGTACCTATTATATTATATTATGATTTTGTATATAAATTCATCCATAGAGAATAGGGGGCTACAATGGGGAATAGTTGGGGCATGTGTGTCCTTTAAGTGGACTGTGAGATTGCCAAGTTATATGACTTTTGATTAAACTAAATTGAATTAAGTGGGAATGAATTAAGTGGGAACAAGTTCTTAACAAGCTAAAGTTATCAATGATGCTATTCAAATTATAGGTTTCCATACACTGTTTAAAGCTAAGTCTACTTTTAAAAACTAATTAATGAAAAAAACAAAACCATTGCAAGTAGCATGCCACTTTAAAAATCTAAGCATCTGGAATGTGAAGACAAACATCTAAAACTAGAGAATAGGTGTTACAAATGTGCATAACAAATCGGGAGCCAGCATCCACTGCAGAGTGCACACAAGGAAAGCACAGTTCAGAAAAAAGAAAACAAAAAGAGCATGCACATTTTAGCACTCCTACAATTGAAATAAAAGAGAAACAGAATCAATGACAGAGTAGCAATGAGTAGCAATGCAGAGATGAAGGGCCACACAGCTCAGGGTTTAAGGGGAAATTCTTACTTTAAAAAAACAATCATTTTTCTGGATGTGATAATAAAGTGAGTAAACATCTGGTTTCTAAGTTTTTTATGGATAGAACCCAAACAAGTGTGCTGTCTACATGTGATATTTCTGCAAACACTAAAAGTCTCCATTTACATAGCAAACTTCTTTAGTGTTATTTCCATAATTTGTCCTGCAAACAAGAAAATCACTCTCTTCTGCACAGTCTGCTACATAAACGCAATTTCAAGGACACATTAGCTTAGGGAAAACAATGAATTCTTTATTGCTGGAATACATTAAGTATAAGTCAATGCTCATAACCAATTTCTGGAAGATTATATATATTCCCTAAAATATAACAAATTTGTAGTACTGATCCCTAAAAGATTTCTCACTTACTTGAAATCACTGTGTTTACAAACACTAAATTTATTTCATTGTCCCCTTCTTTTTCTAATAAAGTCAACCTTCTGCTGAGTAAATTCTAATCATTGTTATTTCTCCCACAATGAAGAAAAATGTGGATTATGAACAGATATATAATTACTGAAAAACCGGAAACATACAAGAATATTTAGTCTCAGATTTGTGAGTTTGTATTTCACGTGAGTTAACCAACAGATGTAACTATTAAAATCACAAACATCTAAAAAGGTAGGCAGCCCACAGAATGAGAAAAGATATTCACTAATCACACATCTAACACAGGGCTGATCTCCAAAATTTACAAAGAACTCAAGAAGCAAGTCTCCAAAACACCAAAGGATTCAATTAAAAAGTAGGGGAGTGACAGTCTACAATCCCACAGCCAGAGACTCTGGGAAACAGGGAGGACCCTAAGAGAGATATTCATGGTATCCCAGAGAAGGTGATTGGGACAGGATCTCTTGAGTAGACTGGGAGCATGGGGAAGGCCGGAGGGAGCTGGAGAAAAGTGAGGGGGAGAAAAAAGGGGAGAAGAGGGACATGGGGGAACAGGAAGGTTGAGTTGCGGGAAGAATAGAAGAGAGCATTTGAGAGATACCATAATAGAGGGAGTCATTATAGGTTTGAGGAGAGATCTGGCACTAGTAAGATTTTCAGAGATCTACAAGGATGAAACCAACTGGCAGTCTAAGCAATAGTGGAGAGGCTACCTTAAATGCCCTTCCCTGATAATGAGATTGGCGACTAATTTGTATGCCATCCTAGAACCTTCATCCAGTGGCTGATGGAAGCAGAGGCAGAACAACTAAGCACTGAACTGAACTCCTGGAAACTAGTGGCAGAGAGGGAGGAGTGATGGGAAAAGTGGTCAAAACTGGGCAGGTGAAACCCACAGAAACAGCTGGCCTGAAAATGGGGGAGCTCATGGACCCCGGACTGATGACTGAGAGACCAGCATGGGACTGATCCAGACCCCCTGAATGTGGATGTCTGTGAGGAGGTCTCAGCAATCTTTGGGGCCTCGGGTTCTAGATCAGTATTTATCCCTGGCTTTCAAATGGACCTTGGGAGCCCATTCCAAATGGAGGCATCCTCTCTCAGCCTGGATACATGGGAGAGGGCCTAGACCCTGCCACAAGTGATATGACAGACTTTGGAGATCCCCCATGAAGGCCCTCATACTCCCTGGAGAATGGAGTGAGGATTGGTGGGGGGGATGGAGGGGTTTACAAGGGAGGATGGGAGGGAGAGGGAGCTGGGATTGACATGTGAAGCAAGTTTGTTTCTAATTTAAATAAAAAAGAAGGGAAAAGTTATAAAAAAGATAACAGATCAATGTAGGCTTAGATATGAAGAGGGGCCCTTTGTGGCACAGTAATGGTGTGGCTCAAAATTAGTACAGCCATGTGCAAAATAGGATGGAGTTCCCTACAAAAAGACTGGAAGTGTATGCATCAAGAAAAATATTCTTCTTTGTACACCCCAAAAAAACTTAATTACAAAATCAAAAGTTAATATAGTGGTTCAATATATAAAATGTACCTCCCTTTTCTCTCCCCCCATGTTCCCAATTTTCTCAGGGGTTCAGTGTTTATCCCTAGTGCACAAATGGACTTTGAGAGCCCATTCCCTGTGGAAGGATACTATTGCAGACCAGATACATAAAAGAGGGCCTAGACCCTCCCCCAAATTATGTGACAGACTTTAAAGATCACTTGTGGAAGGGCTCACTATCCTTGAGGGTGGTCAGTGGGGGCATGAAAGAATGGGAAGGCTTGGGAATGGGGGGATTGATATGAAAAATAAGAATTTTTCTTAAAAAAAGACACTAAAGTAAAGGAAAAAATATATAAAATGTATACTAAAATCAGTCTGGTAAAATAGGTAGACTGGCGAAATTACTGCCAAATAGATGATTATTTAATGTTTGTATTTCAGCTGAATTTTGGAAAATATAATAATAACAGAACCAACATGCCTGAACTTGAGAAAGATGAAAGGAGGTAATATATGGAAATTTTCTGGGAAAAAGTTGTATATCAGGGAAGGTACAATGGCACAGATTACCTTTAAGGTGTTATCTATTATTTCAAAACACAGCAAAGATGTGGGCTGAAAACAGCTATTATTGACAAAGCAGAAAGCCAAGGCTAGGGGCTATATAGATGCCTCAACAGAATGCTATCTAATAGCTGGCTGTGTGTGGACTAAATTCATTTTACAATTAGCAATAATAAGAGGAGAAGTCTCATGTATGCCCAAAATTTACATAAAAGTTGTCTATAATACAAACAAAATTGATTGTAAGGTCAAAATTACCAGTAGAATCAGACAAACAGATATATATATATATTTGTTGCCACACCATCCCACATGCCTGCCCATCCCAACTGCCATGCTCTTGCCTCCAACTTGTTCATATATCCATGTCTCAGGTGCAGGTGCAGGTTATCCTGGTCAAAAGAATAGATGAAGAACATCTGTCTGAGGAACAGGTTCAGGTCACACCAGTCAGAAAAATCAGACTCCACCCGTCAAAAGAACATATAGGTAAACTCAGTCAGACTCACTGCAGGAGCAGAGAACAAATATGTCATCAGACAGGCTACCTACCCATGGACTTCTTCCACTTTCTCATAGACTCTCACCCATAAACTATGCCCAATCCCCACTCCCTACATCATCACCATGTCCTATGCCCCAATTTGAGTGAAAGCATACTTTTGGAAAAAAGGCCAAGCTACCATTCAGAATTCCAGCCCCCAACTCAGAAGGATACATCCTGCTGGCCAAGAAATCAGGCAGGCTGCCAGAAATTCAGGCCATAAAGACTAGAAGACCAAAGAGGAAACAGAAACCAAGGAAGAAACCACCCATCCAACAAAGGCAAACTCAGAAACCAGTACCTAGACCTATAATCATACCAAACCTAGATGCCTATATGTCACTGTAAGAACATAATCAACAACCAAACTAGTATGTCAGCACCAGAGTCCAGCTAATCCACTACTATAAGTCTGAATATTCCAACACACCTGAGACACAAGAAAATAAACGTAAAACCAACTCTATGAGGATGATGGAGTTACTTTAAGAGGAAATTAATAAATCCCTTAAAGGAATGCAGGAAAACGCACACACACAGGTACACACACATGCATGCACACATAGACACATGCATGCACACACAAAACAATTGAAGGAAATGAATAAATCCCTCAAATAAAGCCAGGAAGAAAGAAACAAAAAATTGGAGAAAATGAATAAGTCCATTAAAGGAAGGCAAGAAAAAAAAACGAAACGTGGAAATAAATAAATAGAATTAGTCAAGACTGTGGAAATGGAAGCAATAAAGAAAACACAAACTGAGGGAATCCTGGAAATGGAGAATCTATGTAAGCTAACAGAAGTAGAGATATAAGCATCACCCACAAATTATAAGACATTGAAGGGAGAACCTCAGGCATTGAAGATATAATAGAAGCAATAGATACATAGGCCAAAGAAAATGTTATTCTCAAAATCTCTTAACACAAAATATCCAGGGAACCTGGAATACTATGAAAAGATCAAAAGCTAAGAATAATAAGAATAGAAGGTGAGGAATCCCAGCTAAAAAGGCCCAGAAAATATTTTTAACAAAGTCATAGAAGAAAATTTTCCTAACCTAAAGAAGGGCATGACTATAAAGGTACAAGAAACTTACAGAACACCAAATATATCAGATCAGAAAATAAAGTCCTGTTGCCACTTATTAATAAAAATTAAGTATAGAGAACAAAGAAATAATATTAAAAGCTTCAACAGAAAAAGCCAAGTATCATATTAGAATTATACCTGATATCTCAATGGAGACTCCAAAAACTAGAAGGGCCTGGACAGATATCCTGGACAGATACTAAGAGACCATAGATAACACCACAGACTACTATACCCACCAAAACTTTCAGTCACTAAAGATGAAAAAAACAAGATATTCCATGAAAAAGTCAAGTATAAACACTATCTACCCCAAAATCGGCCCTACAGAAGTTACTAGAAGGACAATTCCAACTCAAGGAGGTTAACTACACCCATTAAAATAAAGAGAATAAATATTCTCACACCACCAAAACACAAAGAATGGAAACACACACATAAACAACCATCAATTCCAACAAGATAACAGGAATTTACAATCATTGGTTATTAATATCTCTCAATATCAGTGTTCTCAATCCCCCAGCAAAAAGACACAGGCTAACAGAATTTTTGCAAAACAGGATCCATCCTTCTCCTGCCTACAAGAAACCCACATCAATATCAAGCCCTTTACACCCGAAAGTAAAAGTCTTGGAAAAAGGTTTTTCAAGCAAATGGACCCAAGAAGCAAGCTGATGTAGCCATTATAATATTAACAAAATAGATCTCCAATCAAAATTAATCAAAAGTTATGGGGAAAGATACTTTACACTCATCAATAGAAGAATCCATCAAAATGGCATCTCACTCCCAAGATCTATGCCCCAAATACAAGGGCAACCAACCAAGGTTGTAAAATAACCACTACTACATCTTAAATCACACTTTAAACCTTGCATATTAAGAGTGGTAGTCTTCATTACCCCACTCTCACTAATGGGATGGTCATCCAGACAAAACTAAACAGACAAACAAAGAAGCTAACATAAGCTAAGAACCAAATGGGCCTAACAGATGTCTACAGAACATTTTAACCAAACACAAAAGAATATATTTTCGTATAGTGAATGTTCTTCAAAATGGAGCACACATTCAGTCACAAAGCAAGTATCAATGGATAAAAGAAAATGGAAATACTTCCTTGTATCCTATAAGACCAACACATATTAAAGCTGGATTTCAGCAACAGAAACAAGAGAAAACCTACAGACTAATGGACACTGAACAACTCTCCACTGACCGATTACTGGGTCAAAATAGAATTAAAGAAAGGGAATAAAGACTTCCTAGAATTCAACAAAAATGAATGCACAATATACCCAAACTGGTGGGCCAAAATGAACATAGTGTAAAGAGGAAAGTTTATAGCACTAAGTAATTACATAAAGAAATTGGAGAGAATGCTCAACAGAAGACTTTCAAATGGTCAAGACACTTAAAGAAATGTTCAACATCCTTAGCCATCAAAAGGATTTTGCGATTTCACGTTTTACCTGACTGAATGGCTAAGATCAAAAACACAAGTGACAGCAAGAATGTGAAGTAAGAGGAACTCTCCTCCATTGCTGGTAAGAGTGCAAACTTGTATTGGAAATCAATAGAATAGTTTCTCAGAAAATTTGGAATCAACCTCCCTCAAGACCCATTCCTGGGCACATACCATAAGGATTTTCCATCCTACCTCAAAGATACTTGCTCAACTATGTTGGTATCAGCTTTACTCATAATAGTCATAAACTGATAACTACCTAGATGTGCCTTAACCAAAGAATGGATAAAGAAAATGTGGAACTTTTACATTTACACAATGGAGTAATACACAATTGCTAAAGAAAAGGCATCAAGAAATTTGCAGGAAAATGGATGGAAATAGAAAAACTATCATCCTGAGGTAAACCAGATTCAGAAAGACAGACACAGTATGTACTCACTGACAAGTTGATAATAGCCATGCTACAATTCGCAGCCTCAGAGAAGCTAAGTAAAAGGGGGAAGACACATGGAACTATCTGGAAGAGGAAACAGCTAAACTTTGATAGTGGACTGGGAGCAAGTGGGGATTGGAACAGGACAGATCTGGTAGGTGGAAGGATTGGAGGGAGAGAGTACTGGGGGAGACACTGAAATTGGAGAGCATTTCAAGGTGATGTAGAAACACAGTGCAATGGAAACTCCACGGAATCTACAAGAGTAACCCTAGAAAAGACTCTAGTAATGGGAGTTATGGAGCTTGAAAGGGTTATCCCTCTAACCACACAAGGCTTCCATTGGAGAGGCTTGAACACCAAACCAGCCACAAAATGTTTGACCTACAATTTGCCCTGCCTTTGAGATGTACTTTAGTAAATGTGGCTCAAAACTTGTGGAAGTGGCCAACCAATGACTGGTCCAACTTAAGATCCATGCCAGAAGAGAGAGCCCACACCTGGCACTGCCAGAGAGTGGATAGCCCAGAAACCTAGGATAGAACTGAACATTATTGGCAAAAAGTCAGATATTATTCCTAAGGATATTCTGCTGTGCTCGTAAACTGGAGCTTGTCATAATTGCCATCAAAGAGGCTTCATCCATTAAGTAATCAGAGCAGATGCAGAGACCCACAGTCAAAAATTAGGCTGAGCTCAAAATCCCACTGAAGAAGGGAAGGAGTATTGCAGGAGTCAGAGGTGTCAAGGATACTACAAGAACAACGCTCACAGTCTCAAAAACCCAAGGCTAACAGGGGGTCACAGAAACTGAAGCAACAACCACAGAGCCTGTATCTGTCTGACCTCTCTAAATATGTTATGGTTGTGCAGCTTGGTACTCTTGTGGGATTCCTAACAGTGGGTATGAGGATGTCTCACTCTTGTACTTGCTTCTGGAACTCTTTTCCTACCAGGTTCCCTTTATATGAGGGCATGATCACAGTCTTATTGCAATGTGCTATGCCATGTTTAGTTGATATGCCTGAGAGGACTGCTCTTTTCTGAAGGGAAAAGTAGGACTAATTAAGCTGGGGGAGAGGGGAGATGAGGGAGAGGAATTGGGGGGGCAGGAGGGAGTGGAAAGTGGTCAGGATTTTCCTAGGCCTCTTTCTCTTTGCCTCCATTCTGTATGATCCAGCAAAAGAAGAAATGTAGGTGGCAGCCATTTCCTCAGAGGTACATTCCCCATGTGTGTTGAGGAGAGGAGATAGAGAGTGCACAGGAAACTGATGTATTCACTGCATTCATTAGTCTGACCTCGCTTAAGCTGTGGGAGCTGCTGTCATAATGTGAGAGTGTTCTGAAATATGTAACATTCCTGAATCTGGTCAATGAGTTTCTAAAACCCTTAGAATATTGTCCAAACAGTCCTGTAGCCTCCAGATCTCTTGTGATTGTCTCCTTGCTTCTCCAGTCTTACTGTAGCAGCTCCCTCGTCACTTACAAGCATACACTCACACTGAAGTGTCAAGTCACATCTCCCTTAGCTGATTCATTGATTTGTGCCACCCTTACTCTTCTTCTTTGTCAGTTCCCTACATTCGATCATCTCCTACGACGTGCTGAAAGCACAGTTCACAAGTTTCTTCTTCATGACTAAGTCAACAATATCTAGAAAACTGCCTGGACCACTGGAAATAAATAGTAATTATTCCATGAATAAATGTCTAATGAATGAATGAGATAAAATGTAGCAAATGAAATGGTCTATAAAGATTCCTAGCAATGAGATCCTGAGCATATGAGAATATCATTGGTAAAACGCAAGAAAATAGTGCATCAGTTTCCCTTTAAACAAAAGTCCTAACCCTTTATTGCACAGATGAGAAGTATATGATATGTGCATGTGTGTTTTCATGTTGGTTTCATGCAACCATTTTCAATGAATCTCATCACAGGCATGAATGTGAATATATGACAAGTAATCCATGGACAAAGATGTTTTCTGGTATCTGGAATCTATTGTTTTGAAATTCTGTTTGGAATGCTTGCCTATCTTCTGGGACTCATTTAGCTACAGTAGTCTTCCTAGCCATACACTGAGTACTTTCCCAGCACAGTTTCCCTGAATATTCACAGCTCTAGTGGTCATGAACTTTCCATTTCACTATTAATTTGTGCCAAAGGAGTGTTCATTCTTCAACTAGAGATCTTCCTCAGCTAAACTTTCTTCCCTGGAAACCTTTCAGAATTGTAGATGCTCTATCCATATTTTCACCTCTACCATGTTAATTTATAAATATTCTGATAAAAACCATTATCACACAGTTTTAAAGTTAGTTTTAGCATCCTCCCTCATTGTACTTGGATTAATGTGTGGGCACATCCTTGTTATACTAATATATCTCTGGTCCCAATTATGTCATACACAAAATATCTACGTATGAAATCTAATGAAATATATACAAAGAACTATGCCAAGACAATGATCTTTACGTTCCAGGATACAAAGTCTCACACACACACTCCTACCACACACACACACACACACACACACACACACACACACACACACACACTCAAGAAAACTACTCATTGAAGTACAAGGAAGGATTTACTATTTGGGAGACAGCAAAAAAAATCATGAGAGAAAATTAAATTAGAACTTAGCCTTGACTACATAAAAAATTCCAGTTGGCAAAGCAGTAGATCAGTATAACAAGTATGGGGAGAAATATGTACAAGGGCAGCAAGCTGTTAGTGATAATGGCATGCTCAGAGTACAGGGAGAAGTTCAAAGCAATCTTTAAAAATAAAAGCCTCACTGAGAGCTACAATGCCCTATAACTGCTGCCCTCTGTAGCACCTCCTTCTCAGCCGTGCTGCTTAAAAATGTTGCTTCTACTCTCTCCCCACTTCCTCACTTCCCACGTGCCTCCACCCACTACAATCTGGCTGCTTTTACCACCATCGGCAAACACCTCCTTGTTCTTAATCTAATGACATATTTAAGCATTTTTTCTCAGCTTTGCCATAGAAAAGGAGATAGTTTTCATCTCACTCCTTTTGAAATACATTCCTCTATGGATAGCCTTTAAGCACATCTTCTTCTTCCTGTTACTACTGTTGGGTTGGGATCCCACCATGGAATCTGAGACCATCTCATCTGGTCTATCCGGAGGGCACACAATGGACAACGTATGGGTGCTGACATCAAGCTCTCAATCTCTGGATTTTTATTCACTTATTTATGCTTAGAAAGAAAGGGTGTGTTTTCACTCTCATCTACAGGGTCAAGCCCATCATAACAGAAAATTCCCGAAGAAGGAGCACGAAGAAGATGGTGGTACTGCATCCATAGACAGGAAGTGGAGAGTGATGAGGAATAGAGTTAAACTCCCTGTCTTCTTTTCACTTCATTTGGATTCCAATTCTGTTATAAAGATGTATTTAATGTATGCATGTATTTAAATGCATATATGTGTCATGTGTGACTTTGTTCCTGGGAGTTCATGTGAGTGTCTGCCTGAAGAGGGTATCAGGTCCCCTGAAGCTGGAGTTTTCTGGCAGTTATGAACCTCTCAACATGAGTGCTGGAATCAAACCTGAGTCCTCTGGAGGAGCAACAATCAATCGTAACTGATGATCCCTATCTCCAGCCCATGCAAATTCTAGTTTAAAAATCACTCTAATTTAAGAAATCATAATTGTTTAGTTATAATTTTGTAACAGAATGCAGAGGGTGAGAAATGTCCCTCTGTCCCTAGGAAACCAGGACATTTAATACCAATGTTTCAAATTCACACAACCCTCCCTTCCCCTAGAAAGATAATGGGTGAGCTTTGTCAATCCTTTGTTCATTTATCTTCTTCTCTGGAAATGTTATGGAGTCCACAAACAAAAGTCTTCTTTTATGTCTTTAATTTCTGTATTCAATTGGTCAATAAGTCAGCAATTGAGTACTTACAGATGTTTTAAATACATGACATTTCTCCTTTAACACTACTGTCCAGACCTTTCCCAAGCCAGCTGAGAGTAACATCTTGCCTGAAACAGTCTATTTCTAGCTCATTTCCCTTTTCCCATGTTCTGATATCTACAATAGGATTTTGAGGACCATAAGTCTACAGATATGTTATAATTTCTACCTAATATACATCACTTTTTAGAAGAACCCAGAAGATAACTAGTTTACAGTCTTCAGCAGTTCTCAATATAGTTTGCAATCTTCAGCACAACCCAATAAGGTGTTTCTGAATCTCATCTTATGAAGCATTTTTGCATATTCTTTTATGGGGCTGGAAATCCTCTAGTGTGTGAAAGTAGCCCTCATGTCTGACCTTGCCATTACAAGGTATCAATAACTGGCCTAACTACTTTTTAAATACCAACTTTAAACTGAGCAAACACAGCCACTTAATTCCTGATATGCATTTCATGCCAAATTCCCTAAATTAATTACACTAACAAATGGCAATGTGAGGAAGGATAGATAATAAGGAAGTACAATTTGAATTTTCCACGAGGCACTACTATCTTACAACTCTACTTGTGAAGAACACAACATTGCTTTGGCTTCCTAGGATTTCTGAGATAATTTGTTTTATATGTAGAGAAAGAAAAGTGTGGTGATACATTATTTATGATTTATTTGAGCTTGCCTAAGGATTCAGAAAGCAAAGTCAGCCACAAGCCATAGAAGCCAGGAAACCATTTTTAATACCAGCACCCAGAAGCTCAGAGGTGGTTATACACACCTTTAATCCTAGGATTCAGGATTAAGAGGTAGACACATCTCTGTGAGTTCAAGGCCACCCAGATGTACACAATACTGACCCAGTTCTAAAGAGAAACAACTCACACAAAGATAATCTCATCACCTGGGACCACACACCTTTAATCCCACCTTTGGGGAGGTATATAAGACAGGCACAAAGTCTCAGTATCAGGCGTTCATTTTCCAGTAGCATTGAGGATAGCTGGAAATCATTCTCCAGACACATTGAGGACAGGAAGACATTCAGTCTCAGAATTTGCCAGCCAAAATTAGGAGAGGCAGCAATATCAGCTCATTCAGCCTGAGATAGTGGTAAGAGCTAGTGGTCAGTTACTTTGCTTTCATGATCTTAAGCTTGAAGCTTGAACCCCAATATCAGACTCTGTGTCTCTATTTTTTGTTTGTGTGCTATAGAAAAGTATGGCCCAAGCAGATCAATGTAATTAATACATCATGGTCACACTTACATTACTGCCTTGTTTGTAACAAAGAGGATGAGATGCCACAGCAGATGAGAACAAACTATTCTATTCCAAAGTTGCCAGTGCTCAAATTATAGCGCTAAAACTGAGCAAGGAACAACTAACTGAGCTGTGGATTTTTTTACAGGCGTAAGTGCAATGTTTTTTAGCTGTACTGCTACTGTAGAAAAACATATGCTTGCAATGAAATGTCCATGAATACAAAGAAGACATTTTTGTCTTTTATAGAAAAGTCATATTTCTTTATATGGAAATTCATGGGGGTGGGTCAGGTGTGGGAGAAATTGCTGTAGTGTGCACGCCTACTGCAAACTATGCCCATTGTTAGCTACCAGTACATTTTAAAGCTTAATTACCTTCTTACTCATTAATTTTTTAATGTTGAAGTTTAAGATTTTTAACTTAACTGCAGACACTGTAATTAGAATCATTAACTATAATTCAGATGCACAGCTTCCTTTGGACAATTATACTGACTAATTAGGTTTGCATAGTCAAGTGTGAGAATGTGTCTGTATGTCTATGTGCATAAGTATATGTGTATGTGTATGTGGGTGATTTTACATTGGCTGTTAATTTTTTGCCCTAGGCTTCTATTTCCTCTGAAGCTAATGTCAGAACAAATTTACATCACTTACCTGAAGAGGAGAATTTAGGGGATTATGTTTTGCTACAGATTATGTATGTCATAGAAAGAATTGCAGTTACACAGCAAAAAGGGAAATAGAATATCCTCTTTATGTGTTCTTATTAACAAGTCGTGTCTAAGAGATAGGAACCATATGCCTCCATACCCTCTTTTACTTGTAGATTATAAAATGTGTGTTCTTTTCCTTCCAATTTGGGGTATGTCTATTTAGATTACCTTAGTCTTTACTAAACAAGAGTTTAAACTTGTCCTCATTATTTTTCTAACCTGTCTGCAAAAGAATTGCCCATAAGGAATGAACTATTTCACCTCATCATCATGAAAGCCAAGTCATTTCTCATCACAAACTTGATGAGGATTTCGTTTATATTTAACTTGCTTCCTGCCATTTTATTATTTTTGAGAATTTCATGCATGAATATTATATTTACAACTTTTCCAGTTTCTTTTACCTCAGATTAATCTTCTCTACCAGACATGGAATGTGAGTTTGCCTGTTAATGTGAGCTACATTACTTGTATGTATGTATAGTGTATGTGCATATACTTGTGTATGCCTATATTTTCAAAAGAAATTCTCTCTGATTTCATCTGTCTTCCCTGGATCGAGACAAATATGACATAGAAGCTTCTCAGTGACCAAGGGAATCTCTTGTTCCTCACTCTAAATCATCTTTCCATTATATATTATTATGTGTTTCAGCACTCCATATTTTTTGTTTCACCTACAAACCTACCCCCCTTTCCCTTACTTGGATTATGAAATGGAGTATGTCAGTATCTCAGGTCTAGTCAAGTGGGGCACGTGGAGGAACACTTCAATTCCTCCTCAATGGCAATAGGAGGAAGCTTTACTTCCGGACTCCTCTCTGACAAAGCTTCCAGGACTGGCATGCTACAAGTTTTCAGTCATCAGGAGAGGAAGTCCTAGAAAATACACATCCCTGGCACATTCAGCAGCTGCAACTTGGGCTTCTAGTTACCACTTAACCTTCTTCACTGAAGAGTCAGCTCACTGCCTTGGAGAAGTGTATTCTTAAGTGTCATGCATCATTCCCTGGTTCAAATTGCTTCTGCATCTTCATTCTGTTATTCTCCATTACTAAGCCCTAAGAGCTTTGTTAGCCCCTTATATGTTTAACAAACCTTTTGATAGTTATAACACTCTGTGTTAGATTGTCCTGCTCAAAATCTCTTTATAGGCACTTCCTTAAAATTATGTTTGAAATTGAAATAGAATTACATACTTTTCTGGTCCTTCTCCTCCCTCCAACCTCTTTCAGGTACTCTCTCTTCAACACCTCCCAGGCACCCAGCACACATTTTCAACATATACACAAATACATTTGTATAGGCATATATATATATATATATATATATATATATATATATATATATATATATACATACCAACACAAAACCTGCTATACATCTGTATTGTTGTTGGTGTCCATAAGGTTTCAAGACCGAAAACTCAAGACTAGACAACCAGTAACAGCACTGATAACTGGGAATTGTTAATTCTACTCCTCCTTCTTGAAACAATCTGCAGTTCTTTGACTGTAGTTCTTGTCTAGAGGTGAGGTTCCATTAAATTTTCCCCTTCTATGTTAACATTCTCGTTGACATTTCTAATGTAGATGCTGCAGATATAATATATTGGCATTTCTGATTTTGTGATTAATAAGATTTCCTACAAAGAAGCTAATTGTTACAGTTAGTGAACAAAAATACAAATGTAAACACAAAGTAGGAAGCCCTATGACTAAGAAAATGTATTCAATCGTTTGAGGATAGAAGCGTTAAAGGATGGTCTTTTATGTATTTTGTAAATATAAATTCCATTTTGCAAAGTATTTTCACAGTAAGCATACATAAAAACACATAATAACACACACACACATACACATAGACAAAAAAAAACCTAGGGCATATGTGCTCCCAAATATACAAAGAAAACTAAAGCAATCAAAGATTGATATTTTATTTTTCAATAAAAGTTTTTGGTTCTATTCCCTGGTAACACTAAAGTATTTTAAGCAAGATTCAGATTTATTTAAACTTTGTTCTATTCTTCATGGTTATGTGCTTAACAGTAAATTTTTGACCCAGTGTTGCAAAGAATGGAAATTTTTCATAGAAGTGGAAAATTAATGAAATTTATTATCACTACTATTAAAAACACTTTCATAGAGTTTGCCAGAAATAATATAATTGTGTTTTCCTTTCCCTCTCACTTTCCTCCTTCCATCCCTCACCCACCTCTCTGGTTTACTGTAGAAACAGAGATTCACACTGTTTTAGCCCAGAATGGCTTTGAATTTGTGATCCTGCAACCTCAACTTCAGATTGATACTACATGTGTATGCCACCACAACCTTGATTGACAATGATTATTTTTTTCTAAAATCCCCAAATACAAAGCATAGGCTATTAGAAAACAATTATAAATATATATGTTCTTTACTCATGAGAGTTTTGGATGGAAATATACCCTTTAAAAATCAAAACTTTGATTACAACTTACTGCTTTTATTCATAATATAGTAAGTGAAAATGTTTCATAATTACAGATATCTGGATATTTGATAGCATTTGTCTTTCTATTTTAGCTAGTAGTATGACACCAAAAGTAACCATTACACACACATCATATGTATATTTTGCTACCAATTTTCCTTTCCTTTTATTTTTTGGGGGGTCTGGTTTTTCAATATAGTGCTTCATAAAAGTTTGCCTTTCCCTGTTTACATAGAATTTAAGTATTTACTTACATATCTAAAATTTGTAAACATATGCTAAAGCAAGCATCACTAAAACAAGGAGGATTTTTAATGCAAACACATTTTAACAACCAACCTGTCAGAGTTGAGCTATGTATTGCTACTACATAGGTATGTGACATCATTTGAGGGTCCTGTCCACTTTCATTGATCTACAGAACATGACAGATTAATATTTCAGGTCAGGAGCTCATCTGTAGCAGACTAGTTGTTCAGCACTTACCTGGTTCTGAAGTCAATCCCTAACAATGGAGGAAATAAAAAACAAACAATGAAAACAAAAACAGGTAACTGATAGATAGGAAAAGCTTGGGTTCCATAGCATGTTTTCCCATTGCTCCAAAATTGTCCCTGTGTCTCAGGACTGTTGTGGGGAAAGGAGCCATTAAATTATCACTTTGACACAATTTTAAAGACCTCAACTTTCTTGTGTCAATGCCCTGCCCAAAAGTGAAGCTCCCCCATCGGCCTCACAACCCCTCACCCTTTCCACCACCCAGGTCATAGACGAAATTAAGTGATGTAGAAGGCTCATTCTATTGGAAGAAAAAACAAATAGTTTTATTGTAATAGTGGGAATTCTGCTCACTCCCAGAAGTCAGTGATGTCATCATGAAATGAATTTTTAGGAGTACTGGAAAAGTGTGAATGTTTTGTTTTCCTTTGTTTGTACATCTAGGTGGAAAATACCCAAAATTTCCCCTTCTGCATTCTTAGACCGAGGAAAGAAATTGGGAAGATATGTCGAGGTTGGGAGGGCCAGACAAAAAACCAACAAATGCATCACTTCTGATTTTCATTCCCTGGAATTTAAGGCCTTAGGATTAGAAGTAGACGATGCCTGAGGGCTGAAAGATATTGTGAACCTCTCAGATGACAGAGAGGCAACATGGGAACAAAGAGGCGCACATTAGGGAGAAAGGAAGCAAGGCAGGTGTCAGCCTGAAGATGTGACATAATCTGACATGGTGATAATGAGGAAATATTATTTCAAGCAGATTTTCTATTACAGAGCACTATAGTTTGCCATAGAAATAGAGGAATGATTACTAAAATTTTACAAATAATTACGAATTCATCTTACTCTACCAATTTCCTTCTCATATATTTCTCATTTAAATAAAGACAAATGGACATCAATTCAACAAAATCCATTAATTTCAACACTGTAGTTTTATTTGATGTAGTTTTCATGTGCTTCTTTTATGTGAGGAATATATGACAAGGCAACCACTTTCCTCTATGACATGAAGATATCTTCATGCAATAACACATTGGTGAGAAACAACTACCTACAAAGCAAGTGCCTTAATTCCAGAAAATCATCACCAATAATACAATTGTATGTTTCATTGCATCTAGGTAGGTAAATTTGGAGGGGAAAATTAGAAGATGTATGTAATGAGCTTATTTAAACATTCAAGCTGGGGCTATGTTCCACAGAAAAACTGAAAACACATCTTCAATTTTCTTTTCATGTCACCAGACATGAGATATATAAAGAATTATGTGACAATAATAATACACACTTACTCTAAATTATCACCAGTTTCCAATCTGTTAAGAAACATATTTGATTTGTAAAAATAAAATATAAACTCACCATATCTGTATCTGAGACAGGGCCAAAACTTGTCACATAGATGTTAGTGAAGACTTCAGTAATACTGTCTAATATGAAAAGAAGAAATTGGACATATATTTAAATAGTGGAATCTGCAAGAGGGAAAAGGAGCTGAGTACATGGTGTGATAAGGGAGTCAGTGGTCATGACAGTGTCATCTCTCACTTTCCAAGGAATCTTCACAGCTACTTTCGTAGTCCATTTTAGAAGACATGCTTGGTTATATTGTTCATTAAGAATAACTTCTTAGAATCCATCTAAAGTAAATCATTTGAACTAATTTATCATTAACACTGACAATAGAGCTTGCCTATTATGTAATATTCTAAATTTGATGATTAAACGAATATTCCAGATGTCATTTAAGCGTGACTAAGATTTGTAGTTTGCCCACAAGAATAATTATTTAGCTTAAAAACAATATCTTTCCACAAAATGAAGAAAATAATTGTTAATCATTAGAAATAAATGTGACTCATATTCATATATATAGCCCTAGTACTTAATATCATACAAAATGAAAACAAAAGAAAACAACTTAATTTTCTATAGTTTTATTTCCAAAAACTTAGTTAATAATTTTCTTTTTTTTAAATTTTTTTAATTAATATTTTTTTTATTTTCCATTTTAAGTTTAGATAAGAAACAAGGTTGCTTCACAAGTCAGTACGAGGTCCCTCTCCCTTTCCCTCCCCTCCTCCCGTGCCCTCCCCCCCATCCCCCCCCCGTTATCCCCTCATTCCCCCAGGGAGGGTGAGGCCCTCCATGGGGGTGTCCATAGTCTGTCATTTCATATAGGGCAGGGCCTAGACCCTTCCCCAAGAGTTCAGGGTGAGAGTGCACCTCACATTGTATCCACCTCATTTGAACCCCCATGGAGGGCCTCACCCTCCCTGGGGGAATGAGGGATAATTTTCTTAACACCTGCCTGAAATTTAAGGTTCAAATGAGGTGGATTCTAAAATAATGTAACCTATGAACTGTTAACAAAATTCATCAGTTAAATAGAGGACTTAGATATTCAAATTTAAAAATTTAAGGACATTAATTGTTTCCATCACCATGGGTTACATATTGTAAAATTCTAATTCCACATTAACAATATAAGGAAGCATTTCCCATTTCTTAAGAGGCATTAATTGATAAAGGAATAACTTAGTCATACAACTTTGAAACAAGAAGACAATCTTTTTAGAATAATTTTAATAGACAGACTTTTTAAATTGAAGTTTTATTGCACTAGGTGTTTCTCCAAAGACTTGAGATATAATAATTTGCATACCAAGTCTATATAATAGAGTCTCAGTTACATTCCTAGGGTGCATTAATGACACACA
The DNA here is from genome assembly GCF_017639785.1 of Mesocricetus auratus. NCBI lineage: Eukaryota > Metazoa > Chordata > Mammalia > Rodentia > Cricetidae > Mesocricetus > Mesocricetus auratus. The sequence continues at coordinate 49,473,846 of NW_024429190.1, forward strand.
GTAAAATGAGAAATTACCACCTCTAATACAGCAGACAGAGCCTGGCTTTAAAACCCAAGTGCTCTCATTTCTGAATCTTCAGACTAACACATGTATTGTACCACATTGGATAATAGAATTGAGACCAAATATGGATTCTTATTAACTCTGTATTTCCACTTACTGTAAGTTGTACGTCAAAGCACAGTGAAAGAGTACCAATTAGCATATTTATTCCACTCTATTCTGTATACCATTCTATTTCTTAAACTGTTTTTATTAACTCTACTATATAGATACCTCAGCACACAAATCAATACAATTGCTCCACTGTGACACCTGTCTGAAACACAGATATACATAGGGTTAAGTTCCTGGGCATGGAACTTGTGCAGAACTCGAAGTTACCATGATTATAAAACCTTGTGTTCAATTTAATTTTTGTTCATGCTCTCTGAAATCCTGGCATTATTTTTTAAACAAAGGTCATGAATTTCCATTTTGAACTGAACTTCTCAAAGTACATTAATATCATGGTCCTATCTACTATGTGTTATTATAAAAAATTATAAAGCAAAACCCAATACTTACTTTCCTCCCAATGAATCAATCATGCTACAACATTTATTAAATACACAAATGAAATAAGCTTCAGATATTATAAACATCCAATTAAAATATTCCAGGGAAGAGAAATTACAGTATCAAGGAGTTTTTGCATTAACTAGAGAAAATTATTCCCTTTAATATGAGTAGCAAAGTTGGGAAAGGGAGAAAACAAAAATGATCTCTCTTATGTTAATGATTAGCAATGTGTAAAGGGAACTGAAAGCACCTGGTAGCTTCCAACTAGGAGCAGGAAGGTGAAAAATAAGATGAGCCTCAGAGGCTTGAGTGTATAAGAGAAGCCACAAAGACAAAAGATAGCTGTGTAAAGTTACTTGAAAGAAGGAAAATGTTTGTATGTTTTATGACATCACAGACCTCACTGAATAATAGGTGCACTAGAAGGATTCCAACTATGAACACAGAGGGTAGGTGAAAATCGGCAAGGAGGGCTCTAGAGTCAGTGTCAAACAGTTTTTGGTATGACATCGGAGCCTATGAAACGTGGCTTTGGAGCAGAGGTTTGAGGATTTTGGTGTGGATGGATGTATAGAGGAATAAAGCAGCAATGTAGATTAATGACACATTTCAGTGAAAATGACAAACATTTGACAACATCTAACAGCATTCCCAGGTTCTATAGGCAAATCCCAATGTTTGGTTATGATTTGACCTTCTCTAAATTAGGGGGAGAAAAAGGAATAGATTAGAAGAGAAAAGAGACTATACAAATAAGATTATGTATGAGTCATGTGACACAGATTTGGCAAAGGCAGTCTATAAGGTATTTCATGCTTGTGCCTATAGATTAGAACAAGGTAAAACTGTATTATTCATGTTTGTTACAGCCTTTTGATTCATTAGACTTACAAATATCCCAAAGTAAGCAAAGGTACTTTCTGGCCAGTAGAAACCTTGATCTTTGCATCTTAGGAAGGATGGGTCGTACTCTCAAGTTCTGGGTGTTCTCAGTGAACACCTCAGTGAGCTCCTGAGTCAGTCTTCTCACTGGTTATGATCTTTCCTCTCCCAAGCTTCATTAATTACTTCTCTACATTTATGTCTCTATCTAAATGTTTCTGTTCTTCAGCCATGGATGGTTAGTGAGGTTCACAGTTACAGCCATGAATTCTCTCCTAATGGGAATAACTTAAATCCAGTTAGGCAGCTATTGGATACAACCAAGATAAAAACATCACTAAATAGTAGTGGATGAATCTTACTAGGTGGTAACGTGTGTTTGAAGGCTGTACATGTGGGTAAGGATTTTGATTTCTTTTCTCCCTTAGCAGCTTGCATAACAACTTTGGATACTATGAGAGACAGTACTTAATGAGGAGGCTTTCAGCTCAGTTCAGACTTGATTCCTCCAAGTTCTGTGTCAAACTGTTGGCTGTCTTCAAAAATAGAGTCTTCATTTCATGTTCAAGGAAGCAACCAAGTGCAATAACAATTCTCTCTATTTGGAGTCTCTTGGATTTTCCTGATGAGCAATTCAAAAGTAGGCAGGTTTCACAGACACACACAACACACACACACAACATACACATACACATACAACACACAACACACTCACACAATTCAAGTACTTTTAAGAAAACTAAAGGGTTCCTGTGTTTTTTTCAGATAATCTTAAGTGTTAATTATATATCCTTTCTCCCTCTGTATTTTTCCCTTTCGCCCTCCATCAGACCACCATTTTTCTGTTTCCTTTTCACAACACCTGTGTTCTAGTACAGCTTCTTCTGCCTTCCCAGCATGCTCCATTTCTGTTTCATAGTTCCTATAGTTTCTTCAAGTTTTATACTTAAACTTGAAGATTTTGAGGCAAGATCCATAAAAAAGTGGGAACATGTGGCAATTGTTTTTTCTGAGTCTGGGTTTCTCAGCTAAGGCTCAGAGCAAAATCACAAAAGAGAGGACGGACAATATTGTACAAACCAGAGAACCAGGATGCCTATCATCCTCCAAACATGACTAGGAAGCTGCACGCAGAAAGTTTCAGCACTATGGGGCCTAAATAAGACAGGAAATATATAGCTACTGACTGACAGGTGAAAAACCAGTGGTCTCTAGGGACCAGTCCCATGTTTGCTTAGACAATCTCAAGTGGGATTTTTAGATTCCTATTTGTTTCTAATGAGATAGAGCCAAAGAAAGTATGTACTTGGGTACATGGTAAGGTGGAAAAGATTTGGGAGATGTTGGAAGAGGAAAAACCATAATCAGAATATATTATGTGAAAATAATATGTTTTCAAATTAAAACCTTATAAATAAAGATTGATATCTGAGACTAAAATGTGCGCAAAGAAAAATGTCCACGAAGAATGAACATCATAGAGGAGGGGAAAATAAAGAGTTGTAGTAATAAAACAAGGTCACAGTTACTAATGCTAAGAGAGTGATTTGGGGAAAAGATGTACAAGTTAGTTTCCCTCATTTTGGTGTTCAGTGGTTGTAACCATTCTCTAAGACAGCAAAATTCAGGAAAGATATTTCAGGTGGAGGATTCCACAGGCCAAAGACAAGTCCTGTAAACAGGTTAGGTTCACAAAGATCAGCATACTCAGATCAGGGAAACATCATACAGTAGTAAAAGACAGAAGTGCATGTCAAAAACAAGTCAACTACAATTAGTAAAACTAATTAGGTCACTATATTTATGGCAGCATGGAAACGCCAAGAGGAACTTGAATCATAGAATAATATCTAATTAGAAATGCTATGTTCCCTTTATGCGTGTGGCTAAGCTAGGTCAGAGGAGAGAGCATACATTCTAATACTGTAGATGACGTTCAGGATAAAGAAAGGTATGAGACCAAGACAAGAAGAGTCAAGACAAGCAGAAAGCCTATTTTCTTTTTCTTTCCTTGTTTGTTTGTGAAATTGACTATTTAGTTTGACGTGTAGAGACAACCTTTAGAGACTGAAAATGAATGCTATCTGTAGGGTTGTACCAGCATAAAACAAGGCACAATGGAGTGTAAATGGATGGTGAGACATGAGGAGAGAAAGTAGAGAGCACTTCTTTTAAAAGTTGTCAAAATGGATTTCAAGTGAACTCAAGTAGTCAGTCCATGTTGTGTAATGCAGTATACAATACCACTTAAATTTAACAAATTCTAAGACTTGGCAAGACAAAAACATGTTTTCCATAAAAGATTAAAAATTTGGGAGATTGTACTTTGTAATGTGTCTTCTTTCCCATGTTCTCCCAGCACAAACACATAAATTCTAAAATCTATTTTCTCAAAACAGATATATTCAAGATTAGAAATAATAAAAATGTGCAATATGATGAAATACAGTAGGTCAGAGTTTTCACATGCAACAAGTGAAATTACTGTAGGCAACTATTTAAGCCTAATTAATCAATAAGCTCCATTACAATAAAAATTCTTACTCCTTTACTTCCCTGTTGTGGAATCCAGGGAAACTGCTATAGCCCTGGCTATAAGTAGTGGAACTGGAAAAAATGTATAAGTACCATATTCTATATATTATATTAATCACACTTCTAATTTGCTGCTATGGTATTACCCAAAGTTCAATAAATACTGAACAGTGGTGAACACGGAATAGTCATCTTCAGTATTTTTTACAATTTAATGTTAACAGAAGCACATAACAGGGACTTAAGAAGTTTGTTAAAGACAAATGTTGGATGCAAATCAATTTTCTACAGTCCCTCTGTAAGATTCTGTAAATGTGGATTTTCTAGAAAGCATTACTTTCAGTCACTATAGAATTTTCCTTGGATGAATTAAGTGACTTTTACCAATGTCTCTGGCTCTGTGAGTGACACTATATAGTTTTACATTTTCTAGTGATTAAGGGTCTAGATGAATTATCTACTATGAAGTAGAAAGATTGTAAGGATTTTCTGATTTAAACATACAGCCAGTCAAATGCAGAGATGAATTAGGTAAAATGAAACGAAGGTATTTAAGATGTACTCCAGGGCATGAATCTTTTCAACAATAATTCTATTTTGTCACAATAATCTATACTACAAAGACCTATTACATATTCCTCTGTTATTAATCTAGGACAAGGATCATAACATTATGGGTATGCTGCTGCCATTCCTCTGACCTGCAGTCTATTCTTTGACTTTTAGTAAAATATTTATAGAGATTCAACTTAAATAATATGAAATGTAACCTTTAAAGTGTAAAATTATTTTTCAGTGTAGCCAGTGAGTCACACTCTCCCTTCCCCAAGGCTCTGAAAACAATTATTTAATTATTCATTACTTAGTCTTGTATCTCTATAGATATTTTCCAATATCCTAAATGTCATTGAAGAGAATTTTTCAATTCCTAGTTTTTAGAGTATTTGTATCATGAAATATATTTAATTAATTCCTTTTTGAAAAAGTCTCCTACTATAGCCTAAGTAGTCCTGGAACTCACTACTAGCTGTAGCAGGTCATAAACTCACTATGATCCTCTTGAATACAGGGATTACAGGTGTGAACCACCCACCATCCTCAACTAAGATACTAAATACATTTTCTCAGCTATATGTTCATTTGCATTCATGCCATAATATTTTAAGTCTCCCATCTCAATTTGTTCTTTTAGATTTTGCCCTTATTCATTCTGGAAACATACTAGTCTTTCTATCTCTCTATCTGTCTTTATGCACGAGTAGGCATGTGTGTATGTGCATGAATGACTTATCACTTTTTCAAATTAATTTTGGTTCCAATTTCTAGTTTCAATCTTTTTGATTAAAAAAGAGCTGTGATTTTATTTTTCTTAAATTTATTGCACTGGATTTTAATCTAAATTTAGTATACTTAGAATGTGATCTATGTGGAAAGTAGCTGAATGGATATTGTCATGAGCATAGAGTCAAGGAACCTAATTCTTAAGAATCTCTGGAATGTCCAGAACTTCCGTGGGTCAGACCCCACAGGAATGTCAAACCTGTCTGAGTTAGGATGCATAAAGGTGTTTACAAACTTTCATATTTAACTAAAACCAATGCATAAAAACACTGTAGGCAGCTTTTTCCTCACAGATAATGGCAACCTGAATCTTTTCCCATAGAGAGATTAGCTGGCCCAGCTCTTTTTTTTCTTGTTGTATGTAAGAAACCCGAGGAGCTTGCAGGAAACCCCACCAGAGCCCACCAGATCCCAGCTTGTATGTCATTACATTATTCCTTGTTGTTCCATTCAGGTTAATTGCTAAACAATGAAGGCCACAGAATATTCGTGAGCAGTTGTCAAAAATCTGTATTATGATATGGTTGGCAGACATGGGACATAGATATTTATTAGGTCTAGTTGACTTGCTCTGTTTTCAAGTCTTCTATTTCCTCAGTAGTTACCAAATGCGAGTTTATAGGACACTGAATATTATATATTTGAAATACCTATTTTTCCTTTAAATGTTTTTAACATGTTTCTATGACACTTAACTCCATGTCTATGACAGAATTGTGAGTTGTTTCATTAATTATTGATCAGGAGATTATTGGCTTAGCCTTCTCAGAATTATTTAACTGGAATTAACATCAATTTAATACTAATAGTTACAAGAGCTGGCTCTGCCCCTCACCTGAGGAGGGCAAGGCCAGAGGCCTGGACCAACCAGCTCAGCTATCACCAAGGCCCACACCCTAAACCTAGGGTTAGTTCACCCTAACATCTACCCCATTTATTACCTGATGGAGTGTGTGAAGGGACTGGTCCTGAAGAAAGATAAATGCAAGGTCCCCATGACTGGGGCAACAGCAGGACATCTGAAAGGAGTTCCTATGAGGGTCCAGTGATGAAGGTGTGCTAGAGGCATTGAACAAGACCAAAGACTCATTGCAATGAACATTTTGTGGGTGGGGCTTATTGGAAAAAGGGTATAGTATGTGAAGAGATGTTGGAAATACAGAAGTGTGAGGTGTTTTTTTTTTTGTTTTTTTTAATTGATTGGGATGGATTTCAGGATGTAGATGTGGTAGGGGTAAGAGGATATGGAAGGACTGGGGAGATTGTGGTGCACAATGTCAAATTCCCAATCAATAAAGAATTGTGTTATTAAAAATGGCAGTCTTGCCAAAAGCAATCTACAGATTAAATGCATTCCCCCATTAAAATCCCAACACAATTCTTCGCAGACTGTGAAAGAACAATACTCAACTTTATATGGAAAAACAAAACCCAGGATAACCAAAACAATACTGTACAATAAAGGAACTTCAGGAGGTATCAACATCCCTGACTTCAAGCTATAATATAGAGCTATAGTCCTGAAAGCAGCTTGGTATTGGTACAAAAAATAGACAGATAGACCAATTGAATCAAACTGTAATCCTTGATAGTAACCCACACACCTATGAACACCTGAGTTTTGACAATGAACTAAAGTTATACAATGGAAAACAGAAAGTATCTTCAACAAATGATGCAAATAGATCCATATCTATCATATACAAAACTTAAGTCCAAATGGATCAAAGACTTCAACATAAATCCAGCCACCTGAACCACTTAGAAGAGAAAGAGGATGGTACCCCTGAATGAATTGGTACAGGAGACAGCTTCCTGAACATAACACCAATGGCACAGACAGTGGGGTCTACAATTAATAAATGGAACCTCCTGAAACTGAGAAGCTTCTAAGGCAAAGGATACAGTCAGCAAGACAAAAAGGCAATCCACAGAATGGAAAAGATCTTCACCAACCCCACATCTGAGCGAGGGCTGATTTCCAAAATGGAAGCAGAGGCAAACACCCACAGTTAAACACTGAACTGAACCCAAGGAACCCAGTGACAGAGAGGAGTGATGAGCAAATTGGCAAAGAATGGGCTGGCAAAACCAGTAGAGACAGCTGATCTGAACAGGGGAGTGCTCTTGGACCCCAGACCGACAGTGGGGAGGCCAGCATGGGACTGATCTGGACCCCCCAAATGTGAGTGTCAGTGAGAAGGCCTGGGCAACCTATGGGGCCCTGAGCTGTGGATCAGTGTCTATCCCTGGTATACAAAATGTCTTCATGTGCCTATAGCACAAAGAGAGATGCTCTCTCAGCCTGGACTCTTAGGGGAGTGCCTTGACCCTACCAAGAGTAAAATGACAGACTCTAGATATCTCCTATGTGGAAGGATTTGGCAATAGGGTGGGAAGGAGTGGGGGAAGGGGAGTGCGGGAAGAGGGGAGGGAGAGGGAACTGGGATTGACATGTAAAACAAGCTATTTAAAATTAAAATAAAAAATGATAAAAAAAGAAAAAAATATACCAATAACTCAAGAAGCTAGTCACCAAAACACCAAAGGATCCAATTAAAAAGTAAGCTACAGAACTAAATAGAGAAGTCTCAATAGAGCAATATAAAATGGATGAAAGACACTTAAGAAAGTGCTCAACGTCCTTAGCCATCAGAGAAATGCAACTGGAAACACTTCTGAGATATCATCTTACTCCTGTCAGAATGGCTAACATAAAAACCACAAACAACAGTCTATGATGGAGAGGATGTGGAGAAAAGGGACCACTCCTTCATTGATGTTGGGAGTGCAAACTTGTGCTGCCACTTTGGAAGTTAGTATGGTGGTTTCTCAGAAAATGAAATACACAGAAATACACAATGGAGTATTACTCAGCAGGAGGAAAAAAACAATGAAATGTTGAAATTTTCAGGCAAATGCATGGGACTGGAAGAAAACAGCCTGAGTAAGGTAACCCAATCACAGAAAGACAAGCATGGTTGTGTGCTCCCTCATATATATGGATATGATACACAGAGCAAAGGACTACAAGCCTACGATCCACACCACCAGAGAAACTAGGAAACAAGTAGGACCCTAAGAGAGAAACACCTGGTCCCCTGAAGAAGGGGAAAGGGACAAGAACCTCTAAGAACAGAGGTGGGGGAAGGAGAGGAGGGAGGTAGGAAAAGGAGAAGGGGAGAAGAGGAAGGAGGAAGAAAACAAGAGGGATCAGGAGGACTGAGACAGCGGAGGAATAAAGGAGGGAAAGTAAAGAGATACCTTAGTAAAGGAAGCCAGTATAGATTTAAAGAGAAATGTGGCACTAGGGAAATAAGTTCAGAGATCCACAAGGATGACCACAGTTAAGAATCTAGGCAGGAGTGGAGAGGCTGCCTTTGATGCCCTTACTCTATAATGAGGTTGATGAATACCTTAATTGCCATCCTAGAGCCTTCATCCAGTTGCTGATCGAAGCAGAGGCAGGCACCCACAGCTAAACACTGAGCCATGTTCCTGGAATCCAAGGGTTCTAGGAGGAGAGCCGGAGGAGGGATGAGCAAAGGAGTCAAGACCATGCTGGAGAAACCTACATAAACAAGTTGATCTGATCTAGTGAGAGCACAGAGTCCCCAGTCATAGAGAAGAGGAACCAGCATTGGACTGAACCAAGCCCTCTGAGTGTGGGTGCTTGGGCAGTCTATGGGATATCTAAGAGTGGAGTCAGTGTTTATCCCTAGTGAACAAAAAGACTTTAGGATCCCTTTCCTTATGCAGGGATACAATTGCAGCTGTCGGTCTGGGGTCCAAGAGCTCTCCCCTTTTCAGATCAGCTGTCTCTGCTGATTTAGCCGGCCCATTCTTTGCCAATTTGCTCCTCACTCCTCTCTCTCTGTCACTGGGTTCCTTGGATTCAGCTCAGTGCTTAATTGTGGATTTAGCCTCTGCTTCCATCAGTCACTGGATGAAGGCTCCCGGATGGTTATAGACATCAAGTTCATTATCAGGAATGGGCATTCGAGGTGGACTCTCCACTGTTGCTTAGCTTGCCAATTGGTGTCATCCCTTTAGATCACTAGAGGTCACTCTGGTGCCTGATCTGTCTTCTAACCTATGATTACCTCTTCCCCCTATTCTACCCCCACCCACCACTCAACCTTCCTGTTCCCCCATGACCTGTTTGCTTTTAAGTGTGTGGAATCCTAAGTTGTTTTAAAAAGTGCGATATCAGAGTAAAGGTCAGTTAGGTTTATAAATGAAGCTGGTTTCCCTACTTCCTTGAATGAGTCATAATTCATTAGCTGAAAAGTTGACATTTTAGCTACTGTAATATGGTAACTACAAATGAGGAACTCATCCCTACCCATTATTATATGTGTCACCATTTGCTACTTTATCTGCCCCCCCATTGGTGTCTTTTTAAGACTACTTCTGCAAAGCTATATTCTTTTCTCTTTCAATCAACTGAAATGTTAAATCTCTTAGTACAAAGAGGTGTGTGAGAGGTCATGTGGGAGATGCAATAATGCTATCAACAGTCACTCTGGTTGATTTATAACTCTGTCTAGACCTTTACTTCCTGCTTATAAAATAACCAAGGCCATATTGGAAAGATAAGAACCTTGCCAGTTTTTTCCAAAGTACGTGAAATACATCTGCCTTTTTGCATGGCATTTTAGGTTTTCTGAAATTTAAATGAAATTTTAAGGCCTCCCTATCCCCATTATCACCTCGGTTTCACTTTTTTTTATTTTAAGGTTTTTCATTGGACTCTTCTCCAGCTGGTGTCTCTGTTAAGACAGCTGTGAACTAAAACAAAAGCTATTCATTTATCTTTCTAACACATGTCTTGAGAACAGTGTTACCTGCACAAAGTCAACAGTCAAGTTCAATGAAGACAAGCCTTGAGAATGGACACACAGGTTCAAAAGTAACAATTTTCTGGAGACAGTACATCGTAAAGAAAGCTTTGTATCACTCTCCTGAGATTTGTGGAGCATTGCATTTCATGACTTGAATAGTTACAAGCCTGGTAGTTTTCAAACTGAGCATGTAATACAGAAAAGTAGACAGGATAATAAAAGTTAAAATGCCAGAAAAACCAATAGATTTATTGTTATGCATCCAGTTTTCCTTCTAAATAGTCCTGGGATTGTTACAAACTTCTAGTTAATCTGCAGAGATCTGTGAAAGTCAATTATATAATGTTTGTCACTGTTCTTTGCAGGGGCAGATTTCTTGAGCACCTCATTCTGCCACTCCATAAGTGTTAACCTAGTGTCTCTTCTTAAATCTTATATGAGATTGTGTCACTTGACTTCATAGTAGCCTAGAATTTCTCTGTATCTCAATGGAAACAAAAGTTATACCCTTTATATTCCTAATGTACATAATACTTGATGACTATGGTGTAGCATTTTCAGTTTCTTCTGCTGCTATTCAATGGTTTGTCTCATTTATATCCTGGCTAATCATTAAATATGGTTGGTCTTTGCAGGCATTTAAGTGGTCCTATTTCACACTCATAGTTTACTCTCTAACCTCACTGAAGTCTATTTTTGTTCCTTGTTTATTTGAGCAAATATTTGTGTAGGATACACTATATTCTGGTACCTTTCTAAGAACTTAGAAAAATAATATTTTGAGCCCTTTTCTCAGACATCAGTTCTTTTATGATGAGCCCTAACTGAGCTCTGTAATTCAAGGTCCACCCTCTCTTTATCATGATCACATCTTTACCTTCTTCACTTTATAATATGATAATATGATACCTCCCAACATTTTCTAAAATTTTCTTACACTCACTGCGTAAGATGAAAACTGAAAAAGGCAGTTGTACTTCCATCTGGTGCTTCACTGGGTTCATAATAATAATAATAATAAACACTTCAGGCAATTTGCAGTGTTCATTGAGGGGAGGTTCCATTTTTGATACTGTTATTTTATACTAAAATGGTAGAGTCTGAGAAGAAGATTAACTTAACAAGAGAACAAATCAACAATGAATAAGAACACAATCCCACAATTTAAAGAAATCTGAAAAAAGGAGCCAAGAAATTGGGTCAAGAAAGGAAATGTGTAGAGGTAGTGAAATAAAAATCAACAGTGAACATTGTACCCGAAAGATGCTGCGAACAAAAGGTCCTGAAAAGAAATATCACCTCACACTGAACTTTCTACAAAGCCAATGGTCAGATTAGAACAATAATTTTTCTAATATTGCAAATTCAGGATCAAATTATATTAAGCTATTTTAGCCCCCATTAATAGTCACTATTTGTCCACTGCTCTGTCTGACCTAACATCCTTGAGAATGTGGTCAAGTCAGTTTTTATTGTACAGACTATTAGTTTCCACCAACCCGAAAGCTAATGATGTCCTCAGGTAACATCTGAAGTCAGTAATAGAGACTTGCTTAGGCAGAGCTTGGTGAACCCTAGGGAAGATTGGAAGAAGTATTGTAGGAGACAGAGGAATCCAGGACACCATGGAGAACAGGGCCCACAGAATCAACTAAGCAGGGCTCATAGAGACTGAAGTGGCAACCATGAAACTTGAATGGATCTGTGCTAGAGTCCAGTAAGAGAGGCATTCTGGATGGGACTAAGGAGTGGGGCGGCAGCCACCTATGCCTCTTAGTCAGCTCCTTGACCTCAATGCACCAGTGAGAATGAACCTCATTCCTGACTCTTCCAATAATGTGATGCCAAATAAACATCAGACAGAAGACCTGTTCAGTGCTCTTAGATCTTGCATGAAACTTTGTTCTGGGGCAATACAATCTGACCAGTGAAGATCTCATCCAGTTATTGCCTCACCCTTGCCTCTACCACCTCTTTTCTGCTTTGACCAAGAGCGGGCCTTTACAGCACTACCACTTTGGTGAATTCCAAACTGAAGTTACACAGCTGGATAGTAAATCAAATTTGATAAATAAACAAGCCAATTTTGAGTAGTATAAAAAATAGATTCCCTTCCTCTGACGCAACTCATCTACCTGATATACTCAAAAATATATTTGAAAAGGATCTTGATTTCTGACTTTCTTTGCTCTTTTTACAGCAAAAACTTTATAAAAGCTTTGCCAAATTAACAGATGAAATTTCGATAACCTAAATAGGCACTAATATTTTACAGCAGAATAAAATTGTACCCCTTTGAGGTGAGAACTTTGTTATGCATGAACAACATATAAAAAATGTAACAAAGGTAATTTTTACTCCTATGAAGATTGGAGGACAACTAAAGCTCACAGCAAGTCAAATAATCTGGGATCTGAAAACAGGATTTAGAGATCTTGGAACCAGCAACAGAGTAAGGTGTGAGTGTAGAGACCAAGCAAAGTAAGGAATGAGAGAGAATATACAATAGTGAAATTTTGGGTTTTTCTTGTTTAAGGGGGAGGACAACTGAGCATATAGTCAATAGACCAGGAAACTGTAGTAGGCAGGGAAAAATTAAAAAAAATGTAGCAACAAAAAGAGATGGATGACAAAGAAAGACACCAGACTAATCCTTCATGACATCCATTGCAAGATACCGGCAAATGATGCAGGGAAAGAAGGAGGAAAATAGCCTAACCATGCTAAAAATTAGTAGGAGAAACAAAGCAGGATTCCACAGTCAACATATGATTAGCAAAAGTGCCAAGAACACAAATGGAGAAAGAACTGTTGGTTCAGTTGATTACATTACAAGATTTGGCAGGCTCTATGTAAGAGAGTGAACTTGAACTCTCATAGAAGGGACCACTCAAAACAGACTAAAGCCTGAAATGGTAAAAGATCTAAGGTAAAGGACTGAGAATTGGCATGGACAATGCTTTCCCTTATAGAATCCTAAAATTTAATCAAAAACATCAGGAATCTGGACACATTAACTCACACTCACAACTTCTACCTAAAAAGCCAAGAATCAAACAGATTCACTGCTAATTCTAAGAAGTTCCATATCTTAATACTAATTCTTCCTAATTTGTTCCACTGAGAGAGAGAGAGAAAGAGCATCACTGAAGTCATGCTATGAAGTCACTATTATCCTGTTACCTAAATCAGGCAATGACAAAGAAACACAAAGGAAAACTATAAACCAATATTTCTGAAGAATACAGATGTAAAATTTCTCAGCAAAAAACTTGCAAAGTTAATTCACAAATACATTAAGACATCCATATATCATGACCAGTTGGGCTTCATCCAGGAAATGCAAGGTTGATTCAACATATGTAAATCATAAATGTTAATATACCACGTACATAAATAAATTTAAGTACAGAAAACACTTTATCATTCTAATTGATGCCCAGGATACAACAACGTTCAGCAAGCCTTTCTGATGAAAGTACTGAAGCCATTAGGAGTCATAGGGAAATAACTAAGAATCATAAAGGCTATATGCAACAAAATGATTGTCAATGATAAAACCAAAGAACATGAATGAGAACACTTCCTAGGAAATCAGGAAGCAGATGGGATGCCAATGCCCATATCTTATGCAATATAGTGCTCAAAATCTTAGCTATAGCAATTAGGCAACAACAAATACAAAAAGCATAGCAGTGTCAAATAGAAAAGGAAGAAGTTAGGGAGTCAGTGGCTAGGGTATCTCTGTGAGTTCCAGGCCAACCTGGTCTACAGAGCAGGACAGCAAAGGCTACAAATAGAAAGCCTCTCTGGAAAATAAATAAAATAAATAAATAAATAAATGGAAGAAGCTAGACTATCCTTAGCTTCAGGTGACACAATTCTATACTTAAAATTCTATACTTAAAATGGCACATACGTAAAATTGTAGAACACAAAATAAATATACAAACAAACAGGAACATTTATTTATATCAATAATGAACTCTCAGAGAAAGAAATTCAGATAAGAAATCATCTGTAATATCTCAATACCAGTGCCCAGGAATTAAAAAGAATTAGGAACAGGATGATAAAATAGAAGCAAAAGAACTCTACAAAGAAAACATCAAGACACTGAAAAGGGAAACCACAGAAGATATTAGATAATGAAATGGCCTTCCATGCTCCAGAACTGGCAGAATTAATATCATGACAATGGCTAAACTGCCAAAGTTTATCAACTGAATTAATACAATATGCATCAGAATTCTAATGTCACAGTTCACAGATTTAGAAAAAAATAATCAAGAATTCGCATGGAAACACAAAAGCATGAATAACCGAAGTTATAATATAGAGCAAGATCACAGCTGGATGTACAATGCTTGACCTCAAATTATACTGCAGATTATGGTGATAAAGACAGCCTGTTGCTGACATAAAAACAGATAGAACAATGGAACACAATAGAGGAGCCAGAAACAAATGGAAGCAATTAATATTAAAGATATAAATAGCAAATGAGACAGAACTATTGGCAAGGTGTGCATAACATAAAATGATTATACGTAGGAAAATTAAGAAATTGAAACACCTCAGAAAGAAAACAAATGGTTGTTTTTTGAAATGAAGAAAAAATTAACTATACATTCTCCAAAGAAGACAGGATAGCCAACAGTTATAATACAAATTATTCAGCACCACTAATCCTCAAGGAAACGTAAAACAATACCATAAGACGTCCTCCTACAGCTAGTAGAATGAATATTATCAATCACACAACTGTACCAAGCCTTGACAAAGACATAGGGAAAAAAGGAACTATAATATACTTTGGTGGGAGTGTAAATTAAGGTGCCAGAGTTGTTAAAGCCCCATGGGAAGTTTTAACCTCTCTGAGAAGTGGATGGGGGTAGAGTGGGGGAAAAGAAGGGGTATTAAGAGGAGGGGAGGGAGTTGGAACTAGGATTGGTATGTAAAATGATAAAATATTTCTTTAAAAAAATAAATAGAGAGTTTTCAATAGAGGAGTCTAAAATGGCTGAGAGGCACTTGAGAAAGCGCTCAACATCCTTAGCCATCCGGGAAATGCAAATCAAAACAACTCTGAGATACCATCTCACTCCTGTCAGAATGGCTAAAATCAAAAACACCAATGACAATTTATGCTGGAGAGGATGCGGTGAAAGGGGGACACCCCTCCATTGCTGGTGGGAGTGCCAACTGGTTCAGCCACTTTGGAAATCAGTATGGAGACTCCTCAGAAAAATGGGAAATAAACCTACCGCAAGACCCAGCAACTCCACTCTTAGGCATATATCCAAAAGATGCCCATTCATACAACAAAGATGTCTGTTCCACTATGTTCATTGCTTTATTTGTATTAGCCAGAACTTGAAAGCAACCTAGATGTCCCTCACCCGATGAGTGGATAGAGAAAATGTGGTACATTTATACAATGGAGTACTATTCAGCAGAAAAAAATAATGGAATCATGAGATTCGCAGGCAAATGGATGACACTAGAAGAAACCATTCTGAGTGAGGTAACCCAGTCACAAAAAGAGAAACATGGCATGTACTCTCTCATATATGGATTTTAGACATAGATCTGGAGAGTGCCAGCCTACAATCCTATGGCCAGAGAGTCTGGGAAACAGAAACTTTATTTAGTGGCTGATCGAAGAAGAGGCAGACTCCCTTGGTTAAGTACTGAGCTGAACTCAAGAAAGCCAGTAACAGAGAGGGAGGACTGATGATCAAAGGGATTAAGACTGGGCTGGTTTAACCCCCAGAAACAGCTGACCAGACAAAGGTTAACTCTTGAATCCCAGGCATCAGCCTGGGAATCCAGCATGGGACTGATCAAGACCCCCTGAATGTGAGTGTCAGAGAGGAGACCTAGGGAATCTATTGAGCCTTGGGCAGCAGATCAGTACCCATCCCAAGTATACACACGGACTTTGGACTCCCATAGAACAATGTGAGGTGCAGTCTCACCCTGAACTCTTGGGGAAGGGTCTGGGCCCTGCTATATATGAAATGACAGACTATGCACACCCCCATGGAGGGCCTCACCCTCCCTGGGGAAATGAGGGGATAATGGGGGGGGTTGAGGGGAAGGCACGGAAGGAGGGGAGGGAATGGGAGAGGGACATGGAACTGACTTGTGAAGCAACCTTGTGTCTTATCTAAATTTAAACTGGAAAATAAAATTAAAAAATAAAAAATAAAAAATGACTAAAACATAAATTTTACATGTCTTTTTTCCATATATTTTTATTTACCTTTTTACGCATGTCACTTTCAGTTCCCTCTCCCTCCCATCCTCCCCCACTCCCCAATCCTCCCAAGCCATCACCCCCACTCCTCCCTCTCTCTGCTCCTCAGGGAAAGGGCCTCCATGAGGGATTTTTCAGGGTCTGTCACATCATCCTGGGAAGGGTCCAGGTTCTTCCTCATGTGTCCATTCTGAAAGAGCATCCCTCCATGTGGAATGGGTTCCCAGAGTCCTTCTGTGTGCCAGGAATAAATACTGCTCTACTTTGCCAGGTCCTACAGATTGCCAAGGCCTCCCTCCTCTCTGTCTCCTATGTTTGGTGGGAGGGTGTCTGGATCAGTCTCATGCTGGCCCCTAACTCATCAGTCTGGGATCCATGTGTTCCCTCTTGTTTAGGTCAGCTGCCTCTGTGGGTTTGCCAGTCCGATCAAATTTTACATATCTTAACTAATTGTGTAAAATGATCCATATGTAAATTGACTTGACTTTCCCATTCCAACACACACTCGCACACACACACATATCACATTGCACCCTAAACTATCTTGCTATTATTTGTCAATTAATCCCTCCTTTTTAATAATTGAAGCCTTCAGCCTCTTGAACAGGCTACAGACAGACATTAAGGCAAACCTAGAGGGATGCAGTGTAAGAGCAATGAAAGAGATATATTAATATAGAGAGAAACTACAGGATTAGGGAGAAACTTGGTACTAGGGTAATTCCCAAGAATCTACAAGAATGACCCCAGCTAAGACTTCTAGCAATTAGTGGAGAGGATATCCAAACTGACTTAATATCCCAACTATCATCATAGAGCCTTCATTCGTAATTGATGGAACCAGAAGCAGAGATCCACAACCAAGCACCAGGCTGAGGTTGGAGAATCCAGTCAAGGAGAGGTAGGAGGGAATATATGAGCAAAGGAAGTCAAGATCATGATGGAAAAATATACAGAGACAGCTGAACCAACCTGGAAGAAACTCATGAAGTCTAAACTGACACCTGTGGAGACTCCAGGGGACAAAACTTTGCCTTCCACATGCAGGAGACAGTTGTGAACCTTGGACTATCTGAGGGGGCTTATTGGAATCCATTTTCTATGGTGGGATGCCATGCTCTGTGGCAGTAGGACCACGATATAAATCTTGGTACATGAGTTAGATTGTTGGAGCCCATTCTCTGTGGTGGGATGCTGTAGGGGAGATCTCACATAGCTGAGGTACTGGCCATGCCCATTTGGAGGGTGGACAGAGGTACCTGGGAAAGGCAATAGTTATAAGGGGAGAAAGAAAGTAAAAGCTCTCTCTTTCTTGTATCCTGGCCAAGGCTCAGAGACCTTAGAGCACTGACCCGGCTTCTAATGTAAGTGATTACTCTCTCTAAATAAATATCTTAGACCCCCATTTACCAATATTTCTGCGTGGTTCAGTTCCATCTACAGGATGCCATGCTCAGACTTAATGCATGGGAGAGGGGCTTGTCACTGCCCCAACCTATTGTGCTGAACTTTCTTGACTCCTCAAGGGAGCCGTTATCCAGAAGGAGGAATGGAGTGGGGGTGGGTTGAGGATGAAACGAGGTAAGGTAGAAGGAGGAGTGGGAGGGAGAACTGTGGTTGGAATGTAAAATGTAATTTAAAATAATAAGTAAATGACAGAAAAAGGATAAACTTGGGCTGGAATACATAGTCCCATGCAATAATGTCTGACTATAGGAGACACGTCTGTCTTCAAAATCGCTACAGGGACATTCTCTGTTAAAAACATTTGGGGAGACATTTCCAGATCCTAGAAATGTTATCTAGGTTGAGGAGATGGAATATTTTATTTTCCCTGTGAAGTCTTCATCTAACATGTAGATTCAGTTTACTCTCGTGAGGGAGCTAAATTCACAGACCTTCCTGAAGTAACACTGAAGGAAATTCATGGGAAGAGCCCGAGGAGACCCAGCACATATTGCTTTGCATTGGTTTAATAGGACCATTTAGTTCCATTTGGTGCTAACAAATGTCTACCAAGGGCTTACTAAGCACAACACAAAGACATCCCCTGCCTACCAGTTGAGGGTGAGAATGCTTCCACAGAGGAAAGGTGCATGTGATGACACAGGCCATTTACAATCCTCCAGGCATTATTTTCTCAACCAGTTGTGGCATTCTCAGCTTAGGATTTTAACAAACACAGAAGCTATGTTAGTTTTGAGGCATTACTTTTATTGTAAGTGATATTTATTCTCCTGGATGGAGATTCCAGTGGCTCCATAGCCCACCAAGTTGTTAAAGATGAAATCTTGAGCACACACACACACACACATTGCTATAAGCTAAAGATCAGTTAGAAACACAGCTACAATTGATCAAGTACAGCTGGGTGTGATGGTAGTTTATAGTTTATTAGTCCCAATTATGCTCTTCCCAGAGCTACTGATAGAAACTGGGATAAAAGCTGAGTGAAGAGAATTCAAATATTTAAAAAAAACATGTTAATCCAAAGTTTTACCTGGGTTCAATATCCATAATAGTAAGAAATCATTTGAACATCCAACTTATAATGAGTATTAAGCATCCAAATTAGACGATAAAAATAGTTTACATATCAAAACAAACTGAAGATCTTAATGTTGTAAGATCCATAATGCCAAAGGTGTGTAAGTTAAAATACACTAACCAACATTTATAATCTTTTCATTATACCCACATTATACTACCTCTGACCACATTTTTGATTGCTTTGAAAAACGCTTTTACAGTATTTGGGGAGATAGTTCAGTCATTAAGTGCTCACTGTATAAGACCTGAGTTCATATGGCCAACACCTACATAAATGTCAGGTGCAGTGGTGTACAGCCCTAATACCAGTTCTTGGGAAATGGAAATAGAGGTATCCCTGAGGCTAGGTAGACATTCAGTCCAACTGAATCATCAATCTCTGGGCTCATTAATCTTTTCCCAAAACAAGGTGGTGAGCAATTGAGGAAAACCACCTTCTGCTACATATTCTAGTAGCATATGATAGTCATATATTTGGTGTTAAATGGAAAAATCTCAGTATGCATTACTGACTAGGCCACCTAGATTATTTGCTGAGCTACAGGCCAAAGAAAGACGGTACCAAAGAAAAAAAGAGGTAGTTACACAGAATATGCTCTTGGGTCTTTGGTTTCTATATGTTTTCAAACATTTGCATCGGCACATACACATAGGCATGCAACAACACATAATAAGTAAATAAATCATCCTGGAATTATGCAAAAACAGTGTTAAAAGAAGATTCACTTTTTCTTATCTTTCTGTTGTCATCTACTTAGGAAAACGGAAGCACAATGGTGAGGCAGAGAATTAATTTGGATTACCTTCTTGCTGAATAGTGTTTACTAATCAAGAATATGTTGGAATATTCTAAATGTAAGATAATTATTTTGATGAGAAATGTTGAGCTACATTTGTGTCCTTGGGGGTAAAAAAAAACTTTAGTGATGAGGGTCTAGATTTAAATACTCAAACCATTGATTTTATAGGAGTATTTACTTTGTTTCAAGTAAAGCTAAGATTTAATATTCAACAATTCAATGTTTTTTGTCTCTAGCACTCCAAAGAGGAATGCAGGCAGAGCCTTGTTGGCAATATTAAAGCTGTTGCTATCTGTCCCTGAATCTCCCGAATCAGCCTCAAGAAGAAACTGTACTCATAACACAGTGGCACAGAGCTTATTGATATTCTCATTTGATGATAGTATCACTTTCTCCTCAACAATAACCTCAGCTTAAAGGAAGAGAAAAGGAATGAAGATAGCTCCTGAAGTAATTAACTTCAACAGATTCTTCTAGATGCTGTTTCCTGGAGCTACATATATTGGGAAATATTATGAATACTGTATAGCTAATATGTAATTAGGAACTTTGAGAAACTTAAGTCACAATGCCTTGCATTCATCATATCTGCTTAATACCCAATGTGAGATAACAAATGAAATTTACCACCTATTAAGCTTTTAGAATATGTTCTGGTAGGTTAAATTTATCTCCATCATCACCTTCCGGGTTGGATGTTGTTGTATTTATTTTATCTCCTATGCAAAGTTAACAGTTAAAAGGGGGTAAAGCTACACTGAATCATATTCCTCTGGTTTCATATTGAGTTCTCATAAGCACACCAGTAATGAAGGGCCAAATAATGCATGTGTGGGGACATAGCACACTACTAGTAAAGCACTTGTCTACCATGCAAAAAGCCTAAGAATCAATCAGCAACATCACATAAAATCAGACAGAAAACCCAACAGTACAAAGACTTTGCATTTATCTTATTATTGGCCTTTGGAATAATGCTATTATAAAACTATATGTTTATAGTATGAACTGATTATAAGTCAGTCGCATACACTTGGGGATAAAGGATAACCAAGACTCCTATAGCCCAGTTACACGATTAATGTTCATTGTACAAAGTGTGTCAAATAAATTTGTATCTTTTCTGTCTGTTCCACTATGTTCATAGCAGCATTATTTGAAATAGCCAGAACTTGGAAGCAACCTAGATGCCCCTCAACTGAAGAGTGGATAGAGAAAATGTGGTACATTTACACAATGGGGTACTATTCAGCAGAAAAAAACAATGGAATCCTGAGATTCGCAGGCAAATGGATGACACTAGAAGAAACCATCCTGAGTGAGGTGACCCAGTCACAAAAAGAGAAACATGGCATGTATTCTCTCATATATGGATTTTAGACATAGATCTGGGGAGGGCCAGCCTACAATCCCATGGCCAGAGAGTCTGGGAAACAGAAACTTCCTTTAGTGGCTGATCGAAGAAGAGGCAGACTCCCTCCGTTAAGTACTGAGCTGAACTCAAGAAAGCCAGTAACAGAGAGGGAGGACTGATGACCAAAGGGATTAAGACTGGGCTGGTTTAATACCCAGAAACAGCTGACCTGACAAAGATTAACTCTTGAATCCCAGGCATCAGCCTGGGAATCCAGCATGGGACTGATCAAGACCCCCTGAATGTGAGTGTCAGTGAGGAGGCCTAGGTAATCTATTGAGCCTTGGGCAGCAGCAGATCAGTACCCATCCCGAGTATACACACGGACTTTGGACTCCCATCCAACAACGTGAAGTGCACTCTCACCCTGAACTCTTGGGGAAGGGTCTAGGCCCTGCCCTATATGAAATGACAGACTATGGACACCCCCATGGAGGGCCTCACCCTCCCTGGGGAAATGAGGGGATAATGGGGGGGTTGGGGGGAGGGTACGGGAGGAGGGGAGGGAAAGGGAGAGGGACCTGGAACTGACTTGTGAAGCAACCTTGTTTCTTATCTAAATTTAAACTGAAAAATAAATTTAAAAAAAATAAAATTTGTATCTTTTCATTTATATGTAACTATAGATATATAGTGTCCACATTTGTTCTTGAGAACATCTTTGGAGTTTCCTTGTCTCATATGTATTCTAAGGCTTTGTTTATGTATTTTCTCTCTTTTTACTCTTACAGGTCCTTTAAGTATATACCACGGCTTCCAGTTTAGTGTTTCTATGGGATTCTTGAGTGTGCAAGTGAATTGGTCTCAGCATCTAAAAGCATTTGTTGTGCCTTTTCTTGGACTGTTTTCTGTTTGTTTTGCCCTATTCTGATGGGTTAGTTTTTGTTTTACTTTGTTGGTATCCTTTAAAAACCTGTTTATTTCTCTTGAGCAACAGAATAGGTGGATCCAGATGAGAGTAGAGGTCGGAGGAACTGGGGGGAGTAGAGGGAAGGGAAACCATAATCAAGACATACTATGTGAGAAAAAAATGTGTTCAAAAAATGAAAAAATAGAAATAATAAACACATTTTTAAAGGTATATAAAAGCATAAAATGTTTAAGCATAAAATACATAAGTAATTCAAATATGCCACATTGTTAAAATATAAAGAATATACATGATTCATATATTAGTTTTAGTACTGAATCTCCTGAAATTAATTATACAATTATTTTACATTTTATAATTTCCCAAGAGTGTTAAGTTTATACACAGATAAACAAATAAGTGAATTTTATTTTTTTAATCCTTTTATTTCTGTTTTCCTTCTCTAATGAAAAAAAAAGAAGAGGAAAACCATGCTGAATGCCTCTAATGGACTTCCTTATATGAGGTAATAGACAAAGAACATAGGATGTGATCAGCATGGTCTTTCGGGGGTAA
Organism: Mesocricetus auratus; assembly: GCF_017639785.1. Lineage (NCBI taxonomy): Eukaryota > Metazoa > Chordata > Mammalia > Rodentia > Cricetidae > Mesocricetus > Mesocricetus auratus. The sequence goes on from NW_024429190.1 coordinate 49,496,464, forward strand.
AGAAACAAATGAAGGTGTTAATGTCCATAAAGTATGTACAGATGAAAAGAGAAAACAAAAATTCCAATATCTGATGTGAGGGATAGAAGAGAGATGAGAAGCAAAGGGAGATGTAAGGAGCCAAAGACTTCTCAGATCTGGGGAGCTAAAAACAAAACAACAGAGCAAATGACAAGAAGCCAGGAGCTATAGAGAAACCACAATAGATGCTTCCCAAGCCACCCCTGGACTTGTATTGTATGCTTCCCTTTGATGAAGAAAATTATTTCCTCTCCTCATTTATTAAATGCATCATGGTTGTATTTTTAAAAACAAAGTTCAGAGAAAAGAGAGAGGGGAGGGGGGAAAGTAGGGGAGGAAAAGAGAGAAGGGAGAGCAGAGTAGAGCAGGATAGTGTAGGGGAGAATATGGTCAAGTAGGGTAGGGTAGGGTAGAATACAGTAGAGAAGAGTACAGGTAGAAGGAACAGTGACTTATTACTAGGATAGTAAGCTCATGTGGGGAACTCTGGGAAATTTAAAATTCTACACAGAGAAAAACCCTTAGATGTAAAGTCTATGCCTGGAAGTGGGTATAAAAATATAATAGAAAAAAACTTTTTTTTTTTTTTGGTTTTTCGAGACAGGGTTTCAACAGAAACAATAAAGTTTCTAGATGTCAGAGAGAAATGAATAAACTAAAAGAAACATAACTAAGAAGTGAACGTAATAATAGGATCCCCAAGAATCTTCCAACTGTTGTGGGAGCCACACCTGGCTATTATAACAAAATGCAAATATTGATTTAATGCAAGTTATCAAACTCAGTATTCTTTTCTAATACAAATTAGTTTCACATTTTCTTCCCTTTTACTTTTAAATGATACTTTGTTCTTTGAAAATTCATATAATCATAAAATATGTATGGATAGTATCCATCCTCCATTGCCTCCTTGTAATGCTCCCTAGAGCCCTGAAAACTACCTCTCTCCCAGCTCCATGTTCTCTTTAGTTATTGATAACTCTCTATAATTATTTATTATGCCCAAGTTGAATTAGTACTCCCCATATAAACATGAGTGTGTGGCTATAACCTGAAGGATGGCAAGCTGCCAGCAGACACATCCCCAAAGCAGAGTGTGTCTCCCACCCAAGAAGCCGTTAACTAGGAAAGGCTCCTCCGCAATGGTTGGGGCTTCAGGACCTCTCCTCTAACCATGTTGAGGTTTTGAATTCTCAGGTAACCAGAGGATTTGTGAATTGATGTGTACCAACAGTCGTGTTATTTTCCTGGAAATCAGCATTTTACAGCTGTTTTCACCATCTACAGTGCTATTTCTATTACAGGGTTTCCCACTGTCTGCTGTGAGGCTCCTTGTGCCTGGGCTGCCAGGGCGGTTAAAAAGGACTTACACAGAGCTAAGCAATGAGAGTTAAACTCTTATTTTTTCCTAAAAATTTATTTTCAAATCTTAATATTGACTCTGTTCTTCACATTAATGAAATAATTTTATTTTAAACACTTTCAGCAAAAAAAAATTAGACTGAAAATGCATTTTTACAAAAAAATTCCCTCAGAGTCATAAAGTTTGAAAAGCCACATAAAGGATAATACTCAAGACTGGTGTACAGAAAACTGATCTTCAAACAAAAAGAAGTGATTTCAAACCATGCTTGAATTTTTTAAAAGTGTTTTCTAATCATTCTTCTAAAACATAAATTTTCAGCTGCAATTATGTCGTATAAAATATTTTTTTATAAATATTCCTGGTTTCTGCCTTCACTTCACTTGCTCTTAAACTTTCATTTTTGTGCTCAGATAAACTATTTTAGACATTTTCCATAATTAAATTCAGTTTCTAGCCTCACTTCTCACTAAAATGTTACTGTTGTCTATGCTTGTAAATTAGTGTTTGGGGTTTTACCAAAAAAATGATTCCCACCTGCTCAGCCCTGCCTGTTCCTGCCATTTCTAATAGTCTTTTAAGCTGCTATTTCAGCTCTCCAGCTAGTTTCAAAGGCAGCTGTGGTACAACCCCAGCTCATAAATCAAAGACTTACACCCCATGGTTGCCTTCACTGAATGCTGAACTTGGAACTGTGAGGCTTTGCTGTAAAGGTGGAGAATTGCCGTCAATGAGGCTTTGCAACTCATGCCCATAGCAACACATGGAGTCTGCAGCTACAAGACCCTTACAGCTAAATCAGGCCATTCCATTTGTTCCCTAGCATTCCCTACCCACAGCTCCTTCTTAGAACTGACACTACAGCTCTGAACTCTATTTACAACTGTTGAACCTTGACTGTTTTGTGATTCACAGGTTATGAAGGGAAAGCAGAAAAAAATGAATTATACAATTTATTTTTCCTTTGGTCCTCCCAGAAATAATAATGTTTGCTTCTTCTCTCAGTGGGAAGGATTTTTATATATCCCATCTGTAAATGTTCACAGGGATATACATCTGATACAGAAATAAAAATGTATCATTTCCTGGAAGCATGGTGGCAGTTCTCTCTAGTTCCTAACGTTATAACAGCACATAGAGAGAAAAGAGGAGATGCCTCTTTTGCCTAGGGAAAACACATTTTAGACAGATGTCCAGAGATTTATTTAGTCAGGTAATTTCACCCATTGTCCATTTCCATCAGCTCCACAATTATGGTGTATGTAGTCAGAGAACAACAATGTCACAGAACCCTCAGCACTCCTAAAGCAGAGCATTGTCTGAGACCGCAAAGGCTCTGGCATCCATATTGATTCCAGAGAATAGCTGAAGCAGAGTGCTTGAGCCAGATATTTAACAGGGATGAGCAAGTGGAACCAAACTTAGAGCATGGAGCACAGCAAAGGTTTTCCTAACTCTGCCTAATGTCTTCCTTGAGCTGAATTACCCCTATACCCTTTAGTGGTATGACTAGAGTATATCTAGTACCAGTTCTGCACACGTACAAAAAAATCAATATGTTTCATTAAGAATGTAAAAATACACATGGATATGTGCACTGTTTTGTTGTTGTTAAGTTTTGAACTGCGAAAATCAAGAAGCCACACATTTTTTAAAAACACTGATCATATGTCTTATAACCCTTACAGATGCTTTGGCCAATATTTTGTGATGGTCCTTGGCCTTTTTCTTTCACACATAACCATTTCGCAAGGAAGTCTATTGACACTACCATCACCATATTCAATGACCCTGCTGCCTCTCCAGATATCAGCTACCACTGTCTTTCACCTGGGGATCCCTGTTATTTCCATGACTCCTCGGCTGCTTCAGTCTTTACTCTTGGCCAAAAGTGTAATTACAGCACAAAAGAGCACCCTTCCTAAAATGGATGAGAGTCAAACCAGGCCATACTTGGTGTTCAGAACACTGCAATGATTCACCATTTCACTGGGAAGTAAAAGCTAAGGTTCTGATAATGTCCTACAAGGTCTTAAATGATCTGTGTCATCCTCATGTGAACTCAACTTCTACCAATCTTGCCTTCCATCATCTTGGCCTCCTTTGGTAGAAATACACTGCATACCCTTTAAGTTGCCCATTGCTGCCTGCTATCCTGGGGTGCAAGTCACCTTCCAGCCATCCTTCAAGTGATTTCCTTAACCTTCAAGCTTCCCATTACCCATCCTGTATCTTATTTTATATTTACTTTTCTTTTCCTCAAAGCATTTATCACTCACTCACCTGCCATGTATTCATGCATTTTAGGTCTTTCCTATGTTGACTGTTCTGTCCCATTCACTAAAATTGAAACATAGAGCACCTGCAACGTCTTTTGGCCTGTAACAGAGTTTAGTAGGTTGAGCAATACTTGATGCTCAACAAATATGTACCAAATAATCCAATGTAGGAAAGGAACAAATACAAACACCAACACAGTATTTTAAGATAATATATATCAGTACTTTGCTAAATATTTTGTTCACATTCTTTTATCTCCTCTCATAAAACATATGAGATGAGCATTGCTCTTCTTAGCTGCTACAGAATCTGATATTCTACAATGTTTCTTGTTTGTTCAGGGTTGCTCAGCATGGAAGTGTCAGCGGCACAGCAGAAACTTTTATACAACACTAAAGCTTGGATATTAACTGTGACATGCTGAAAGTAGCAACTTGTTTTAAGTCTTGTAGAAGAACAAGATGGTTATGTGTAGGAAATAATTTACATTTTCTGGACAGAGGAAAAGAAATCATTCGGCCTATGTCATTCCAGAGTATAATCTAAACTTAGAAACATCTTTGCAAGACACTAGCTTATAATTTTCTCAAAGCAAGGTAAGTAAAACACAGAGTGCATTAGAATAGATTTTACATTTGTTGTTTTATTTCTCTGCATATCTGTATGTGTGTGTGAGGGGGGATGATGGAGGGGAAGGGAGAGAGAGAGAGAGAGAGAGAGAGAGAGGAGGCAGGCAAGTCAGGACTTATGATTGATGTGTGTATGAGTGCACACAGAAAAACAGAAGCCAGAAGAGTGCGTTACGCTGGAGTTGGAGTTACAAGCACTAATATCATGTGACATTTGTGTCTGAACTGGAGTCCTCTGCAAAAGCAAAAAGGCTCTTAACTGTTGGGCCACCCCTCTAGCCCAGGAGCAAAGTTCAGTTTGTTACTTTGTCTTTTTTTTTTTTTAACTTCCATCTTATCCTCATTCTCAGTTCTCCCCTAGGGATAAATGCAAAGCATTTCTAAGACTTGACCTTTGTTCTTTACTTCTAACTAGCACAAAACTAAAAACTCAAACATTGACAAATTAAACATACTGAAATCAATTAGACAAGTGATTTTATTCATTGAAACTGTTTGCGGTCAGGCCATGTTTCAGTTGACCTTCATTGGGTGTCACTAGTTTCTTCCCAGTTTGACCATGGTCTCAAGAGTAACAGTGAGTCCTGCCTTCAGAAAAGACATAGTCCTTAACTTCCCTAGTACACAGAGCAAATGGAAGAGCTTGTTCCTTTATACTCAAAACCTTATTTCAAGTTTAAATTTTGTCATCCAGCTGGATGGTAATTTGTAACCATCTGTGTCATGTGTCATTCTTGCCTCAATGTATGTCTCAGAGCACAAGTTTCCGTGGGAGTGGGGGCTGAATACAATTATACATACTAACTCACTTCCATGCTGACCTCACTGGCAGCCATGTACTGAATAGACTCTCAATGTGTGCATTCTGATAAAAATATCCTATCTACTCCCTGCTGAGGCACCCTCCACCCACGCCAATACTTCACTTTCTTTCTCATTTGGCTGGTGAGTCATATCAGTGCTGGCAATTTATATTAAATGCTTCAAACCCAATTCTTGCCTCTTACACTTTTTCTTCTTTTTATTGTTTCTTAACCTGAAATCCCTCATATTAGCAGTTGTTCATGACTCTGGGAACAAACAGGAATCTATACAGACTAAACAGACTCCAGGCACAAAACAGCATTTTCTTTTCCGATTTAACGTTTATCATGCTATAAAAATACTACAATAGATCTTCTTCCTAAATGGCACTTTAAACTTTAAACAGCAGTTGTCCCTTCCTTAGCAAGTTCCATGAAGATATAATACATCCTGTGGGGTCAGGCTATGTCCCCTTTTCCCTACAGTCAATCCTTTAACTGTAAATAATATTTCTTGAATGCATTCTAGAATATCTTTTAAAGTTGTTATTAAATTAAACAAGAGAAGATTTGGTATGTGCAGAGCAAGCAAACAAGAATTTACAGAATGGGCTAACTAAGCCACCTGTAGGGAACCTCATTTACATATGCAAGGCTTCTGATTCTTCTACTGCCAAAGAAATTCCTGGGCACAGAGACCCCAAATAACCATACCTATACAGCACAGAGTACTATCTTGAATTTACTGGAGAAAATACAAAACAAATTTGCTACAGATTTTCACTTTGTCTTCATGTACTTATTATAATAGTTCACATTCCTTTAGAATAGTACCAAGCTAATTAAAATGTCAATTATATAATAAGAGTCCCCAAGGCTTTTTAGAAGTACATGCTTTATCACTTTATTGAATGACTGGAACCAAATATGATTTTAAAAGTTTTTATTTATATTTCTCATCCATCATTTTCACCATGTCACTGTGTTATTACTTACTGGAAGAGATGAAGAGCTTACCTCCATCTTCACTGCAATTACTGAACTGTAATATTTCTCACTTGAAATATGATGCCAAAGATCCCACCCTGTTCAGTCTTTACTTGTATCATGGTACTTGGTGCCTTTACCTCAGCAATTCTCCTGAAAAAAAATTTTCCTTTCCAATCCATTCCTAAAATCAATTTTTTCAGCCACTGCTCTCTTTTGTCTTCCTCAGAAAGTTTTCTTAGTTTCACTGTTCTCTCTGAAACCAGTGTCAGATTACTTTTGCTCTGATTAGCATCTCTTCCCTAAAGTACTCCAATTTTATCCTCCTATCCAGTCCTTTTCCAGATGTGCCAAAACAAACACTGGTGCTGATATTCTATTTTTTTTAACTGTCATCATACCACAGCTATAAGGAAATTCACTCCTAACTGTCAGAAAGTCTAAAAACTTCACCAAGCATAGAGTAGTTACCTCTCTATTATATAGCAAACTGATATGTCAGAATAAGGGACCCACGAACAACTTAGTACACATGAAAACCATGTCCAAGGTTCTTGAGAATGTTGGTACTGCAAAATGGTCACAGGATGATCAAGAAGGAAGTGCATAGCTCCAGGATTTACATATTCCACATTTTGTATGGGAAGTCAGAACAAGACGAGAAACAGCTACAGCCTGACCAAGATAAGGCTCAGTGAGAAACATTGATTTTCTTGTTGGGGATGTCCATGGGTAGTTCCCTACCTAAGGTGAATGTTGCTGAAGTAACATCTACAGACCCACTCACTATTTATTCATGCATTCCCTGAGAGAACAGTAGTGATACATACCAAGACTTGGAGCAGGAACTAAATTCAATTAGCTCCAGCATGCTTAGGATTTCTACCTACTTACGATTTTTTTCTTTTTGCTTCTTGCAGTGAACGACAGGTCTGCATCAACTTGTCATCCAGGTGAAGGTTTGAAAGATTATACCTTCCTGGCTGCATCATTAGCTCTCTACACATGAAACAGTGATCAGAGAGATGGGCCACCACAAACCTCCACTATCCCTGGGATTTATTAGAACTTTATTATGATGACTTGAGAAACCACACTCTCTAATCTAGCATTATCAATGAAAATACTTAAAGATCTCTGCGCTTATATTTTCCATGTCTAGTTGGCATTTGGAATGTTAGTATTGGCAGTTGGGTTTGGCCTTATAAAAGAAATTAAGCCATATTCAGGTTCCATAGCCTCTGAACAGTGAGAAAGGCAGTCATGCATGTTTCTCACTCTACATGCTTTATGTAGTTTATGAGGACCTCATGAAGCAAGAGGACTCCAACTTAAATCTTAACTTTTCTGTTAATCTCTATAACCTTGAACATGTACTTAAACTCTTACAGCTTCAGTTTCTCAGACATGAGTAAGCAGTATTCAGCTAATGTTAAACAAGTATATACAGTATACTGTGCACTGTCCTAGAGTATGGGATTACACAGTTAAAAGATCAATAACAATTTCAACTTCAGAGAATTTCCACTAGGTAACACTGAAATAGTTCTATAACATTAAGATCAACATAATGAACACAATGGTTGGTATACAAACACCCAGTGGTACCTGGAGCAGAGTAACCTTTCAGTGAGTATTGATGATGTTGGTGATGATAACAGTGATTATGATGATGACAGAGATGATAATGATCTATACTTCACTGAGGGAAGCAAACTGTATCTGATCAACAGTAGTTATTAATAAATTAATTTCTGTGGTTGTCTCTGAGATAAAAAAACACTTATGAAGAAAGGGAGAAATATTTTACAATTTACCAACTTTTAAGAGGATAGTGGTATTTAACATGGGATGTTTTGTCATGTGTCATGGGGGAATTATTTTATGTCTGTAGAGGCACTAGGTTTTCTTTTGCTGTTGTTGTTCAGGATTGCTTTTCTTTTCTTTAACTTTTTGCAAATTACTCTCAGTTACCTCTCCCTCCTCATCTCCCCTGGTACCCCACTCCATCCCCCCCTCCACACCCCAGGGATGGTAAGTGCTTCCACAAGGGATTTTCAGAGTCTGTTATATCATCCGGGGCAGTGTCTAGGTCCTCCCCCATGTGTCCAGGCTGAGAGAGCATCCCTCCATGTGGAATGGGCTCCCAGAGTCTATCTGTATGCCAGGAATAAATACTGCTCCACTCAATAAGGACACATTCATTTTTACTTTTATTTGCTTTGCTATATTGACAAAAAACATCTACTACTGTACAAAATATTGTGTTGTCAATTACACAATTACATTGTGACAGGCAATATTAATTTTTTTTATTTTGTTCCATTTGAATTAATAGACTACCACTAAATAATTACACTTATGAAGTCACATCTCTTTAGACCTGTAATAATTCTGATCTCAATTGCATTCATTGGACAATTAACGATTCCAAACTTAAGTCTTTGTTTTCAGTGTAGTGTAGAAATGGTTATAACCCTGATCTTAGGTCCATGAAAAGCTACTGCCATCAGAGAGATCTTTCACATATATATGTCAGTTGTAATGGTCTCAGCCTCTCTGAGCTACTTGGCACAATCTGTCCACTTAGATTCCTATCTATCCATCTGTGACTGGGTCATTTGTCTCAGGCACATAAATATTCTATATAGGTAAGCAGTGATGGATTATTTGCACAAGTAATCAATAACCATCAAGAAGCTCATTTATTTATATATTCAGTTGACCACTATAAACATGTGTCTTTTCTTTACCAAATTACAGAATCTTCAATTTCATCTTTATTTTGAAACAAAGCCTGGTGGTGGTATCTCATGCTTTTAATCCTAGCAATTGGGAGGTAGAGGCAGACAAATCTCCGTGAGTTAGAGACCAGCCTGGTCTACAAGAGCTAGTTCCTGGACAGGCTCCAAAAGATACACAGAGAAACCCTGTCTTGAAAAAAAAAACTGAAAGAGCAACAACAACAAAATGAAACAGAAATTCAGAACAAGAGTTTAACTATATAGGGTCAAAAAAACAATAAGTACCAGAGAAACTAATGAAAACATATTCTCTAAACATAAAGTTTCTCAAACTACAGATATGAAAAAAACTGTTGTTAAAACATGCTCAATTATGTTGTAAAATCTATTGAAATTCTATTGCTCCAAAATAAGGTTATGTACTTACACAAAATATTTGTTAGACCTAAAATTCTACCAAACCTCCACCCATTGCAAGTCTAATAAAATTCACTAATCCAAAATATGAAGATATATAAATAAATAAAATCTTGTGTGCTTAGGTATATATATATATATATATATATGTAATGTGTTATTTGTTTATGTGTGTTTATGTATTTATATGTCTTGGTGTGAGTGTTCATATATGAGTATATGTTTGTGTGTATGTGTGTGTTTGTGTTTCTGAAAATCAAAGTCAGAGCATCATTCATTCTATCTATGTACCTGATACTTAGCTATGTAATGTACCTGATTCTTACATACACTGAGATGGAACTCATCATTTTACTGATTTACTCACTGAAATTTTAGTTCTTAACTTCAACTATAGATACTCATGTTTATGAAACTTAGCTCTGTCTATATTTAAGAAAATATAGCCGGGCGTTGGTGACATACACCTTTAATCCCAGCACTTGGGAGGCAGAGGCCAGCAGATCTCTGTGAGTTCGAGGCCAGCCTGATCCAGACAGCCTCCAAAGCAATACTGATAAACCCTGTCTCGAAAAAAAAAGGAAAAAAAAGAAAGAAAATATACTGTCAGCCCCTCCTAAATTTGTTAAATATAAGATAATCAATAAGTATTGTTTTGTTTGCTCCATAATTTGTCACTTAAATATCTAGTATTATAATATTAAAAAATCTAATATTAAAACACAATTACTAAGACCTCTAGTTTTTTCCCCAAACTAATTACCTTCCACTTAAAAGGCACCCTAGTGTAGTTAGTGATCATTACTTCTATATTATAATGCTAAATAAACCAAAATATTTGCTAAAGATTGTCTTTGAAGAGTGGGTGAAACAATGAACAGTAGAGTTTCATCTTCTATCTAGGTAGTCAGGGACCCACACAAATATGTGTATCCTCTAATTCTTCACAAATGGGTTCTATTCAAGGAGCATAAGGCCTTCTTAGTCACAAAGGGACATCTGCATCATTGTTCCTCACAACTCAGCTTACTGACCATTTCAGAATAAGCTGCAGAAAAAACATGAGAGCCACAGGCCCAGGAAAACTGGTATGAGATATTGTATCCTAGACACAACAGACTACTGAAACCATGAGCATAACAGTTGTGCTTGTAAGCACAGCATAAGCCCATTCAATATTCCATCATTGAGAGGTATTCTGGTAAAGTTTCTGATGCTGAAATGAAACACTATGGCTGAAAGCATCTTGGAGAAGAAAGGTTTATATGGCTTTGAGGTTACAGTCCAAAGCAGGAACTCAAGGCAAGAAGTAAAGCAGATGGATACTGCTTACTGGCTTGTTTAATGTCTCTGTCAACTTGTTGTCTTATGCAACCTAAAACCAGCATTCCAGGAACGGCACTGCAAACAGTGGACCATGCCCTCCTACTTCAATAATTAATCAAGAATTTCCACAGCATTCTATAGATATGGCCCGAGGACAGACAATCCAATGGAGGCAAATTCTCAGTTGTAGTTTTCTCTTCAGAGATTACTCTAGTCTGCATCAAACTAACAAAAACTAACCAATATAGTGGAGGAAGGGCTCATAAGAATCGTGACCCATACTATTGACAGTGGGTGGCTTCTGGACCAGGAAGAGTCTGTTTCTTTAAAGGTGTGGCTCCTGGATAGTCCACCAAGTCTGGTAGATGACCATGTGTCCATAACATATTCACACCACAAACTGGACATATCAAATTATAAAAATATAATGTCTTTTCTATGTGGATGTGAAATTGGGGAGGGTAAAAAAATGAAAACTGGATGTATGAGGAGTAGGGGAAAGAGAAGAGGTGTGACTATTATGAAAATACATATATACAAGTATGAAATTCTCAAATAATTAATAAAAATATTGGATATTTTTAAAGAAATGCAAACAAATAATGAAAGCAAGGCTTACTTTTGCATCTTGATTGTGGTGTTGCTATACCAATGTATATATAAGCAAATTCATCAAAATATACAAAATCATGCATTTTATACATCAGTTACACCACAATCAAGCTAGGTAAGCAAGGAATAACTGATTTTAAAATCACTGTTTTATAGAGGAAATGTTACTTAGCATTTTTAAACAGAAATCTGAGTTTATAAATAGAAGTAACTTTAAAAATAATTACTTGACAACAGAACCACAAACTGCCACTAAGTAAGAGATCTGAGATGGTGTCTCTAAATTGTCAGCAGTTTCGAAGTGTGTTTCTGGAAATTATAGAGCAAAACTCTGAAGGACCAGAAAGAAAGCTCAATTGCTAGGTAAAACCCTTACTTCACAATCATAATGGCTGCAGGTCAATCCCAGAACACCTAAAAATGTAGGACACATGCAGCACTGTGTACATGGAGACAGGAGGAACCCTGGACCTACTAATAAGCTGTTGGAGCATGATTCATGAGTAACAGGTCAATGAGAGATCCCACCTCAAAGCAAACAGGCAGGGCTCCTCAAGATGACATCCATTGTTGCCTCTGGCTTCCACAGGCACATGCACACACGTGTAAACACATGAATCTTCTTCTACATTGCTACACACAACCACTCATGGACAGGCACACACAGGCACATTTAAAATGAGAAAATTCAAGTGGTCGCAGATATACAAAGCACATGCTTGCAACTACTTCACTATTAAATATTTTGTTGTGATAGGTTTTGAAGGACATTGTGTGCCAGGTATCATTGGCTTTGCTGCTTGGAATTTGTCAATGCTACATAATAGACATATTTGGTAAGAGGAATCCTCATTGGAGAAAATACTTCCATAGGACCGGTTTATGGGCAAGCCTATAGGGCATTTGATTAATTAATTGGCATAACTTCTCTATGGCTTCTGTTTCAATTTCTTCTTCTATATAGCTGCCTTCCATTTTGTCCCTGACATCAGTAGCAGTGGACTGAAAGCTGCAAGGTAAAATAAACCTTTTCTTTCCAAGTTGCCTTTGGTTGTGGTGTTTTGTAACAATGGCATTAGAAATCCTAGCTAACTCAGAAACTGGTACCAGATGTATAATATATTTCTTTGACAAACCTGATCATGTGTTTTTGAAGGATTGTGGTAGCATGGGAACTTCGGGTTATACATGTTAAAGTGTTCAGAGCTCAGGGGGATATTTTGTGGGAGCTTGTAAGTTGAGTGTTGAGAGAAATGCAGATGATAGACGCCTGGTTTTGTAAAGTTTCAGAGGGCCAATTATATAATATTTGAATTAAGAATCTGTTTTGGTGAACTGGAGCTGCAGAATAGGTTGTGATTAACAAGAGACCAGAACTGCTAAAGAAACCTTTGTCTTGTGGGGACAGTAAGTGCTGCTAGCTAGAGCTGAGAAATTAGAAGTGATTAAGAAGATACTAGCATCATTGAGACAAAGTATTCTGGGAAGTATTCCCTTAGGGTCAGCACACAGAAGCTGTGATCCAGAAAAGGCCAAGGCTGCAGGTTGTGCTGGAAGCTTAACTTAGAAACGTGTTAGAGTCTCCCAGGTGGTGATGGTTTCGAAGGCCTGATAGGACCACAGAGAACAACAGAGGCTTGGCACTGTAAGAAGCCTGAAGAGGCAATCGGTGACGGTGCAACCTTAGGTGAAGCAGAAGCTTCAGGATTGAAGAGGTCATGGAGAAGAGTAGATATTTGGCATTACATGGCAGAATCAGAGTCCCTGAATATAGTCCAAAAGAGGCCATTGGTGAAGGTACAGCCAAGTTGCAGCAGAGATTAGCATTTTGGAAATGCCTGTACCATGGGACAAACACTAAAGATAACAATAGCTCTGGAGTAGAGCCAGCCTGAGTCTACGAGGCAAGTCATGGGGGACACAGCCAGAGGATTTAATTTGCCAAGCCCTCTGGAACCCAAAGGATCAGAAGAGAATTTCAGTTCATATACTTAGCGTTTTTACAATGTTGAACTTTGGTTTTGATTTTATTTCACTGTGACTGATTCTTCCCTCTTGAACCAAGAGTGTATGTAACTTTTTTGTGGAATTTCACAGTTAAGAGACTGTGGAATTTTGTATAGCTTTTGAATGTCATTGAGACACTATTGAAAGAAAATTAGGGTGTTTAGAAACGACAGGACATTTAATATGCTTGAATATTTAAAGACTATAGAATGCTTAAAGTTTGAAATATGTTTTACATTGTGATGTTGATATTGATATGAGATCTTGGAGGTGTACAAGAAAGGAAAGGTTATGATTTAGTAGTAATATCAAATGGACAAGGCGTCAGTTGTGTTAGTTGGTTATCATTTTAAAGCAACCTAGATATGTTTGGGAAGAAGAATCTTGATTGGGAAAATTCATCCATAAAAGTGGCCTATGGGCAATCCTATGGGGAGATATTCTCTAAATAAGTGATTGATGTGGTGGCCCCAGTCCATTGTGAGTAGTTCCACCCCTAGGCAGGTAGTCCTGGGTTTTTAAGAAACCAGGCTGAGAAAACTATGAGTAGTGGGCAAGTCAGTAAACAACATTCCCCCATAGCCTCTGCATCAGTTCCTGCTTCCAGGATCCTTCCTTTAGTTAATGCCCTGACTTCCTTGGATGATGGGCTATAAACCAAGAGAGAAAAAAAAAACATTTTCTCCAAATTGCTTTTGGTCATGGTGCTGCTTTATCACAACAGAAAAATCCTAAAACATTAGAATAATATATTCAAGAATAATTAACCACTTACATTCAATTTATTAACAAAGAGAATGTGTGACTATTGCTCTCATAAACGTACTGAAGTGTGGTTATCTCTATAAGATAGGCACAAAATCAAGCTAGTTCTAGCAGGGAGTGTTGAGGGACTTAAAAGGCCCCATATGCTAGCAGGAAAGAACTGTTGGGGAATAGAGAGCAATTTTGTTTATTGGAGTGAGCTCACAATTGTGTTGCCCATGCTCCGGTAGACAGCCACACATCCAGGAACATATGGACAACATGAAATGTATGAAGTAGAATTTTAAGCAATAATTTTAATGAGGTGAAATTGGGAAAATGATGAGTTGGAGAGATCAGAGGAGAGTTGGGAGTGTTGGAATGTGGATATGACCATAATAATGTTTTTTACAAGTGTAAAATATTCAAAGAATAAATAAAAGTATTTTAAGAGAAGGTAAGTTGGGCAAAATCATAACTATAATATAGATCTTTCCAATTTCCATGAAATCTAGCCTTCTTCTTTGCAAACTCCACCCCTTGGTCTAAGGTTAAGATCTGACTGTCCTACAAAATCATTTCTTAAATCCTTAGACTCCAACTTGGTGCGGTAGAGAAGAGGTGGAACCTTTGAGAGGTGGAGCCGCCTGGAGGTCCTATTAAGGGAAGTGACCTTGGCGTGGATGTTTGCAGACTTCTTTTTCCCATATCATCAACAGCCCTGCCATAAGGTGATTGGGATTCTTCTACTGCATGTTCTGCCAAAACAGAATGTCAATACAGCAAAGCACCAAGCCAAGCATCTCCAGGCTGGCACACACAAAACCAGCAACTAATATGAACCTTCCCTCTTCCTGTATTTATGTACCTCAGGTACTTTTTAGCAATAAAGAAAGGATACACACACACACACACATCTACATACGTACATACATGCATTCACACATATGCATACATACATACATACCAATAATAATCACAGATAAAGGAGCTATGGATTTGAGAAGAGAGGAATTGGAGGGAGAATACTTAGAAGGAAAAGGACGCAGAAAGGGGATTATTTCTATTTTAATTAAAAAATATTTAAAAGGATAGGAAAAAGAAATGAGGCCAAACAGCAACATCTTTGTGTTATCTTAGTTTCTATCCTTTCACCTTATTTAGTAAAACAAGTTATATTTTTATTGCCTACCAATTACTTCCCAAATCTGTGTTTCACAAAAGTCACTGATTAGTTACAAATAGCATAAATAATGAGGGTTTCCTATATACCACAGTGACAGAGTATTTAACACTTAGGCTCACAAAAACTAAACTCTATACACACAGGCATGTGCACACTCACATACACACATTTGCAACACACACAAACACACAAATGTGGCAGTGACTAAAGAGTGTAAGTAATCAAAGATTAGTAGGGCAAAGAGGAGGTTCTTGGCAGGTGGATGGTAGAGTTGACAGAAGCAGTTAATAGAGAGACCTAGGAGATGTTTACTCTCACTGAACTCATGCAAGATTTCTGATCCAGAAAAAGATTCATGAATCATGTACACAGGAAGCAACTGAATCCTTGAGAAAGAAAAAGGCCACCAAAAATGAAAGAGGGAACAACCATCATGGAACAGAAACAGAATTATACTAACTAAAATTTGATAAGGTTCTGGCCAGTTGAAGAATATAGAATGATCTATAACAAGCTCTAAGAATAATTTTGCAACCAAATGCTTAAAGAAAAAACAGATTTTATTATGTGTAATTTCTAATATGTGATGGTTCAGCCCTTTAGCTATACCCTAAGAATATTTAATGACATATCTAATAAAGGCATAAGAATATTAAATTTTTAAATGACTTTAGAAACATTAAATGCAGAAACAAGCAATAAAAATAAAATGTAAAATTATTAATGTAATTTCAGTCATATAAATAATATCTTTGAGCTTTAACTGACACACCAAAATTGTTGGATTTAATTCCACTTCTCAGTGATATTTCAAAGGGAAAATTTACTTACACAGAATGTTTGAAAACTATAATATCCATAGCTAGTAATCTTATCTTACAAAAATCAAATTAACTTTTTTTCTTTTTTCTGAGGAGCATTCAGAAATATACAAAACAAATTTGATGTCATAACAAAGTATTATTATGTGAATTACAATTCATTTATTTATAAAATAATCTGTTACTACATAGTTGGCCATACAAGACACCTAGCCTTAAAACTGTAGAAGTCAAAGTCTGAATAATACACTGATAATTTTGTGTATGTGAATATTATCTAATTTGCATGAGTTTAATAGTTCAATGGCATAAGGATTAAAACACCTGTCTTGTAATACTTTAATTAAATGAAATAATTTTTTAAACTTTATTATAGCTAGCACAATTCAAGCATTAAAGAAATATGTCTTTTAAAAGCTATATCAATTGTCTATTACTTTGAAGCAAAATACTTGTTGGAGAAATCAGTATCCATGCATAGTTTGGGAGATTGGAAGTCCACTAAAGAAAGAATGCTTCCAAGGATTTTAGAAGGTTGAACTCAAGGACTGGCTGGATTATGTTGTTTCTAAAGCCTCATGTGGTTGCTGTCAAGTCAGCTAATGCAGCTTTAGACCTAGGGTCTTTATTTTCCTAATAAATGTCAGGTGTCTTTTCTCAGAGGCCATCAGCACTCATCATCACATGTCCACATTCAGGGATGCAGACTATCCATTATGTCTCATATTTTTTCTTTTTCTGGCCTCTAAATTCACATACAAAAGCCTAATGTAATGAAGTCAGGCTCACCTTGGATATTCTCCCCTTTCTAGAGAAAATTGTGTTAAGCTAGCTATGGGATTGCAATGGTATCAAAGTCCCAGGGATTCTACAGGGTATGTGAAACATATAACAAAAAGCAAGGGGTTGGAATTTTGTCTACTGTGACACTTATGATATAATCATCATAGTTGTTCATCGAATAATGACTTCTCCTAAATTACTTAATAAAACTTAATAATTACTTTCAAAATTATCTTGCATGAAGTTCAAAGAAATCATATATGATTGTGATCACAACTTAATACTCTCAAGTTTTCATATATTTCATGTTTCTTTTTAGATAGATATATGTATAGATACAGTGGGAGTCTGAATTTCTAAGTTCTGAAGAATCTCGAATACTGAATACTTGCCTTGCTGAGGATTTCTAAAAAATCCTCTTGGGTACTTCATTTACATAAATGTAGACTCAAAAGCTTACAATTCTCATCCTTTTAATTTTTATGGAATGTTCTGTGACAGAATACTACTGGAAACAAACCCAGTTAAATCACAGGTAACAAAGGATTGCATGAAGACCACAAAACTGTGTGGATTCTCTCAGTAAATCTGTTTGTGTGTCCTGTTTGCAAAGGATCACTACTTTTAATGTATCACTACATGCACTGTGAGTAGGTCTGTACATTATGTGAAGTAACCAGAATGTAAGGGAACTTTGGGAATAAGTTATGAATAAACATTTATCATGTGTTACTTACATTCATTACAATATCACACATGTCTCATTAACTCTTTATCACCTTTCCATAAATGATCTTTTTATTAATGAAGAAAAACATTAAGGCATAGAGGACCAAATCAATGGGTATAAAAACTGCATTGAGAACGCTTCTAGTCTAGACTGTAAAACCCCAGGCATAGATATATCCATAAATGTAATTTTGGAAGAAAGGACTTGAAAAATATGTGGAATGCCAACACTGTCTAAAAATGATTGAATAACAATAGATCACTAATTCTCATTGTCTCATTTTTAAACTGGAAGATTATCAGTTTATCTATCTCTTGGGGTTTTCAAGGAATAAATCAAAGACATTTAATACTGTTCCTAACACTCAAAACATGTAAGGCAATAACATTAAATTGATAATCATTTTTATATTTAATTATATAGCCTCTGTAGGTATGAAACTAATAATAGCTTTGCACAATCTCAACACTGAACTATATTTTAGACTTGTGCTATCCTGGGTTCTTAAACACCATAACTAGTTCCTATTTTTATTCCATCATGTACAACTATGGCATTTCTATTTCTTCCTTGGAGGTGTTGGAACCCTGTGATGCATGCTCTAGAGACAACTAAAGCCATGGAGTTTGTGCACCTGGTTTGAGATTCTGTAAGAAT